>NC_042624.1:115792352-116425996 GCF_901001135.1 Rhinatrema bivittatum
GTGAGATCTTTCCCTGGCCCGATTACTGGGAGACCCTTGCACAGATAAAGAAAGCTGGAGAATTGGGATGACAAAGCTGTTTGTGCCAATAACCGATGCATAAGGTGCCACAACTTGCTTTTCAAAAGTTGCTACTGTAAAGTTTCACTTGGACAACTAACTCGAGCGTCCAGAATATTTTGCTGGCACTCACATCCCTCCCACTGAACGTGAGGAGAAAGATCTCCCCAGGAAAACGTAGGCTAGAGTCACCCCTGACACCTTGGACCCTGGAAGAGTGTTTCCTACCCCCCATGAGTGAGAATCAAACCCCGGGGATGTGGGATTGTGAGGGGAAAAAAAAAACAAACAAGGGTACACGGGGACCTCTGGACCTGTGCACCCTCACCTTCTAGCCACAAGCACCGGAAGAAGGGCTACAAAGGTTTTAGCTATCGCTAAGCTCTGCCAGTGCTGCCTCCTCCCACAGCTCTCCCTAGGAAGGTCAGACAAGGTCTGGCTAGGCTGGTCCTTGGGTCGCAGCCTCCGCCATAGCAACAGCTGCAGGAGCACCGGACAGGCAGATACTGCCGGGATCCTCCCCAGCCCTGCCCAGGGGACCAGAGCTGCGTAAACCTGCGCATCCGGAGCCCTAGTGCCACGGGATGAGTGACAGGATTGGAGTGGTGCGGGTCCAGTTGTTGAAACCTCAGTCGGGGGCTGTGTGAAAACCCCCACCTGACTGAGCACTCCATGAATTTAGAGCAGGAATACTAAAATATTTTCTGGCACTTACATCTGTGTGTAATTCCAAACATTAGAGCAAATTTATGGTGCTGTGTGTGTGTGCGCCTGTTTTAAATAGGCTATTTCTACAATAACTCTTTGAGACGTTGGCCAAGCATAACTAGAATAGTGACATTTTTCCAGTTCACTTTCTTGGTAAACAAATCTGCACATTTCATAAGTGGAAGGAGGATTTTTGCCAGCGTTGATAGAAAGCCGCTGCTTTTTTTTTTTTTTTTTCCCTGCGAGTAATTTATTTCCTTTCATCAGTGTGGGAGGCTGGGTAGACAAGAGATGAAGAGAGAAGGCCAGAGGTAGAGGCAGCTCATCCAGGACAGCCAGCTCTCAAGAAATTGCAGTCTGCAGGTTGCTTTGGCTCATTTTCAAAACTATTGTTACAGTATTTCTGACAATCTCGTTCCAGGGAGAAAGACAAACAAGCCCTTTCCACCCAGTATCTTTCAGCCTACCACAGGCTATTGCTGTGTGTTTAATCTACCGTCAATTATCAGTGAATAATGTCTTTTAATTGTATGCTAACATGCTTTTATTGTTTTTTTGATGTGTTTGCTTTTCCAATGTACTTATTGTTTCCTGCCAGAGCATTTTTATGTGACTTGAGTCAGCAATAAGATTCTCCTCCACAATTAGGCTTTATTTACATTGCTCTGCAGGCTCCCTTTGTGCTTACACTCATTAGGCCTGTACCAGGGCAGTCTATGGAAGGGCAGGGTGACGCATCAGACGTCTCCTATTCCAAGCACTGTGGGCCATCTCCTGCAGTGCTAAATTCACATGAATTTTTCAGAAGCAGAATTGTGGGGGTAAATTTATATTTCTGAGTTCTGTAAGGTGGATCACAGATCTGTGCACGCCAAAATGTTTGATTCAGTTCGTCTTTCTGGGGGATTTTTGTTTTGGTTCTTTTCGTTTGGGGCATTTTCCATTCGTTTTGTTTCATTTGTTTTTGTTAAATAGGGTGGGCTCTTTGCCGATAGTGCACCCTGTGAGCAAATAGTGTTTCCTAGCTTCCTGTGGTAAAGATGATGACACAAAACAAAAGGTACTGTATGTGTCGGGGAGGGAGAATCACCATCTCCCCCCTACTCACTCTACCTACCTCCAGACCTTCAGTGGTTCTCCCATAAGTGCTCCTCGCCCAGCTGACTGTATCCAAGACCCTGTTCCAGGTGCCAGAGGCTTCTGCCACCTGCCTCACATGATAAGAAAAAGATGGGTGCTGGGGGGATCCCCTATAGCACTCTATATGCCCCCAGCAGGTGGGAAACTTTGGCAGGTGAGTAACCAGCCCCCATCTCTACATCTTCCTTAGTGCATCCTGCCTTTTCTAAGTCCATCGGGGAGGAGCACAGGATCTTATCCTCTCCCTGCTCAGCTGAATACAGAAACAGTAGCTTTCAAATGGGTGCGCTAGTGCACATATTTGCATGTGTGTTTGAGCGCATTGCTGGATAAACAGCAATTTTATATCCTGCGCGCACATTAGGCCATGATGCACATATGTGTGCCCCTAATTTTATGAGTGCGCACACAGCTGCGTAATGTCAGCTTTGAGCCACTCAAGTGAGTGAATTTTAAAACAAGTGCGTGTCCACTCCATGACCAGTTCGCTCACCAGTTTGCCCAGTCTAGAGCCAGGTCCTCCGAACCCTCCTGATTCTTCAGCCTGCACGGCCCCCCAGTTAATCCGGACCCCTCAAACACTTCAGAGATGACTGGAAATAGTTTTACTAAGACTTACACTCCATCCACAGTAGAAGTAAATTTGCGCCGTAATATACCTGCGCGTGGGCACACGTCTCTCGGCCACGCCCTGGAATCCTCAATCCCTGCCCACAATCCACCCCATTTTTTTCCTTCATCCCGAGATATTTGTGCATCGGTACTCGTGCACACACGTGGGCAGCCTATGAAATTGGGTGGACACGAGCACGTGCTAGTTGCGCTCACATCTCCCGATTTTGGCGCACGTCTGGCTTTTTAAAATTCGCCTTCAAGCGTAGTAGCTTTGACAGCTCCTCTGCTTGGTATTGATTTATTCAGTTCACTCTGGAGTGAAGCAGCCAATCCTCACTCAGGACTCAGTCAAGGACAGTATAGTGAAAAGTTAGCTGAGTACCCTTCCCCACAGACTTTGCACCTACCCACAAAGGGGGGAACGTTGCCTCCTATTATACGTTTGTTTTCAAAGTCTCATAGGGTTCCCTTCATTAGATGGGAGAGGAATTGGGATAGATCTTAAACATGGAGAAAGAAAAGCATTTTTCTCTAATATTAAACACTGTGAGGCGGATTTTCAAAGGGTTACGCGCGTAACCCCGAGAATCCGCTCCTGCGCGTGCCGAGCCTATTTTGCATAGGCCCGGCGACGCACGCAAGACCCGGGACGCACGCATGTCACGGGACTTGAAAAAGGAGGCGGGGAGTGGGCGAGGCGGGTGGTTTGGGGGGCGGGGCCGGAGCCTCCAGGCACAGCGGCCATTTGCCGCTGTGCCTGGGATCGCGGGCCGGCCATCAGCCGGCACGCGTAACCTACGCCTGCCCGGAAGGAGGCGTAATTATCAGATAAAGGTAAGGAGGGTTTTTTAGGTAGGGCTGGGGGGCGGGTTAGGTAGGGGAAGGGAGGGGAAGGTGGGGAAGGGAACAGAGGAAGGCTGCGCGGCTTGGCGTGCACAAGTGTGCACCCCCTTGCGCGTGCCGATGCCGGATTTTATAACATGCGTGCGGCTGCGCGCACATGTTATAAAATCAGGCGTAGATTTGTGCGCATCAGGTTGCGCGCACAAATATACACCCGCGCGTAGGTATGAATATCTAGCCCTTTGTGTCTTCCTCTTAACTGGTTATCTGATTACCATATCTTGTAAGCCTCTCTTCAGTATTCCTTGTCGAAATATAAATATCTGTTTTCATTATCAAAAGTTTCATTCCCTTGTTCTTGCTGTTTTGTACTGTCTCAGTCTCTCTCCATGTCTCCCACTTCTGGATATGCAAAGTGTAAGTTACTGTGAATTGTACAGACATCACAGGCACAAGGTGAACCACTAACTGCAAACAGCAAGAAAGGTTTGTCCCTGTTAATATACATTCCTAGTGATAAATAAACCAAATGAACAAACAGATACATCGTTCTCAGTGGGGAATTTCCACTTTATGTTGTTAGATAGACTTGCTTGACTAGGGTTGGAGGAAGGGGTGATATTATTAATAATCAACGATAAAGGGGCAATTTATCGTTTCGGCAGTAGGAAGAGAAGAGTATGTTCCAGATATGTATCACAGAACCATAAACTTTAAGGATGCAGAGCTTATGAAATTAAAGCATTCTGCACAAAATAAATAAATTGCAGGAGCAAATTGAGTTGGAGGCCCATATTCAAATGGTTTGTCCAGCTAAGTTCAGGACTTAACCAAACAAACTACAGGATCTGAGTTTCCTGCCGTGCTGACTGCTGCAGATTTTTCTGGGTAAGATTTTTATCTGGATAAAACTTACCCAGCTCAGTCAGAGATGTTCCAGGGGTGCTCTGGAGTGGGGATAACTTCTGCTGGATAAGTTTGGTCATACTGGACAGTTATCTGGATAACTGTATCCGGGTCTGTTCAGCAGAATGCATAACCAGCTGTGTTCTCCTGAATATCCCTAAACTGTTATCCGGGTAACTTTCCTGCTTGTTGGCTGTCAGAATACAAACCTCCTTGTTTTCATCGATTTGCCAGTATAGACTGATGTGTGGTAGGGAATATGCAGACAGGGCACGCTTTCTAATTGAAGGGTGGGGCAAAAAACAAGAACCAAAATCCCTAGCAAAGACTGAATCTGCTGCATTCCCAAGAAATAATAATGCCGTTCTCTCTGCACAACGTGATACGTAAGAGTAGCATTGGTCAGTCATGGAATATAACCGGATAAAGATATGGCACAACTAGGCTGATTCTTTTTGGGCCATTCAACAAGAGCATGAACTCGATAAGTGAATTGGAGCAAACAGTGAAATGTAATAAAATGAATCTCATCTCATTTTAATGATATAACATCCATTTTGTGATTCACAGGAGCCACATCTGCCTTTATTGTAGCCTTCTAGGTGGACTCCTGTCCATGCCTAACCCTGAGAAGAGATCACTGCTCGCCACCAGAAGGACAGCCCAGTCACCCTAACTACTTGGGGAATGGGAAACGATTCAGTAAAGCCAGTGGTGAAGACAATGAGGCTCGTCTTGGGCAGAGAGTTACTGCCCCCTCGGGGGTAAAATGCATCTCATCTCTGGGGCTGCGGAAGCCCATGTCCTCGTCCTGCTGGGAAGCTGCTCCAGACAGTGGGGGTGAACTTCCAAAGGACCTGTACAAAGAGAGGCTATAGATTTCAACACACAAGTGCTTTGCTTTTTTTTTTTTTACATGTAAGCATTCATCCTGTTGAAGTTATTTGATTGATTCCTGTTTGGACAAGGATGGATTTGAACCAAATCATGCCCCTGTCCAGTGCAGTGGACTGGAACTATCTTTGGCCTTATCTGGTCACTCTTAATTTCAGGGGTAATCAATCTTTTTTTCCTTCCTTCTCATAGCACTCCTATTAGATCCGTGGGAAAATGACAGGGCTCCTTTTTTCTTGAATAAGTGTCTTTAGCTTTCAGAAGCTTTTGATCTGTTTTCAATTTATGTAGCTGGTGCTGTTTTAATTAGGCTCTTATGTAGGAATGTCTCTTTGCAACCTGATAATTTGATGATGATGATGTTGAAGAGGTGCCACGCCGTGCCAGCGGTAATCTTTGGTAAACCATAATAACAGCATTGGGAATGCAGGGTTAATCATGGAAATTTCACATGCACTAGGATCTGTGACAGTTCCAAAACGCTGTGAGCTTTATTGAGAACTGGAAATTATATATCTGCAGCGATTCCTGTATCTTGAAAAACACAGAAGCATATGGAGATTTGCAGAGGCAACGTGCAGCAGTGGGTGAGTTCACTCACCCAGTGGTTCTCGATTCAACTTGCTCGATTTTCCACTGGCAGGAGGTTAGGGCAGTGCTTCTGAACTCAATCCTGGGGCAAACCCAGCCAGTTGAGTTTTCAGGAGATAGATGTGCATGCACGGCTTCCATTGTATGCAAACCTTTCTCGTGCATGCTCATCTCACTTATCCTGAAACCGCAGCTGGTTGGATGAATCCCACCACCCTAACTTGCTGTCGGTGCAAAATCGAGCAAGCCCTGGTCCAAGTGAAATGAGACTGGTCCATATGATGAAATAAGTAAGCCCTTTTGGCAACCTGCTCCAGAAACAAACAACAGGAGTAATGAAAGTGAGGGCTGGAGGGCATTGGCTGTGATGGTGGGGGAAAGCTTGCGAGTACCTTTCCTTAATTCTCTCTGTTAGTGTGCGCATGTTAGGTGAATCCAAAAGAAAAGTATGCAATGGTGCTATTTGCCTTTGCACAGCAAATTATTATTGTTGCCATAACCAGTTAGTAGAAAGTAGAGCAATTTATAGTAGTTTTTCCTGAACTGTTCTCTAAGTAAAATCATAATATAATAAATTCAGTTACAGTACATACGATTGATTAATTTGAAGCATTCTAGGGTGAAATATAAATTCAGTAAAGCATAAAGTTCTCAAGAGAGTGTCTTTGATTAATATCTACCAACTCGGATGAATGATTAAATTGCCCATTCCTAGGAATACATGGGTACTGAGAGTAGGTGCTCTAAATACAGAGCAAAAAAAACAAAACCCCAGTAATAAAGCCATGGCTGATGCTTCTCATTGGACCATAGAGGGTCTGCATCAAAGCAGAGAAATATGAATGTTCAAAAGGAAAGGTGACAATTGGGAAAAGCCCCCGGAGGTTCATTTGGTCAATGCCATGAGCACTGGCAGCTGCCACAATGAACGTGTGCAGCTCTGTGACGCTTTACACAGGGGCAGCTCAAGGCAATCTCTGCTTGCATTTCTGCATCACTGTCCCCCATAGGCTCCCTCTCTCAAGCACTCGCATTCAAGCTCCCTCACACATGCTCTCTCACCCCACCCCCCTCCCCCAGCACCCTCACACATGCGCTCTCACCCCAAGCACCCTCGCACATGCTCCCCCTCCCCCAAGCACCCTCACACATGCTCTCTCTCACCCCAAGCACCCTCACACATGCTCTCTCTCACCCCAAGCACCCTCACACATACTCTCTCACCCCCTCCCCCCAAGTACCTTCACACATGCTCTCTCACCCCAAGCTCCCTCGCACGTGCTCTCTCTCTCCCCCTCCCCCCAAGTACCCTCGCACATGCTCTCTCTCAACCCAAGCACCCTCGCACATGCTCCCTCTCCCCCCAAGTACCCTCTCACATGCTCTCCACCCCCAAGCACCCTCGCACGTGCTCTCTCTCCCCCCCAAGCACCCTCGCACATGTTCTCTCCCCCCCCCCCAAGCACCCTCGCACATGTTCTCTCTCCCCCCCCCAAGCACCCTCGCACATGCTCTCCACCCCCAAGCACTCTCGCACGTGCTCCCTCTCTCCCCCAAGCACCTTCGCATGTGCTCTCTCTCCCCCCATGCACCCTCGCACATGTTCTCTCTCCCCCAAGCACCCTCGCACATGCTCTCCACCCCCCAAACACTCTCGCACGTGCTCCCTCTCTCCCCCAAGCACTCTCGCACGTGCTCCCTCTCTCCCCCAAGCACCCTCGCACATGCTCTCTCTCCCACCAAGCACCCTCACACATGCTCTCTCTCCCCCCCAAGCACCCTCGCACATGTTCCCTCTCCCCCCCCAAGTACCTTCACACGTGTTCCATCTCACCCCCCAAGCACCCCTGCACGTTCTCCCTCTCCCTCCCAAGTACCCTCGCATGTGCTCTCCACCCCCAAGCACCTTCACACATGCTTGCTCTCCTCCCCTTCACACATGCTCTCTTTCACCCCAAGCATCCTTGCACGTGCTCCCTCTCCCCCCCCCAAGTACCTTCACACATGCTCTCTCACTCACACACATATATATATATCAAAACACATAAAAAATATATAGATAGATAGATAGATATAGGGTAAATAATTTAAATATATATATATATATATATATATATATATATATATAGGGTAAATAACACCACTAAATTATTAATGATTTGAAAGATGCATAATTTTGCAAGCTTTATTACACACTGGCAAAGAATATCATTATCCGAGCAAGGGAAGGTCCAATAAAACAAATCAGAAGGTGGTCCCATGTAGCCAAGGCAAAAAAACAAAGAGACAACCTTATGCCATGGAAAGATTTATTAATTTATTGTAATATAGAGCCAGACTCGGGCCGAGTTTCGCCAATTAAGGCTGCATCAGGGGATGACTTCTGATGGCAACCTCTCAACCGCAATAAGACAGGTCCTCGTATAGCAATACGAGGACCTGTCTTATTGCGGTTGAGAGGTTGCAAAATATTATAGACACATCGGTTTATTTTTGCCTTATTTCTACACAATTTTGAGCGAGATACGCTGCCAGTTCGCGAAGCGAAGAGAGCTATATACAGGATCAAGATTGAAATTTGACTTGATAACATTACTACAAAAGTATATACTTATGTAGTTTCTTTTGCCATCAGAAGTCATCCCCTGATGCAGCCTTAATTGGCGAAACTCGGCCGGAGTCGGGCTCTATATTACAATAAATTAATAAATCTTTCCACGGCATAAGGTTGTCTCTTTGTTTTTTTGCAAAGAATATCTATCAATTGCTTTAGTCAATCATTCCTTATTCACACCGTTTCTAAACTCTCTGTGGTGTTATGTATTTATAACATGTATAAATATCGACATAAAAAATTGTCAAAATGTATACAAAGTGCTTGCAATGAAACAATGACCCACTTGCAATAGAGCTGGACTTCATGAAAGATACTTTGTGAACTGCAAATGAGTCACATGGAAGATATCTTCATTAAAAAGGGGATACGGTTGAATCACAGTCCACAAGAAAGGATATTTTGTAATTGTTTCACAGGACTGTTGTTCTAATGTTGTTTCTGTAGTCTCTGTTTTAATTCTGCTACCGTATATCCTGTATTCTCTCTGTCCGTACAAAGGCCTTTGTTTCGCCATCCAGGCTTCCTCAGGGGAAAATATTGTTCATAACTATTCTTGCGTTGATACCATGGACTGTAGTGAAGAGGACGCGGTCTCTTATTGTTGATTCTACTTTATATGTTAATTTAATAATTCAGGGTCATAAGAACATAAGAAATTGCCATGCTGGGTCAGACCAAGGGTCCATCAAGCCCAGCATCCTGTTTCCAAAAGAGGCCAATCCAGGCTACAAGTACCTGGCGAGTACCCAAACACTAAGAAGATCCCATGCTACTGATGCAATTAATAGCAGTGGCTATTCCCTAAATAAACTTGATTAATAGCCGTTAATGGACTTCTCCTCCAAGAACTTATCCAAACCTTTTTTGAACCCAGCTACATTAACTGCACTAACCACATCCTCTGGCAACAAATTCCACAGCTTTATTGTGCATTTTAAGACGTCAACTGTTGTTAAGTAACAGCTTGCTAAATGCAGCATACTCATCTGTGAATTTCCAATGTCATGTTGGAAACCTTTTCAAGTCTCTTTGCTGGAACTGTATCTGGAGCAGACTTCTATACCTCTTTGCAGTGCACATGTTATGAGGTTAGTGAGATATATATTTCTGAGCAGGGCAATTTTCAATCGGGCCAAGGTGATGGGGTAAATACCTGTTTACCCAAGTGAACGGCTCTGAAAATTAGCTCGAGGGAAGCCAGAGGAACGGTCTTTTCCAAAAGAGCTTGCCTGATGTGCAGGTGATCGGAGGCGCCTGCCTCCCGGGTACGCATGAGTTTACCCAAACTGATAGGAGGCGTTCTCAGGGGAGGGGTTTGCACTTCTGCCAAAACTCTTGGATTTTCAAAAGCATGTGCATATGTTTCCCCAAACAATTTGTTCCCGTGTGATAGCAGGTGTTCTTGTGTGGTGGGGAATTTGCCAGGAAAATCTTCAAAGCAGGCTTAAGACCGCGTTGAAAACCGGTGTAACTTACACGTGTATTTGTCATATAATTTAGGTGGGTTTGCTATAAAAATTTCCTCGGAAGTGCCAAATTTGGATGGTGCGTTGTTATTTTCTTTATGACGTGAGCGCCTGTCCACCTGATCTGGACAAAGACTACCAACTTATTTCACGTGGGCAGCTGATCCTTTGTCGGTGGTAAAGACTCGCAGTGACCACTGAAGTGAGCCGTGTTTGAACAAGTAATGTAGAGGCGAAAGGCTCTGTTACCTTGTGTCAATCCGCTGAGCTATCTGGTCCCCTACTAAGGGGTGATTTTATGTGACCCTTTTTGGTACGGTTGTGAGATGTGCCAAGTGCCAATTCCATAGTTTCATGTATATGACCTCATAAGAAGGAAGGTAACGGTTAAGCCAGCGTGATGGATGCGTGACTCCTGCAAAGAGAACTTAGCTAACCTGAAAATAAAGCAGCAATCCAAGACTCGCGCCAGCAAACGTCCGGGCCAATTCTGTAACGTGCGCTCGGCCGTGCGCACTGTTTAACATGGGTTTGGCCACGTGTTTTCGATGCGTGTCTATTACCCTATATACTGTAAGGGGTTTAGTGCCTCGAAAGCACATGGACAAACCCCCTGAAAGCTAATAACGTTCATCACATGTAAATGCGTGTTGATGAGGCTATTAGTTAGTCACCCGGGATTCTGAAAGTAAAATGTGCCGGCAGGTCTGGTGTTAGGAGAATGGACGCTCAGTTTTACCGTCGTCTGTTTTCCTAACCTCTGTCAGCGGGTTCGGAAACCGACACTCGTAAAATGGCGTGTCAGTTTCCTGAGCCCATTGGCAGAGTCACCTTTCCTGGGCTAAGGAGAGGCACTAGGGGCGCGTGATCGTCCCTAGCACCTCCTTATAGCGTGACCCTCATTTAAATATAGGATCGTGCGCCCAGGAGAGGTGGATAGGCACGCGGTGGGAGAGCGATCGCTCAAAACAGAGCACCTGTTCTCCCACAATCCTTTCCAAATCAACCTGTTCCAGAGCTAGGGAAGTGCCCGATTCTTTGGAGAGATTCATCCTGCAGCTTTTTTCTCATCATTCAAACCAGCTTGGGGAGGGACATTCAGCTCTGTCCAGTAGAGATTTACGCCCATGAATATCTTTTTTGCTTACCTGCACATTTTTCAGAATAGGAGCCAAAATCATTACAGCGCACCACCAGAGAGATGATAGTCTGAGAAAAGACTGAGGAAAGTGCCAATAGTGAGTCTACTAGTGGCTATCAATCACGTGCTGGTCAAAATTATACTTTCAACTTCTTGGCTGAGATGGATATGTGGCTGTTCCTTCCAAAGAACTGAAGAGAATGGTCTGGTTTTTTGCTTTTCTTGGAGCAGCCTGTGTGATTATAATAAGGCTTTCACTTCTCAGCTGTTTACAAAACTTCTCACTGTAATTCAGTTTCATTGAGCTGTTGGATTCTCGTGTTCTGGTTAACATAAAGTACCGTCAAGTAACAAAGATTGTTTATTGGTCAAGGCTCTAATTCTCATTTAATGTAACAAGGGCCACGATGCGATTGTCCTTGTATTGGTTTCAAGCTCACGTTACTGCAGAGTTCGGTGGGTTTAGGTAGAGTACTTTAGCTTGGGGAGGCATAGTGGAGGTTTAAAGGAGGTTTGGACAAGTTCCTAGTGGAAACGTCCATCAAATATTATTAGCTGGGAAGACTAGAGAAAGCTATTGCTGTCCCTGGGAGTGAGTAAATAGAAACAAATCTACTTTGGGATCTGCAGGGGATGTGGGATCAGTCAACTCCCCCCCCCCCCCAAAGGAAATATTTGTCAGGGATGGGGACCTCTCCCAGGCACCCACTTATTCTTTTCCATGAGGTCCTTAGAACGCAAATGGCCGAAGCAATCCTGTCCACCAATGGTAGATTTAAAAATTGTGCCAGCCGCATGGAAAGAGGGGCTAAAGTGACATTACGTCGGCACCTGTCTCAGGTGTGGCCGGTGCCATTGTAAGTAAGTTTAGGGGTGCTGGAATCTGACTGCTACAGGACACGTCCAGTTACCCTCCATGAGCCTAACTTCAGGAAAAAGACAACATGTTCTCCTCAGAAATAGACTTTTATTTATCAATTTTGGCAGGATTTTGAATTAAAAGATAACAATTCTTGTCTCTAACATCCTGACCACTAAGCACCAATTTACACTAAAGAAGGTTCTGTACCATGGGTGGTTTCAAACATGCCATAAACCTTAGCCTGCTTAATATATTAATACTTATGGCTAATTTACTTACCCCTGGTCCCAGCTTCAGGCGATATCCCTCTGTTCACCTCTGAAGCAGACTCTGGCTGGAGGTCTGGAGAATGTGGGCAGGGAAGAAAGCTTGCTTCCTGGGTTTGGTACTGGCAGATCTAGTGGGTGGTCCAGGAAAGAGGCTTGCTTCTGGGTCTGGTACTTGCAGGGCTGTCTGGGGCTTGCTCTTGGCCCCTCTCCATCTCAGACTTCATGTCTGTCTGACCCCCAGCAGGGTGTCTCCTCTCTCCTGGCCCCACCTAGTCTTCTCTCTCCTTGATAACAGAGGAAGCTGGGGTGCTTTGGATTCACTCTCTCCATTTTTTCCTTATTTGCACCCCATCTTATACTTTCCAGCTGATAAATATGCATAAGTTCATGCATAATCACATGGTGGGTGGAGGGTCTTTGCCTCATTGCAGGTCTTCCCCCTCCCCATTTCTTTGGGGAGGGGGGACCCATCACATCTTAGATCGAAGCCAGTGGATCACTTGAACTCAGGGTCTCTGCTCTCCATCAAGCTGTTTGACAGCATCAACATTTTCTCCATCTCAGACTTCACCTCTTCTTCCAAGGGTGGGGGTCCCTCTAACCACTGGACTTGCCTTGGCTGGTCCCTGATTTCAGCTTATGAGCTTTAGTGGCTGCATTGTTCCTCTGCCTTGGTTGTATTTACACAGGCTCTTACAAACAGAACATAAGAAATTGCCATGCTGGGTCAGACCAAGGGTCCATCAAGCCCAGCATCCTGTTTCCAGCAGAGGCCAAACCAGGCCACAAGAACCTGGCAATTACCCAAACACCAAGAAGATCCCATGCTACTGATGCAATTAATAGCAGTGGCTATTCCCTAACAGGCAGATCTTGATAAACATCCTTCAGTGTAAAGTTCTCACCTGGGCAAAATGTCTTCTCTTGAGCTGTGACAGTGTTTTTGGAGCCTGTCAGCATGCTTGTCTGCCTCTTTGGCTATTGTGATTCATATTAGGGGCTTTCAGTGGTAAATAATGGGATATCTCCCTACATCATTATGTGGTATGGCCATAGAACAAAAGGTCAGTGGCCTCACCTGAGACAACAGCTTAAGTGAATTCACTTCTGTGCCTTTCTCCGTGCAGCCAGGCTGAATCGTTCCTGCTCTTTGCATTCTAAAGTCCCCATGGAAAGGGGAACGTGGGGGCTGGGGAGGCCCAGCTGGGCAGGTATGGGTCTCAGGCTTCATTGTTATTTGCCTGGAGCGAGGTTGGAGAGCCCTGGGGGAGGCTCCATCAGGGCCTGGTTCAGTCCAGCCTGGTAGCCCAAGTCTTGTGTCTATTTTCAGGGTGGGAGGGGATTTGGGAGACTTATTTTGGTTTTGGTTTTGGTTTTGTTTTTAACAAACTGAGAATACCCAAAACATTTTGGGAATTTTTGGGAAAGGCCATTGTTTTGCATCATTCCATATGGATCAAATAAAAAATGGCCTCATTTGTCCCAGTTTACCGATTTGGGTAAAACAAGTGCACATTCCTACCGATTGTCAATGCTCATTAGCTAAAATGTAACCATGCTCATGAAATGATTCCTTCACCACCAATTTGCCTCTGGTTAAATATTATCCAGGTACTGAGTTACTTGGATAAAATTTAGCTGGGGAGTCGCAGTTTTCAAGTTTTGCATTTTGTCCAAGTAACTCCAAAAGTTACCAGGACAAAGCTTTTGACGGTTTAGGGCCGCTGGAGTCAAACAGCACACGCACAGGCGATTTTCAGTTGAATATGTTCTGTTTTTCTTCCGCTTGGCCACCCTGCACAAACAGCAGGTGCAACGTATGCAGACTTGTTTAGTGTACGGACTTTGTGGCTGCTAATTTTCAAAGAGAAAAATAGGAGGGGGAGGGGTTTCCCAGCTTGGAAATTTGCATGAAATCCATGCATTAAAAGCACCTCCTTAGTTTGCAGCAACATGGGATATTTGAAAATTGCCCAGCCTGCCTTTTGCTAGCCCGCACAGTAAGCGTTGCGCATGTGCTACGGATGCGACTGTTTCCCGGCTGCACTAAAACATTTAGCACCTCTCATCTTAAGTGCTGTTTTAGCAGACACACAAACTTTTCAGTGCAAGCTTCGGTGTACAGGTCTCAGTGTCGCACAGATCAAATGTCAGAATCTGTGCTCAGTTGAAGCTTTGAGGATGGCGTTAGTGCTGTTTACAAGTTTCATGGCAGGACAGGCACTAGATCTGAGCATAGGCAACTGCTTAGAAGGCCAAATTTTGAAGGCGCCGAGAACCCCTGGGTAAAGAAAAGCGTGATCCCCGCTTGCTTCAGGGCTGCGACAACGCTGCCCCCGGACAGTTGTATTATTTTACGCGATGGCAATTACCGCGGTTGCTGCCATTTCTGAGTTAATGTTGGCACAGTTTCTGTTTCTCTTTCCTGTACGGTTGGTAATGTGGCCGGGAGCCCTTTACTGCAAAAGCAAACGCAATAAGCCCTTGGAGAGCTACGTCTGCCAAGCAAACCTGTCAGGAGATTAGGAAACTTGGGTGGAATTTTTGCTTGAAAAGCCTCAAATGCCGCGTGGATAAAGGCTGAAAGAGTTTCAACGATGCCGAAAGAAAGAGCGAGCAAAGCGGGACATGAAAGAATGAGAAATAAGATTCCTGACTCCTAATGAAAGGGGGAAGTTAGTAATGGAGGCTGCCAAAACCACAGTGACTGCGGCCCCAGTCTGCGGAAATGGAGATCGATTAGAGAGGCTGCAGAATAACGACTTCAGGCGAGGAAGAAACACCCTGCGCTTAATTACTCCACTGGAAAATACGGCATTTAATGCTGGGAGCAGGTCCTGGGATAGGCGAATAAATGGGCATGGCTGACTCTAAACAGACAGACAAACTGAGAACAGGATGACAGATCAGGAGTACAAGATCCATCCAGGGCGTTCAGTTTATTTCTTTAATTATTTGAATAGTCGTATTTGATTCTCGCTTGACATCAAGACACTGAAAATTAGGGGTGCACGGGAGTGAAAATTTTGTTTTGTTATTGGGTGGTTTTATCCACGAATTTCATTTTATTTAATGTTTATTTTGTTTTCTTTAGTTTACAAAATGAAAAATATTGAAAAACAAAATACCTTGAAAACGTATTCAAAAAAAGAAATGAGGATTCCTGAGGCCACTTGTCCCCGCTACTCATCCCTCCCACCCAAAAAAATGCCAGAGCCAGGATCCTCCCCAGTACGAGGGAGATCCACTGATGAGGCCTAGGCTTGTCAGGGTGTGGAGGCTGAATTCCAACGGCAGAGCCTGGGCCTTTGCTTGGGTCTGTACAGGCATCGTGCTAGAGCGTAGGCCGAGGTCCCTGTTTTGGGCCTCGGCCTATTCCCTAGGGAAGGGCCTGGTTCTAGGCCTGACCAAATTCTGTTGGATTTTCTATAGTTTCGTTTTGAGAACGAAATGAAACAAAATAGGAAATTTTGTTGTTCTCTACTGAAAATGAGTTACACTAAAATAGAAAACCAATTAGAATGAATAATCCACAATAATAGTACATAACTAAGATAATTTTTTCAAAATTGTGCGGATGATTGCCAAGTCCGCTGTACTCTTCTCCGCTGGCTTTGCGCCGGTTTACAAAGGGAGGGTTCAGCTGTACCTTCCCTTTGAAAATTGCTTCAGGGAGAAAGGTCCCACAGATAACTTCAGCTGCTTCCTCTGCAGTTATTTTTTCCCCTGAAAAACAGCACAACCAGCCAGATGACGCGGCTCTGACGGCAGGGGAGCAGCGTTCCTGCCTCGGGGGGGGGGGGGGGGGGGGGGGGGGTGGCAGCTTGCGGGCGCGACCTGCAAGCTGCCAGACCTAACACGGTCCTTGCCAAGCACCATCGCAGACAGGGAAGGAGTTGCACAAGAAAGCTTCATGAGCAGATCATACAACTTGGGATGGCTGGTACCAGTTTAGGAAATTCTTTACACATACAGGACCTGTCCCTTAGGGCCTGAAACAGCGGTGTGAGAAGTAATTAATTAACTTTCTTGGATGTGACATTCTTCATGGATCAGGAGTATGTGAATCGTTTAGAAATTTTACACTGGTGAAATTCCGATGCGAGCACGGCCGAGCAGGCTTCACCCTCCTGGAGTCAGAAAACATGCTGACCCCAGCCTTTCCGAAGGAATATTCACTTTATTCGTACTCAAACAGACACAATGCTGAGCCTCCCTGCCTGCCTTTGCAGTATTCAGTTTATACTCCGGGCTGAGGGCTCTCTTTGCTCTGGACAGTGTAACCTGCACTCCCTTCCAGCTTGGTCAGGATTGTTGAACAGTAGCTGCCTCACCTGGAGACGCAGGGGCCTCAAGAACCCAGATGGGTTTGCACTCTTATCCCTGCTCCAGCTGGTCTCGTCCACAGCGCTCTCTCCCTCTGTGGGATTTAAGGTGGACCAGGCCTCTAGCCTGGTCCTGCACATGCAAACAGGGGCAAATGGGGTCACTCCATTGCTTCCGGTTACAAACAGGCAATTCTTTTTTTTTTAGGGCACTAGTACGCACGCAGTACTTCTCAGAAATAGGATAAATTGTGTGGATTAAAATAGTTATGAGGACAGATGATCATGCAGGCAAATTTAGACTCTGAGATAACTGACAAAAAAGACTTTTAACTAAAGGGAGTCTTTTGGAAAGGGAAGATTCAATGAATTAAAAAATACACAGTGGGGCCTTCATCGGTTTGTTTAATAGCAGGGCTTATATTTTTCAAAATGTAGTACCAGAAAATATAAGAGGTAAAGCTAGGTTTGGCCTGACTGAATCTGACAGGAAACCACTTCAAATCCCCTTAGCTGAATAGAAAGGAAATCAGATCTGTAAGCAGGGGCTCAGATATAACCTTAGCTGCAGTCCTGCCAGGGATGTTCATTGCAACGTGGATTCTTGTGCTGCGGTCATATCTATCCAAACACAACATATGGAGTATAAACTGGCTTGATCTGACTCTCCTAAATTTGAACCAACCGCTGGCTTGATTCTGAATCCAATTTATTTATTTTTTTTAATGCAGATGTATAAAGGGTTACCCTCAGAGTGATAGTCACTAGGGGGGTCAGTTGCTACCAGGATCTAGCCAGCTAAGCATGTATTGAGATAACTAAACCCCACTGGGTGCATATATCACCCTGCAGAGCAGCCAAATTTGACGAGCTAGATTCACTAGCCAGCTAAATTGGGTTGGCTAAAAAATAGGCTGCCCCATTCCCACAATGGGTTCTCAACTCAGCCGGACAAAGCTGATTTTGAGCACTAGGTGGCTAAGTTTGGCCTGATAAGTCAGGCCGCATAAATAGGCCTAAAACTAGCTGACCATATTTGGCCACCTAGATTTATGCTGATTTTCAGCAGAAAGCCTAGCTGGTTCTGTGTGGTTGAAAATCAGATTAACTTAGCTGGCCAAATTTTGGTTGACTGCGATGGGTGCTGAGTCTTGTCAAAAATTGATCCCTTTGAGGCCAATATTCAGCCGGTTTGCCTGCATAAGTTCAGGACTTAGCCGGTCAAACCTGAGGTTCTGAATTCCCCTTATTCCTTGCAGTGAATACGTTGTAGCCAGATAACTCATTACCCAGCTAAAACTTACCTGGATAAAAAAAAAATGAAGTGGTGCGGAGGCATTCTGGGAGCAGAGCTTAAACGAAGCCAGGGTGAGCTGATGTTCGTTGCTACTCAGCTACGTTTAGCTGGGTAAGTGTGATTGGGGGAGCAGGTCTGAAGTTATCCGGGTTAGTTGATCTGGATAACGTTAAACTTAACCTGGTTTATTCAGCGGGGCTTGCTTCCCAATGAATATCCTGGGCAAAGTTAAACTTCCCGCTGCCCGCACCACTCAGTGTTCACCTCTTGAGACCCGCTGCCAAAGGTCATGGTTTGGTCTGGTGATGGTGCCACTTAGATTACAAGAAACACTCCGGCCTATACCTTACCGAGGTCAGCAGGGACATCTGAGACACCTTGCATGAAGATATGAATAGACTCCCATTAGAGGCCTGATTGAAAGTCCTTTATGTGCATACAGTACAGGTCCATATGTGTAAATAGTGACTTATAAAACTGTGCACTCAGAAAAGGATGCAGCATAACCTGATTTTGCGCCTACTTTTCTACATCCAAAGGCTCGCATTCTGGGGGGGGCATTGCTGGGATTTGTGCACAGGCTTTTAATTTTAAAAAGTTTATCCATGCAAATTAGCACTCACAGGTCACACTTTGCAAAGAGCAGGTGTAACTCTGTGCAGGTGAGTTTGTGCAAGTTATTTTGGATACTTTTCCAAACGAGCTCATGGGCATAAGCCTTGCGCACCCACAGGTTAAGTCCTGCTGTCTGGAGGGGGTAACTAATATGCAAATGCTTTAAAATGTAATGTATGAGCGCCGGTCTTGAATCCAGCCCCTGCAATGCCTCGCCTCCTTTTATGGAAACGTCCGCGCAGACCCTGGTCACGCGCGCATTTTTACGCGCACTGAGTCCAGGGCCACTCATGGGCGTGAAACCAGATTTATGCACATAAATGGCTTTGAATATCGGGCCCTAGAAGTCCATGGTTCGTATTGAAATATGAGCTGAGCTGCAGCAGACAGAGGCAAGCCAAGCCAGCCTAGAAAATATGGAGTTTGGTGCAAAGCTGGGTGAGACCGGAGCGCTGATTGTATTCATATCCTCATCCCAAAACTAGATCTATATACTGGAGGGCCTGTGTATATAATCAGGATTTGTTTCGAATGAACAGAACTTCATGACCTCTATGCAGCTATCGCTCTCAGCAGTAGAAACCCGAGAACGGAAATATTTATTGTGTTTGCTTCTTGCCTTTTTGATTTGTGGTTGCAAATGTGCATTTCAAAATGTGCGCGGGTGTCTCATATCTGGAGAAGGGGCCGTTGCGGACTCAAAAGCTCCTGTCCATATGTTGGTCCAATAAAAGCTATCAGAACCTGAAAAGGATCCGGTAATCTCTCCAAAACCAGTATTGGCTGCCAGAACTCTGCAGCGTGCACGGACCAGTCTTTGCCACGCATCACCTAGAAGCACATCTCGCGCACTGAAGAAAATCTTTGCTGCCAGTTATGATCCGTTGCCATCTTCTGCCCCTGAGGAGCTAATGCCACATCGATTCGGAAAGAAGCAGTACATTGCATTGCTGTTTTTAATCTTCGGGCTGCCCTTTCCATCCTTAACGCAGTCACTTTTCTAACTTAAGCCGAAAAGCCAGTGGTCTGCAATGAGGGCGTTACCCCATGGGGTGGAATGTGCTGCCCTGGAGACCACAGCACGACCTTAACTTCAGACCTGCGGAAGGTGGCAAATGTGCGGCTGCTGCCTTGTACATTGTTCTGTTCAAATTAAGTTTGTTTGGTTTTTTAATGGGACAAAAAGCTTTTTTTTTTTTTTTCCTGGGAATATCCTGCAGGTTCCAATGCTAACAGTGAAGAACAAATCTGATCTGAAGACTCCATGTGTAAAGTACTGCCTAATACAATGTTAGACAGACAGGCCCAGGTGCTGCCTGGACCCTGAGTCTTTGTTAAGTGGGGGGAGGGGCATCTTATCCAATATTTTTTTGTGCATGAAAATAAAAATAGCAGAAAATGTTCAGATGTTTTTCTGTCTGCTCCACTCAGAATGCACCAAAGATGGCCTCATTCGTGAAAAACAAATGCACATCCCTACTATTATCTCAGGAAGGCAGGGGGAGAAACAGCAAGCTTTGATATCCTCCAGAAAGGAAGCAATATTTGATCTATGAAATGGAAGTTTGAAATTGCCTCACTTGCTCGGCAAAGAAAAACGTAGAGCTGTGGCCTCTCAAACTGTGCTGGGGAAGCAGCACTGCCGGTATATTTTTGAGTAAATAAAAGCCTGAGCACTTGCAGCCACAGCTTGGGAGTTGTCCACAATTACTTCTGGTGCTGGCCCCAGCTGTCAGCGCTGCCACAAAGAGGAACTGGTCCATCCTTTCATTTCAGTGCTTTCAACTGTGGCCCACTACACTTGGGGGTCCTCAGACTCAGTCCTTGAGGGCCACAACCAAGCTGAGTTTTGAGAATGTCCACAATGAATATGCATGAGATCTATTTGCATTTAATGAAGGCGCTGCATGCAAGTACGTCTCATATATATATATGTATGTTTTGGAAATCTTGTCTGGGTTGCAGCACATGAGAACTGAGTTTGAGGCCCCACTACACTACATCATTTAATCAGCCACTTACTAAAGAACCTTACACCATCTGAAATTGACATCCTGGGGCAAACAGCTACACACAGATTCCCCACTGTGCAGCTGCCTAGAGGCCCCCGCAGAGAAAGTGTTACCTCATCCTCCTCTGTCCCAGTGGGGTTTTCTTCCAAGTGCTGCTCAGCTTGAATGAAGGCCTCCTAACATAGTAGCGTATGACGGCAGAAGAGGACAAAAATGGTCCATCCAGTCGGGCCAGCAAGCTTCTTATGGTAGAATCTGCTACGCCGTGCAGGTTATCCCAGGTTCCTCTTAAGGGTAACAACTTCTACTCCGTGCAGGTTTTCGCTGAGCCTTCTTGAAAATTCAGACAGTGCTGACGAGTTTTTCTTATGGACTTCCTGGGGAGGGGTTGGGCAGTGGGCACCTGCTTGTTGGTCTGATCCCTCTCCCCTAAGCCCTCTGAAGTCACTTTTGCAAACATGGGGAGCTAATCTGACACTTTCTTGAGAAGGAGGCACTCCAGGTTAAGGTCCTTGGTGAAATCTCTTTTTGACTATGGATTGGCTACCTCCAGTAAGCTACGTTGGTTGTTTATTCACTACGACCCTCTTCCTCCTGTACTGCAGTTCTTAAGAAGTGGCCTGGCCAGATCAGATTTCTCTTCTTCCACCAGGTAAGCTTTGTCCCACTTTCATCACACAACGCATATTCCAGCCAAGGCGTAAAAAATTGTGCCTTCAGTCCTTTTATTCTCTATCGTTTTAAGGAATTCTAGAAAATGTAATGCTCCCAAAAGACGCTGGATCGACAGTACTGAAAATCAGTTACCCTAATTAATCCACAGAGGAGGTAAAACAAGGAGAGACAGTGATGCTGCTCCATCAAAGTAACTCAGCCCTGCTGCAGAGAGGTCACCTCCGAGAAGGAAAGGGTAATTTGCTACCCGGATCTGTGCAATCTTTGGTCTATCTGCCGAGTCGGCCAACCGCGTAGTCGTTGAGTGCCAAATGAGTGGCAACTCCCGCAAAATCAAAGCCGCGATCTCCGGGCCCACACCAACTCCCCCCGTCCTGGAGAGGGGACCCCCCAGCACCACACTGAGCACGCGATGCAACAACAGGTCTCGGCCTTTTACCGTGGCCGCTTACAACATCTGCTGAGAAAAACTTTGTATTTCTTCTTTTGTATTTTTTTTAGACCATGTGCAAAACATTCTGGGAAAATACAGCTTTATTTTCATATAAGCAAACCCAGAGAGGACAATTCTACTCCTGCCTGAGCTATGTTAATCCTTCCACATCTCCGAAAGGAAGCTACCTTCACCAGCAGGGTTATATTTAATATTATAGCACAGATTATAGCACAGATATTATAGCACAGATTTGTCAATCTGCGAGCACATTCGGGCAAGATCAAAACCTTTTGCTGCCATCTACAGACAGTGAATGAAATTTCAAAGTACAAAGTGTCTAATAAAGGACCGAGAACTGGTTAAAAGACAGAAAACAGAAGGTAGGGCTAAATGGTAAATGTTCCCAGTGCAGAAAGGTGAATAGTGGAGAGCCCCAGGGAACTGTTCTGGGACCACTGCTTTTTTTATATAGTAATAGATGACCTGGAAATGGGAATAACAAGTGAAGTTGTTCCCATTAACTTAAATTATGTTAACCTTCCCTTAAATTATGTTTAAATTATGTTAAACTTAAATTATGTTATGTTTTATTATTCTAACCTGTTCGCTTAGTTAATTTCTTCTATGCTAATTTCTCTGCTTTACCTGGCATTCTCATTATTTTCTTAAGTTAA
Source organism: Rhinatrema bivittatum (assembly GCF_901001135.1). Classification (NCBI taxonomy): domain Eukaryota; kingdom Metazoa; phylum Chordata; class Amphibia; order Gymnophiona; family Rhinatrematidae; genus Rhinatrema; species Rhinatrema bivittatum. Next base: position 115,814,499 of record NC_042624.1, read on the forward strand.
TATATTATTTGTAAAGCACTGCTGCTAATCGCTATGTTTTTTAGCGCTGTTGCAAAATTTTGTTGAATGTGAACCGATGAGATGTTACTAAACAAATGTCGGTATGTAAAAGCCACAAATAAATAAATAAATAAATAAGTGATCAAATTATTCAAAGTCATTAAATAACATGAGGATTGTGAGAAATTGCAAGAATACCTTGCAAAACAGAGAGACTGGGAATGTAAACAGCAAACGAATTTTAATGTGGACAAGTGCAAAGTGATGACTTAAGGACAAATAACTCAAATTACAGCTACACAATGCAAGGTTCCACATTATGAGTCACCACTTACGAAAAGGCTCTAGCGTCATAGTTGAAAATACGTTGAAATCTTCTGCTCAGTGTGCAGCAGCAGCCAAGAAAGCAAATAGAATTCTAGAGATTATTAGGAAAGGAATGGAGAATGAAACAGAGACTATCATAATGCCTCTGTATCACTCCATGGTGCGACCTCATCTTGAGTATTGTGTACAGAGAAGGGCGACCAAAATGATAAAGGGGATTGAACAATTCCCTATGAGGAAAGGCTAAAGAGGTTGGGACTCTTCAGCTTGAAGAAGAGACGGCTGAGGGGAAATATGATAGAGGTCTATAAAACAATGAGTGGAATGCAATGAGTAGACGTTAATCAGTTGTTTACTCTTTTGAAAAGTACAAAGACCATAGGACTTACTTTGAAGTTACTGGGTAATACATTTAAAACTAATAAGAGAAAATATTGTTTTACTCAACGCATAATTAAGCTCTGGAATTCATTGCTAGAGGATGTGGTGAAAGCTAACTGCATTTAAAAAGATTTGGACATCCTGAGCTACTTCCAGTTCACCCAAACCTCCCATCCAACCAATAGCAGATAACAGATGAGTCCAATATCAATTGAGCAAGATAATTAGCAGATGTAAAATTACTCTAAGCTGCCAAATACACTCGCACGGTGTTAGCTCTTTTAGATATCTCCACTACTTTCGAAACCCTTGATCATGAGATCCTTTTGGCACGACTGAAATTAATAGGAATATCTGGTACTATTTTCAGTTGGTTTTCTTCATTTTTGTTTAACAGGACTCAGAAAATTATGCTTGGGAATGTTGATTCAAACTGGAAAGCTGTGATTACTGGAATCCTACCAGGGCTCTTCCCTGTTGACAATGCTTTTTAAAATGTACCTCCTTCCTCTTTGTAAGATCTTCCCTTGCCATGGTCATTGACCTCCCCCCCCCCCCCCCCCCTCTCTCTTTATTACTACATATTAAGGCTGTCATTAAATCCTCTTTCTTTTTTTTTTCAAATTTTGCACGCCATTTTTTGAGTTGCAGGACTTCCGTACTGTCAGGTCCTGATATTGGTTGGGTTGGATTATGGCAATGCATTGAATACCGGGCTCCTGGCAAATGTACCGTGGTCCATTACGATTAGTGCAAAAATGCCCCAGTACGCATTTTGACAGGAACAGGAATGCGTGACCATATAACTTCTGTGTTATCATCGTTACACTGGTTACCCATAAAATGGAGAATTCAATTTAAATTGGCCTCCTTGATCCATAAAATGTTAAATGGGGACACTAATTGCTGGACAATACGGTTTTGTGGGTATGCAAACCTTCCCGATTGGTGAGATGGGGAGGGAAGAATTTGGTTGAAGTTCCTTCTGTAAAGCTGGCGCGTCTGGACATCATGAGGGCGAGAAGCTTTTTCAATTCCTGGGCCATCACTTTGGAACTCATTACCAGAGCAGATTCAGACAATTCAATGTAGCAAATCCTTCACAACAGCTTTGAAAACACATTTATTTAAGCTAGCACTCAACTACAATGAACTCTCCTAGGTATTGAGCTGAAGGACAAGGCCTGGAAGTAGGCTGCATCTGTATTATATGCTTGTTTTTGTGATTTCTTTACTGATATTATGTATGTATTAAACTTCTACTGTTCCTCAAACTTATTGAAAGGAGAGTGGATAATACATTTTAATAAATCTCTTGTAAAACAGAAACTTCTCTGCGTAAAAGTGAATTTTCGTGAACCTGAGATGTGCACGAAATACGCGATCCAACTTGCGCCAAAGCCCCTCTGCCGCATAACTTTACTTCTGCTAAGGATGCGATGTAAGTTATGAAATAAAGATAAATAGGCAGATCTGCAAGGTTTTAAAGGTTGGGGCTGAGGGGAATGAAGACTATTAAACTCTCTCTTAACTGGGCAAACTGGGGACAAAGTGGTAAAACCAGGAATAGTGTGGGTGCGCGCCCCTTATAAAATCCTCCGATTTTCATGGTAGAAGCGGCATTTGCGCACACAGGCACGCATTCACTTAAAGTTTAGCACAGGTGTCGCGAGGCCAGGCTATTTTATAACATGTGCGGAAATGCACGCGTGAGTTATAAAATGGCTGTGTCCCTGGGCAGCCACGGACAGACACGCGCCAATGTCTGTCCGTGCACCATCATAACTCTTAGCCCCACCCTGGAATACCCCTAGCCTGCCCCTTTCTTGTGTGGATAAACGTGCTGCCAAACCAAAAATACACGAGTATCTCTGATGTTTATAAAATAGCACATGTACAAATACAAGATACTTATGCACGCATATGCTAATTTTGCGCACATAACTCCTTTGAAAATCCACCCTATACTGTATACAGCAATTAAAACTGGTATAAACAAATATAAATGACCCACGTCAAGGGACATTAGAATTGCAAAAAGGTTGCTAGCACCTATATATAAGAATTAAAATTCCATATGTATGAATACGAATAGCACACTTACATAGACATTAAAATCAATGAGAATGAGCAGCGATAAGATCGAAACAGAGAAACATAAGCATAAATAAAATGAGGTTTGGTGAATAAGCAATAAAAATGACACAATAATGTCTCCGTGTAGAGAGCCAGGTTTGGGTTACTGACTCGCATCAGGCTTGGCATATGCAGTGGGTCTCAGAACAGGAAGTGTGTGGATTTCACTCACTCGCATCTACCTTCGGAGGCCTGGCAGAAAAGCCAGGCCCTCACGTGTTTCCTGAAATGGAGATAGCCCTGGATAAGGAGGCAGCGCTTCCAGGGTCGAGTTCCAGTGGGAGGAGGCTGCCCCGAAGGAGGCTCGTGGACAGCCATCGGAGCGCTTGGTTTCCTTTGGTGAGGGCTCAACTAGGGAGGCTCCTTGGAAGGACCTTAAAGGTCATAAAAGGAGCATAAAGAAGGGAGTCTGCTCTGAAGGTGACCTGGGCCGTTGCCTCTGAGGACTTTGAAGGTTGGAGGAAGGGTTTAAAATTTGGTGAAGTTTTTACAAGATGGGTGCGACGTCACTTTAAAATGCTCATGGAAAGAGCTTTATTTTTTTTCTCTTTTTTTAGTACTTTTTATTTCTGCTGTGTGATTACTATGGAAGCATTTTGTATATCTTTAAAAGAATCTCAGATTAATTGTTACTGTCGTGCAGTACGGTATAGTTTTATAGCAATAGGTCCTTTCCATACCCTGGGATATTCTGGCATCTGGGTGATGGGAGGCAGAATGGGTGAAATGGTTTGAAAGTCACAAAGTAAGGGTACTGTATGTCATCATTAGGTAAGGGGGTGAAAGGATAATATGGAGCTAATTATAAGAATGTGTAATGACATGAAGCACTGGGCCAGAAACATTAGAATAAAAAGTCACACTCACATCCAGCTATTTATACGGCCCCTTAAATATCAGCCAGGATAGCAGATTTTAAAGCCACTGTATGTTAAAGCATAAACGTTTTTGTCTGTAACAGGATATGAAAGACTGGCCCATGCCCTAGCGGCCATAGATGACTGGCACAAGCTGTAAGAGACCACAAGTCCCTCACTAACTAAATTATCCCCACTTTAAGCCCTAGGCTAGGATTCAATAGTTTGCACACCATCCCTTGCAGGCACCTCCACAGAAGCTTGCCTGGACTGGTCGGTCAGCTCCTATAAAGGAGGCTGTGGGTTTTGGCTTGAGTTTGTAGAGGAGTCATCGTGCATTTGGTTCTCCTTGTTGAGCTTGATCCAGGGGAAGGGTCGGGCCTCTGCCCTGCCCAGCACCTCCCCGGCTCTGGAAGGGATTATTTTTGGAGAGTAAGAGGACTTTTTTGGGAGAGTGTTATTTTTTTCTGAGATTTTTTTTTTTGCTTCTTTTTTTGTGAGGGAGTCTGATCCTGCCCCAGGAGGATTGTCACCGCTGCCTGTTGAAGGTCGGGATAAGGTGCTGTATTTATCCACTGCCCAGGGTACAAGGGGGGATAGCAGTGACCTGACGGAGAAGAAGAGAGAAGCATTTTTGCAGCGAGTTTGTTCTTGTCTTTTGGGGATGAATTGTTTTGCCACCAGTTCCTACCCCACTGAGAAGAGAGGCGTGATTGGAACAGTCGGAACATTTTGTATGGCCTGGATCAAATAAGTCAACGGAAATTTTGTTTTGACCAACAGAAAACTGGTCTCTGTCTCTTTGTCTCTGTGTATCTGCTGCAGCCAGCCCTGGCGGTGGTAATAAATCCAGAGTAGCACGCTCGACTCACTTCCAGTATTACCCCCACCGCACAGGCAGTCTCTATACTCTGGGCAATGATGTTGAACACTATTCTCTCTCCTGTCAATTGTTTCTGAGGAAGAGTCATGTCATATCAGCTGTAAAGTACCATTTTCTCTCGAATGTAAAATCCTTTCAAGGTACTTGTAAATTGTAATGAATAGGTTCCACTCAAGTGTATTAAAAAAGGAATTTTCTTGAAAGAGGTAGAACTGAATGAAGCAGTAAGAGTTGAGGCCAAGGTTTACGTTTAGCAATGCTATCAAAACAATGAAATCACAACCCCATTAGTTCACAGTAAGTAATTTGCAATGCAGTGGGGCATGTGGTCTTTCAGATGGATCGCTCAGTCTATATTAGCATAGAGTTATTTCTCTCTCTTCACCTATTGTGAGCTGATAAGGATGGGGGAATTGAAATGGAAGACTCCAGTCAATGAATCAAATAAACATTTTTCCTTATTGTCCTTCACTAGTAGATTTGCTCTTGTCAGGTTGCTGTGGCTACTGGTATGTTTTAACCGTTGGGCCCTCCTCAGGCTTTCCTAAGGCTTTATCCCTCCCTCGCTTTCTGTACAGAAACCACCATCCAAGTCTCTCTGTTAAAGATGGGCCCATGGGGAGAGCTTGGCGGATATTTTGGGTGCCAACGTTCACACTTCCTTCGGACATTCCCTTTGAAAATTCAGGTCAGCAAAGACCATGGGTAGAAGAGTTACCTGCCAACTCTGGACCTACTTTACTGCAGGTATATCCAAAATCCATCTTTGTGAATAAAGCTCCATGCGAAAAAAAAACTGGGCGTGTTAGGGGCTATCAGGCTGTGCATATTTGCATGTAATGAGCTATTTTAAAAGCGACTTATGCACACGTGTTATCAGCGCTGCGCAAGTAGATTTACTGCAGCTCAGTTATGCACTAAGTTCAAATTCCAGGTTTTTCAACTCCGTGTTTGATGGGCTGGCTTCTCCAGGAAACAGGTGCAGTTTGGGGATGGGATTCAGTGTACCTGGGCCATACTGCGGACAACTGGGACAGATTGGATCATACTGAAGGAAGGGAGTCAGTGGAGGAGAATCTATTTTCAAAAGGACTCTAATAGGCTTATGGATACTCATGGTAAAATCATTGAAGAGGGAGAAAGAACGGAGGAGGAGGAGGTATCCCTTACAGAGAGTATACAAGGTTAGGGCACAGATTTTGGATATGTCAAAGGAGAAAGCCTGGGCAGGTTCAGATTCAACAAGGAAACCATACTGGACCTATGCCAGTATTTAAAGCAAGACCTATGCCTTTCCACTTGCAGGAGCATGCCTCGCCAGTACACATCAAGGTCACTACCGTCCTGGCATTTTTGGCCACCGGCATCTCCCAAACACCTCTAGGGGTCATGGCTGGACTAAACCACTCTAGAAGTACTGACTGCCACTCTAGAAGTACTGACTGCCACTCTAGAAGTACTGAGTAGTTCCTGGCAGCATTGCTCTGGAAAACACACCACTACATATCCTTCCCTCAGAGCAGCCAGCAAAAACAACAAATAATGATTGATTTATACCAAAGTGCATGCTTTCCCTCTATCTTGGGAGCTATTGATTGCACTCAAGAGCACCAGAGGACAATGAGGCCACCTACCCCTACCTGCAAGGGCTTCCACTCCCTCACTATGCAGATGATTTCCACACCAAGGGAATCATCAAGGACACTGTGGCCAGGATTATTTATTTATTTATTTATTTACAGTTTTTATATACCGACACTCGTTAAGAAAACATCACATCGGTCTCCATACAACATGAAATCAGCCAACGGGGCTTTACAGTGTAACTGATAATAGAAATGGGGGGAGGGGGAGGGAAGGAGGGGGGATACAAAATTAGATACATTTATACAAATTATATACAATCAGAGTACAAGAGGGGGGAGGGGGGGTGTGAAGAGGCTAAGGTTGAAGGAGTAGGGGTGGGGGTGAAGGAAGGAGAGGGGGGATCTAGAGGGGAGAGGGAGAAGAGGCATTAAATACAAAAACTGAGGGTCGAGAACCTGGAGGGTGAGGGGGAAGGGGCTGGGAAAGGAGGGCGTGGGTGTAAGGCTGGACTGTGGGCGGAGAAGGGATCATGCGTAGGCGTGTGTGAACAGCCAAGTCTTAAGTTTCTGTCTGAATTTCTTAGGGCAGGTCTCAAGGTGTAGCTGGGTGGGCATTGAGTTCCATAGGGAGGGTCCCGCTAGTGATAGGGCGCGTTGTTTGGTGGCTGTTAGTTGAAAGAGTTTGGGAGAGGGCGTGTGTATGGTTGCTATATATGGCGTTCTGGTAGGTCTGGAGGTGGAACGAATGTGTAAAGTGTCTGTGAACCAGAGCAGGTCTGGATTGTGGATGGCTTTGTGTATGAGGGTAAGAGTCTTAAATTGTATTCTAGAGGTGATGGGGAGCCAGTGGAGTTGTTTGAGAATGGGTGTAATGTGTTCTTTTCTGTGCGTGCAGTCACAATGCCTACATCCTCTCGCAGTCAGGAATTCATGCCCACGTCCAGAAAGGGCACTTATTACTACCACCACATAGCAACTTACCTCTTCCTATCTAGCTGGACTTACAGTATTGGCCCAGGAGGACACTCCAAACTCTGCCCCACTGCCCAATACTAAGGGTATGTAACACTGCTCTTCTTTGCCTTCTTTCTTACAGGTGATAGAGGATAGCCATGCAAATCCTGGCTGTCAGGGCTGGGCAGGCCAGTTGAATTTATTGCCCCAGCAGAAGCAGTACAGAACTCAAGGGTATAGCAGTGCAGGTTCTTCTGCCTAGCCGGCAATCTCCCCCTTGGGTTGAGCCTGCACGTTCTGGAGGCCAACAAGACTTCACCGGCAGGGCACTGGAGCAGGGTTTTAGGCAAGAGCAAGGCAGACTAAGGTCTGGGCAGGAAGAAAACAGGGCAGGCAAGGATACAGGAACAGGGAAACTAAACACAGTGCATGGCAGGACAAGGCAAGAGGCAACACAAGGGAAGGAAACCCAAGCAAGGAAGGTCACTGGAAGGTCTAACCAGCGTAAGAAATAAGGCTAGGACACGAAGGCAAATAAAGGCCACCTGGGGGCCCCCAGGTAAAGCAAGGAATAAGGTTGGAACACGCAGGCAGGTACAAGGTAAAACAAGGACAGGACCAACCTGAAACAGACTGCAGGGCAATACAGGGATCATACCAAAGTTAAAACAGTTAGGCCACCAGGAGACCTAGACAGGCAAGGGCAAGGCGGGGAATATACAGAAAAGTTAGGCCACTGGGAGACCTAGAGAGCACAAGGATGAGACAGGGAATATATAAACAAGCTAGGTTACCGGGAGACCTAGACAGAACAAGAGCAAGACAGACAACACATAGGCAAGATAGGCCATCAGGACACGGGCAGGGCAAGGAATACACGGGCAAGATATGCCACCAGGATGCCTAGAAAGGACAAGGCAGGGCAAGGAAAACATGGGCAAGCTAGGCAGCGGGAGACCTAGACAGGTCAAGAACAAGGCAAGGAACACAAGAACCTTTGGCAAGGTATACACACAGGCAAGGCAAACAGGGACCTTTGGCAAGGCAAGGAGCCAGGGAGACTCGATGATGAGGCCCCAAGCAAGCTGTTAGGTAGGGTTTTATAGGACTGGCCTTGCTGCATCATGAAGCCTTTGAAGCAGAGGCTACAGCGAGTCCAAGTTTGGCTCAGTGAGGGCCCCTGCCAGCAGAGAGGCTGCCTAGCAGCCAGCATTGTTACACTGGTGCATGAGCCCGCTATCTAACCCAGAGAATGCTGCAGATGTTCACTACAACAGAGCCCACCAACAGACCAGGGCAGATCTTCAAGAGAACCCTTGGCTTACGCAGAACAAGTTTCCACTGCCTGGACAGATCTGGGGAAGCCTTCTCTACAACTCAACTACTTTTTCTGGGTGTGCGTGCGTCCCGGCTACTTAAAATTCACGTAGCTCCTCTGCAGCCCACTTACACATGTCTGTGGCCATTTTTGTGCGGGCAAGGCTTTTAAAATCTAACTCTAAGCCAGCTAACTATTTAGCTGGATAAGTAGCCAAGCTGCAGCTGCTGATTCTGGGCAGATATTCAACCACCACCATCACATAGCCAGGTAAGGTGATACTTAATTGGCTAAGTGACAGTGAATAAGGACCTCTTGATGTTTTCCTGTATAAACCATACCCATGGTTGTGGCTTACCTGTACTTACATCTCACACCTATTCAAGAGATAAGAGGAACAAGTAGACTTCAATCTCTAAAGTGTTGTTCCCTTAGAGGTTGGTCATTCAGGGGTGAAAAGTATAGACTGCACACCCAAATAATCAGGTTACATAAGGATGGGGAGGGACATCAGTGGGATGCGCATGAACCTGAGGATGCTGGTGGAAGTCGTGGAGCAACTAGCCCAGGCTTAAGAGGGCTACCCAGCAACTCTTGAGGCAACCGCCACAGGCTCCAGCAACCTAGGCAGTTCAGACCTTATTTATTTTATTTTAAACATTTATATGCCACATCATCTACAATTCTGAGTGGCTTACAATATAAACACGCATAATTATTAACAATAAAAGATCTTAGGAAAATCCAAAATCCTAAGATTCAATCGACGAGACAAATTCTCCAAGAATTCAGGTCTACAAGGTAGCAGGCCACTGTCTCGAATAGGCATAGATTGAATCCCCTGGCTTTTTGCAACATCCTGTTGAACAGCAGTAAGCTGTCGTGAGTTTTCATTTAAAAATATTTTCATTTGGAAACCACAGAATCCACTTTGAGAAAAGATAATCTTTGAAAACGTTTTCCATTAGTTCCCACTGAGATTCTAGTGTAATAATCACCGTTTTGTTTTTTTTATTATTTAGGCATCCAATAAAGATCCTGCGAAGTTGGAACCGCTGACGAGGAGGCAACCTCGAGATTTGAAATCCCCCAACCCTCTTAACCGGTACAACGCCTTCAGAGGGAGAAAGGAAAAGAAGCTAAGCCAGCCGCAGCCAAACCCATCAGACGCCACTGAAGCCAGAAAAGAAGACGCTCCCGCTCGCATGGATGCCGACACCGGTAATTCTGTCGGTGTATTTACAGCCACGGTAGACGAGATGTGGAGGAATGGGTTCTCGGGGGCTGAGAGTCAAGCCTCGTCTCCGGGAAGCCCCTGACGCTCTCTCGCCGGCAATTTCAACAGGGAGCTTGCCCCCCAGCAAAACAGGGTCCCGAGAAGACGCGAAAGATGTGGTCGTCTGCTGACCAGGTAACAATGAGGGCTCGGCAGGGAAAGCATTTTTTTTTTTTTGAGCCATAGCAATACAGGAAAGCTGATATCAGAGGGAAAGGAGGCATCTGCTGACTCGTGGCCATATTGCCCCCTCGAGACCTTATTTTTAATCAGTCGGAAATGAACAGATAGCCTGGAAATTGTTAATTTTAGTGAATGCTTTCCTGCTGCTATTTTATTTGGAGTATTTTTAAGTGATGAGAGGTGGAACGCGAACTCTAGGAAAGGTAATTCATGAGAAGTTTCATGAAAAAGTGCATCTTGTTACTTATCTGAGGGCTGATATTCAAAGGGTGCTGAGCATCTGACCCAAGCACCTCTGTTTTAGGAATCTAAAATTAGCTGACATTGTAGCCAAAATTAGGGACCTCAGTTTTAGGATGAAAATTTGTATAAAACTTAAGGGGCCTTATTATAGGCCTGCTCTTCTCTCAGCTAAACGTAAGTAGATGTAGCCTAGCGCTGTATATCGATGCTGAGGGCCTAATCTTCCTTGACTGCCTTGATCCTAAATTTAGAAGTTTTCAAAGGGACAAAATTCGGGGCCTAACACTGAAAGTTAGGCCCCTAAGCCCTTTGAAAAGTGACCTCTTGATAAGTTATTTCTTGCTCCGATTTCTCCTGCCCATCTCCAGGAGATGGTTTAGCTGTGTTTTCCATTTAATTACACAGTTAAGAAATGGGGCTATTTTTCTGAATTCGGCAGGATGCGGGGGACCACTGGTCAATATTTTTTGTCTTAAGATGACATCTCTATTGTCCAGCCATTCTGACGGTGGGGGAGGGAAAGGGTTTGCGGTACTTATTTATTTATTTATTTACAACTAGCACACTTTGTTTACATTTATTTTTGTAACTTTGGCCTTGATATGGTCGCCTCTGACCATTCCTGTTAGAAATGGCAGTGAACAAGGGCTGAAGCAGATTATCCTTGGGTCGGAGAAACCAGGCACAGAGGCGTCCAAGCCTAGAGGGTTTCCCAATGCCTCCATTTTTTTGTTTTTCACCAGGATGGGCTGATCCAGCCCTGGTTTTGCCCCCATCACATGCAGAGACTTACGGTCCTGCTTTATGGTTTTGCTTTTAGGGAGCTCAATGGGGCAATCGGGAGTACAATTCCCTGCGTGCAATGGGGTTAAAAAAAAAAAAACCAAAAACAAAAAAACAACAAAACAGGACTGGATCAATCTGTCCTGGAAAAAAAAGGAGCCAGTTGGGAAGCATTAGCTATTCCAAAAACAGAGCATTCAGGCGGTAAAAGGTGTAGCTTACCAGCGTTCGTAGCAGTTCATGAGCTCCATGAGCTGATTGAAGACAGAGGCTGCTATTTTATATTCTCCTAAAATCAAGGGAAGAGATTAGAAGCCTAAGTTCACATAAGATACTCCCTCTTCCTGGGGTGTCTGTCCTCCCTTTTTCTAAACACTAGGCAAGTTTTATGGATTTGAAACCTTTGTTCAACAAATAGAATTCAGTGAGAGGCAGCTTAAAGATTACCCCTAGCAGATAATGACCCGGCTACTTGCCCCCTTGCAGCATAGTCAACAGCGGGGGGGGGGGGGGGGGGGGGGGGGTGTGACTTTCCCTTCAGAATCTAACGTCAAAAACGTGTTTAAAAATGCCACAATAAAACAGTGTTTCGTGTTGGTTTTGCTTTTTACAGAAAGATTTATGGAACCCTGGTTTGCAGAGTCACTCCAGGTGCCAAGCCCCGCCCTGGAGAGTGGGATATGCGCAATCTTTATTTTCTGGGTGTGAGGAGCATGTAAAAAGGGCCACCTGCCTATCCCTGCCGAATTGTGCAGGGTGCACAAAACATGCCACTCATTTAGTCTCATTGCAAATAAGGCAGAGCACTGACAGCTCATTAAACTTTGTTTTTGCAGATATTCAATGGTTCCTTGTGTTTGCTGCAGGTTTGTAGAGGACCTTAAAGCGGCACTCAGACTGCCCTGGCACATCCCAGGAACGTTTAGGAATTGCATCTCTTTACCAAAAGGTTTTCATGACCCTGTTCTCATCTGAATTCCCAACTTGTATTCCCCAGCTTTCCTCTAGCTGAGCTCACACAGCGAGTATCTTGGATACTGTAAACACTTTCTGTTTAATCAAACGGTGTGTGTTCATTTCACTGGCAGCGCGCACATGTTATAAAATCGTGCGTAGATTTGTTCATGCCAGGTTGCGCGAACAAATCTATGCTCGCGCGTAGATTTTAAGATCTGGCCCAAAATGTGCAACTTAAAAGAAATCCATTGGCTGAAGGTAGTCTCTGAAATGATTGGCTGGGCTGAATCAGAATGTTTCCCCTTTACTAATCCTAACTGGTGGTGGGCATTTTCAGTTTTTAGAGAGACTTCAGTCTATATATTTAAAGTCATTTTGATGTGGCCCTTGAAGGAGGTGTCTATATGCCGAAACATCGCAATGCGGGGCATAAGACGCCCAGTTGGATAAACCTGCTCAAGCTCACCTGCAGTGCACTGAATGCCACGATGTGAGCTTGCCTGGAGCATGTGTGGGTCGTTGCTGCCTAAGACGAATACACCCAGATGATTCTGCAGGAAAGTTATGGAGGATACTGCATCTCTTGATTAAGAAAGGTCTTCTTCTGAGATCTTTTGAAATTCCGTCATTGCTTACATTTATTTATTTATTTGAAGAGTTTTATATACCGTTATGCGGAAAAGCCATCATAACGGTTTACATAGTGAACAAATTTACATGGAAATTTACATGAGACGAAAGAAACTTCATTTTAATAACTTAGCCATTCCTGAGTGATGATTTATTTGCAATCAGAAAATTGAAAAAATTGCCTGTTATGAACTTGTCACAAATAGTTGGTATTTGATTATAAGTGGTGTGATGATAAGCACGGTTTTTGGCAAATTAGCACATTCTACGATGTAATTTCTCTATAAAGAATAATGCCAGATAAGTGGTAAAAATTCCTTAATTTACTTATGCATTGCTCTTCTGTTTGTTTTTTCCCTTAATATTCACCAGACACACAAACAAATTATAATTCTTTTGTCACTTCAGTAACAATGACACCAACTCCTGCCATCACCAAGCACGTGAAGTAACATTAAACCCTGCAAAATAAGCCATTCAGAGGCTATGCAGCAAGCCTTCCAAATCAATAGAGAAGTAACTTCCAGAACTCAGCATCAACGCTCCCTAGGAGATGGCGATAATGTAAATATTACACCGGGCCCTAGAACAGCACTAGTGTTCTCCTCAGCCAGGAAAAGGAGTGGTCCAGTGGGTAGAGTTAGAAGTCGTGAACCAGTCAAACCACTTTCCACACTGACACGCCCCGTGTGACCTTAAGCAAGTCACTTTATCTCACATTGCTTCAGGATATCCACTTAAGGCTGTAAGCTCTTTGGGGAACTGACTTATTGTACCCGGATTCTAAAAATGCTGTTTAAGCCGCCTTGAGAATTATTTGGAAAGGTAGACTAAAAACTGAAATTTTATATTAGCAACACCCCTGCTATTGGGACAGCAGAACAAGCTGCAGTACCCAGAAACTACTCATTAGCATAATTCTTCATCTTAGTCAGATGCACAGAACATAAAACCCCTCACTAAATAGAGAATAGGTGACTACAAAAAGTGTAAACAGAAATATACTGCTGAGAATGGAATTTTTGTCCATGCCCGTCTCTCCCCTCCCCTCCTGTTCTCTGCAGGAAAGGAGGGAAAGGGGAAACAACAGATTGGGGAAGGGGGCTGATTAGGGAACAGAGTGGCTCTTCTTTATTTTGCTCTGTCCACTCTAGCCTCACCCTCGCCCAGCTTGTTCTCTTCATGACAGGAATGGAGAGGGAAAAGGAACAAGAGGGGCTGAATTAGGGAGCAGAGTGGCTCTTCCTTATTCTGCTCCTTATGCTCCAGGCTTACTCCTCCTCTTCCTCCTGATTCCCATACTCTGCCTGAAAGGAGAGGGTCCGGAGCAGAAAGCATTACTCTCCCCTTCCTGAGAACCCGGGTACTGGCCAAGAGCATCACTGGGTCCACTGACCCCCTGTATCTTGCTGGTTTGCCCTCATCTTATCCGGCTGCAGTCTGCTCTCAAGGATCGGCCTTTGTAGAGTTCTGGTTGGTCCAAATGTCACTCGTAAAATGAATGCCTTGCACAGCTGCACTTGTGCCTAGGCATGGCACTGTCCCCCTCCCCCATGACCTTGGACCCAATGGCGATCCTCAAAGGGCAGTGATCAGTGTGGGACTAAATCTTGCACTCTCTGAATTGCAGCTGAGGGCCAGGGGCATCGTGCACATCTTGCAGTACCAGGAAGACTGCATGCTGACCAAATCATATAGTAACATAATAAATGACATCAGAAAAAGACCCAAGTGCTACATCCAATCTGCAGAGCAAGCTTTGGTTTTTTTTAAATTTCTTTTTGTGTGTTGCCTTGCCAGCCTTGTCTACCGATTGCCTTTTGACAGCGAATGCAAAATACTTAGCCTCCACATATGATGCTTGCTGAGTGACTATGTATGAAGATAAATCAAACTTAGTGCAAGAGTCACACCCACAAGAATCAGTACGCTGTCACCCTGAATCTTTCACTTTTATAGAGAAAACTGGAGGCTGCGTCTAAGTCACCGCACTATAAAAACACCGCATACTGCAAAATGTTGACCGTGTAATGTATTAACTTAGCAGCGTACTGATTGGTACTATTACTTTTTCTTTTACATTATATTCCGGTGTTTGTTTTGCCTTGGTCTTTATTGATTGATTTCAATTTTTATTTTAATTTTATGTAATTATGTTATATTATGATTATTATTTAAGTTACTATGAATGTCTTTTGTAAACCACCTAGAATATAAACAACAGGTAGTATATAAATGTTTAAATAAATAAAACCAGACAATCTCTCAATTTGTATCTTTCCTATAGCTTATCTATAGTGGTAGTCTTATCCTGATGATACATACTGGAACTTCTCACAGATATTACATACTTTCTCCTGCTACTAGCAGATATCACCCTAAACTACAGCTTGGAACAATATCAGCGAGTCAATTTATCAGTATACTTTGCTTTCTCCTGTAAATTATTTCATCTTTTTTCATTCTAAGTTTTGAAGCAAGGAACTTTAGAATCTCTGTCTTCCTTATTTGAGATCCAGTAGAGAAAGGACTGAACAAAGTGGCGACAGCTGAATGTGCTCATAGTTTTGCTTTCACCTAAAAAAAATGAAGAAGTCATGACAAGCAGCTGCCAGCTACGATATGCTAGTTGAAAAAGAGCTGCATCATGATTGACCCTGCTTCTTTCTTGTCCCATCCCCAACCGGCTCTGCCCTGGATGGCTTGGAGGGTACAAAAAATGAACTGCTTCCTTTCCTGCAGAGACTTTAATGGGACCAAACTGAACCAAAAATCAACCCATTTGTAGCATTTTTCCATTTGGATCGAAATAAATGTGCATCCCTAATTATTACTGATGTTTATTGGAAGTCACTTTAAGCAACTCTTTTGATCTGATAAGGTGGGGTAAAATTGCAAAATGGAAAATTAAATACCATTGCTGTTTAGAATGGAACCCGCCGATCTGTGCAGATTACCCCAATGCCTTCTTGGAAGCAGAATTCAGTCACAGCACTGCTGCTGAGGGTTGTAAACACTGCTCCATGCTGGTTACCCAGTGCATCATTACTATTCTCTTTTCCCTAGAGATCCTCTGTGCTTATTCCACACTCTTAAAATTGTTTTCATTTTTGTGTCCATCAGCTCATTGGTGTTACGCCCATCAGTCGCAGATGGCTACGACCGCTGATGCTCACCTCTTTCTTTGCTGCATTGACCCTGTTGGGGGAGAATGGTGACCTCCTCCAGCTACCACCGACCTGCCTGGCATTCCCGGGACGGAGTGGGCGCTGCCGACCGCCATCTTGCCCTCGGAATCTCTTAGACGTGTGCGCGCACAGGCCAGTCTTAAGCATGTCATGGCCGGAACCTCGGGGGTGTTCCCTCCGGATGATGTCATCCTTCCAGGACATTTAAGCCGGCTGGCCCTGTCTACCTACGACTTGGCAACGAGTTCCCTCATTGCTGAATCTGCTTTGCTCACTGCGGACCTTCCCGTTCCAGTTCCTGCACCTTTGGCGTGAATCGCTCTGGCTACTCGCTCCTCGGGGGCCCTTTCCTCATCTCTGGCTATCCGCTCCTCAGAGGACCTTCTGCCTTGGACTGCTGCCTATCCCTATTCCCTGGGGCTTCTCCTGAACATTCGGTACAGTGAGTACCGAACCATCTCTTGTGTGGAATTCTCACCGGTGTACCCCTTACTGCGGGCCACTACCGTACCATCTCTAAGTGAGGAACCCCATCGATGTACCCCATGCTGCGGGCCACTACCGTACCATCTCTAAGTGAGGAACCCCATCGATGTACCCCATGCTGCGGGCCACTACCGTACCATCTCTAAGTGAGGAACCCCATCGATGTACCCCGCGCTGCGGGCCACTACCGTACCATCTCTAAGTGAGGAACCCCATCGATGTACCCCGCGCTGCGGGCCACTACTGTAGCATCTCTAAGTGAGGAACCCCATCGATGTACCCCGCGCTGCGGGCCACTACCGTACCATCTCTAAGTGAGGAACCCCATCGATGTACCCCGCGCTGCGGCCAATACCATATCATTTCTACAGTGGAGCTTCATCGGTGTACCCCGCTCTGCGGACCATTGCCGTATCGTCACTACAGAGGTATTCCTCCTGGGTATACCCCACCGCACTGACTCTCTGACTTTCTCCTGCACTCCCCGCTTCACGGGCAGTGCCTCTCTTCTCTCTAATAAAGACTCTATTCCACAGCTGTGTCTGACGTCCGCTGAGACCTCGCCTCCCGACGCTGAGGCTCATGGGGCTCCTCCCTGTGGACGGTGCCATCTCTCACCTCTGCCCAGGGCCCACGTACCTACAAATCCTAACAATTGGGCAGTCCATTCTATACATTCACCACCATTTTCGTGAAGAAGTATTTTTGGGTGTTGCTTCTGAGTCTACCTCCTGGACCCTCAGCCTGTGATCTTTTAGTCCTAAAGTATTCTTTACTTCAGAAAAGATTTGCTCCTTGTGCCTGATGTATAAATTTGAGGTATTTAAGTGTCTCCATCTCTCCTTTTCCCTAGGCATGCATATTTAAGTCCTTAAGCTCATGTGGTATGGCTTTTGCTGCAGACCCGTCTCCATTTTGGTGGGCTCTCTCTGGATACAGGAAAAGCCTCCAGTAGTATGGGCACGGTGCTTCTGGTGAGGTCTCCCCAACCAACCACCTGTTCAGAACCTTTATCGCCTCCATTTTTCTGCTGCTTATGCCTCTCCTTATGCACCCTGTAGGGTTGAGGCCACGTGGACGGGGCTGCATAGGGATTATTTTTTTTTCTCTGTCTCTTTGGCGGTCTCACATCCGAAAAATATACAGACCAGAGGAGGGGGAAGAAAGAAGACCACGTTCACAGTTAAGTTTCTGAGAATTAAACTGACAAGAACAAAGAGATGGATCGGAAGGAGGAAAGGAAAAAAAAAAAAAAACAAGGCCTCACTGACTCACAGATGCAATAAAGGCGCGTTAGTGTTTGAGATGTTGTTAACATGGAATTACAAGTTCTTTCAGCGACTTTGGTCTAAGAAGGAGATAAGGAAGTAAATCCCTGCACAAAGCCGCATGGCTGTAAGATCTGATTTGGCCACTGGGTGGCAGAAGAGAGTTACTAAAGTCCTCCAAGCCCATTTTCCTGCCCGGATCCCTCTGATAAGACAAGAAAAGGAGGCGTTTAACAGGCGGGTAACTAAAGCCAGGTTCCAAAACCAAGTTTACCTTTCATCCATGGCTTCCTTAAGGTTTTACGTACAACACGATGGGCTCAATTCTTCTTCTTTGACTCTGAAGGGCAGACAGGGGAGCATTAAAGGAATAGGTGAATGTTTGGGGTTTACCTGCAGATGCCACTAATTCGCAGCCTCTAGACGCCAATCTGCCCTGCTTAAAATGCATTTCTCACTTTCCTACTGGAATGAAACCGCTCCGGTCCTCCCACGGAGCCGCCTGCATCCGTCCATCTCTTGTCCCGAGTTATGGGAGCAGAGCGAGGTTTCTGAGAGCCCCCACACAATGGTCATTTCAGTTCTGCAATAAAACAGGCACTAAACTGCTGTAGCGTGCGATATTTAAAAAAGGAGAAAAAACTGAACGGAAACAACAACGATTCGAAACCCAATATTGAGACCCTGGAGTAAGTTAAAAAAAAAAATATGTTTCTTAGCTTGAGGGAGTAACAGAAAGGTAGGACGCAACCTCCCAAAGGCATCGTGGCAGAGCCGAAGGAAGAACCTTTGTCCCGGGAGGGGAAGGAAGAGCGCAACAATGCGGCTCCCGGCAGCGCTAAAGAGCGGAGCCCTGCAGCTTCCTCTCCCCCGGGGAAAGGCGGATCCCCGCCCGCGGCGAGCATTGCCTGCAGAGAACTGGCCCCTGCCGGCTGCGCCCTATCTGCGCCTTCTCTAGACAGGGGTCGGATCGCATTCGTTCATTCAATATTTGGCGCTGTCTTTGCTATTTTTGTCCACTTTATTGCAATGTCCTCTCTGGCTTCTCCTTCCTTGTTTTTAGGGTGCTTTATGGCACAGGTGAAAGGTTAGCAGTATCCCGAAGCTTTTACCTGTTGGAGCTCCATTAGTAAAAAAAAAAACGAAGAAAAGAGAAAAACCCTCAAATTCACAAGCTCTGCTCGGCAGCTGTTTTAAAAGAGGAAGAGGAAAGGGCAGCCCAAAGCCAGGTGCAAGGGAGGGCCATGGGGCAGAGAGAGAGGCCCGCGAGCCTACACCCGCTGCTTCCAGGTAATCTCACCTTTAACGCGCTTTTGGCAAACGGATGAGGGAAGAGTCGGGGAAGCAGAGGCACTAGGGAGGGCACCGTAAGCCAGGAGGGCAGCCTGGGCACGCACTGTACCTCCCTACCAGCTTTAGCGCAAACCCTTAGCCGCGCAGTTCCTTTCCTTACCTCATTCTGCGGGCTTTAATGCTGCAATTGGAAGGCGGGAGCTGTTTTGCGTGATTTTGAATCTCATTAGCTTAGCAGCCGTGGGGTTTGCGCATAAACTCGCTATAGACGGCTAAAGCACACAATTAAAAGGCACCGCTGGCTTGCCAACCCCCACATTGCGGGTGCTGTCGGCATATTGGGTTCCTATTCAGGTTTGGGACTTTCAGTCCGCGGCCTCTCACAGGACGGCTAAGTAGCAAAAGGGAAAAGAAAAGACTGTGTCCTGGAGTGAATTGATTTGAAATGAGTCTCATGGCTGCCACTCGGCTCATAAATAGGTCCTGTGTGTCTGTCACGGCTCCTTATGCGACTCCCAAGAAATAATGGTAAATATCCTTCAGCCTGATCCCAATCAGGTGCAGACTTACAGGAATCCATGAGGCTTTTCCACTCATTTTAGAATGGGAAGTGCCCAACCCTCATCTTCAGGTAGAGACTCTGACTTCCTGTAACCTGCTGAACACACTGGGCCAGATTTTAATACCTACAGTCGGGCGTAGATTTGTGTGTGAGCAACCCGGCGCGCACAAATCTACGCCCGATTTTATAACATGCGCGCACAGCCGCGCGCATGTTATAAAATCCGGGGTCGGTGCGCGCAAAGGGGATGCACACTTGTGCACCTTGCACGTGCCGTGCAAGGTGCACAAGTTCCCTCCAAAGCCGCTCCGAAATCGGAGCGGCTTTGGAGCGAACTTTCCTTCCGCCTCTCCACCTTCCCCTACCTAAACCCCCCCCCCCCCCCCCCCCCCCCCATACCTTTGTTTTGCAAGTTGCGCCTGCCTCTGGGCAGGCATAGGTTGTGTGCACCAGCCGAGTTGTCCTACGAAGGCCTCTAGCCCCACCCCCTCCCCGCCCCTTTTTTCAAGCCCCGGGACATACGCGCATCGCCAGGCTTCTGCAAAATAGGCTCAGCGCGCGTAACCCCAGTTGGATTTACGCGCGTAGGGCTTTTAAAATCTGCTCCACTCTTATCTTAGTTTCCTAAAGGAAAACTGTCTTCCAATGATCACCACAGTGTGTCTACCTGTCCCTACATAAACTTTTTTTTTTTTTTTACCACTCAGCCAATTGCATTCAAATATATTCCGCAGAGAGTCGAGCAGCCCTTGACCTCCAATACCCACTTTTCGTGTGCCCGCAATATCCCCACCACTTGGAAATCTGTTTCCTTTTTCCGAGCTGGTGCTGTTTTGCTGCCCTGTGCAGATGGTGACTTTGTTGCCTCCTGCCCCCCCAGTGGATTCTAACGGGCTCCTGCACTGGGGTTTCAGTAAGGATTCCAGGTGTCCGTCTGTCAGGTAAATCTTGCCCACTTGCAGTTCCTCCTCCCTCTCTGCTGTCCCTTCATTCCCTGTTGGCTTTCTTTCTCTCTCTTTGTTTCCCCATCCCAGGTTTGCTCTTCTTTCTTGTTGCTTTCCAGAAAGCTCTCTCCACATCCCTGAACAGCACTTCACACACCTGCCCTCCCCACTTCCATGATCCATGAAAAGCTCTTCCCCACATTCAGATCTTTTCTACTCTGTCATCCCCTCCCCCAACTCTCTCTTCTCCTCTCCTTCCCTGCCGATCCCCAGTATGATGTGGTTGCCGCACCCCTGATCTCCTCTGCTCTGATTTCCACTGCAGCCTAGTCTACCTCCCTGATCCTCCCCCCCCCCCCCCCCCCCCCCCATCACCACCACCTGCGGAAGGAATAGTGTTTAATAAAGCATCAGCTTCTTGTGCTAAAAGATGCCATCACAGAATGACTTGTGTGAATCCCTGTAGATTTTGTGGTTCACACCATGAGACTGGCCCTGCTTGTCACAGGGTTTATGTCCTTCCTCCTGTTACTATGACCTTCTCCATCTAAATGGCTTTTGAATATCGACTTCTCTATTATCTGAAAGAGAAACCAACCAATTCATATTTACCTGTTCTAGTCTTCTCCTGATTTTGTAGACCTCCATCATATCCCCCCTCAGCTGTCTCTTCTCCAAGCTGAACAGCCCTAACCTCTTCAGCCTTTCCTCATAGGGGAGCTGTTCCATCCCCTTTAAAGTTTTGGTTGCCCTTCTCTGTACCTTCTCCATCGCAATTATATCTTTTTTGAGATGCGGTGACCAGAACTGTACACAGTACTCAAGGTGTGGTCTCACCATGGAGCGATACAGAGGCATTATGACATTTTCCGTTTTATTAACCATTCCCTTCTTAATAATTCCTAACATTTTGTTTGCTTTAGTGACTGCTGCAGCACACTGAGCTGATGAATTCAATGTGCGTGGATCTTTTTCCTGGTTGGTAAGTCCTAACATGAAACCTAACATCGTGTAACTACAGCATGGGTAATTTTTCCCTATAAGTATCATCTTGCATTAGCCCACATTAAATTTCATTTCCCATTTGATGCTGAATCTTCCAGTTTTGCAAGGTCCTCCTGCAATTTATCACAATCCACTTGTGATTTAACTACTCTGAATAATTTTGTGTCATCTTCAAATTTGATTGTATCCCTTTCTAGATCATTTGGAAATATATTAAAAAGCACCGGTCCAATACAGATCCTTGAGGCACTCCAATGTGCCTTTATTTATTCCTTCTCTCTGTTTCCTTTCTTTTAACCAATTTGCAAGCCACAAAATCACATTTTATTTTCTTAGAAGCTTCTCATGAGGGATTTTGTCAGACACCTTCTAAAAATCCAAATTCACTACATCTACCGATTTACCTTTATTCACATGTTTATTAACCTATTTGAAAAAATGTAGCAGATTTGTGAGGCAAGGCTTCCCTTGGCTAAATCCATGCTGGCTGTGTCCCATTAAACAATGTCTATCTATATGTTCTGTGATTTCATTCTTTAGAATAGTTTCCATGATTTTTCCCAGCACTGAAGTCAGGCTCACCGGTCTACAGTTTCCTGAATCATCCCTGGAGCCCTTTTTAAATATCAGGGTTTCAATGGACACCTTCCAGTCTTCAGGTATAATGGATGATTTTAAACATAGGTTACAAAGTACTAGTAATAAATTTGAAATTTCATTTTCAGAACCCTGGGGTATATACCATCTGGTCCCAGCAATTTGCTATTCTTCAGTTTGTCAATCTGGCTCACTGCATCTTCCAGGGTCACTGTGATTTGGTTCAGTTCTGAATCATCAGTCTTGAAAACCATCTCTGGAACATTCTCATTAGTAAACACTGAAACAATTAATTTAGGATTTCCAGCATGGCTTTATCTTCAATAAATACCTCTTTAACCCCTTGATCATCTAAAGCTTTAACTGACTCCCTCGCAGGCTTCCTGGTTCTGGTATATTTTTTAAAGTTTTTATTATTAGTTTTCACCTCTATGGCCAGCTTCTTTTCAAATTATCTATTGGCCCGTCTTATCAGTGTTTTATATTTAACTTGCCAATGCTTATGCTTTTTCCTATTTTCTTCAGATTGATCCTTCTTCCAGTTTTTGAAGGAAGTTCTTTTGGCTACAATAGCCTCTTTCACTTCACATTTTAACCAAGCTGGTAGTTGTTTGGCCTTCTTTCCACCTTTCTTAATGCATGGAATACATCTCGACTGCACTTCTAAGATGGTATTTTTAAACAATGTCCATGTATACTCTTCACCTTTTTAGCTGCTCCTTTCATTTTTTTCTAACTATATTCCTCATCTTATCAAAGTCTCCCTTTTGAAAATTTAATCATAGAGCTGTAGATTTATATCAGGATTAGCGGGATTGGACTCAAGGTACACCATACGGGGAGTGGCACAAGACGGCAAGTCAGGACATGGGCCAGTCTTCCGCCTAGCCAGATCCCTCCCCCTCAGGTTGAGCTCTTGGGATCTGAGGGCCAAAAGGGCTTGGCTGCAGTGGCTGTACATCTTAGTGAGTGCCGGCAAGGACTGGAGCTCGTACTGGAACAGAGGGCAGATATGGGGCTGGATACTGGATATTAGAGATGTGCATTCGTTTTTGCCGAATTGGAAAATTGCAACGAAATTGTCCAATTCGGCATGTTTCAGGGAGCCCGAAAAAAATCAGGATTTTCCTGTTTTTTCGCAAAAATTCGTCTTTCCGATTAGTGCGCACTAACGGGAATCAGTGCGCGCTAACTCCCCGTTAGTGCGCGCTAAGTCCTGTTAGTGCGCACTAACAAAAACTAACAAAAACTAACAAAATCTAACGGTTTTTGTTAGTGCGCGCTAACAGGAGTTAGCGCGCACTAACGGGGAGTTAGCACGCACTAACTGGGAGTTAGCGCGCACTAACTAAAAATCGATTTTTCGCGAAAAAAAAGACCCGAACTGAAAAAAAACGACATTTTCCATGGCGGCCGAAAAACGAAGAACGACACGAACACAAAAAACGATGCACATCTCTACGGATATAGGGGAGGGGCTGGATATTGGATACAGGCACAGGACTGGGACGGAGGTGAAACTGCCACCCCGTCGCTAAGTTGATCCATCTTATCACTGCGGTATAATTTGTAGCCTGGTATATTGGTTATCCTCCTTCCCATTGGTTATCCTCCTTCCACCAGGTCTCTGAGATGCCAATTATATCTACCTCTTCATTCAGTGCTATACATTCTAACTCTCAACTTCTTACTTTTTAGACTTTTGGTATTGGCATACAGGCATTTCAAAATATATTTTTTGTTTGTATTTACAACCTGCTTTTCAGTTGTTAGGGATAATTTGGAATCTTTTAACTCAGGTGATTCTTTACTTATAGGCATGTGGACTACTTTTGCTTTTATTGCAACCTCTCTGTTGGGATGCCCTAACTCTCCTGATTCATTTGTATCCTTCAAGGATACCTCCCTCCGAACCATGCACTGCTCATCGACTGTCAGTTTTCATTCTTGTTCAAAAGCTGCTCTATTCCAGGTTAGTGCCTGTGGTCACCATCTGATTCTATTTCTCGCCTCGTTTCCTATATGGAAAAGCCATCTTTGATGTTTAATGTTCTACTTGTTAGACAAATGGAGATGCACAACACCTGAATGAAAAACAGAAACAGTGGTAGAAACTATCCTGTGCTTGTGACACAGAAATTCACATTATGAAGATGGGTATAAACTTGCCTAAATTTCTATCCTAAAGAATGAGACTAGGCATCATGAAATGTTGACACATGTCCTCGCTTGTTAAATGAGTGTTTACTTTAAGGCACACTGAAGCCTTTTCAGTTTTACAAGCTTGCATTTACCTCAACACGACAGAATGATGGAAAATACGGGGACACGTTCTGACATTACCATGTTTGCAAAAATGTTAGGGAGGAGGGCATAGAACAGATCAGATAAATGGAAGAAATAAAATGTTTGAAGTCCCCTACTTACCTTGATGTTCCCAGTTCCCTTTTCAACCAGTAACCACCGTGACGTAACCTAGCCACATTAAGTAGCTTCCTAGCTGTATATACACTGTATGTAAATTCACCTGTAACGTACTGCTTTCTTGTCTTAATCAACCACACTCCGATCTCTCTTGAGGTGGCTGACTAGCTCAAAAGGCAGAATAGAAACTCTAAATTAATTTAAACCACCCAGCTATATGGATCAAATTTAGGGTCTATTATTTTCCCCCAAAATTATCAGAGAACAAAACCTGCTTCTCCATTCTGCATGCGAGAATGCCAAGCAGGAAGCAAAGCACTAAGTAAACTCGGAGAAGAAGGGCTGACGAAAAAGTGGGGATGTGAGAGTCACTGTCCACATCCGTGCTAAGCACAGCCAGATCACTGCACACGCCCAGGCAGTGATGGGTGCCGTTGGGAGGCTGTCAAAGTACTGCTGAACCTGGCGTGGTCCCACGCGCTCCAGCTTAACCTGCAAGAAAGAAGGTCTTCCATTGGAAAACCTTCCAGCATAGGCAGAGCGTTGGCTGCCATTTTGGGATGCTCTTAAAATTGGCTTGGAACCCCTGCTTTTTTTCTGCAAGAGATTAAAACCACCAAACACCAAAGAGAAAAAAAAATGTAAAAAGCCAACAGCAAACTTCTGCAGTGAATTTTCAAAAGAGTTACGCGCATAAAAGCATATATCATAGTAATTTTCAAAAGCCCATTTACGGGCATAAAACCTTTTAAACATTCAGCCTGATGATGTGAATTTTCTAAGGAATTAGGCACATAAAATTAGCAGTATTCCAAAGCCCATCTATGTGAAGAAAACCTGCTTTTATGTATGTAAATCCTTTTGAAAGGTACCTCAAACTGGTATACAGGTGGATAGGTCTCATGACTGCAATTGCAATTAGAGGTATGATAAGTCAGTCATTTATAAAATCTCTAGCCTGCTGAGATTTGTGGAGCAAGGAAGGGTTTTGTAGACCTTGCATCTTGATATATATTGATGTGAATGGAACAACGCACATATCCTAGCTCCACAGAGGGAGAGCAATTTTATAGCAACCCGCCCAGGTCTACGGCCTGTGAGTACTTTACCAGCAGACCTTAGCCTGAATTTTCAAAACAGACTTTGAAAATCTGCAGGTTTGCCGGGTGCATGCACAGTTACGCCTTCTCCTAAGTAACTTTGTGCATCCAGATTTTACCCCAATGCTTTCAAATATTGCATGTGTGCATGTAAATCCTTTCCCCTCCTCAGCTCTGTCCCCCAAAATGACAACAGTATGTGCAAAATCGTATTTTGTGCACCTCTTCTACCTACAAACAGGGCCCATGTTGTTTGAAAGTGCGATTTATGCACATAAAACACGGTTTTATGCATGTCAAGTACTTTGAAAATCAAGCCCAAAGAGGGTAAATTTTCAAAAGCTTAGTGGAGTCTTTCACACTTAAAAATCAGGCGATATGCCCATAAGCAATTAAGAGGATTTTCCGCCCCTTACAGTTCTGTACGTTAAGTTCATAATGGTGCATGAATATAGCTGCATAAAAAAGAGGTGCTCCAGGGGGTGGTTTGGGGGCTGGTTATAAATGTATTTTCCTAACTTAGATTATTAAGATTTACATGTATGACCTGCATGCCAAAATTGCATGCAATTTTATACCTTCATTTTGAAAAAGGTAAATTTATCCACCTACCAACCTGATATTCAGTCCCAGTTTTTTTGTGGGTAGCTTGTGTTTGGAACTTGAGTTGTTTTGCAGGTGCTGAATACTGCACGCGTAACTTTGTGCTTAGGCACACTACTGAACATTACCTCAATTTGTTTGTGTTGAGGGAGAAATCTGTACCTGACTGTTTTTGTCTTCTGATGAATAAGTGCACATTTTAGAAATTGCTTTGGTTCCACTTTGGTTCTTCGGTTTCCTTGCATTGGAAGTAGGGTGGAGAAATTCGTAAATACAACGCAAAGATGCATCCTGGCCTTATGATGCACTCCCCCAGCGGCCTTGCTAGGGTGCTGCACGACATAAGAGGATGCCGACAAGTCTCCATGCCTTTTGGATGGTGTGAAAGGGAGACGGAAAACAGAGAAAACTGGCAGCCTTCAATGAAACGGACACTCCAGATCCTGGAGCCTCTCTGCCTTGACTTGTATTAATTAATTCCTGCAGAGCTGCCCATCCCGCATCTTTCAGGGAAAGAGTCCACCTTTATAGGCCCAAAATGTTACGATTTTCCCCTCCCTCCCTTGCTGAAGTACATTTCATGGGCATTATTTGAGGATGAATTACCCAGTGTTTATATTAAATTCAGACCCCTCCAAATTTAGGAGGGTTTGATCAAACTCGCATAATCTGAACGATGGTTCCAGTCATTGCAGTCTGAACAGGACACCAAGCTCACTTAAGCTTTCCAGATTCGGCCTTCCTGATCTAGCTATGCCAAAAATGGAATCAATTGCAGCTTAGCTGTGATTCAAACTGCCAGCCCAATATTTCAAACCAGAACCAGCGTGGCTGAGTCTGAAATTCATCTGCTGAGGGAACACTGCTGCGTGTCCCAGGTAGAGTAAGAAGTGGCTTAGCTTGCTGGGTATCTCCTACCTAACTCCTGCCTGCTGGATTGCACACGTCTGAGCCATCCCAACAGCGGATGTAAGCCAGCTCGCATTAAGAAACATTAGGGTCGATTTTAAGGTCCATGTGTGTGCGGTTGCCTGCTGCCTCGCGCATGTTATAAAATACGATATCCGCGTGCACGTGCGCCCGATTTTATAATTGGCACATGCATGTGCCAATTATAAAAAGTCAGTCACTGTTACTGTACAGCTACTGTTACTGTATAGCAAAGTCACTGTTACTGTACAGCTACTGTCACTGTTACTGTACAGCTACTGTTACTGTATAGCAAAGTCACTGTTACTGTACAGCAAAGTCACTGTTACTGTCACTGTTACTGTACAGCTACTGTCACTGTTACTGTACAGCAAAGTCACTGTTACTGTACAGCTACTGTTACTGTATAGCAAAGTCACTGTTACTGTACAGCTACTGTCACTGTTACTGTACAGCAAAGTCACTGTTACTGTACTGTTACTGTACAGCAAAGTCACTGTTACTGTACTGTTACTGTACAGCAAAGTCACTGTTACTGTACTGTTACTGTATAGCAAAGTCACTGTTACTGTACAGCTACTGTCACTGTCACTGTAAGCTACTATCACTGTTGCTGTACTGTTACTGTACAGCAAAGTCACTGTTACTGTACAGCTATTGTTATGGAGTTATATTTTCCGCCTCTAGCGCATTCTTCTCCTCTACCCATTACCCCTGTTTTATTGTAACTTTCCTACAACTTGTTTATGCTTATTTATGTTAAGATTAAAGTTAAAGTTTCTTATCACACTGTTCATTGTAAACTGATTTGATATGATATTTTTCATGAAGTCGGTATAAAAAAAGTTTAAATAAATAAATAAAATAAATGTGCGGGCGGGTGTCATCTAATGCGGGTAAGGGGTGGATTTTTAAAAAAATACGCATGGCAACGCGAGTAGGGCCTTTCCCAGTTCCCTCCCCGTCTGCTCCAATTAAGGGAAAGGCCCTACTCGCATTGCTCCAATTAAGGAGCGGACCGGGATGGAATTTCCCTATACCCCTTCCTACTCTGCCTCCCTTTTCCCCGCTCCTCTCTGACCCCTAAAACCCCTTTCCATACCTTTTTTTTTTTGTTATTTCGGAACTTACTTCATCTGAGTCATCCTCATATGCTCAGAATTTGATGCAAACTGGATTCTAATTGCCTCAGAAGTTCAGTATGAAAATCCAGGGCAGGCTGAGTCTGTCTAAGCTGGCATTATAAATTAACACAGAGGGTCACAATTTTAAATTCTCCCTTATTTGTCTATAGATATATCACACGACAACAGAGAGATAACGCCTTCACAATGTGTATAAACATTTATTGAGCAAAATCTGATGCACTCACCTATATAGACACTCTAAAAACTAAACTAACACACTCATACAACCATTCATCCCCATATTAATTTAAAAACAACTTGCACCTGAATTAGCTGGCATTATAAGCAGGATACAAGCAGCTCACTTGCATTAAAGCACAGAAACAAAGAAACGCAGAAATGTGGCAGCAGAAGAAGTCCATGTTGACTATTAGTCTGCCCATCTGCACCAAATGCTCAGCTCTACACTCTCTACCATCTTCCTCTGTATCTTAAGAACCTCAGACGTTTTGCAGATTGTGACATCTTTTACCGGACCAAATCATCCCAAATTGATGTTGAGCCTGAACGTTTTTAGATCACATAGGTCCCTTCCTCAGGTGTGACCTATGCGCTTGGGAACGCTTACACCGTCTGGGAGTAATTCACCGGCACGTCCAAGAAAAGGCATCACAACCTGCAAAGAGTCCAGTTTATTACAGCACCAGCATGGCTCCTAGACCTTCCGCTCTAAAGACCTTTCAGCGGCTGGCACGCCCGCCTCTGTATAACCTCTCACAAAATCCAGTTTAATGTTTTTTCTTTAGTTCGAGAAGGGCTGTGTGGCTTCAGGTCGAAATCTGTGCTAGAGCACTCGGTGTAGACGCGCGGTCCGTTTTCTTTCAGGCAAAAGCTATCACAGCTGCAGATTGCCCCCTTAGCAATAGGAAACAGTTGTTTAGTTTAAAGAAGGAGCCTCAAAGCAAACAGCTTCTCCTCTTTGTAAAGCCTCTCAGGACAATATTTACTTTCCTGAGCTATCATTTTGCTATGGCTTTGAGACCTTTCTCGGCAAGACCCAGGGTATGGGATGGTGCCCAGTGGTCCTGACCTGTAACTGAGCAAGAAAAAGAGAAGCTGCATATAGATAGGAAAATTACAGGGGAAAATCAATGCTCAGTAAACTCATTAGGGATGCTCTGCTTCTTTAAGTGATAACTCTTCAGTAATTACTTGCATAGGCTACATTATGCCCTTTGCTTTACAAGTTTCATAAATGAAGGTTAAGTTTGCTCAGCCACCCAGGATTTTGCCAGTCATGGCGAAGCATGAAATGTGCAGACCTCCGCGCCGCTCCTGAAGGAAAGGGATGTTGATTTAGGGACTGCAAGGTTAAATGGTGGCGCCCGAGTCCAGCTTCGCCTATCATTAGGGAGCCTGTGGATCCATAATGGAGCGACGTGATGCAAGATTTAGGCAAGATTTACTTAACAGGCTTGGCGTTAAGAGAGTGGCATGTGCTAAATGCAGAGCATCTCACAAATATCAGTGACATGTGCACAAAGCAACGCACAACCACGAGCACCGTGTAATCCAGAGAGGTTTTCTCCATATTGCGATGGATAGGAAGCTTATCTGGCTGGGTAGCTTAATAGCTGAATAAGTACATATAATATATTAAAAACCACATTGTTGAAAATCTTAGAAGAAATCACAAACCTGTAAGTATATTTAGAGAGTGAATTTCAAAAGCACTTCTGTATGTAAAATTATTGGATTTTCTCTCTCATGACCCCACCTTCACGCCTCTCTTGTAGACTATAGAGGTCCATATTTCGTGGGCCGGTTACTTGACAAGTTACCCAGCTAAAGTTAGCCGGATAACTTGTCCTGTACATTCAATGGGATATACTAAGCTAACGCTATCCTGCTACAAGTAACCAGAGAACTTTAAACTTAACCAACTATGTTTGTATATAGCTAGTTAGATTTTGAAGTTATCCGGCCTCATGTTGCCGGATAACTAGCAACTTAACCAGATATCGTCAGTCTGTTTAGAGATGTCTAAACTGGAAAAACAAAACTTATATAAATGGGCCTGTGGCTAATTTCCCTTGTTCCCCTCTCCAAAATATAGATGAGGCTGGATAAAGGGCTGAATTTCTGAAATTTTGCCATTTAGACGGATAACAATGCAGGGTCTGGACCAAAAGTCTTACGAGGTGAGACTTAAGGACCTAAATGTGTAGGTCTCATCTCGTAAGACTTTTGGTCCAGACCCTGCACCAGTTTGGCAGCCCTTCCCTGGACCACCTCCAGGCTGCCTACATCCTTTTGGAAATACAGTCTCCAGAAGTGGAAATTTAGAGGTCCATATTCCAAAGTTATCTGTCCATTTGACAAGTTGGGCACTTATCCAGCTGTTACAATTAGCAGCTCGTGGGATGGCCCCGCAAGCTGCCTCACTCACCTCTGCTGCCGCACCCTTCCAATGTAGCAGGACGCCATCATCGCTCCAGCTTCCAGATGTCCTTCCATAGGCGCGCGTGTGCCCAACAGCCAATCTCTTAAATGGCGCACAGCGGGGAAGGACCCCGTGGTGCCTCCTGATGATATCACGCAGCCTCCACCTTTAAGGGCTCCTCAGACTGCTAGTCTTTGCCTCAGTAACGGGTCTCCTGCAGTCCCTGCAGTGCATGTTGCCAGCATTTCTGTTCCTTGTTTCGTTTTCCAGCCTCATCTTGTCATCCGGTCCACCCTTGTCCAGCTTGTCTTCCTTTGTTCCCGTCCTCAGTGTCTCCTGTGTGTCCATGTCTCCCTTGGCTTGCTGCTCCAGACCTGACCTCTTGTATGGACCAGACTTCAAATTGCCTACTGCTTGGATCTTGACCTTTCACTTGGATCTGACCACAATTGCCCGCCACCTGGACTCTAGCAATGATCTCTGTCCCAAGGCCCTGCCTAAGACCTGGCAGCTGCCAGAACCTAAGGGCTGAACCCAAGGGGGAGGCAGCTGGCACAGGGGAAGCTCCAGTCTGGCCCGTTATCAAGACCATTTGCCCACTACCAATGTAGCCCTCGGGGGTTCGCCCTCGACGCTGCGTCAACTACGCCACAGCACTAGGAACTCCCACAACCCATATCCATTACACCAGCTAATTCTAGCTGGCTACGTTAGGGGTATTGCGGGTGCATAACTGGGAAGAGTTGAGTAAGCTGGCTAAGTTATCCTGCTAACTCTGATATTCAAAGTCAGCCAGCTAAGTCAAGTTGAGCCAAAGAGCTGTTCTAAAGTTAGCCGGCTATCTTTAAGAAAGCCGGCTATATTCAATAGTGCCGCTGTACTAGTATTGCATATACCTCCAAAGTTAGCAGGATACTTTTATCTAGCTAACTTTGCTATCCAGACAGTGACTGAATGTGGACCTCCTAATTCCAGGTGAGGACTCACCAACAATTTGTATAGAAGCACTGTCACCTTCTTGTTCCTGCTGGTTATGCCTCTTCCTATGAACCCCAGTTAATGAGCATTCTTTAACAAAGAGAACCCAAGTACATAGCTTGGGTAAAGGTGATGCTAGACAACGAAGGGTTACTGATACAGACTATTAAAGTTACCGTTCCTTCCTCAAATAGTCTTTAGTGATTCATTAGTCCAATAAAGGGATCTTCTCTATCTAACCCACTGTTGGTTTTCTTTTAACAAATGTTTTATAATTCCATTAACATATTATCAAGGGTAGATATGTTTGTAGATGAGAACAGGAACATGAAAAAGCCATGGCTTCCCCAGACGCAGAAGAGAAGAGCTGCTCTTTACTGTCGAACGAGATTTGTTCATCACTGCCTTACAAATCTCTCTTACCAAAGGTCAGTGG
Source organism: Rhinatrema bivittatum (assembly GCF_901001135.1). Taxonomy (NCBI): domain Eukaryota; kingdom Metazoa; phylum Chordata; class Amphibia; order Gymnophiona; family Rhinatrematidae; genus Rhinatrema; species Rhinatrema bivittatum. The sequence continues at coordinate 115,846,397 of NC_042624.1, forward strand.
TACTGAATGCCAGCAGATGACCGGCCAGACCCTCGTTAGGATTTAGAATGCAGCATCAGGACGTTTATTGCAATGGGTCACCTTGTGTAAACTAGTGCAAAAAAAACCCCCAAAACTGCTTTGGTTAAATCATTTTACCATTTTATTATTTTTACCGTGTTTGTCACGGATGTCATTAAACCCTAAGCTGTATCTCCCAACATGATACAACAAGCCTCTTGAACTTTTTCACTGCAAGGATTAATCCCTGTTCTGGGGAGGCATGGATGGTCAAGGTGTCGAAGCATGCTTTCAGTCCCCACCGAGCACCGCTCGCTGTGAGCAGTGAATGACACGCAACTGGCACTTTTCCAGGCTGACACTTCCAGCTGCCTTGCCCTCTTCTTTCTCTTCCGGCTGCTTGTCATCCCTCCCTCTCCCATACATTTTCACAATGCGCCTTCATTGGTCACCTGCCAAAGTCTGCCCGCAGATGCCAAACGTGCCAGGGGGAATCCGATTGGAACGCTGTGCAGCTTTAGCATCGGGATGCCCCTCGCCCCCATGCCAGGCGCTGGCTTCTGCCCTCTGCCACCCGCTGGCCCAGTGATGGGCTGAAGGGCCTGAGAAAGGCGATCAAATGTGTGCCACTTGGAAACGGACGTTTGGGCGAAGTGATTTTTTTTTTGGCATGATAGGGTTTTCAAAAAAGCCAGCTTACCAAGGAAGGAAGTACTTTATCTGTGGAAATCAGCTTTCAAAATCATTCCCCTCCTGCTCCCCGACCATAGAAAGCAGGAACGTTTCATTGCCCGGGTGCGAAAATGCTTTGGAGCAGCACCTGGAAGCCAGGATTTCATCCAAGGAGTTACTTTTCCATGCCAGGGAAGCAAAGGCACCCAGGGCATTTCTTCAGTGTCGCAGGCGAAAGTCATCCTGATTATTGCACGCTAACCTGTAAGACACCCTGATTATTGCACGCTAACCTGTAACACATCCTGATTATTGCACGCTAACCTGTAAGACTTCCTGATTATTGCACGCTAACCTGTAAGACACCCTGATTATTGCACGCTAACCTGTAAGACATCCTGATTATTGCACGCTAACCTGTAAGTCATCCTGATTATTGCACGCTAACCTGTAAGACTTCCTGATTATTGCACGCTAACCTGTAAGACACCCTGATTATTGCACGCTAACCTGTAACACATCCTGATTATTGCACGCTAACCTGTAAGACACCCTGATTATTGCACGCTAACCTGTAAGACATCCTGATTATTGCACGCTAACCTGTAAGACTTCCTGATTATTGCACACTAACCTGTAAACGAGTACGATCTTCAATGCAAACGTTGATGTACAGCTAGAGGAAGGCCCCCGTTTCCTGCGGCAGGTTTTTCAAGATTCTGCGGTAAGAACGGGCAAATTCTATGACAGATTTTTCAAAAACCTGTTGCATTATGTACCAAATTTGCAAAATTTGGCATAGAACTGCAATTCTAATAATGTTTCTTTTTTGCTTTAAACAAACAGCTAATTTATTAGATTCTTTATTAGAGGGAAAGGTTGCTAATGATTGGGGCTGGAGAGGAAGATGGAAAAGTGGCCTGGGAATGGGAAGAGGGGAGATTGCAGTGGAGGGAACTGCAGGAGAGATGAAGGGATGGAGAAGGACCGAGGGGGAGAGGATGGGGGATTCAGGGAGAATAAGGAAAAGAAATGAGGAGAGGAGGGGACAGAGGGAAGAGGGATCAGGAGTGGAGATGAGGTGAGGAGAGAGGATCAGGGACGGGAAGGTGGGAAAAAAGGGAGGAGTGAGGATGAGGAGGGAAGATTGGGATGAAGATGAAAGGAAGGAATAGGAATGGGGTGGAGAAAGAGGGAAGCCACAGGCCCCCCCACACACACAATCACATCCCCATCCCCTCTTTCCCTGATCCCCCTTCCAAAGCCCCTCACTCTTTCACTTCCTCTCCCCCACCCAATCCCTTACTCACCCTGGTTCCCTCCTCCCTCCCTTCATAAGCCCCTCATTCACCCTAGTTCACTCCCCCCTCAAACCCCTCATTCAACCCAGTTCAATCCCTCCCCCTCATTTACACCAGTTCTCCCCATCCCCTCAACAAACCCCTCACCCACCCTGGTTCCCCCCCCCCCCCCCCCCAACAAACAACTCATTCACCCCAGTACACTCCCTTCTCCCTCAAACCTCTCATTCTCTCCTCCCTCTTACAAACCCCTCCCTCACCCTGGTTCCCTCCCCCAGCCCTCATGAACCCCTCACCCACCATGGTTCACTCACTCCCTCACCCAATTCATTCTCCCATCAACAAGCCCCTCATTTACCTCCCACCCCCACCCCACAGATCCCTCACATACCCTGATCACTCCCCCTCCCCATGGTTCACTTACTTCCCCCTTCACCTGGTTCACTCATTCACCCCTCCCACCCTGATTACCAGTCTGTTCATTCATTCCCCCCGCCCCTGCGATCCCCAGTTCACACCCCCTCTGCCCCCCCCCCCCTGGTCCCTGCACTCACCAGCTCCTATCATGGCCAAACAGGAGGGGGAAGACCTTAGCTTGCAATGGCTCTGGTGCGACCTCCATCCTCCTCTGCTAGGGCCCGAGCTTTTCGCTTTGAACCACGTGGCTCAAATCCGGCAGAGAAGGAGGGGGGGGGGTTTGCGCCAGAGGGCACTAGAAGGCTGCGATCCTCCTCCAGTTTAGCCACAGTAAGAGCTCATGAGTGAGGGTAGATTGGGCCATCCATTGCCACCGATGTTCCTCTTCTGGGGTGGGTGGGAGAGGGAAAATGCGCTGTTCCACTGCCATCAGTGCTTTTCTTCAGAGACGGTCCCTGGTCTCCCCCCATCCCTGGCCAATTCTGCGGCAAGGGCAGCACCATCGCAGGAGAGCAGGGGCCCTGATTAAAGGTGGCTGCGGCCATGCAACGTGAACAGAAGAAGTTGCCATACTAAGGGTCCATCAAGGCCAGGATCCTGTTTTCAACAGAGGAACAATTCAGGTCTCAAGTACCTGGCAGGATCCCAAATAGCAGATGTCATATTGTTTATGCCCAGAGATAAGCAGTGGTTTTCCTCAAGTCTACCTGGTTAATATCAGTGTATGGACTTTTACTCCAGGAACACAACTACATTTTAAGCACAGCTTTATTAACTGCCTTTGCCACATCCTCCAGCAATGAAGTCCAGAGCTTAATTATGCACTGAGTGAAAAAATATTTTTTTTTCTGATTTGTTTTAAATGGGCTACATAGTAACAGAATGTCCACTAGTATTTTTATTTTTTGAAAATATTAAAAAGAATTGACTTTCATTTACCCATTCCACGCCACTCATGATTTATAGACCTCTATCATATCTCTCCTCTGAGCTGAACAGCCCTAACCTGTTTTGCCTTTCCTCATCGGGAACCATTCCATGCCCTTTGCACTAGACTCGGTCTCACCATGGAGTGATTCGAAGGCATTATGACTTTCTCCATTTTATTTTCCATTCCTTTCTTAATCATTCCTAACATTCTGTTTGCTTTTTTTTTTGACTGCCACTGAGCTGAGGATTTCATCATATTGACCATGGTGACTTCTAGTATGGAACTCGAGTACTATTGATCTTGGCAAATGTATCAGCGACATTGTGCCATAAGCATCGGATAGCACCCACAATCGGTACTTACAGATTGGTCAGGAGAAGGAGGTGAATAATTATACAAAGATATATTGATAGACCAGGCCAGTGTCCTTCTTACCTTTCCATTATAAGCTAGTGAATATAACTCTTTCTTGAGACATTTCAGCTGTTATACTATGTAACTTAAGTCGTAAACCCTGTCTTTTTTTTTTTTTTGGCCAGATTTGTGATTGGCTGGTGAGATTGGGCTCTTTTGTGAATTGCAAGAGTGGAAATGTCATTAATCTGAATGAATCATCCTTTTCTGGCATGATACACTGAAACACAGGGGATATCTCCACCAACCATACTAATCTTATTAATCCACTCCACTCACATTCAGTATAACAAAAGCGTGGAACTGACCGGTTATAATAATCAAGGAAAAACTGTCTGCACTATAAGCCACGTGCAAATTCTACCTCTGCCCTCCATCGTAAGAAGGGACTTTCTGCTAGTAAAAAAAACCAACCAGTTCTGATGTGATAAGAATCGTCTGTCCTCTGACCTTTAGGTGTAAACTTTTCTTTTTAATTTACTCATGTCAAGATAAATAAAATAACATTTCTTTTAAACCTGTCAGAATAAAGTGCTAGCCTTTGAGACCAGCAGCTGGAAATATGAGCTGCCCAGTGATTGGGTAATTCTTACCTGAGTCCAGCTGAGCTGTTACCCTTAAAATAGGAAGAAAACCGGATTTTCAGAGGGAATAAACATTCAGCGGGATAAAATGCCTGTTTGGAATTTGCTCCTGCGATAACTATGAGAAGCCAGTGGGTGTCACTGTTGCTGAGAAAAAGAAAATCCCATACAATGCAAGGACCTTATATAAATAGCTGGAAAGCAGGGTCAAGCAAAGTAAAACTATGATACAGTATCTTTTATCCAAAATGGCCAGGACTAGGGCATTCCAAACAGGTTTATCCAGATAACTGTAGTGCTCTCCTCCCTCCCCCCCCCCACCCACAACACCCCCACAGCCTGACCAGATCCCCCTCTGAGACCTGACCTTACCAGGACAACCCTCCACCCCTAAACCCCCAGGACCCTCCTGCCAGCAGCCTAGCACTTCTCAAACCTACTCTTTCGGGGCTTCTCCCTTCCACACAGTTCACAGTCTCAGCTCGGCTGAACTGTGTGGTGCGGCGCACTGTAGCTGATGTACAGAGCACCCTATTGTTAAAGCAGTTGGACTGAGCCTGCAAACTGCACGGAAGGGAGAGACGCTGAAGGAGCGGGTTTGAGAAGTGGCAGGACGTGAGGTCTGAGCAGGGTGTCGTGTCCCCCCCGCATAGCCCAATCTGGTTGGGCTGTAAGTGGGGTCTGGGCATAGGACGGGCTGTGGGGGCGCTGGAGACAGAAGAAAAAAAGAGAAATTTTATGTATGTCAAATTTGTAAACCGCCTAGACTTGGTGATAGGTGGTACAGAAAAAAAAAAAAGAGAAGATAAATAAAATAAATAAAGGCAAGAGGTCAGCGGTGAAAGGCAAAAGTAGGCTCCAAATTTCTGATAATAGAAGTGTGTCTGGATAATAACGCAACATATCATAGTGGCTACAATTTTTCAGAATGAAACGTGCCTTACTGTATTCAGTGTACAATAAATGTTAAATATCGTGTAAGTTAGAAAAAGGTTTTTTCACTGCTTTTCGCTATATTCTCCCTAATGAAGTAGTTTGGTTGTACTGTTAGCTCACATGGGATCCACACAAATGAAGCTGAACAAACAGGCTGTAGCTGACAACTTTTTTTTACTGGACAAAGCACGTATTTGTGACAAGGTATCAAGGACTGGGCTCCCTTGCTTAGGTCAGGATAGAATGAGCTATTCTTTTCCACAAGCTCGTTCATTTACATCTTCCTGCAGATCTGAGGAAGCCAGCACAGCGCTGGAGAGCTGGTCACAAATGGGAATAACTTTCAAAACTATTTGCAGTAGGGATTCACCCTAGTATTTTATGCACTGTGTGGCGGGAGCTGCTCAGTGTTATAAAATACGGCCTAATTCTGCTCTGAAAGTATATGCGCATGTCTCGATGTACGCGAAGATTTCCAACGACAAGAAAGCATGTGCTTTCTCTACCTATTTTAAAAACATATGTGCGTGTATTTTATGTGCAAAGAAAAAGTATATGATCATGTATGTGTAGAATCCTAATTTATAAGCGGAGGCAGGTATATTTTAAAATATGTGCCTGCATTTGAAATCACCAGTTTGCTGATACATCCTCCAGTTCACCCAGTCTGTCCCCAGTTCACCAAAACTCTCCTAATACTTCACCCTGAACTCTCCGCAGTTCACCTAGACCTCCCATCCAAAAATAGCAGACAACAGACGAGACTGATATCAGTTGTGCTAGATAATTAGCAGGTATAATTCACATAAATCTCTTATAATATAGCAACTTACGCACGTTCCTCTTGGCCCCAGCCTAGAATGCCTCTAGACATTTTTTGTGCAGGTAAATGTGCATGTGAAACAGATAATGCATTTGTAATTTTGACATTTGTAAAATATCATGTACGCAGATTTATAGCTTATTTTAATTGTTGATTTTGTGCTTCGAACGTTATTTTGATTATGTGACCCTATTGTTTTATGTACATTTTCATTGTAAACCATAGTATGAAATTAATGATGTTATGGCATACAAATTTTAATAAACCATAAACCTTACTTACATACATGCATGCACATTTTCTGTGTGTAACCGCTTTGAAAATGTACTCAAAGTGCGTGAAGTTAGTCTAGTAAAAGGATCTCCCTTCAGCTCCTTTGTGGGGCTTTATTTCTACGTATGCAAAAGGCCTAACGCAGCAGCCACAGTGACTTTATTCCCAGTTACTGGAGTGAAATGGAGATTGTTTTCTGAATTTCTCGGAGTGTCTGAGTATGGCGGATCAGACCAGACCTGGATGAGGTCTTCCATATTCCATGTCAGTATCCTATACAGGCAACCCACTTATTTTTACCCAGCTCACTAATGACGGTTTTTTTCAGAATAATTCACTTTTTAAGAAAGTGCAAACTTTTATTTATTCCACAAATATTATTATATAAGGGATATGCTGTGCAGCAAGTTCTTTTGTGATATGCTGTAAAGCAAATTTGAGTGTGCTGTGAAGTAAGGTTCTTCGGGTGTGCTGTGAAGCCCAGTCCCTTTGGAGAAGAAGGGCATATAATTGACAACTTTAACCAGCAGTCTTTACGTTTAAGGCACCCTTGCTTTGAAGGAATTGAGCACTGTATTCAGCAAGCATTGAAATGGAGGTGCCAAGGACATATGGACTTTGAATGCAGTTTTTATCTCTCTCATAACATCTCTTTTTGTGAAAAATTGTTAAGATATTCATTATAATTGAGTAATTTAAAAAACAATTGCTAGGCCTGTTTTGTGGTAAATATGGGCATGTATTTTATTGGGTATGCATGAATGGGGTAAACTATGTAGGAATAGGGTAAAGTTGTGAATGGGGTACATTGGTGTGAATGAGAAATCTAGGGATGTTTTGAATGATTTTATTTGTAGTGTTGAGAGAGTAATGTGCATTGCGTGTTGGAACCCTTATAGGATAATATTTGTGGGATAAATAAAAGCTTGCACTTTCTTAAAAAAAGGTGATTTATTCTGGAAAAACCGTCATTAGTGAGCTAGGTAAAGATAAGTGGGTAGCCTGTATAGGATACTGACACTTACTTGACAACAGGCGTTGGGCGGTTGTTGATCTTCCATATTCCATGCCAGGGTTTTGTCCCACATGTGTACACGGAGCAAAGCAGTTTGGAAACAGCAGGCCCATTTAACGTAACACTGGGTCCTGGCTCACATTTCTTCTCTATCTGTCTAACATATCAAATATTGCAGATGGTTTGAAGATTTTTTTTACAAAGGTAAACACCTCCATCTGCACTAGAAAATAGTTTCTCATATTAAGCCATGTGTTTATACACATACAAAGCCCCCTCTAATTTTCTGTAACCAGACCCTTCCTCTGACTGAATCCGTTGGGTGGTCTGCATGTGAAAACGCAAATGGATTTGCAGCCTCTCCGTTAAAACGCTGGACTGGTCTCAGCACAAATCTCTTTTATAAGAAGGACAAGTCAAAGGTTAAAACAACCTTCTCACTTTCCACCCATTTGTTTTTAATTATTTTGCAATAATTAACAGAATATCCAGTATGAGAGTTTCAACTTTTGAGACTTTTTTTTTGTTTTGGTTATTCATTTTTAATTGTTTGGCCACCCTCATGCAAAATGCCGCATGTTCAGTTTCGCAATTCCCCCTTTTCAACGAAGAAAAAGAAATCCAAGAACCTAGCGTTAGAAAATTAGCCGGTTACATAATCCGATTTTGCGTCATTTGAAAGACAAATAGGCAACCCTTTCCGGGTCTGTTTGCATCCAGGGGAGAGTCGAAATCTCAAAAGTAAATCATAATAATAGGAAGCCAACATGTCACAGGAAACAAGGTTATTTAGTATTCCACTTATTAAAAGAAAGTACTGATTGGATTATTGGATGAAATGAGATCAGGAGAAATGGGAACAAGATGTGAGGCCTCTTCTCTCTCTGCCCTGAGAGAGTTGCTCCTGGGTATCGCACTTTCTCCCCGCAGTTGCATAGGCGAAGCCACAAAGACCTGTGTCAGACGCGCTGGCGACGCGCGTTGGGCTATCAATGGGCGCGCTAGCTACCGCTGGTGTTGGTTACCGGCCGAGCCAGGGCGCGTTAGCTGTCCTGTGCTTTGCCGCACATGATTTAGCTATAGTTAAAAAGTTTAGCCTCCTGCCTTCTCCTCAGGTTATGGCAGACCCGTCTGAGAGTTGAAGCGAAGCTGGAGCCAGGCCATTTTTTAAGGAGGCCACGGGAAAGTCGGTACAATTTCTTGCTTGTGTGCACTGAATGCAGGGGGCCCCAAAAGCGAGGCCCCGAAAGATACCTGAGCCCTTTCTCTTCCTACCAGGTGCAGCGCAGCATCCTCGCATTCCCCAAATGATTTGCACTTCAGACATCGGTGGGTTTCGAGCTAATTCTCCGAGCTGCCCGCAGCGATGACCACGGCACCAGAACAGCAAACCTTAATTTCAGAGCAAAAAGTGTGTGTGCTCAGCTAGCACCATCCTGATTGCATGTGTGTTATGTCTGCATTAAATGAGTTACGGGCTTCTCTGCACTTTCTCGTGCTCTGCGCTCTTAAATAATCCTGCCTTAAAAACAATAAATGCAAAACAACCCTCCTTTTACTTCCAAATGGTATTCCTGCTTTTCCTTACGAGTTTCAGCAGGCCAAACAGCAAAAGAAACCCTGCCAAAGGAGCGCGGCAATACTGCTGCTTTTTAACGCGCTCTCATTGATTGCATCTGGCGGCAGGAAAAAAAAAAAAAAAACAAACCCAGCGCGGATTAACGCCGGAGAACGAAAGCGCGGAAACCAAACGAGCGGCGCGTGTGCCCGGGAGAGGAAGGACTGCAGTTTAATGGCAGGTTTGGGTTTCTCTTTGTTACGCTCTCCTGCTTTTCCCTCCGCACAGGCAGCGTTACAATCACATCCTAGTTTACCTTGACTCCCGCAAACATGTGATGCTTTCCCTTTCATCGTTTAATCAAAGCCGGGCATTTTATTTTTTTATGGAGACTAATGACTTCGGATCACGCTGAACGTCTCAGAGCCACCTCCCCTCCCAGTTATTTCCAAAGAAACAAACAAAAAAGTGTGTGCATGCTTAAAACCTACACGTTATATTGTATAGGGCGTTAGATTGTACGTTATATTGTGTGTGCATGCTTAAAACCTACACGTTATATCGTACTGGGCGTTAGATTGTACGTTATATTGTGTGTGCATGCTTAAAACCTACGCGTTATATCGTACTGGGCGTTAGATTGTACGTTATATTGTGTGTGCATGCTTAAAACCTACTCGTTATATCGTATTGTGCGTTATATTTTGTGTGCATGTTTATAACCTACACGTTATATCGTACTGGGCGTTAGATTGTATGTTATATTGTGTGTGCATGCTTAAAACCTATGCGTTATATTGTACTGTGCGTTATATTGTACGTTATATTTTGTGTGCATGTTTATAACCTACACGTTATATTGTACTGGGCGTTATATTTTGTGTGCATGCTTAAAACCTACACGTTATATTGTCTAATGCTGAACTAATATTTACCCATGGAATGCGCGCTCTTTTTAGTTTGCATTTGGTAGGCTTTTGAACTTCTAACATTTAACGTCCTTTCACGGTACAAACATTGCGCCTGTGCCCCTGTCCGTGCAGAGAAAAAAAAATATCGCGGTTGGAACAATCTTTTCCGTAAACAAAATCGCGCAGAAAAATCTCTTCACAGCAATGTTATGCTTATTATTGTACTTTTATAAATAAGTTAACGACTTTTTGAAGTGCGGTCTAACTAAATAATGATTGTAACCCAGTTTTATCAGTTTAATGCTGGTATGATTACAACAAAAAATAAATCAATTAAAAAAAAGAACAGAATTATTGCTGTGATATTAAGTTATTAGAATGTATTAATGAAAAAGATGATTAAGGGAAGTGTTTGAAATCTTATAACCCCATACACAGGACCTCTCCTTAGAAAGTTTCAACAGGCAGCAAACAGAAGGTTCATTCACAAATTGTTCCCTGTTAATTAGTTCTGATAGGAGCTCAGCTCCCCTACTCCGCGTTATCGCCTCCTTATTTGTGTAAAAATAAGATCTGAAGTCGGGAACGATCTCAGATGCACGCTCTGGACACACTGCTTCGGTATCGCGCTGTAGTATGAAGCTGAAATCATTACCCTGGACTGCGTCTGTTTCCCGATGCCGGCGTACACGGCAGCGCAGCATGCACTAAGCTTCCGACCCCCGAGTTAGCCGCCGTCCGTCGCAGGGATTTGCTCTCCGCTTGCTGGAAGCCTAAGGCACCTCTTCAGCTTTCAAGCTGCCGGGTACATCTGCAGACGAGCGGGGGAAAGAGGCCTGCAGCTCGGACCCACTGACGAGGGGGACCCGGCAGGCTCTCCGCGTGACAAGTCCAGCGGCTGCAGGTCCTGGAGCCTCGCCTGGGGAAAGCCATGGCAGGAGGCTGCCTCTAGGGGGCACCAGGCACCGATCCTTGAGCTGCCGGAACCCCCCGTGCACCCGCCCATGCTGTTTCCTGATCCACGAGCACTGCTTAATAATAACCTTGACTGGGACTTCTGTGGGATAGGACTGGATAAAGTGGGATCAGGAACATGTCAGCAGAAACAGCTTCTGGATTCGGTGCTAGACATCCTTATTTGTATTTCAGTTTTTAATGGGGCGCGTGGGGGGGAACACCGTAAGTATGAGGGCAATGACGCAAAATCGCCTTCGCAGCGCGCAAACTTTCAGGGAGGAAGATAGCGCGGGAGCCTGTGGCTTCCAACTGTGCGTGCTCTGTTTTGCCCCTGCTCAGCTCCCCACATAAGTAGGAGTTTCCCTGGTAGCCGCTCATTTTCAAACGGATAGCACCTGGGGTTGTTTCCCTGTCAAAATTTGCATAAAATAACCCATTAAAAGCATCCGCGTGCTTTACGACCATGCGGATTATTTAAAAAAAAAACAAAAACCTGATCCCACCTTTTTAACATTTGTAAAAACTGCATTTCAGTAAAAAGCAGTGATTGTGCACTGGGCCATTTTGCACGGGATTGCTGCTCTTGTTATTACTTTCTTATCTCCGCTGAGTTAGGCTGTCTTGGTCGGTGCATCTTAATTGCCATAGAAGGCTGCTCTCTGTCTCTGTCATGTGCCTGTTGGCCATTGATGGTGGGGAAGGGGAAACTCTTTTTTTTGCCCTAAGTGTAGCGTGTGTCAACATTTAGTTTGCTTGGGTTCCCTCCTCGCTTGTCTCTTACTTACAAAACTGCCATTTCATGTTTCTTTTTAGTGGCCATAACTGTAAAGGCAAGCCAATTAGTGCTTTCAGTTTATTGTATGGTTAAGGTGCAGCCAGGTAACGTCAAGGTCGCTCAGTTGTTAAAATGCCGCAGTTAAGGAAATTATACTTGGAGGTTGTAAATTGTATTTGCACATGTCATTGTTGAACTGGTTGCCGGTGAAGGCAGAGTAGTGATCTCTTAAACTCCAGTATTTACCTGAGTGAAAGAAGACCTCCTTTCCCAGAAGACAAAGAGAGATGGCAAAGCCCCCAGGCTCCCTCTGACCTTGGGTTTGCAATTCCAGACAAAGCACAAGGCACAAACCATGCTGCCTTCCTCAGCTGGGCTGAGCAGTAAAATGAGCAGCGAAAGGCCGCCTTTTCCCCAAACTGCTCGTCCATTCTTTCCCCCGTGACGCAACTCTTCTTTTCCCGCTTCACTTTCGACACAGGTTTCAGCGCGCAAAACCTGCAAGTCGCACGCCTAAAAGCGGCATTTTGCAAGAGCCAGGGGTACGCGTGCGCCGGCGGTGCCGCGCGGAAATGGTGAACGGAAGAAAAGGGGTAATTCCAGGGCAGGGTTTGTAAATTTGCGGACCAGCTAGTATTTTTTGGAATTGGTGTGCTAAACCTGTACACGTGCTTTTCCACACCTGCTAGGTGGCGGACCTGAAACCACACTCGTGGTTAGTCTGCAGTTTGTGGGTGGGAGGTTAGGGGTTAAGTGGTGGGAGGGTCTAGGCGAACTGGTGGAATTTCTGGGTGAACCGATGACGGCATTGTAGAATTGGTATTCAAAAGTGAACCTATAAGTATTTTCATAAGTGGGCGGAGTACACGTGTTCTTTATAAAACTACCTTTCTCCAAATGCAAACTGTGGTAATCACACGTCACAGTTATTTCATGCATGAAAGATATGCACGTGCTTTTGTAAAATACATATAGGAAGTATGCTGCTCCCTGCATTTAAAAAACACATACACATACTGAAACATACTTTCCGGACAGAAATAACCAGTATTTTATAAACTGTGCACCTTCCACCACACAGTTTTTATTAAATACTAGAATTAATCTTCATGCACCCACTTGTGCATGCAAATGCTGTATCGTGCAAAGGTTTGAAATGTAGGCTTCCTGTGTCATGCCAGTAAAGATAACACCCTGCGTCTGCTGCCTGAGACTCAGGGCACTGGCCAGTACTACCAGCAGAGTCGGCAGGCAGCGCCCTGTGCGCTTATGCAATGGGCCTTGTTCTATGTAGTAGGAATGTTCATTCATTTGAAACAAATGGGTAAAATGCAACAAATAAGCCCGTTTTCATTTCATTTGTGGACCCCTAAAATGAATGGAGGGTGCACATAAATTTATTTCTTACTTAAAAAAAAGCTTATATTCCACTTTCTCCAAAATATTTATTCAGTGTGTATTACAGAAGTATACATCTATAATTCATATATATATCACACTTTCTTATACTTACTACAACAAAAGACAATAATAATCCACATATAAAACATTTTAAATATCAGCTACTTAAAAGCATCTTTAAAAAGTAAAGAATTTATTTTTTTCCTAAAACTCATTTAAGTTTTTAATTCAAGTCAATGGCCCATTGAAAAGTGCTGCAATGAGGCTGGTAACTATAGCAACCAAGCAGGGCCTGTGAGATAGTAGTTTAAATGTAGCCAATTCAGGAGAAGTAGGCAAGCAGACAGGATGGAGGACCAATCAAGGTGAAACTTGTTTTTCAAAACGCCTATAGCTGGCACCAAGTTCAAGTGAGCATGTGCACCAAAACTATTTTCTCTGTTTGTTTTTCACAGGGAAAGGTTGTTTTTTTGGAAGCTTTGTTAGAGTGAAAGAAAATGTTTTGGAAAAGCAGGAAAGAGAATAATTTTGGTGTTGGCAAAGGGCTTTTTTTTATCTTCACTTTTGAAGTCACAGTGTTCTCAGTGTGAGAGAGTGAGAGAGAGACAAAAGTACTGCTTTCTGTCTGTTAATTGGGGTAGGGCAGTGGAGACATAAGAACATAAGATTTGTCATACTGGGTCAATTCAAAGATCCATCAAGCTCAGTATCCTGTTTCCAACAGTGGCCAATCCAGGTCACAAGGTTGATAGATTCCATGCTGGTTATCCCGGGGATAAGCAATGGATTTCCCCAACTCCACTTTAATAATGGTTTTTGGACTTTTCTTCCATGAACTTGTCTAAATCTTTTTTTTAAACTCAGCCATGCTAACTGCTTTCACCACATTCTCCAGCAATGAATTCCAGAGTTTAATTATGCATTGGGTAAAAAAAAATATTTTCTCCTATTTGTCTTAAATGATTTATCTAGTAACTTCATTGAATGACCCCCTAATCTTTGTACTTTATGAAAGAATAAACCAATTTGTGTTTACCTGTTCCACTCCAGTCATTATTTCGTAGATCTCTTATTACTTAGCCTCTTCTCCAAATTGAAGATCACTAACCTCTTTAGCCTTTACTCATAGGGGAATTGTTACATCCCCTTTATCATTTTGGTTGTCCTTCTCTGTATCTTTTCTAATTCTGCTATGTCTTTTTTTAAGATGTGGTGACCAGAACTGCACACAATACTCAAGGTGCAGTTGCACAATGGAGTGATATAGAGGCATTATGATATTCTCTGCTTTATTCTCCATTCCTTTCCTAATAATCCCTAGCATTCTATTTGCTTTCTTGGTTGCTTCCACACACTGAGCAGATGATTTCAAATTCATTATCCAAAATGAAACTAGATCCTTTTCCTGGGTGCTGACTCCCATAGTGGAAACTTGCATGCTATAATTTGGGTTGCTCTTCTCTACATGCATCCCTTTGCTCTTCTCCACATTAAATGTCACCTGCCATTTGGATGCCCAGTTTCCCAGTCTTGCAAGGTCCTCTTGCAATTTCTCACAATCCTCTTGTGATTTAACAGCTTTGAATACGTTTGTATCATCAGCAAATATGATCACTTCTCTTGTTGTTCCCATCTCTAGGTCATGTATGAATATGTTAAAAAGCAGCGGTCCTAGTACAGGTGCTCGAGGCACTTGACTTTTCACCTTTCTTCATAGAGAAATTTGACTATTTAGCCCTACTCTCTGTTTTTCTATCTTTTAACTAGTTTTCAATCCACAGTAGAACATTGCATCCTATCCCATTAATTTCCTCACGAGGGACTTTGTCAAATGCTTTCTGGAACTATGTCAACTGGCTCACCTTTATCCACATGTTTGTTTACAGCCTCAAAAAAAAATGTAGCAGATTTGTGAGGCAAGACTTTCCTTGGCTTTGTCTCATTAAATTATGCTTATTTATATGTTCAGACAGTAAACTGCATTGTCTCTCTGATTCTGGAAAGTGCACTGCTTAATGCTTATAGTGCAGACTGCAGTGAGAGAAGAGTAGCCTTTCCGGTTTCTTTTCTGTCTGACACTTTTTTTGTGTGTGCAAGTGTATATGTGTGTGTGAGAGAGACATTTTTGCACACATTGGGGTAGATTTTAAAAACCCTGCGCGCGTAAATCCTCCCCAATTTACGCGCGCAAGGCACTCGTGCACCGGCGCCCCTATTTTGCATAGGCCGCCGGCGCGCGCAAAGCCCCGGGACGAGCATAAGTCCCAGGGCTTCCTAAAAGGGGTGGGAGGGAGCGTGTCTGGGGGCGGTCCAGGGCGGGTCCAGGGGCGTGGCGACGGTTTGGGAGCGGGCCGGGAGGGCGATCCCGAGTCCCCCGGCACTGCGGCCTGTGCCAGGGGATGCCGGGGCGGCGCACGCAAGTTACGCCTGCTTCAAGCAGTGCCTTAGTTCAGTGCCTTGCTTTGTTGAAGTCTAAATACTTACAGTATCTGAATGTGATCTGCTTGGAAGAGTCTGAAAAGCGGAATATAAAAAAAAAAAAAAATACATATTAACAACTTTTTTTTTTTAAAGGTAGTAATGAATCAACTGGAAGGGTGTCCAAACTTTTGCACATGCTATATTCACTGTTTTATCATTTTCAATGAAATCGGCAAATAAACAGTAACTCAGCATTAAACACTGCAGAAAGATGTCATGTTGAACTTTGTAGTCAAACACACACGGATTCATTCCATTCTTCTTCAAAAGTAGAGGCAGGCATTCATAAATAGCAGTCAAATTTATCTTGCAGGATGATTTATCCTTTCAGAAAAATTGCTAATTTTAATCATAGCCCAGCTCTCTACTAAATTTTTTAGAAAAAATATTTGTGCTGGAAAACAGTTTTATATGGTATCTTTACAACCTCCCACACCATCCCCTGAAAAGTCAGTTTATAAAACTTCATAGCATATCATAATTCAACAATTGTCACTTATCTTTTCACATCAAAAATATGCGAGCCTGATTTCCAATACCCGAAACAATTGTGTTTCAACAAACGTCTTGCCTGCTGTGGGGACTTGGTCTCTTTCACGTTTGATGACTCCAAATTACATTATATACCTGAGAGTGAAATTTTAATTCTGAATCAATCCTAAATCCTAGAACTCGGGCTTCATTTGTCAATGAAAGATCAAAATCCTGTATAATTATCTGAGGCAAAGTAAATGTAGAAGTTGATTTTTTTTAAAATCCAGATCCACTTTTAACTTACTTATCCTTAACCTGTCTATAATAGCTTTTAGCCCAGCATTCAAGTCCTGAATGCCATCCTGACGAGCTGAAACCAGCTTAGGGTATAATTGTATATCAGCAGATATATATATATATATATATCAGTTATAGTTAAGACCAATCTCCTTTAGTAATTTTCCTAATGGCTGCAGATAAAACAGAGGACAACACGGACTCCTGAGGAACACCACAACATTATTCCCAAGAAGAGGAAAAGGTAGACCCTACCTCCATACTTTGTGGGCAACTCTTGAGATAGGAAATAAACCATCTGGGCATTCTGCCTCCCATACCTTCTCATTTTAATTGGTCAAGAAGAATTTGATAATCCACCAAAATTACAAGCCCAGCCTTGATCCGAACTTCTCTTTAAATTATTAATTGATGCCACAAGAGAAATCTAGTTTCTATAATTCTTTTGAAATCCCTACTGATGAAGATCTAGAAAATTATGCTCCACTAATGCCGACGTTTCCTTATAAATTCTAGTGAGACGTCAAGGGAATACATGTAACTTCTTTGACTCAGCTCAGCTTTAGCTTTTTTTCCCTCGGGATAAAAGCGTGTACGAGGGCTCTGCATTCAGAGAAGGAAGTGCCTCTGCGTCCTGGTTCTAGTTCTAGGTAGTTGCCACATCAAGCTGCTTTCACATTTGATATGGAGATTAATTGGATTATTGATCCAGTGTTTATAAGGTCATTTTTGTTTTTCTTATGCTTTATTATTTTCCTTCTTTTTGGGGACTTGAATTTCACAGGTATAGTGTTGGTTTGTTTTTTTTTTCATCTCAAAAAACTTTTTTTTTTTTTTTTACTTCTGTATCCGTGATGTTGACAATCTGTGATGTAGTTTTTCTTTATCAAATGAACTTTTTGGATTTGTTTGAAAACAATAAAAAAAAAAAAAGCCAGAGAAAATCAAGAGCCACTATATAATTTTCACAACAATTTTTCATGCAGAGAAGATCCATAAGAAAGCTATTTCTCTATACTATAAAAAATAAACTCCACTCCTCTTTATGCATATCCAGATATATAGGTTAAATACAGATCCATCTATGGATATTTCTAAAACAGATTGCAAATGATGTATTGTTTCCATTTCTTAAAATAATTCTTTACCCAGTCAAGGCTTCTGGTGTCATCAAAATTGTTAAAAAAAAAAAAAAATGGAGGAGAGAGTCAATAAATAAGGAAGTCCAGCAGTGAATGATGATACAGTCTCACGACTGAGGTCTGGTAATCAAGGAGTAAGTGATTTTCTTTACTGACTTTGTTGCACTGGTCACAGTTTTAAAGATGGAACTTAGAGGTTGAATAGAAAACCTTGACTCTTTTCCTGAAGGTGAGGTAGGAAGTTTCTTGGCATATGGACAATGGAATCTTGTTCCATAGTTTGTGCTTGAAGTGATTAAAAACACAAGGGGACGGACTTTCAAAAGGTTACGCACGCTGGGCCTATAGATCCAGGACGCATGTAAGTCCCGGGGCTTGGAAAAAGGGGTGCGGGCATGGGTGGGGCTGTCTAGGCGTGGGCGGAGTCAGGCTCCCGGCACAGCGTCCATATTGGCTGCTGGGCTTAGGATCGTGTGATGACAGTCGGCCGGCGCATGAAACTTACGTCAGCCCCAGGGCTGACGTAAGTTGTGAAAAACTAAAAACCTGGCTCTTCCGCCAAGCCTTTCCAGACACTTAACGCTGTCCAGATGCTCACATACTCGCGCACTATATATTCAGTACTCACTCACGTCAAGCCATCCCTTTGTTCCTTATTAAGATACTGAGCTTTATTCTATTTAATGTGTTTATAGATACTTTATTGTATATAATTTATACTTTATTGTATACACTGCGCTTTATGGTTCTATTTGTTATTTGTTTCAACACTATGATACTGAGTTCAAACGTTTCTTGTAACTACACTATTCTATGTTCAATTTGTACTTTGTTCTACTGTTTTATGTAAAGCCCCTCCCTTTTTGGGCATCTCACTGTTTTATGTAAACCGGAGTGATTTGTATTTCCTACAAGAACCTCGGTAAATAAAAATAAAAAATAAATAAATAAATAAATAAACAGAAGTCATCAAAGGTAGGGGGAAAGGGTGGGGGAGGGAAGGGAAGGTGGGGTGGAGGGGTAGGGAAGTTCCCTCCGAGGCCGCTCCGATTTTGGAGCACCCCCTTGCGCGTGCCAATCCTGGATTTTCTAACTTGCTCGTGCCTGCGCGTGCAAATTATAAAATCAGGTGTACATGTGCGCGCGCTGGGTAGCGCGCGCACATGTACGCCCACGCGCAACCTATTAAAATCTACCCCAAAGTCTGGTACAGTTTAGTCTAGTGGAAGCCAGAGAGCAAGAAGGGCTATATGGGAAGAACAAAGTTGCGGAGTAGAGAATTGCAATAATCCGTTCAGCTGGTGATTAAAGTGTGTATTATGGTGGCCGGGTTGTGTTGGTTGAAATAGTTGCAGAGCTGACAAATCTGACGTGGGGGCATAAAGCAGGTCTTTGCCACTTTTGTGATGTGTTTTTTTTTTCTATTGCAAGGTTATGGTTGAATCGGACTCCCAGACTTTGCACTGATTCTTTTGGTTGTAAGGGAATGCCAGACAGGGAGAGCAGGGGATAGTAAGAGGCAATCCAAGGATTGAATCTGAGTTTGTAGTTGTGCAGCCACTGGGCTACTGCTGCAAGGTGGTGACTGCGATTTGTAATGGAAGAGGTTTGGTCTGATCCTACTTTAATGCAGAGTTGAATGTCATCAGCAAAGAGGTGGCACTCAGTAGAGATCTGGATGAGGTTGCAGACCGGGGAGGATAGGGGAAAACACTGAGCCCTGAGGCACCCCACAGGTGAGGACTTTGGATGAGAATGATATATTGACCCGGGATGCAGACTGAGTCCTGCAGTCTTAGAACAAATAGAACCATTTAAGAACTGGACCTTCAATACCAATATTTATTTTATTTATTTATTTATCTATCAGCTTTTCTATACCGTCATTAGTAGGCACATCATATCGGTTTACATCAAACAGTAGATGGAAAATGCAATGAACAGGGAGTGGGCGGGGGACAAAATAAAATATTGCAGCAAGGGGCTGCAGCAGGGGGCGGCTATACTGGTGAGCCTGATAAAGAGAACTGGAGAGGTAACAAATTAACTTGGAGAGGCATGAGGTTAGCGGTAAGGAGTATGGAGGTATATAGATCTAATCTGGATATGCCTGGTGGAAAAGCCAGGTCTTTAGCATTTTCTTGAATTCAATGGGGCAGGGCTCGAGGCGGAGGTTTGTAGGTAGAGCATTCCAACGAGTGGGGCCAGCAATAGATAGGGCGCGATCCCTTATTGAGGTGAGGCGAGCATTCTTGAGGGATGGGATAAGAAGGGTACCTTTGAGGTTTGCTCTGGTTACTTAAGCATTATATAAGCAGTTGGTTATTGACAGTGTTAACGGCAAGAAAGAGATGTAGTAGGACTGGAAAGGAGTCACCTCCATGGTTGGCATTCACGTGGATACTTTTAGTTATAGCTAATAGGATGGATTCCGTTCTATGGGCATCTAAAGGAATTCATTATCCATTCTCTCTCTCTCTCAAGTGCATTTATTTATTTACAATTTTATGTAGCCAATCCACAAAGATCTCAGTGGAGAACATCTTAACAAAACAGCACAATAATTAAAAATATATATCAGTTATCTTCCTTCATCAAACAAGGACTTTAAATAGAATAGGCAGAATCAAACAACTTTTTACTTATTTTACATACCGCTTACTCCTACTGCATGATCAATTATCCTCTAATTTCCTAACACTGCACAAGGTTTTCATTTTACTTTTGTAGATAAGAAATATCTTTAATTAAAGTAGGAATAGCTGAGGGGCCTATTTACTAAGAGTTTTCTCCCATTCCGTGTCTATGGGGAAAAACGCTTAGCAAATGACCCCCTGAGTTATTTATATCTAGAGGCTGTGTCATCACTGGCATTCTTGATTCATAATTTTAACTTCAGCTGCTAAACGGTTAATACAGTCAGGCATCGCAGGCATTTGAAAAGAAAGAAAAGCAGGCAGAAGTGAATTCCATACAAATGCACCGCATTGATCAAACACAACTTACGAGTGATTTCAAGCGCGCTTACAGGTGAATTTTCAAAGGAGTTGCCTGCATAAATCTAACAGACTTTCATAGCAATTTTCTAAAGCCATTTACCTTTATAAATTTATGCAGACGATATTCAGATTATCATCCCGGTCAATGATACATTGGACAAAACTTATAAAATTACAGGTATGTACTTGAATATCATCAAACAATTATTAACGCAAATGAAACTTTGCTTAAATATTGATAAAACTGAAATTATCCTCCTTGAAATGAAAATTTCCATTTCTGATCAAAAACTGACAATGCTATATGACAATCTATTAATCATTTTAGGAGACAAAGTGCGTGATCTTGGTGTCTGGATTGACCCTGAGCTCAATTTTAAAAAACTCATTTCTATTAAAATTAAAGACGGATATGGTAAGCTTCTAATGCTTAGACGTCTAAAGCCATTATTACATTCAAACGACTTCAGAACATTTTTTCAGTCCTTAATATTTACCGGCACTGACTATTGCAATTCACTATTTCTTGGCCTTCCACAATCTACCATTCGGCCTCTCCAGATTCTGCAAAATTCAGCTGCTAGGATACTCTCAGGCTGCAGAAGAAAGGATCACATCACTCCAATCTTGAAATCTTTGCACTGGCTACCCATTGAGTACCGAATCCAATATAAAACACTCTGCATCCTGTACAAAGCAATCTACGGTGAGCAAGTAGATTGGATGAACGCTGTCATTCAACTTCACACTCCGCAGCAAAACCTAAGATCCACCAATAAAGGGTTTCTTTCAATACCTTCAGTTTCCTCAGCTAGACTCATCGCAGTCAGAGAGAGAGCCATATTACTTATGGGACCTAAATTATGGAACACTTTACCAGCGGATCTAAGATTGCAAACCGATCTTAAGTTGTTTAAAAAAGCTCTCAAAACCTGGCTATTTGAGCAGGCATACAAAGCAGGCATTGGCTAAAATCTGACTATCTCCTAATGTCACTTACCACAATCTCTTAAAGGCAATTTTACTTAATTTGCACATTTTTACTGATTTTACTGACTGTTCTTATGACCATGATTTGCTTTGCAATTTTTACACTATTTTATAGTGTGCTTGAGTTTGAGGGTATGCGTGACTGTGGAATAGTGTGCATGACTTTGAGGGTGTGCGTGACTCTAGAAGAGCGTGCATGAGTTTATGAGGGTGTGCGTGACTCTGGAACAGCGTGCATGAGTTTTTGAGGGTGTGCGTGACTCTGGAACAGTGTTCATGAGTTTTTGAGGGTGTGCGTGACGCTGGAACAGTGTGCATGAGTTTATGAGGGTGTGTGTGACTCTGGAACAGTGTGCATGAGTTTGAGGGTGTGCGTGACTCTGGAACAGTGTGCATGAGTTTATGAGGGTGTGCGTGACTCTGGAACAGTGTGCATGAGTTTGAGGGTGTGCGTGACTCTGGAACAGTGTGCATGAGTTTGAGGGTGTGCGTGACTCTGGAACAGCGTGCATGAGTTTTTGAGGGTGTGCGTGACTCTGGAACAGTGTGCATGAGTTTATGAGGGTGTGCGTGACTCTGGAACAGTGTGCATGAGTTTGAGGGTGTGCGTGACTCTGGAACAGCATGCATGAGTTTCTGCACATGCATGTGTGTGAAGGGAAGGGGGTAGGTTTAGTAACTACTTCCAAGTGCCATCCTTTTCTAATTAATGTTCCAAGTTTCATATTTTTTGACAGTGTTCTGCAGTAGTATGTAAGACCCATGTGGAATTGCTCAGCACTTACTCTTCAGTGATTTAATATAAATATGAAGCTACTCGTGGGAACCTGTTGCATTACTTTTGTTTGATGAATCTGACTAACATGATTGGAGATCCTGTATCCAAAAGTTAGGGCTACCGGTGCTAAGTAACCAAATATTTCTCTCGCAGCACCTTTAGTTTCAGCAGGAAGTTTAATTCTTCTGCTTGGACATTGTTTGCAAATCGATCTTGTCCCTAATGGGTTGGGTGGCAGGGTTTTGGCAGCCCCCATATTGTACAGTTCTCAATCTCAGCCAAAAGGGCAACAGGGGACAGTCCACGGCACTTGGCTCGAGTGTCCGTTATTACACGCTCAGAGATTCCAGAAGTAATTTGCCTGCACACGCAACACGTCCTGGTAACAGGTTGCAAAGGAGGGCTGGTCCACGATTACGAGAAGCGACTAACGCATTCCAGTTTAAGAAAAAAAGAGAGAGAAAAAATCCCTAAACTAAACTGAGATCAACTTTTAAACAGAGCAAAAAATAAAACAAACTTTAAAAACGAGTCAATGTTCCCCACTGAATTGCCTGGGCAAATCTTCTGCATCTAATTTGCTGGTGGTGGTTCATGGCCCGGGCTTTTCTCTCCTCCCTTCACCCTGGTAATTATGCAGCCTCTCCTGACCCTTCCTTTCTGCCTCTTTTATCCCCTGCTCTGTGTCTCTTCGCATTCACAGACAAGGCTGAGCCGGTGGAGAGTGCAAAGGGGTCCCCTCCATCTGCCACTTTCTATGCGCCCCCACTCAATAAACCAAATAAGGGTTACCCTTTTGGATCACACACCAAGGCCCATCACAAATGAGCCCCCGAAGCTTTGATGCCTGTGTTTGGACACAAGCAATTATCTCTAATTATTGTTTTTCTTTTCAGTTTGCCCAACTTACAGGGCCTTGAAAAGAGGCATAAAGACGAGCTCGGTGGAGTGAATAACACACTCCTGTAAGAACCCCCTCCTCGCTGTATTTTTTTTTTTCTCCTCTTCTTCTTCTTCCATATTGAGAGAAAAATCTTAACAAATGTTTAAAGCACAATATGGGTTTGGATGTTTTTGAAGAAGATTTCTAAGGACACAAGAACATTTGTACAAATAAGGCACAGATGGGAGCGTGGAGGGCGGGTGGGGGGGGGGTCCTGCTCATTTCCACTGCTTCTCTAATGGGGGAGGTGAAATGATTTTCAGCTGGAAAGGAAGTGGAAAGCAGAGATTTAACTCCCCTTCCCACCCCCAGCCCCCCACCCTCCCCAAGTCATTCCCACCACTCATTAATAAAACATTAAAATGCACTTAGTGCTTTCCACTTAGGTACCCCCCCCCCCATAAAGAAGCCCATAAAAGGCACAAAACTGGGTTGAAAATTCATGCATTCACCTTTGCGGAGTGCAGCAGAGCACTTCATGTAATTTTAAAAGGGAATAAACTCATTGGGGCTGTCGGACTTACAAATCAAAATTCTCCGGTGAAAAATATAAGTTGAGGCCACGCAGTTGGTGGCAGTGGAACGTGACTGGCAGCCTGGCCGGTGGCACATGGTCAGTGTAATAAACGCCCCCCCCCCCCCCATACACACACACACCCCCAAACAGGAAAAATGCCCTTCGTGTGAGCATCTTATGGGTGGCGCCGCGTAGCGCCTGCTTTTCCACGCCACCCGCTGGAGTCTGGAAACGAGTAGGGATGTCCTTCCGTCACTGGAACGCTCTGCTCACTCCTTAGCCTTGCCTTACACCTTCCCCCTGGAAATCGCCTCCTACTCTATGTACGCCGGAGCAATGTAAGCGCAGTTCTGTTTCTTGCAAGAGGAAGCATCTATCCAGTGAGAGCCAAATTAGCCAACACGGGTGATTTAGGGGCTTCTGCTGAGAAACAAGATCACTTGTAATATTTTTGTATTTTCTGCTTTCCGGGTCTGTAAGTGGGGTACTTAAGAAGGAACGGGAGTACCCATAATGGCTAAAAAAAACCCCCAAAAACTCCTTCCCACGTCATCGAGCGCATCGCTTGCGAGCATTGTAGGGCGAACAAACGAAAATCTCAACACAACGCACATATACCGGCTGGAAAGAGTGGCTTACAAAAGTATTAACTTAAAATCGATCCATATGTAGCCAAATGGTTTCCAAATGAGAACTTTACAACGTGGGGTTGGAAACATATGTTTTATAGAACGAAAAAAAAAAGGACCTCCATCTGCAGGTTTTATCTCAGATCTTTTGGTTTTCCTGAGCTCCGGGTAAGTCTGCGGTGTGGCATGACCCTTCTGACCGGGGTCGATGCGCTCGCCCTCGGGAGGTGGTCACCACTGCTCCTTGATAATGCCAGACGCAGGGCAAATGTGTGGGGTCCCGGATCTAAACTGCTAATTGAACCGGTTCACAGTTACTACATTACAGCTGATAGCCAAAAATCAACTCCTCTCAGAGAAAACCTACTTCTAGGGTACCCCCTTGAAGACCACACACAAGCAGTGAAAACGGCTTATTGTGTCTTACAGAGAGCGAGAAGAAAAAGATTTAAGCAAAGTGCATGAATGCGGTACCTATAGAAAAAAAATGAAGACCCCGGTTTTGCAAGCAGAGATGAAAAGTTGTTTTTAGGATCTTCTGCAACCAAATGTTTGAGCTTTGAACAGGGCACAAGGACTGAAAACAGAAAGGTAAAATCCCTGCTAGATTGAATATAAATAAAACACACACATACCAGAGGTGGTGGGGCAGGTTCAGTTGCAATCTGAGCAGCCTTTCAGCTGAGAAGAAGGGGTTCAGCTGGGTTTACACAGCCTGCATGCAGAGTTGTCTGGATTAAATCGGTCTGAGCCGACGTAACCGGGCCCAGAATTCAAGCCCATCCCATCGTCGTTTTCATTACTGCCAAAATATTTTTTGTTTATTTCACTTTGTTTATTTATTTATTTTTTTTATCATTGTATTTTTTATTGCTTTGCTTTAGTGTGCACTACATTTTTTTTTTTAGTGCATGCTAAAACCCATTTAGTGAGTCCTAATTTGATTAAGTACATGCTCATTTTTTTTAGTGCCACAGGGACGGTAACTTTCAAACCGGCACGTGTGTGTGCATCATCCTGTGCCCAGGGGTGTGGCCATTCTATAACATGCTCGCATTTTATACCAATTTAAGTGGGTGGGCATGGGCACGTAAATCCTGCTTCTGTTGCGTAAGGTGGGAGGGTGTTAAAAGGGGTAAGCGCCCACGCCATTCCCAGCTTACCATGTGTTCCACCAGTTAACCCAGTTAACAGCTTAGTTCCTCCAAACTACCCTGGTTTGATAGCCTAGGCGGTGATGTCATGTGATCTCTCTCTCTCTCTCTCTCTCCAGAACAAATGACCCCAGCTCCTCGATGAAATACATACCCAAAAAATGGAAAATGCCCTCCAGCTCCGTGCCTCACCCGTGCCACTTCTAGTCTCGTCTGCCCTTTCAAAACTGCCGCCCTCCCAATTTCCAGTGCCCTAGGCCACCGCCTACCCTGCCTAATGCTTCCGCCAGCCCCGCTTACCCCTCCTCCATGGCAGAAGTACAGTTTACATGGCAGGGGACCTGGGTGCTCACTGGGGCGTGCAAGTATTTACGTGCACATCTCTTGGCCAGGCCCAAAATGCCCACTCCCCCTTTTGGAGGCTTTTGAGATGTGTGCACTGCGGCATTTAAGCACGAAGCTAGGCACTGTTTTAAAATGCAGTCGGGGCGCGTGACCCCCCCAACTTCTTCGCTCACCCTCTAACTGCCGCACGTGCCGGGCTTTTAAAATTCACCTTTAATTCAATTAAAAGTTAGTGTGCACTAAAAAAAAAAAAAAAGAAAGAGCGCACACTACGCAAACCAAAGGCAAGGAAGCAGAAGCCCCTAACATCACTTACTTGCCACGTGATTGGTGGAAGTTTACTGCCTAACAGGGGTATGCGCTGCACATTTTTTATATTTTTTGTTTTCTCATTTAATTTTTCTTTTTGTTTTCTTTCAAAAATGTAAAAAAAGAGGAAAAATAAAATAAAACATAGAAACTAATAAACAAACAAAAAAATAAAATAAAAAATGGCATCGTACCTGGGGTGTTCTGCCCCTTTCCCCATCAACAAAAATATTTTTAAAAAATTCCATTTCACTCTCTGCCTCTCCCCTGTCCCTCCAACCCCCTTTGGCCCGTCTTCTGCATATCTTATCCCATCCATCCTCTCCAAAACGTCAGGATTGATCCTCAGTTCCTCCTGCCATGCCACTGCTAGTTTTTTTGTAATGGTATCGGTGAACAGAAAGCGGTGGCATTTTGCTTCATGGCTCATACAGCAGAGTCCTGGCACTGTCCTCGGGTCACCAGTGCCGTTTTGCAAAATAGCAGCGTCTGGGCAGGAGTAACCGGAGATCACTCCTGAGGAGGGGAGCTGGAGGGTTCAAAGGGGTAGGGGAAAGGTGGAGAAAGTCTTGAGATTATTTTGTGGAAAATGAAAAGAATAAAATTTTGGTTTTCTTTCATTTCATTTTCAAAATGAAAGTAAATGAAACAGGAAATGTTGTTGAAATTCCCTGTTTCTTTTGCAACGAAAGCACATCCCTGCTGGCAAACATTGTAGGCTGTAGATAGTACGAGAGCTGCTCAAACAAAACCGTTTTCTGCTAAGATTGCCAGCTGTGGCTGGATGTGGCCCTTGGCATAATGACTCCAAGGACTGGGCTTACTACGGCTCATATGAGGAAGAAAGCATTTATGCACAGTGAGCCCCACAAGAAAATTAATAGCGGAGTGTGTTTGTATGTGTGTGCGTGTGTATGTGTGCGTGTGTGTGTTTGTATGTGTGTGTGCGTGTGTGTATGTGTGTGCGTGTGTATGTGCGTGTGTGCGTGTGTATGTGTTTGTGTGTGCGTGCGTGTGTGTGCGTGTGTATGTGTGCGTGTGTATGTGTGCGTGTGTGTGTTTGTATGTATGTGTGCGTGTGTGTATGTGTGTGCGTATGTATGTGTGTGCGTGTGTATGTGTTTGTGTGTGTGTGCGTGTGTGTGTGTGTGTGTGCGTGTGTATGTGCGTGTGCATGTGTTTTTGTGTGTCTCAAGTTGTGTTCATGCATGCAAAATTCCAAGGAGTTACATAAACAAAACCCCGCTGAGACCTGATCCTGGTCCAGAAAAGGATCAGATGGGTGGGAGAATTATGGCTGAGCAAGGAAGGGGGTATTGCTTACAGATGTTGCCGAACCTGGGGAGGGGGAAAGGCTGCCCAGCGGACCCAGGTGTATTTTCTAAGTGCTTTTGGGGGGCATGGATGGGGCTCACCCTGGCAGGGACTGTTTTTATTTATTTATTTATTTGTAGCTTTTTATATACCGTTGTTTGTTGCTGGCCTTCACAATGTTAACCCATTGGCCGGGGTTATGGGAATTCGGCCACAGGTTCACATGTCACTTTTTTTTTTTTTTTACACAGTTGCCACTTAACTGCTTATTATATTCATTTGAATATAACTGGTGAAGTCTAACATTATCCAGGAACACTTTCCCAGATAACTTTTAGACCTGCTTCTGAGGATGACTAGAGTTAGCAAAAAAACATATTTGGCCGACTCCTAATATCGGAATTAGCCATATAAGTGTTCTGGATAATTTGTCCCCTGCCCCAGAACGCCCATTACTTGTTCAGCAAACTTTTAGCCAGAGAATAACATCCTGTTAAACACTAGCTGGATCAGTACCAGCGATATAGAAAACTCAGCATTTAGACAGATAATTTGGCAGTTATCCAGCTAAATGCATTTCAGTATTGGCCGCCGCATTCTTAAGAATAGCATTTCCTATTTTGACTGCCACCAACATCGGGCTCACTGGATCCCTTTTTTGAAGACTGGCATTACATAGACCAGTGGCCGTCCTCCAGTCTTCAGGCAGAGTGGTTGATTTTTATAATGGGTTACAAATTGTTAGTAACAGGTCTACAGTTTCATATGTGAGTTCTTTTACAACTTTGGGGGGAATACCATCTGGGCCTGGTGACTTGTAAAATTGTATTTAGTCAAGATACTCTTTTATTACTTATTCCATTTTCACAGTTATTTGCTTCCATTCCTTTGTATCATCACCTTCCAAGATTATTACTTGAATGGATATCTACTTATCATTCTCTTCAGCAAAGACTGACACAAAGAACTCATTTAATTTTTTCTGCTATGACCCTTTACTTACTGAGGACCTTGCTCCCCCTACAACCTGGTCATCTAGTCACCTAACTGACTCCTCTTTTGCTTCTTGCTTTTCTTGGACTTGAAAAGTGTTTATAATTTGTTTTTACCTCTATGGTAGTTTTTTTTTCTTGGACTTTTCTCACACATGCTACGGCGGTTACTACCCTAAACAAATTAAGCCTGATACATTTCTTTGAATGCATATACAACGTTGCTCTCTGCTTCTACGGCAGGGAGAAATGTGGAAAAAGAGGATTTACATTCAGATAACAACCAATAAGGACTGAACTTCACAATCAGGTTAAACAAATAAACGTGAGGGTAGCTTTCTTATTATGGCAGTTACTACCCTAAACCAATTAAGCCTGATACATCACTTTGAATGCATATACAGTGTTGCTCTCCACTTCAACGGCAGGGAGAAATGTGGAAAACAGGATTTACATTCAGACAACATCCAACAAGGTACTGATCTGTGCAATCTGGGTAAACAAACAAGCATCGGGGTAACTTGCTTGATGCGGCAGTTACTACCCTTAACCATTAAGCCTTATGCTCACCTTTGATGCAACTCCAACCTTACTCTCTGGCAGGAAATTTGAATCAAACAGTTACCAGCAAGGGCCCTGAACTTGGTGGTCGGTGAAACAGATAAGTGTGGGAAAACAAGTGTGGGAGCTTGCTGGGCAGACTGGATGGGCCGATTGGCCTTTTTCTGCCGTCATTTCTTTGTTTTTATATTCCCCAGGTCCACTCACCAGGGATCTTAACATGGGAATTAACACAGGAGCTACAGAGAAGCAGAGAGAAACCGGGTTCTCTTCGAGGGTTTCTGCTCAGGCAAACGGTAATTAAAACCCACACAACAGAGTTTGATTCTGGACCTACAAATGGGGAAAGTGGCTACATTGTTTGATTATTAAATTTGATGCTGCAGAGTTAGCAAAATCAATGCAGTTTACAGAAAAAGTACATACATAAATCTTCTAAAATACCACAAACATCAATTAAAAAAGAAATACAGCAATAACATTTTAAAACCATTATCAACTAATAAAATTAAAAACCTTATTAAAATATATAAAGCAGAGCTAAAACCACTCGATAGCTGAAAGCTTGAGAGAAGACAGGCCAGCTCAAATCTAATACCAAGTGGAAGTGAATTTCACAATATAATGGAGCTTGACAGATGTTTGGCGGGTAATCTCTAAACGAATCTCAACAGGTGAAGGGAGTCTCAATAAGCCCTGCTGAGAAGAGCACAATGACCTTGAAGCAGAGTAGGTATTATGTTCTTATGTAAGAGCAGTACATTAAAAGGTTGGATAGATAAGTCGGTTGGCCTTTATGCAATGCTCGAAAAGCTAGCTAGAGACACAGAATGATAAAGCGAGTGTGAGAACTAACAGGTAACAAGTGCAAATCCTCCAGCAAAGGAGTTTCATGACCATACTTTCTTTTTAAATTGAAAATCAGTGTAGCTGCTCTATTTTGTAGAATCTGTAGCTGTTTAAATTCAATCTGTGTTAACCCTAAATAAATGGCATTGCAATAATCAATTCTGGATAAAACTAGCACATGAACCAGGGTTCGCAGATAATGAATATAAAAAAAATGGTTTAACAGAATGAATAAAATGCGAAACATAAAAAGACATTTGAACAACTTTAGTAATCGAATGAGACAGAGACCATTTAGAATCCATTTGAACGGCGAGAGATGAAACCACCTTCCTAACAGGCTGATACAGTACAGTGCACTCCGGCGGAGCGCACTGTTAACCCGCGATTGGACGCGCGTTTTCGACGCGCTAGCTTTACCCCTTATTCAGTAAGGGGTAATAGCTCGTCGAAAACGCGCGTCCAACCCCCCTGAACCTAGCCTTTCCAGACCCTAACTGATTCTTAGCATCAACCATAGAAAGACTAATGGATTCTTAGCATCAACCTTAGAAAGACACTTCAGCACACTGTAAATAATTATACCTCTGTCTGTTAAGTTACTATAGCTTGGTTTCTTCTTTCCCCAGTTGAACAGCCTTGTTTTTATTGTAACTGCATTGTCTCTCTTCACTTGTTCAAGGTTCAAAGTTATCACTCCCCCTGTTATTTTGTAAACCAGCATGATGTGATTGTATCATGAATGCCGGTATAGAAAAACTCTAAATAAATAAATAAACAAACAAACAAACAAACATGCAAATGCATGTTGATGGCCCTATTAGTTATTCCCGCACGATTCAGAAAGTAAAATGTGCAACCAAGCCGCACATTTTACTTTCAGGAATTAGCGCCTACCCAAAGGTAGGCGTTAATTTCTCTCGGGACCGGGAAAGTGTACAGAAAAGCAGTAAAAACTGTTTTTCTGTGCACCCTCTGACTTAATATCATGGCGATATTAAGTCGGAGGTCCCAAAAGTTAAAAAAAAAGTTAAATTTGAAATCGGCTCGCGGGTTGAAAACCGGACGCTCAATTTTGCCGGTGTCCGGTTTCCGAACTCGTGGAGGTCAGCGGATTTGAGAACCGACGCCGGCAAAATTGAGCGTCGGCTGCCAAAACCCGCTGACAGCCGCCGCCCCTGTCCAAAAAGAGGCGCTAGGGACGCGCTAGTGTCCCTAGTGCCTCTTTTTGCCGCGGGCCCTCATTTGAATACAGAATCGCGCGCACATGAGAGTGGCCTGTGCGCGCGCCGGGAGAGCGGGCGTTCACCCACTCTCCCGCGACTTTTATTGTATCGTTCCGTTAGAGCAGTGTCTGAGCAGATGAGCAGCTGGGTTCCTGTGATCTTTAGATGGTGCGGTTTAACATAAGAGCAGAGTCAGGGTTAGATCCCAGCAAGTTCAGAGGCCTGGATTTTGTTACCTTAGCAGGGCGCTGGCTGACTTGGAAGCTCATTCATTGTGAAAGGAAGAACCAGAAATCTTTATGTAAGGAAAGTAAATACAAGTAAGAAAATGTAGGCCAGACTGTTTTGTTTTTTTTTTGCAAAAGAGGTGAATGGGCAAGAAGATCAGCGTTCAAAAGGGATAATAATTCTCTGAAAGGGAAGGGTATCTGCTCCACCTAAGAGAAGCAGGGAAGGTGTGAGCGGAGTTAAAAAGGACAATAGGCAGCAATGCAGTAAAAGGAAGAAATGCAATGGTGAGATTTTAAGACTGAGAGGTGACCAGGAGGAATGTGGGGAGGGTAACAAGGGAAAAGCAGGAACACAGAGGAAGGGTTTGGAAAAGGACCACAAACAGTGGGCGGGAGTGGCTATTGCTTCTCTCTTTTTAATTTCACAGAATAGAGAGTGTTGACATGAAGCTCTCCACACTGCACGTGGACAAGGCAATGGGGCCAGCGCTGCTGTCACTTCTGTTCAGTCTCTTTGGAGATATGACTGGTTCTAGAAGAGCGGAGAGCAGATGTTATCTCTCTTCAAACCACGGCAATAGGGGAGGATGGTTGCAACTACAGGCCATGTCGTGTAAGCTGAGTGGTGGGAGAGTGAAGCAGGTTGCATCAAGATTTTACCAGAACGAGATCGTGTCAAACACATTTAGTCTTTAATTGGGTGGCCAGAGAATTAGATCTGGGATATTTGGATTTGGATTTCAGATTTAATTATTCATTTTTCCATATCCAAGCAGTACTTACTGATTTCTTTTTAGCCACCAGCAAGGTGATCCTCTCCGCTCAGTGCCCCCACTGGATTGTGTGTTTTCTATTAAATAGGTAGTCAGAAAGGCAGGTAAAAAACAGAAGTTTGAGTGTTTTATTTCCCAACCCACGTTCATCCTTTAATTTATAGGCAGGTGACACTTTCACACTAAAAAAAAAAAAAAAAAGAATCAGCCTTTTAACTTTAAATTCAGAAATTCCCCACACCTTATCAAGAGCTTAATCATTCCCTTGTAGGTCATTACCAGATATATAGAGGTAGATCTTCCAAAAATACGCGAACAAGAGTACGCGGGATTTCAATAGATACACGCGTAGCCATTAAAATCCTAGATCGGCGCGCGCAAGGCTGCCGATTTTGGGCAGCCTTGCGCGCGCCGAGCCACGCAGCCTGCCTCCGTTCCCTCCAAGGCCGCTCCGAAATTGGAGCGGCCTCGGAGGGAACTTTCTTTCGCCCTCCCATCACCTTCCCCTACCTAACCCACCCCCCCGGTCCTATCTAAACCCCCCCCCTACCTTTATCGATGGATTTACGCCTGCCAGAGGCAGACGTAAATCTGCGCGCACCAGCGGGCTGCTGGCGCGCCAAGACCCGACCCGGGGGCTGTTCTGGAGGGCGCGGCCACGCCCCCGGAACGCCCCTGGGCCGAAACCACGCCCACGGCACCGCCCCCAAAACGTCGTCATGTGCGACACGCCCCTGACACGCCCCTTCATGCAAGCCCCGGGACTTACACGCGTCCTGGGGCTTGCGCGCGCCACCGAGCCTATGCAAAATAGGCTCGGTGCGCGCGGGGGGGGTTTGGGGTAGGTTTTCGGGGGGTCCGCGTGTATCCTCTCCTCCCACACCCCTTTATTTTTTTTATTTCAAAACGTACTTCATCTGAATAGATGAAGTTACGCGCTCCGGCCCGTTACCGGCGCCCACTTCCTAGGGCCAGGGCCTAATGGTCGCTGCCCTGGCCGGCCCCCTCCCTGCCCAGACCCCGCCCCTTTTCCCATAGCCCGGCACTTCTGCACGTATCTGGGATTACGCACGTGCCCGGGCCGTTTCTAAAATGCGCTCGGCTCGCACACGGCCCGGCCACAAGCGTAACCCCTGGATTTTATCGGTGCGGGCCTCTTAAAATTCGGGCTTAAATGAATATGTACCTCATAGGTCCGAATGCACACAACGAAATCAAAGGAAACAAAAAGAAATGGAGAAACAGAGCAGGCGTGTGTGTGAGAAGATCGGGCAGGTTTCCAGTGTATCCCCAATGAACGTGCGTGAAACACTTCTGCACTCATTAGAGACCCATCTCATGCATCCCAAAGACCCATCGGGAAATACTGCACTAAATCATTGACTCATGGCTCTGGTTTGCTCTGTCACTTCAAAGCAACTTTATACTGAATGTTGTTCTCGGGTTTTTTCCCCTGCCCCTTCTCTAGGAATCGGGCTTCAGAGCTGCCTCCGTTGGCGGGGTGGCACCTAACAGCAAGGGGACGTAACCAATCTGCTTCACACAGAAAATATACCTTGCTATTGCCGGCTTTCATGCTGAAAGCGAGCCCGGACTCCAGCGGCATGAAAGGTTGACATTGGTTCAGGTGGAGGGAGGGTTTATTTACATAGATGCGCTCCTTGATGAATGGAGAGGGGGGAGAGACGGAGCAGCACCCAAGCAAGCTGCCAGCCTCCAGCTGTGAGAAGCAGACTCCAGGACCAATCGCTGCTCAACGCTGCTTTCTCAGCATCTGATCCGAATTAAATCTGGGGACCCGACCGGCCGTGGGGAGGAAGGAAGGAGAGTTGGGTGAATTTGCCTGCAGATTTGTGCTTTCTGTAGGCCAGAGATTAAGGAGACCCCCCAACCTATCCTCTTGAAACTTTGGTGGAATTTGTAACCGAACGCACCAATCAAGCCTAGGGGATTGATCACATGGTTTCTAGTTCGGCAAAGCATCAATCCCCAACCTATTCCCACAGAAACCAAAGGTCGCCCAGAGGAAAATGGCCCCCAGTTAGTTATCCGTGCCACTTTTAATGATAGTTTGTATAAAAAGAAACGTGGGGAAGGAGTGGGCAATATACTAAGAATACAGAAACTGGGTACTTTGTACAGCTGTTTTAATGGGTTTGGCATACATCTGTATTAACCACTGGAGACTTTGGCAGCTCCTTCTCGGAATGGGTTTACCAAATCCAGAGGCTGATGCACTAAAATGCGATAACATGGGCTGCTGTCGCACACTAATTAATGCGTGATACCAGCTCGTATTAATGGTATGCAAATGAGTTCAGAGGTAAGTTGCACCTTAATTGCACATCCCTGAGGCGCAGTTAGCTTTCTTGTGATGATGGCTCTGGCATTGACATTCACACATCTAACATATGTTATTTTGCTGTGCAAACAGGAAAAGAGTTGATGTACATAGTTATGCAGCCCGTATGACATAGTGAGGGCAAAGGTAGCGCCGGCGTCATTTTGAATATTGGCAATACGGCCCGCGTGCAGGAGGTCGCTCCCGGACCCCCGCTGGACTTTTGGCAAGTCTTGTGGGGGTCAGGAGGCCCCCCCCCAAGCTGGCCAAAAGTCCCTGGGGGTCCAGCGGGGGTCCGGGGGCGATCTCCTGCACGCGTGACATCGGGAGCCAGGAACCAAAATGGCGCCGGCGCTACCTTTGCCCTGTCACATGATAAGGGCAAAGGGCCACCGGCGCCATTTCTCAACGCAGCCGTGGCCAGAGAGAGAGGGAGATCGCGTCGGGACCCCCCACTGGACCCCAGGTAATTTAAAACATTTTGGGGGGGTTCGGGAGGGTGGGGGATTTCTTTTAAAGGTTCAGGGTGGGTTTTAGGGTTTTTTTGGTGTGCCGGTTTTCTCGCGCCCTATTTAACGATACAATACAAATGCCCCTGACGATAAATCGGGGGCATTTGTATTGTATCGTGCACTCTAATGATTTTGGACGATTTTAAAATTATCTGACGATAATTTTAATCGTTCAAAAACGATTCACATCCCTAGTGCATATATAGAGAGTGTCAGACTGACCCTATGCAGGGTCTCTCTCTGCACAGCACCAGAGTCTCTCTCTCTCTCTCTGCCCAGCACCAGAGTCTCTCTCTCTCTCTCTCTCTCTCTGCACAGCACCAGAGTCTCTCTCTCTCTCTCTGTACAGCACCAGAGACTCTCTCTCTCTCTCTCTCTCTCTCTGTACAGCACCAGAGACTCTCTCTCTCTCTCTCTCTGTACAGCACCAGAGACTCTCTCTCTCTCTCTCTCTCTCTCTCTGCACAGCACCAGAGACTCTCTCTTTCTCTCTCTGCACAGCACCAGAGTCTCTCTCTCTCTGCATAGCACCAGAGTCTCTCTCTTTCTGCATAGCACCAGGGACTCTCTCTCTCTCTGCACAGCACCAGAGTCTCTTTCTCTCTCTCTCTGCACAGCACCAGAGTCTCTCTCTCTCTGCACAGCACCAGAGACTCTTTCTCTCTCTCTCTGCACAGCACCAGAGACTCTTTCTCTCTCTCTCTCTCTCTCTGCACAGCACCAGAGACTCTTTCTCTCTCTGCACAGCACCAGAGTCTCTCTCTCTCTCTCTCTGCACACCACCAGAGTCTCTCTCTCTCTCTCTCTGCACAGCACCAGGGTGTCTCTCTCTCTCTGCACACCACCAGTAGTTTATAAAATAAGGTGAACTTTTGCTCACGCGTTTATGGGTGCATGCGCATTCCTTTTAAAATTTAACCATTGGGTTTAAGTTAAGAGACTTTAAAAGCAGTTTTGAGAGGGGTTATTATTTCTCTACACATTAAAAAAAAAAAGTGAGGATGCAAAAGCAGCAGGGCTTCACATCTCGCACTGTGGCTCTAGAGAGGGAGCACACGCTACTGGTTCAGAGAAAATATCCAAATTATTGACATTGGCTAGAGAGGAATTGAAAACTCTGCAGATGTTCAAGATAGAGAAATCTTTCTGATTGTCTAAACAGATGTTTTATGTGAGAAGGACAAGGATGGCTTTTGGTGCCTAATGGAAAGAGAGAGCAAAGCCAGGCCTTGTGCAAAATAAGAGACAAACCTAATGGGGTCAATATTCAAAATATAGCCGGGTATCTGTGTTAGCCAGATAGATATTTAGCTATGCAGCTAAATATCCCCATATTTGGTGCTACTAGCAGGCTAAATCATATCTGTTTAAGTTTAGATCTGCTATTGA
Organism: Rhinatrema bivittatum; assembly: GCF_901001135.1. Taxonomy (NCBI): domain Eukaryota; kingdom Metazoa; phylum Chordata; class Amphibia; order Gymnophiona; family Rhinatrematidae; genus Rhinatrema; species Rhinatrema bivittatum. The sequence continues at coordinate 115,882,610 of NC_042624.1, forward strand.
GCACGCCTAACCTAAACAGATAACTTATCCGGCTACGTCTCAGCAGCGCTATTTATCCAGGTAACTTATCCGGCTACGTCTCAGCAGTGCTACTTATCCAGGTAACTTATCCGGCTACGTCTCAGTATCGCTACTTATCCAGGTAACTTATCCGGCTACGTCTCAGTATCGCTACTTATCCAGGTAACTTATCCGGCTACGTCTCAGTAGCGCTACTTATCCAGGTTACTTATCCGGCCATGTCTCAGTAGCGCTACTTATTCAGGTAACTTATCCGGCTTCGTCTCAGTATCGCTACTTATCCAGGTAACTTATCTGGCTACGTCTCAGTATCGCTACTTATCCAGGTAACTTATCCGGCCATGTCTCAGTAGCGCTACTTATCCAGATAACTTATCCGGCTACGTCTCAGTATCGCTACTTATCCAGGTAACTTATCCGGCTACATCTCAGTATCGCTACTTATCTGGATAAGTGACTTATCCCATGATTCAACTTGTGGTATGAATCTATAAACCTGGTCGAGATTGGAGAAGAAGAATCTCCTAGAAATAAGCTTGGCATTACCAGGGAGAGGACTTTCTCACTTTGGAACTCACTTCCTGAGCATTTGCGTTTAGGGTCGTGCAGCAGAACTTATTTTAATCAGCTTTTATAAGGCATCTAAAAGCAGAGAGTACCTTGTTTTTTCTGGCTACTCGTGTTGTGCTTTGTGTGCTGTATTTTTAACACATATGGCTAATCTTATGTATATTCTTTTGTAATCCACCACAAACTACACGGATAAGAAATCGATTTCCAATAAATACATTGCAATTCAGTTTTTGTCTGCTTGTTTCTGTTTATACTTTGTGGTCACTTTATTTGGTGAGGGTCAGTCCATTCCGCATGAGGTGACTGAGGTGAGAGAGTCTGCTGGTAAGAACATAAGAAATGCCATGCCGGGTCAGACCAAGGTCCATCGAGCCCAGCATGTTGTCTCTGACAGTGGCCACCGTGGCTCACAACCACCCATCAAATTCCAATAGTTGATCTATTTCCTATATCTCCCTCACAGGGATAAACGTTGGCTTCCCCAAGTCTCCCTGGACAATAACTGTTTATGGACTTTTCCTTCCGGAACTTCTCCAGTCCTCTTTTGAAACCCCCTGCCTTGACCACGTCCTCCAGTAACAGATTCCATAGTTTGATAGTGCTCTGAGTGCAGGGGCTGGTGCAAGGGGATTAAGCACCCAAGCCACCTTCTGCACCACCACCCCCCCCCCCCGGGTCACACCGACACCCCTCCTGTGCCCAGTCACTGCCCCGACTTCTACCTCCAGGGGCAGCTCAAGGCAATGTTCTGCCTAAGGCAGGGACCACATGCCTCTGCACCCCCCGCAAGACTCACGAAAACTCCTGGTGGTCCAGTGGGGGGCCCGGGAGCGATCTGCCGCTCCCAGGCCATCGGCTGCCACTAACCAAAATGGCGCCGATGGCCTTTAGCCCTTACCATGTGACAGGGGCCGGCAAGTCAGCTTCAGCCAGTGTGATTTCATGTCCTCCTGGGCTGCCATCTTGAGAGCCACTGCTGGCCCGTTGTGTCCATCAGCCCGTGGGAGCTGGCATGGGACGGCGCAGACCGGCATGGTGCTCCCAGTGGTTATGCGCATTGAGGTGGAGAGTAGCCTATGTAGCAACAGGAAAGATTCGGTGCCGGGTCTGGTGCTATGTGCAGGTGCACTGGCTCATACATGCATACTACACCAGCTGCCAACAGACAGACACCTACACCACCAAAGAATATTATATTATATTATATTTTAAATAAATATATATATATAATGTATGTATTTTTAGGTTTTATTTTATTATGTATTATGCATTTTATCTGATTATGTATTTTAGGAGACATTTTATTATTTGCGTTGTGCTTCATTATGTGAATTTAATTATGTGTTTCGACTATATCTTTAATTATTGCATACTGCACTGGGTGGACCTTTGATGGAGCACGAATGTGGTATATGAGCTCAAAATTAGAATGTAATATTGGATGTCATGGCTAATCAACTTCTCCCCCATGCCATGCGATTTTTAGCATTGTTGCAAAATATTCTAAAAATTAATTCTCATGGCATAGGATTTGTAATAAATGTTGATGCTTGTGACGCTCCTTAGATGCCCGGAGCTTCCCAAAACTCTATCCCGGTGAGCCCTGCTGAATGCGGCTCTGGATCCTGCTCTCCTTTCCCAGCGCTCGCAGCGACAGATGGCGCATGTTCGCCCTCCGGCCACTCGCTGCCCCGGCACCGGGCGTGCATCGTGCACTTCCCAGCAGAAGAAGAAGAGCACGACAGTTGTGTTTGTTTCTGCCTTTCCTTCGGAATGCAAAAGATTAGCGCAGGTCACCGCGCCTCAGGCAGCGCCCCGCCATTCGCTTTAAAGAGGAAAAACAGCAGGCCCCCCTTTTCATTTTTTGAGCGTGCAAAGGAGGAGCCCCAGGACGAAGGCCTCCCCGGCAATGTTTTCCTAGGTCCTGAACCTGTTGGCAGGTCAGACAGGAATGCGTTCCGAGAAGGCCCGGGAGGAGGGGGAGGCGGCAGCTGCCTCGGCCGCTCTGTTTGCTTTGACAGGCCGGGGAGTGTCTGACATTGGATCTGTGCATGGGCATTGAGATATGGATTTGTACGGGTTTCCGTGCTTTCGAAGGCGAGCCTCTGGAATAATGCGAGACACGAAGGTGGCGATCGATGCGTGAACGATGACAGGGAACCATCTCAGCCTCTAACACCTTTCCAGCCATTGCTGTAACAAAAGATTATTTTCTAAGTGTTGTTAAAAAAAAAAGCATATTTTCTATTAGTTATTATAGCCTAAGGTAATAAATACAAAATAGAGGTGACAGCAGCAGGTTATTATAATGCTTACCTACTGATGGTAATCACTGGGTGATTGTTTCATGACGTCCCTTTATGCGATACTTAAATATTTTGGCTGTTTTACAGCACTCGTTTTTTGGTTTGGTTATTATAAACACTAATGGAAACAAATAGGAGAAGCAAAAATCAAACTTCCAAAGATAAATCACTGAACCTCAAGGAACCTGTAAACAATATTAACCCATGACCTTAAACACATCACGCTAATAAAAACTATTTCCCGTGCTGGTAGCCGTCACTCTGGCTGTGGGGCTCTTCTGATCCTTTACCGGGCCCACTACTACCACCTCTTTACATAGACCGTGTGGCTTGCACCAGCGAGAGACTGATCTCTTTTTTTTTTTTTTTTTATTATGCAAATAAATTCACATTTTTTAAAAATAAAAATATGTATTTCACTTATCTTCTTTCTTAGGAGCAGCTGTGAGAAGTTGTTGGGCCAAAAGTAAAAAAAAATAAAATAAAGCCATGGATGTGGAGGTTACTATTTACCTGTTCTGAATTTACAGAAAAGCTAAGTCATGATAGCATTAGTGCATCTCTAAGCAATCCGTTTGTTACTGACTCTGCATCTTTACCTGATGTAATCCTGCTGTTCTAAGGGATGATAATATGGGGATCAGAACTCTACCTCCCTGCATGCAGTCTGGGCCTCTGGACATGTAATTCTATAGTTATCCGTAGTGTAATTATAGTAGACAGGTACTGGTGTGGGAAGGGTCATTTGAAATGCAAGTCATCAGATGACCACATTTGGTTTCCTCGACAGGCTGATTCAGGCCTGCTTTTACCCCACTGCAGGCAGGGAGAAACAGTTCATGATTTCCCCCCAAGAAAAGCAGGAGCTACACATCCAGGCGTGCAGTGAGGGCATGCTGGATGGAAAAAACCCTGCAACCAGCTGGTCACCCGATTTCAGGTGCCTATCTGACCTCCCAGTGCTCCATTTCCAGGGAGGATGTAGATAGCAGCACTCTTAGGACTGGACTGAGGCAGAAAACCAGTCAGGACAAGCCTGTAATTTCAGTGCAAACATTAAGGCAGAGGAGGTAACTCTGCTCCTCAAAAGCCATAAAACAGGCCTGGTTTTCAGGATATCCACAATGAATATGCACGAGACAGATTTGCCTACAGTGGAGGCGGTGCATGCAGATCAAACTCATGCATATTCATTGCAGGTGTCCTGAAAACCAGGCCTGTTTGGGAGCTGGCCACCCAGCAATCTCATAGTTTGGGGCCATGTGGTTATGTGAAGCCCATAAATATACAAAATTAAGCAGTGTGACTAGACACCCATTCCCAACTGTTATCACTTGAAAACAACATGGATACAACAACAAAATTTGTTGTTTGATTTTGTGTTATTTTAAAATGGATGTGGGAGTGCACTGATAGCCAGCACGTTTCTTACAAAATAGGGCTGACGCTATCTCCTCCCCCACTATCCGATGTTCTTCTCGCTATCGCATTTTGTATCAGCCAAAGGACCTGATTCACTAAGGGATTTTCCCAAAGATACAAAATGGGAGAAAAGCCTTAATGAATCTGCCCCAAAAGTTTGCGGACTCATTTTTCTGACAAGCTAAATGTAAGTTGTTACAATAGTTGAGTCACAAAGTGCATGCATTACTATTTTGAAATCCGAGTGATTCAAGAAGCAGCGATTCTTCCAACTCAGAAAATGTCAGAAACAAGCCGCAGGTAAAAATCCTTTTTTTTTTTTTTTTTTTGCCTAAATGTGATGATTCGCACTGACCATGGTCCATCAGATTCAAATCTCGGTTGCTTCTACCATCCTTACTTTGCTTGTCTTCAAAACGGAGGTATGATAGCGCTACGGTTACTCCCAGTGCAGTATGTGAAGATGAAAGGAGAGAGAAACAGTGAAAAGAGACAGAAACATATAAAAAACAATACAAGCATTGTGCAATGATATCAAATTATAAAATAATATTTAGCAATAGAATTACATTTATTTATTTATTTATTTTTAGATTTTTATATACCGGTGTTCCTGTATTAAAATACAGATCACATCGGTTTACATTGAAACATAAAAATTACGCCAAGAGGCGGTACATATAACAAGGTTATAGAACTTGGAAAACATGGAAAACAGGTTCGAAAAATAACATTGAGAAAATTGTATAGTCTCTTTGAGAAACCAAATCATAAAATAAGGCGTAATTGTCTAAGATACATGTAGCCCCCAACCCAGGGGTGTGTGGCCTGTAAGGTAAGGAGCCCCTGCTGTATGAATAGATTTGCAAGGGGAACTGCCCCTATAATAAACCAACACCGCACTGCAAAAAAAAAAAAGTTTATTACTGCGGGAAGGCAACTGCATAAAAACTGAGCATAGAGCGCTCGTCACAGGGAGGGGGAGGCTGAAACAAAGCATTAACCCCGCCTGTGCCTGTGGGAGGTTTGTGGGTGCTGTGTGCAGGACTCCTCGCCCTCTTCACTCTGGTGTTTGGGCTCACCCTGTCCGATAAACAGGGTAACTTCAGGAAGCAAAGTAATTCCAAACCAGCAAGCAAAAAGAATTACGAATGGGGAAAGGAAAACAGGATGGCAACAAACCAACCCGTCAATAAGGAACAAGGATATTGCCGCATATACCAAATTAGACTGTGTAACAAATAATACAACGTTAGGCAACGGCAAACAGCTTGTGCAATATAGCAAATAGCCTTGGACTGCTCACGCATGAACTTAGTTTCTAGTTTTATTAGATTTTATATACTATCATATCAGAATGTCCATCACGACGGTTTACAATAACAAGAAATAAAATACAAAAGATTGTCAATAAAAACACAATAGTAAAAGATACAGTGCTAAAATGAAAATAATTAAAATAACACAAGTAAAAAAAAATTTAAAAGAAACAAGTGCAAGATAAAATTAAGTACATTAAATTAATTAAAGGTAGTGCAAATATAGATAGCGTCTTAAAAACAAAAATGGAAAATCCTTAGTTAGAATCTGCGTAAGCACCGCTAAAGAGCCAGGTTTTAAGTTCGGATTTAAATTTTTTTATATCTGTTTGTAGTCTAATTTCTGCTGGCAATGTATTCCAGAGTTTGGGGCCTGCTATCAATACTGCTCGCTCTCGTACCTGACTCAGGTGCGCTGACTTCACTGAGGGAATTGTTAATAGACCCTTGTTTGCCGATCTGAGATTCCTTTGGGGGACGTGTAATCGAAAGGCTGTGTTTAACCATTCGGTTTGTTCACCGTAAATTATTTCGTATATAATGCAGGCTGTTTTATATTGGGAACGATGGTTAATTGGTAGCCAGTGCACTGAGATTAAAATCGTTGTGATATGATCGCACTTTTTGCTTCCTGTCAGAATCCTGGCGGCTGCGTTCTGTAATACCTGTAGAGGTCGGATAGTGGGAGTCCCAGTAGCAGAGCGTCACAGTAATCGATATTGAAAAAAAATCAGCGATTGCAGTACTGTTCTGAAGTCATTTATTTCAAGCAGTGGTTTTAACCTTCGTAGAGTAATGAGTTTGCGGTAGCCTTCCCTCAGTTTAATAGATATATGTTTTTTTAAAAGGAAGGTCTGTCTCTAAAGTTATACCACGATCTCGCACACAGGCTGTCGGTTTTATCTTTATATTATTCTCGAGCACCAGAGGAGGAATCTCTTCATGTCTGCATTCTCTCTAATAATATTACTTCAGTTTTTTTCCATGTCTAATGCCAATTTCATGTGTGAGAGGGGTTGCATATTATATTAAGAGTTTTTTCAAAAGCATCTTAAATCGGGACAAGAAATTGGATGTCGTCCGCATACATGTAAAAACTCAAGGCTAGCCCTGTAAGCAGATGGCATACAGGCAATAGATATACATTAAACAAGGTGGGCAGACCCTTGTGGGACTCCTGTTTCCAGGGAGATCTTATCGGAAGTCACCTTATTAATCTTTACTTGAAAAGATCGATTACTAAGAGAGGACGAAAACCATTTGAGAACGGTGCCCCTAGTTCACTCAGTCAGCTATATGATATGCTATGATCTACTGTGTCGAAGGCTGTGGATAAGTCTAAAAGTACTAGGAAATAACTTTGCCTGCTATCAAAGCCTCTCAACATGGTGTCTACCAGTGCGATCAATAGTATTTCATTATCGAAGTGCTTTCTGAAGCCAAACTTATTTGGAAAAAGGATATTATTAGCTTCGAGGTACAGAGTTGTTTTTATATTACCTTTTCTGTTAGTTTTGCAATCAACGATAGATTAGAGATGGGCCTATAGTTTGTTAGGAGCGTGTGGTCAAGATTTGGGTTTTTTTTGGAATTGGTTTTATTTTTGCACTTTTAAGCACTTCGGGTACCTGCCCTTTGGTTAAGGATAGGTTAATTATTGAAGCGAGAGTCAGGGCGATAACATGGGCAATAATGCCAAAGAGATAGTTAACCAGTCCCTTTTGTTATTGCTATAGCTTAAAATCTGAGTACTCAGGCATTCAGACACCCCAAAAATCCCCAGTCCTGTGCACATAATAGTTGGGGCTCAGCTTGCCTTGTGGACAATGGGTGAGCTCTGCGGCTTGCACGTTGGTTATCTCCCTGGGAGAAACCTCAATCCTTTATTTTGTCGCTATAGCCACCAGGCAAATATCACTCAAATTTCACTCAGCCGAGCGCTGGTCAGGGAGACCTATCTCTAGGCTTCCTGGCACAGCCACTTGTGTTTCAGCAGGCCGTAAACAGAGAGAGAGAGAGTGGTTTCTCGGCCTGGGCTGAGTCACTACAGCATCTTCTTCTTTGGAAGTTTGTTTTACTTATTTCTCTGCAGAAGATTGCATTCCAAGGTTTAGGATTTCCTAGAGATCTCCAGGCCTGTCCCAAGCCCTTCCCTCCTCCTGCTGGTTTCTTGATTTCCAGGACAGAGTTCCTCTTTCTCTCTCTCTCTCTTGAAAGCTGGCTTCCTTCCTGCAGCTTTCTTCTGCAGGCTGCACTGGCTGTCTCCAAACAACCCTCCGTCAGACTCTCTTGCTTCTCTTTCACTCTTCTTAACTGATTTATTTTTTCCAGAGAGCCCCACTCCTTCAAATCCCATCTCCTCAGTCTATTGGCTCCTATAGTCAAGTGCTCTCATACAGTTCGCCACATGGAGCAGGGGAGAAGCCATGCTGTGCTTGTCTCAAACGGTCTCCACCTCAGTAACCACTGACAGCATGTTGTGGATGCTCCTCAGCAGTGACTCTCTTTAGTGTCCTGCCTGCTTCTCCATGCCATACATACTTGAGGTAAAATTTCTTAATGAGACGATAATGGTCACCTCTGCAGGAAGGAAGGTTGAGATAGACATCAGTGTTTTCTCCTCCATGGTTTCTCCAACTTCTCTGAGCTACTTAACTAGCAAGTGAACTGACTTCCCAGAATTTATGGAAAGGTGGGTTACATGGACATCTGCTATAAGGGATTGAAAAGGCCAATTTATAAGAACATAAGACTTGCCATACTGGGTCAGAGCAAAGGTCCATCAAGCCCAGTATCCTGTTTCCAACAATGGCCAATCCAGGTCACGAGTACCTGGCAGGATCCCAGGGGTTAGATAGGTCCCATGCTGCTTATCCCAGGAATTAAGCCCTCGACTTCTGCAACTTTATCTTAATAATGCTGTACTCCTGCCATTTTGAAACAGGCACCTTTCCCATTTCAGACCCCTCGGATGATGCATGTTAAGAGGTGCAGGGGGTCTGGAGATCCAGAGGGAGGATTTGATGGGAGGATGCTTCAAAAAATATATTCTGGCACTAAAAACTGGCCAGGGTGGGTGGCGGGGCAGGGCTGGTGGCCAGGTTTTACTGCGCACCACTGAAAAATAGTATGCGTTAAAAATAAAAGGGAACCAAATGAAAAAATCACCAGTGATGTGAAAATAAATAAAAACCACCCCCCACACCCCCCCACACCCCCCCAACACCTCTGTTTCTGGCTTGGAGTTATTTAAGGACAGTCTAGTACACTCTTTACAATTTCCATGGGATAACCTGCCTCCTATAGCTCAAGCTTTTTCTATATCATCTGAATCTGCCTCTCCACAACAAGTTCTCTTGCTTAGCAAAGAATTGGAAATGGCTACCTCAGCGCCTTCTCCAAACGAGGGGACCATAGTCGCTACCTATGAAGAAACTGTGCTGCTCGCCCTTTTTGGTAACCTTTCAGGGAACTTGATAGGTTGCTGAGTCGGACGTTTTCCAAACGTTTCCCACCAGATACAGGTCAAGGGACGCTCTTTCTGGCTCTGGGTTCAGATGTTGTTAATCTAGGAGCTACCTCTGCTTCACAAAGCCCTGCTAAGTGCTGTGTTGCTATAAGGATAATCGCTGTATTTTCTGGGATCCTTGCTGCCTTTCCGGCACCTTTCTCTCTGAGTGGAATTTGCACTGCTTCATTGGAAGAGATGGATTAGGCCTCTATAATGGGCCAGGTTTATTTTGCCTTTATACCACTGGAAATATGCTTTCTTTGGTGACGGCAGGTAGATCTGGCTCCTAGTCTGCCTGTTCTGGAATTTGTTTTTTTTCTTTGTTCTTTTTTCACAATATTTTATCTAGCGCTTCTGATCCTAGATCCTAGGTAAATTAATTAGGTATATTTGGAGGGTACTGAAAATAGGTGTTTATTAGTGTTTTCTCATTACAAAAAAATACTTCTACAGGAATTTGTGGTTGGGATGGGAGCTGGTGTGTGGCTAGGGGTTAGTAACAAGGGGATGGGGGTGGGTGGCCAGGGTGCGTGAGGGTATATATATGGTTAGGATGTGGCTGGTGTGTTGTGTGTGTACGGCTGAAGGGGGTCCCACCCCTCTACCCCCCCCTTCCTCGTGCCTTTCTCATTTTCACTCGCCCTTCCTCACTTCACTTCCCCCTTCCCACCGTATTCACTCGAATCTTGGGCCAGCAGGGTTTGAGCTGCATACTGGTCCATTCTTCCTATGATACCTCTTCTTGGGCCAGTCCGTTCCTTTCCCGGTGCCTCTTCTTGGCCAGCTAGGGCTTGCACTCCCTGCCGGCCCACTCCTTCCATAGCATCTCTACTTGGGCTGATGGGGCTTGGGCTCTCCATTGGTCTACTTTTTCAATGGTGCATCTTTTTTCTAAGACTGACAGGGCTTGGGTTCCCCAACAGTCCTGCTCCAATGATGTCATGCCACTTTTTGACTTGGCGTGGCTGGATGATGTCTTTAGAGCTCCAGCAAATAGGCCTATTTTCATGGATTTCTGTTAAAATGTGAAAACCAAATTTCCCCATTAGTGTTTATTTCTGGAGGGGGGGGGGGAGGTTGGTTTTATTTAAAATCAGCTGTCCTTATTTCTCCTCCCCCTCATATTTGGGGATCTCTAATTGTATAATGTATTTTATTTTTATTTCTATCATAGCTTCTTTTGGGCCTTATTCATAGAGGACTATTTTTTACTATGCTGTATCCATGGAAAATATTTATTGAATAAGTCACTGAAAATTGTAGAAAGATGCCTCCAGATAGAATGTCTGATTTTCTTTTTAATCCTTCAGTGATGGAGGTTAAACAACCTTCCCTGAGTAATTCATTCTGATACTTAACTACCCCTTCAAAGGTCTTACTTAAATATCCCCTTCTACGACGTCAGCCACCACTTTTTGGCTTATCCTTAGTAGAGATGATGAACAACTTGTAACCCTCATTTTTTGTATTTGAATACTGTTCTCAAGTCATCTCTTCTCTTCATTAAATAAACTCAAAATCTTCAGCCTTTCCTCACAAGTCCTAATCATTCTAGGTTGCTCTTCTCTGGATGGTAAATCTTTTTTTTATACATTCTAGGGTTCATAAAACGGACAATATTCCAGAAAAGCTGGAGAGAGAATTACTTCACCTGTCCTTTATGTGGCACTCCTATTAGCACATCCCACAAGATCAGTTAATATTTCTTTGGAAAATATCTGTTTAATTCCACAAGGAAGACTGTTGAATACAGATGTGGAAAGCATTTGTGAGGAAAAAACTTGAGTCTACGATCGCCAAAACACATAGAACAGACCCTGCAGAATGAGAACATCAATACATCCACTCAGGTTAAAGCATTTGCTACAACCAGTCCTGCAATTTACTCATTATGTATTAAGATACAAAAATATTGGCTTTTATGGATCCCACAGCTCTTCTAAAGGAAGTACTGAACACTTCAAGCTAAAGATATGAACAACAAGATTCAATTTAAGCTTCTCTCTACCACTATTCATAACACACATTTTTCTGATCTTAAGATATAAGAAGATTGACTTCCTCACCCCCACCCTTCCACCACACATGCACAAACACTCCTAAACAATAAACCCAACTACATAGTTGGAAGCCATCATTACAATCATCACAAATGTCAGACACTCGTAGAGAAGCAATGGTTTGACAAAGCCACGGGCAAAGTGAAAGCTCCTATTTTAACCATAATGAAATAATAGGATGAAATGACTCCTTGCATTTGTAAAAGATAAACAGTGAGCCGCCATGCAGTAGTTAGCTGTAGTACTACTTATGCTTTTGAATCTTTCGCTGAGCTCATGCTTTACTTTTGTCCACAGAAGCCCTCGGTTGAACCTTTTATTAAGCTTGCCCGTCCTCGTATTTATGGTCTGATAATGTTATTGCTGCTGTCGGTACTACTCTACCCTTGTCATTATTCACATACCAGATAATCAAATCTGGGCCCTCCCTCTTGATATTCTTTTGAAACTTCACCCAGCAGTACAGTGGCAAGGATATGAGCTACTGATCATTATAGTCATTATCAATTTTTATTTCTCAGTTGCCTTATCAAAAATCACTGAGCTTAGCGCCATGTTGCTTTATGGTGGTAAAGTAATATGACCGTGAAGCAATATAGCCATGAAGCTTGTTTTAAGGCTGTAATGCTTTACAGCCATATTACCTTATGGCCATAGCACAACAAGGCGCCAGTTGGCTCTTAGACTGGTGCCATTTTTAAAGTGGAACTGGCAGGAGAGGAGCGACTGGAGAGATCTCTCCCTCCCCTTGGACCAGCAGTACAGAAAGGGTAAGGGGAAAAGGGAAAAGGAGGATTACAGAGGAGGGGGCTGGGGGAGGTAGTATTTCTTTTGATTGTTTGTTTTTTTCTTTTGTTTTCTTTTTAAATTTAATGTTTATGTTGGTATGGCAAAAAAACCCAACCCCAAACTAAACATTAAACAAACCGAATCCCCAAAACCCCTCCAAAACAACAACAAAAATTAACTAAATGAGCATGTTGCCCCTTCACGTCCCTAATTATTAAAATTGATGTTAAGTCCCTTTCTCTTTTCCAACAACACATGCACACACATTTTATCTGACCTCCATATATGATACTTTTTTTTTATATACACACTCATCATGCTCATGATTAAGTGCTGTCATGTCACAGTTCTTCTTTTTTTATTTTTTGAAAACAGAATAAACCCTTCAGCTGAATTGGAATTGGCCTGTATTGGGCTAAGGCACTGTGAACTTTCACTAGCAGACGCAAAGATTTTCCCATGTCTTTCTGACTCCCTTAGCCCACTCATGGTGGCGACAGTCCTCATCCAGGGGCTTACCCACTGGGGCATCTTCCAGAATCCTGCAATCATGAGCCCTACGTCTAGTCGCTAGGTGTCACCACTGCATGATGACTGGGATGCCCTTCCTACCAAGGGAATGTGAACACTGCCTCTACAGCTTCCCCCAGCCCTGACCGGCCCAGAAAACAGAGCCTTGGTTGGCAAATTGAATCCAAGTTCTCAACAGGGCAGTGCATGGCATTGCCACCAGAGCCACTAGTCCAGCCTCCCACTGGTTTTTCTTTATAGGCCAGCATTTTGGAATTTTCAGTTTATTTCCTATACTAAAGCAGCATAAATTACTTAAAATGCAAATTTATATTAAGTCTGCTCATACGTGTTTTCACAATACACACATCACATCACCTATCCCTACTTGTCTGTGCACCTACTCCTGACCAAGGTTCACATAGTAAACTTTTGAATTGCCGAGGGTTCTGGAATTGTCCATTATATCCTATTTCTACACAGACAAATGCTGGAACCTTCTGTATTTGACATAATTGTGGGTGAGTCTCATGGAAAACCATTTGTAATGTCACTTCTGGTGTAATTTCCCTTTGATATCTTTTCCGTCAGTTTCTCTATCTCACTTTACTTTCAAAACTCAGCTTTGTCTCTTTTGAAATGTAATTGCTTATTATATTTCTCCTCTCCTAACGTTATTGTGGATGCCGTTTGCTCTGTTATTCTATAACCTGCAAATCATTTGCAACCATGTTTTGGTTCATAAACAAAGCCCCAAGAAACAGGTGGCCTATCTTTAGGGACACCAAGAGGCCTTGGGTTTTACCTACTTCCTGTCCACTTCTGGGGGATCAATGCCCCCTATTCTAATCACTTGCCCCATATGGCACTTCCCTCACCCTTAGAAAATGAAAGTCATTTTTTTTTCTGTAATTTTAGTTGGTTTACAAGACAGCTATAATATTTATGTCTCATTTTTATACTTCCTTCTAATTTCTGGCTATAAAATCATAACAGTTTATTCATTTCTCCCCAGTAGACTCTGAGGAGATAGGATGTAATTAAAAGCAATATTTTACTCTTCAGTCATAAGGCTGCTCCTGGCAAGTTTTCTGTGATTTCATTCATTACTGTTAGTTCTGGCTCCCCCAATTTTCTCTGCCATATACAAGTTTTTAACATCTTATTATGCTGAATGCCCCACTGATCCAGTCAATCGCTGGTCACTCTGCACATACTGCATTGGAAAATCTCTCTGTTTCTTATAGATACCGACATGCTGCCTGCTGTAGTAGGGAACTGCAGCCTTACCCTGCTGAGATACGGTTATACTGTAACCCTCTGAGAGTGAGATTACAGTTTCTCCTCTGCCAGAGCACAGGAAGTAAATCAAGGCTTGGCCATTCACGCAGGCCTTCTCATGGTCTTCCTCCCTCCCTGAATGACTACCAGTTCTCTTGATCATGGGGGCCATCTTTTCAACCCCAAGTCTTATTTAATAACTCTGTACCTTTGGTGCCTGCCTTATGCTTAGTCCATCTGTGCCCATACCTGTCTCTCCCTTCTCCCTAACATATCCTGGTGATCCACTTCATGCTTATGTCCCCTCTTTATGATCAGTACTCCTATGATGGTTGTAAATTGTAATGCAAGTATAATTGTAATTAATTTTAATCATACTCTGCCTTGAATCTTTATTGGGGAAAAAGACAGAATATCAAATGTTTTTAAAAAAAAGGAAAGAAAAAAAATCTAGAGCTTTTTTCCTAATCCTTTCTTTAACTCATGAACTTTTAAGCAAGGAACTCCAAAACCTCTGCCTTCTCTCTCTGATACCCAGCAGAGGAATGTCTGAAAACAAAATGGTCCCTGGCTGCTCAAAGCATTCTTAGTTTCACTTTTACCTGAAAAAATGATGAAGCCAATGCATGCAGCTAGGTAGAGAGTGCATCAAACTAGGATCGAGAGTACAAGGAACAAATCTCATCTTTCTGTACCTTTCCTCACTCCAAATCACATCAAATATTCACTGATGTGGACTCGGGTACCATCAAGCCCGGCCGAAATAGCATAGTAGAAATCTCACCTTTGTGAGACTTTCCTCACTCCAAATTACTTCAGATCTTCCCAGAGATGTGCTGTGCTGTTCGTACGTCTCACTCTGCGTGTAAAACTGGCCCCTAAACCCTAAACCACCACCATCAGCTCACTTGGAGCTATTAGTTGGCCCTCCTATAGTCATATAAATAGTTGAATACCATGAAGGCTTCCCCAGAGGCGCTCTCTCTCCCCCCCCCTAAAAAAAACCCCAATTTGTCGCAAATTGCGTTATGGCCATTTCGGGCATATTGCACAGCTTAATACCAGTAAAAAAGATGTAGTTAAGACGTGCGATAGTGCCCCTCATTTTCATTAATCCTGCCCAGACCCCTCCCTAATGCCGCCCCTTCCAAAAATGTTCAATTGTGCCATGCAATAACAACATATAACGCATGCGATAATTGTACTAACACGTTATCGCGTTCGTTAGCGCCATAACACATTTTGATGAATGACCCTATGAGTTATGCACATTTTGGGCATATTTCTGATTATGTCACATTTGTATTTTAGATTATAAATAACCTACAGACAATTATGAATGTTATTTTGCAAGCTATGTTGAAGCTCTTTTTCTTGTTTTTATTTTTATATAGTTCAGGGTTATCTCATCTCCTGGGCAACCAGAGATATGGTAGCAAGGGCATGCGCCACTAATTATTCTCCTTGTTGGGTTTGCCATTATCCTACCTCCATGTGCTTAAGTTAGTACAAAACGTGGCCACCCTTGTTGCCTGCAGGGTTCACTGCTATGAGCCTACCTGCTCTTGTTTGGCCAGGCTGAATGGTTGCCCGTCTATGGAGAGTTAATAATCTGTCTGGTTTTCAGGTTATCCAGGCTGAGGGCCCTGGATGCCTTAAGCCTGTTTTATTTATTTATTAAAAACACTTATTAACCGCAAAATAGAGTATCTGTTCTAAGCAGCATACATAAGCAGTAAAATGAACTGTATGTCCTTCTTTGCGTGCTGCAATCCTGGATAAAAATATTCTGTGTGTCCTTTCAGTATCTGCATTCCATTTGGTCGACACCCAGGCTAGGGCTTTTTCAGTTGCAGGGCCCAGTGGTGCTTTTTCTGCCGGGTCTTGCCTTTTTAAATCTGCTTTCTCTTCTTCATTGAGAAAAAGTGAAAGATAAAGGCTCCCCCTGGCCCAAATCCGATATTTTTTTCTTTGGAAAATTACCACTGCTGGGCCCTATGCACGTCTGAACGTGCTCCCATTGGAGCTGCACCAAGAATTTGATTATTTGGCCATTCAGAAGAAGCTTAAGTCCTACCTTTTTGCCTAGCGTTCCCAAGAGAGGGTTCTGAAGTCGTTTCATACTTGCTGGCATGTTATTCACCTTTTTAGCTGTATCGCAGGTGTGTTTTCTTTTGTCACTGTTATTTTAACTCTCTTAGATATTGTTGAATTGTTTTGATATTTTTATTGTAACCTGCTGGGAGCAAGATCTTTAGGACTGGTTGGAGATAAGTGCCCACTAAATAAATACATGAATATCAGTTCAAATAAATAAATAAACAACGCTTGGAAAAGAGATCAGATTATATGTGGCACTTAGTAATGCCAATACAATCCTACTCATGCTCCACCGTGGTATTCTGATCATTAACTTTGTGCTTTAATCAAGCTCTATTCATTCTGTTTGATTCATAGCAAATGCAGCTTGATAATACAGGAACTGACCACTGAGAGATTTAGCAGTTTGCACTACAGATAAGACAGTCCTTTTGCAGTATTGCCAATGGAAACATAATTTGTGCTCATCTGTTTTGCATGTTTTGACACACAATGTAATTCTTTCCATACAAAAAAAAAATGTGTCCCTTGCAAGAAGCAACTGTAATAGGTCTAACCTAATTTCTGACGGAAGAGCTTAGGAGTACATTTTCAAAGGGGTTTCACATGTAAAAATAGCACACACATGTATAAGCAGCATGTACTTGTGGATATGCTAATTTATAAATGTCGAGAGTATGTGCGTATTTTCCATTTTGCACTTACATTTTACTGGAGGAAAACAGGAGTATTCCAGGACGTGGTTCGGAAGTACGCAGCATGGTAGTTGCAATTTTTTAAGATAGGCATATGCATTACCGAACATATTCACACACTTTTCCACCTGCTAATTGACTCACACGAGTGAACTCGGACATATCTGACTGCTGTTTTTGGGTGGGAGGTTTCAGGGTGAAGTCATAGAGGGTCTAATTGAACTGGAGACAGACTGGGTGAACTTATGGAGGCATTAGTGAACTGGTGATTTCAAATGCACACGCAAGCAAGTGCTTTGAAAATGATATATGTGCATATGTGTATACTGTCTCCATATATAAATCAGGGTTATTACACGTACATGTAATATTTGTATATGCACTTAGAGGTAGATTTTTAAAGAAGCGTGCGCGAGGTACATTTGTGCACGCTACCCAGTGCGCACAAAGGTACACCCGATTTTATAACATGTGCACACTGCCACGCGCCTGAAATAAAATCTGGGGTCAGGGTGCACAAGGGGTGTGCCCTGACCCCGCGCGTATATTACGCGCGTAACCCTTTGAAAATCTATTCCTTAGAATATATGAGCATAAGTTTATAAAATAGGCAGCGTAAGTAAGCATTGTCTTGCACTGGAAATATTCGGGTCTAATGAAACATAATGCAAGCACTTTCAGAGCAGAACTGCGCTGTTTTTTTATAAAAAGGATGCAACTCCCGCCTCACAGTTTATAAAATGTTAGGATTAATTTCTGCATGTCCATTTACAGGTGAAAATGATGTACCATGAATCGTTTTGAAAGTTAGGCTTTCAATGGTGCAGGGTAAGCTTGCAAACTTGTATGTTCAAAATATTGTTTTACTTAGCTGTACTGTGAATTTAAATTTGGAGAGAACAATTATTCTCCTGGGATGTTCCATTTGTATGGCGCTTATATGTGCAGAGTGTGAGACAAAGGTTGATTGTAGTTTTTTCCATGTGCTTTTCATATGATACCAGCATCATTGTGTTCTCCTGAAAACTAAACCAGTCCTTTTCCTCCAGAAATAACTTATAGCTTATTCTGGTGGAGTTCCCTTTCTCAAAAAGCAGAATACTGGTAAGGTAGTCCACTAACTGCTATTTTTCTCAAGACATAAAAAAATCATAAATTTTAATCTTCAAAGGTCGATAACCATCAAACCCTGTTAATTCCTAACAAATTATCTAATCCAGATGTTGTACAATTAGTGTAAACATTGGATCCAATAGAATCATAAAATAAATAAGCATGGAATGGCTTAGGTTTCAAATCGCATCTCACCTAGTGCGGGACCTTTGCAGCAGTCCATCTTTAAAAACAGGAAAATGTAAATATGGTAAATACATAGCACGTGTTTGCAACCGGATCAGCTTTCAGAGTTCGTCTTCACGGAGAAGCCCACACACATCTGCCTCCAGGGGGAACTTCATTTCAGCTAAAAATGCTAATCACTGTAATCTCCTCTGTTTCTGCTCTGAAATTAGGAGCCTGCCCTGTGCAAAGTGAGGCAGGATCAATGCATTTATCAGAAAAGAGTGCTCACATTACCATGCAAATAATTTTAAGATTACGAAAAATAATGTGGCAAGCTTTAATCGTAAAGCGGTGGGGAGGAATAGCCAGCTGCTTGCATTATATTGATCACGGTAAGACCGCATAATTACATCATTGCTTTAAAAAAATATTATCTCACCTGATCCCATGTCCCCTAAATCCTGTGGCCTAACACCATTTTCAGCTTGTTCTTAACCTTAGTTGAATAAAAGCTATCACAATCACAAAAAATTTAGAGGCTCATGTTCAAAGGGGTTTTAAATCTCCCATCAGACTGACTACCACTAAGCTAACTGGTTAAGGGATTAGCCAGATAAAATTTATTCAGATAAATTGGGGATTTCCAGGGGGGGGGGGGGCGGGGGCAGACTAAAATTATCCAGACAAGTTAGAAAGATAACATTGTATTCAGCATTATCCAGCTAAGTTATACGGATAAGTTTAGCACTGCCGCAGAGAGAGAGCAGGCCTAAAGTTAGCTGTTTAGCCATACAATTTGACCCTTAACTGGCTGCATCCATCCTGTGCTCAGATCCTTCTCCTATAATCAGCTGATCGCTGGTTTTTGCCCGGCTATCAGATGGCTGCCCCTTCCAGTATTTCATGGGGGATCCATTACAGGCACCAGGTTTCTGCAACGTTTCCTGACAGCAACCTTAAATTACGGAAAATATTGCGCATCTACCATGGTGCTCTATCGGGAAAAGGAACCGTTTCCCTTTCGACAACTCTGCGATCTTTTTAGTCCGTGTCCATGAAGAAAGCAGAATGCTGTCACTTTCCTGCTGGAATGCTTAACACTGCTCTGCACTGATAGATCCGGTTCCACCCTTGGTATTGTGATTAACGTTTATTTTTATATTATGCGGCTTTATGAAATAAAGAACGGATGGAAAAGATAATTTAAAACCATCTTCGGGTTCAACATGCTGTAGCTTTAAAAAAAAAAAAAAAAAATCTGCTAGTTCTTTTCAGATTGCAAATGAATACATTTGCACTTATCTGTTACCGACAATGGTCCTTATGCAACTTTTTCATGTTCTAATATCATGATCAAAAGGGGAGCAAACACAAAGAACTGTGCTGTACCATCCCATAAATAAGACCAACCAGATGCTAAACATCAAAGATTAAATGGTGTGATTAGAACAAGCTATTTGCTAGACAATTACTCTGTGACCTTCCTCCCTGCTCAAAAATGATCATCAGTCTTCTTAATCATCCATACTTGTTAAACTTCAATAAGAGTTCAGCATTTTTGGTGCATGCAGCAGAACGAGGTGATTAAGCAGGAGCTGAATTTCTACTGTGGACATGCAGGCAAAATATTTTTGATTTGATTTGCTTCTTTCATTTTTGGCCCATTTTTTTTTTTAGCTGAATTTCATTGGGGGGTTGGGGGGGGGATGTATTTTGTGGACAGTACATTGAAATCCTCTGCTTGGCGAGCGGCGGTGATCAAAAAAGCAAAAAAAAATGTTAGGAATTATTAGGAAAGGAATGAAAAAGAGAATATCATAATGCCTCTGGATCACTCCATGGTGTGATTGGGCCCAAAATTTAGGAATAAGGCAACACAGGCAGTTGTCTAGGGCGCCAATATCCAGGCCAAAGGGAAGCCAGCTTCTGCCAGCTACAGTGCATTGTGCCAACACGGCTTCAAAGGGGCTCCCATCACTATGGCACTGCCTATGGGCCCTCGGGATGTCTGTACCTAAAGGGCTGTGTGCAGTTCTAGTCTCTGCATCTCAAAAAAGAGAGAGCAGAACTAGAAAAGGTACAGAGAAGGGTGACCAAGATGATCAAGGGGATGGAATGGCTCCCCAGTGGCGAAAGGCGAAGAGGTTAGGGCTCTTCAGCCTGGAGAAGAATAGGCTAAAGGAAGGTCTACAGAACTATGAGTGAAGTGGAGTGTGTAAATGTGAATCAGTTGTTTACTCTTTCAAAATATACAAAGACTAGGGGACACTCCAAGATGATACTAAATAACCTTTATGGATATTCCCAGTAACCAACTGACCTAAGAGCCTAACTTTCAAACCTATTCACGGTACAGCAATTGTGCATGGAAGTGGACATGCAGAGATTTATCCCAGTATTTGATAAAACTGCGGAAGACAGACAAGTCCAAGTCCACTTGTTCCGATCAATTAGCAGATGTAAAAGTATACAAATAATTTTGGTAATGCATGCATGTAGTATACCTCTTACAGCAGTGGCAATGAAGCAAAACAAAATAACATCTTTTCCCATGCTCAGCCCTAACACATGGAGTCCAGAATGAATGACCCCCAACCGATGACTTGAGGATACACTTCAGTTCGGACAGAGTTAACATTGTTCCTTTCGTGCTGGAAATCCAAGTGTCCTGTGGAGTGTGCTCCTCGAATTTACAAGAGGAGAAGCTGCACAGAGCAGGATGAGAACAGGAAGCCGATCCTTGCTGAGTGGGAATTGGCAAGTACAGGTTGGAAGAGTAAAACCACAGTTAGCCTTCCCATTTTCTTGAAACAACACCATGATTGTATTTTCAGCGGAGCTAATTGGTACCATGCTCCGTTTGTATGTGCTTATCCCAGATGTCTCTGTAGACATATAGACATGTAAACCTGAAAGAGATCTGTAAAGTTGAAATACTTCCCAATTGATGTTTTATTAAATGTGCTAATAATTTCTTTTTGTTGCAAATATAAATATTGTGAAAGCATGGCATTCCTTGCAAGCAGAAGTTTAAAATCATAAAGAGCCTCATTTACTAAGCGTTTTCCCCATAGACAAAGAATGGGAAAGAAATCTTTAGCAAATCAGTCCCAAAGAAGGTTATGAAATATAAGATATTCATATCTACCTCTTGCACCAACCAGTTTAAGATAAAGCTAAATGACAACAGGAAGGGGCATGGATAATCAGGTCGTCTGTTCCCTCTGAAGAACGGTACTACTATTGTGTCTTGGCCGACTGAAGGGCTGTGCATAACAGCAGCAGCAGGAAACATGGCAATGGCTAAGGATGAGATGTTGAGTGAAGGAGAAGCAGCAAATGATAGGGTAATCCAAGTGAATTAATACCAAAGACAACATGAACAGAATGTTACCCAGGACCAGATTTATATGTCACGTGCCCTTAAGCAGCGGATGTTCAGCACCTTACATAAGAAAATAAGATATGTCATAGTGGATCAGACCAAGGGTCCATCAAGCCCTGTATCCTGTATCCAATAATGGTCAGTCCAAGTCACAAGTACCTGGCAAGTATCCAAACATTAAATAGATCCCATGCTACTAATGCTGGCAACAAGCAGTGGCTATTCCCTATTGATTAATAGCAGATTATGGACTTATCCTCCAGGAACTTAACCAATTTTTTTTAAACCCAGCTACACTAGCTCCCTTAACCTCATCCTTTGGCAATGAATTCCAGAGCTTAATTGTGCATTGAGTGAAAAATAATTTTCTCTGATTTGTTCTAAATGTGCAACTTCCTAACTTTATGGAGTGTCCCCTAGTCCTTCTATTATCCGAAAGAGTAAATAACCATTTCACATTTACCCATTCAAGTCCTTTCATGATTTTGTAGAAATCATATCTCCTCTCAGCCGTATCTTTTCCAAGCTGAAAAGCCCTAACCTGTTTAGCCTTTCCTCATAGTGGAGCCATTCCATGTTCTTGATCATTTTGGTCACCCTTCTCTATACTTTCTCCAGTACAACTATATCTGTTTTGAGATGCGGCGACCAGAGTTTTACATTGTATTCAAGATGCAGTCTAAGCATTAACATTCTGTTTACTTTTTTGACCACCACAGCATACTGAGCTGACGATTTCAATGTAATATCGACTATGACGCCAAGAACCTTTTTCTGGGTGGTAAGTCCTAAAATGGAACCTATTAGTGTGAATCGTGTCCTCGATCGTCTTAACGATCGATTTCGGCTGGGAGGGGGAGGGAATCGTATTGTTGCCGTTTGGGGGGGTAAAATATCGTGAAAAATCGTGAAAAATCGTTAAAAATCGAAAAATCAAAAAACCGGCACATTAAAACCCCCTAAAACCCACCCCCGACCCTTTAAATTAAATCCCCCACCCTCCCGAACCCCCCCCAAATAACTTAAATAACCTGCGGGTCCAGCGGCGGTCCGGAACGGCAGCGGTCCGGAACGGGCTCCTGCTCTGAATCTTGTCGTCTTCAGCCGGCGCCATTTTCCAAAATGGCGCCGAAAAATGGCGGCGGCCATAGACGAAAAAGATTGGACGGCAGGAGGTCCTTCCGGACCCCCGCTGGATTTTTGGCAAGTCTCGTGGGGGTCAGGAGGCCCCCCACAAGCTGGCCAAAAGTTCCTGGAGGTCCAGCGGGGGTCAGGGAGCGATTTCCCGCCGCGAATCGTTTTCGTACGGAAAATGGCGCCGGCAGGAGATCGACTGCAGGAGGTCGTTCAGCGAGGGTTCCGGCGCCTCGCTGAACGACCTCCTGCAGTCGATCTCCTGCCGGCGCCATTTTCCGTACGAAAACGATTCGCGGCGGGAAATCGCTCCCTGACCCCCGCTGGACCTCCAGGAACTTTTGGCCAGCTTGTGGGGGGCCTCCTGACCCCCACGAGACTTGCCAAAAGTCCAGCGGGGGTCCGGAAGGACCTCCTGCCATCCAATCTTTTTCGTCTATGGCCGCCGCCATTTTTCGGCACCATTTTGGAAAATGGCGCCGGCTGAAGACGACAAGATTCAGAGCAGGAGCCCGTTCCGGACCGCTGCCGTTCCGGACCGCCGCTGGACCCGCAGGTTATTTAAGTTATTTGGGGGGGGGTTCGGGAGGGTGGGGGATTTAATTTAAAGGGTCGGGGGTGGGTTTTAGGGGGTTTTAGTGTGCCGGCTCACGATTCTAACGATTTATAACGATAAATCGTTAGAATCTGTATTGTATTGTGTTCCATAACGGTTTAAGACGATATTAAAATTATCGGACGATAATTTTAATCGTCCTAAAACGATTCACATCCCTATGTGTAGCTACAACATGGGTTATTTTTCTCTATATGCATCACCTTGGAATTGTCCGCATTGTATTTCATATGCCAATATTCCAGTCTCACAAAGTCCTCCTACAATTTATCACAATCCGCTTGTGATTTAGCTACTCTGAATAACTTTGTCAGCTGCAAATTTGATCACCTCACTTCTTGTACCTCTTTCCAGAACATTTATAAATATATTAGAAACATGGGTCCCAGTACAGATCCCTGAGGCACTCCACTGTTTATCTTTTTCTACTGTGAAACCAGACCATTTAATCCTATTCTGTTTCCTGTCTTTTAACCAGTTTGCAATACACAAAATGACATCTCCTATCCCATGACATTTTAAGTTTTTTTTTAGAAGCCTTTCATGAGGAACTTTGTCAAACGCCTTCTGAAAATCCAAATTCACTACATCTACAGGTTCGGCTTTATCCACATGTTTATTCACCCTTTCAAAAAAATGTAGCAGATCTGTGAGGCAGGACTTCCCTTGGGTAAATCCATACTGGCTATGAACCATTAAATCATGTCTATCTATATGTTCTGTGATTTTATTTTCCTGATTATATTATAGGATTATCAAGGCTGAGCGATACTGAATTTTTATCTTTTGTCCTTTACTATTTTACTTCTTAATTATTTATTGTGATTATTGTATTTATATTGCTTTACAGTTTATCTTTTTATTTTTATTATTTATATGATTGTGAACCGTTGTGATGGCCTGTGCTATATGATGGTATAGAAATGTATACAAATAAATAAATATAATAGTTTCCACAGTTTTTCCCAGCACTGAAGTCAGACTTACCATCTAGTTTCCCAGCTCACCTCTGAAGTCCTGTTTATGTATTGGGGTTACATTGGCCACCTTCCAGTCTTCAGGTACAACTGAATATTTTAATTATAGGTTAGGTTACAAATTACTTGTAATAGGACTGAAATTTTATTTTTGAGTTATTTCAGAACTCTGAAATGTATACTATCCAGTCCAGGTAATTTGCTACTCTTCGGTTAATCTGGCCTACTGCATCTTCCAGGTTCCCTGAGATTTGGGTTAGTTCATCTGAATTGTCATACTTGAAAACCATCTCCAGAACAGGTATCTCCCCAACATCCCCCTCAGTCAACACCAAAGCAAAGAATTAATTTAGTCTTTCAGCTATTGCCTTTCCTTCCCTAACTGCCCCTTTAACCCCTCAATAATCTATCGGTTCAGATGACTCCCTTGCAGGCTTCTTGCTTTGGATATATTTTAAAAGGTTTTTATTATTACTTTTTGCCTCATCAGCCAACTTCTTTTCAAATTCTCTTTTAGCCTGTCTTACAAATGTTTTACATTTAACTTGCAAATGTTTATGCTTTTTCCTATTTTCTTCAGATGGATGCTTCTTCCAATTTTTGAAGGGAGATCTTTGGCTAAAATAGCCTCTTTTACCTCACCTTTAAACCATTCTGGCAATCATTTGGCCTTCCTTTTACCTTTCTTAATGCTTGAAATATATCTGGACTGTGCTTCTAAGATGGTAATTTTTAACAATGCCTGTTGTACACTCTTAACCTTTGTAGCTGCACCTTTCAGTTTTCACTAAATATTTTTCTCATTTTATCAAACTTTCTCTTTTGAAAGTTTAGTGCTAGAACCGTGGATTTAGTTATTGTCCCCCTTCCAGTCATTAATTCAAATTTGATCATGTTATGAACACTCTTGCCAAGCGGCCTACCACCGTTTAATTCTTAGTGGAGCGCAGGATGTGGTGAAAGATTTGATATAATAGCTCCCTCTCTCATCGGTTCCTGAACCAGTTACTCCATAAAGCTGTCATTTATTCCATCCAGGAACTTTATCCCTCTATCATGCCATGATATTACATTTATCCAGCCAATATTGGGGTAATTAAAAACTAAACACAAAGATTCTCTTAATGGAAAATCCCATGATTGAAATGAACTTATATATAAAGACGTGGTATTTGATAATTTTGAACAATCACAACGCTATGTAAATCTTTTTATCAATTTTTACAATGTATATTTAAGGACCATCATACCACCCCCAGTGCTCACAAGTCATACTTGCACTTTCTGCACTTTCACAGGGTCATGTTTAATCAATTGGTCCGAATGACATCAATGCTCAATTTTTTTCATTTTTTACTGTATAATAAAAAGGCAACTTTCCTTATTTCCAGGTTATCGGGGTTGCTTATCCCGGGGCTGTCGGAGGCACTTGTCCAACGCGCGCGTTTCGCCAAGGCTGCTTCAGAGACATCCGATTCAGGCTCTCCAGATCCAGCAATTCCCCTGCTTAACGGGGTATCTAAACAGCATTTATTTCATGCAGAATGCTGCGGGTCCATAAATTTTTCGGACACCGACGCCGTCTCCCTGCTCAGAAAATTTCAGCAGTCTGAAATTTTCTGAGCAGGGAGACGGCGTCGGTGTCCGAAAAATTTATGGACCCGCAGCATTCTGCATGAAATAAATGCTGTTTAGATACCCCGTTAAGCAGGGGAATTGCTGGATCTGGAGAGCCTGAATCGGATGTCTCTGAAGCAGCCTTGGCGAAACGCGCGCGTTGGACAAGTGCCTCCGACAGCCCCGGGATAAGCAACCCCGATAACCTGGAAATAAGGAAAGTTGCCTTTTTATTATACAGTAAAAAATGAAAAAAATTGAGCATTGATGTCATTCGGACCAATTGATTAAACATGACCCTGTGAAAGTGCAGAAAGTGCAAGTATGACTTGTGAGCACTGGGGGTGGTATGATGGTCCTTAAATATACATTGTAAAAATTGATAAAAAGATTTACATAGCGTTGTGATTGTTCAAAATTATCAAATACCACGTCTTTATATATAAGGTAATTAAAAACTCCCATTATTACTGCACTGCCAAATTGGTTAGTTTCCCTAATTTCTCATAGCATTTCATTGTCCGTTTCATCGTTTTGACCAGGTGGATGGTAGTATACTCCTATTACTATACTCTTCCCCATCATACATGGGATTTCTACCCATAAAGATTCTATTGTGCATTTATTCTCTTGCAGGATCCTTATCCTGTTCGACTGTATGCCTTCCCGGACATAAAGTGCCACTCCCCCATCTAGTTGCTCCTCCCTGTCATTGCAATATAATTTGTACTATCTCATTGGTTACCCTCCTTCCACCATGTCTCTGAGCTGCCAATTAAGTCTATCTCACCATTCACCGCTATACACTCTAACTCTCCCATCTTATTTCTTAGACTTCTAGAACTGGCACACAGACATTTCAAAGTGTGTGTTTTTTTGTTTGTATTAACAGCCTGCTTTTCAGTTGACAGGAATAATTTGGAATTTTTAGATCAGGTGATTCTTTATTTATAAGCACATGGACTACTTTTGCTTTTATTGGAACCTCTCTATTGAGATGCCCTAACTCTCCTGCTTCAATAGTATCCTTCAAAGATACCTCCCTCCGAACAATGTGCTGCTGAGTGACTGACGGCTTTCCTCTTTGTTCTAGTTTAAAAGCTACTCTATCTCTTTTAAAGGTTAGCGCCCGCAGCCTGGTTCCACCCTGGTTAAGGTGGAGCCCAACCCTTTGGAAAAGACTCACCCTTTCCCAAAAGATTCCTCAGTTCCTTACAAAACTGAATCCCTCTTTCTTGCACCATTGTCTCATCCAAGCATTGAGATTCTGGAGCTCTGCCTTCCTCTGGGGACCTGTGCATGGAACAGAGAGAATTTCAGAGAATGCTACCCTGGTGGTTCTGGATTTCAGCTTTCTACCTAAGAGCCTATATTTGGTAATCTCCCTCCCACATTTTCCTATGTTGTTGGAGCTCATGTGTACCATGACTGCCAGGTTCTCCCCAGCACTGTCTAAAATCTTATCTAGGTGATGCCTGAAGTCTGACATCTTCACACCAGGCAGGCATGTTACCAGGTGATCCTCATGCCCACCAGCCACCCAGCTATGACGGTCAACTTTCTTGGGCAGTAGCCCTGGGAGACAAATCCTCACTGTGAGAGGACAATCTATCACCTGGGGAGCAGGTCCTTGCCACAGAATCACTTCCTGCTGCACCAGGTTGATGCTTTCTGAGTAGGAGAGCTTCATCCTCCAAGGCAGCACCAGGGCTGCCAGATTGGAGTTGAGATTTGGTTACTATGTCCCTGAAGGTCTCATCTATAAACCTCTGTCTGCCTCAACTCCTCCAGGTCTGCCACTCTAGCTTCTAGAGATCAGACTTGTTCTTTGAGAGCCAGGAGCTCTTTGCACTGGGTGCACACATACAACCTCTCACTGGCGGGTAAAAAAATCACTCGTGACTTTCGATGAAGAAGACTTGAAGGCCCCCCTCTTGCTGCTGATTTGCTGCCTTCCTCTTAATTTTGTTGAGTTCTTAGTTAAGTTGAGGTTGCTAAGGAAGTAGGAATGTATAAATAAGAGTCTTTTAAATGTATTGGTATGTTCACTATTAATCTGGTAGTTACCTGCAGTGGGATAATTAAACTCTTGATAAGGCCAGGGGCATAGCCTTTTGGATAAAAGACTAATTTTTAATGTAAAAGTATCCCCTGCCTATAAGTCAAAAGATGAGCTAGGGGTGGTTGGGAGAGAGGGAAAGAGAAACACTCATAAATGCTTTTTCCTACATTTTGATTAGCTATACAAAGACTAGGGGACCCTCAATGATGTTACTTACTTACTTACTTACTTACTTACTTACTTACTTATTTATTTATTTAGGATTTTTATATACCGACCTTCTCAATACAAGTATCAAATCAGGTCGGTTTCCATAGAACAAAACTGTCACGGTTAAGGCGTTACAATAAACAGAGTTTCTGAACATAAGAACATAAATAAATATTACATAGACAACAATAACTCATCAAAATAATGTGAATAAATATAGGGAATGGCTAAAAAAGGGGTAGTGTAACTTGGGATATACAGTTAACAGAAAACTGTGTTGATGGGCAAAAACATGAGTAATGCATGAGTTCAAAGAACTAATGCATCAACAAAAGAGTATTTTCAAAACAAGTGGGCTGTCCAGATCAGGCGTGATTATTAACCTTTATAGATTTTCCTAGTAATTGGTTGCCCTAAGAGCCTAACTTCTGAACCTATTTGCGGTACACATTTGCACGTGTAAGTGATCATGCAGATATTTATCCTAGTATTTTGTAAGTAGCACATTTATAACAAATCAGAGAAAATATTTTTTATTCAGTGCATAATTAAGCTCTGG
Organism: Rhinatrema bivittatum; assembly: GCF_901001135.1. Classification (NCBI taxonomy): domain Eukaryota; kingdom Metazoa; phylum Chordata; class Amphibia; order Gymnophiona; family Rhinatrematidae; genus Rhinatrema; species Rhinatrema bivittatum. The sequence continues at coordinate 115,911,038 of NC_042624.1, forward strand.
AATTCATTGCTGGAGGATGTGATAAAGGCAGTTAGCAGGAATGTGTTTAAAAAAAAAGATTTAGAAACTTTCCTGGAGGGAAAGTCCATAAACTGTTATTAATTGAATAGACTTGGGGAAAGCCAATGCTTATTTCTGTGCATAAGCAGCATAGAATCAATTTACTAGTTGGGATCCTGCCAGGTTCTTGTGTCCTGAATTGGCCATTGTTGGAAACAGGATACTGGGCTTGATGTACCCTTGGTATGAGCCAGTAACATAGTTATGTTCTTATGTTCATTTGTACACTTTAAACAAATATATCTATATTACCTTGGGCCCTTTAAGACGAGAAGGAAAATTATGAAAACTGACAGACCTTTAATAAAAGCCAATACTGTTTAGTACTGGTGGAGTGGGACATTATATATAATGGGGCAGATTTTTAAAGGAGCGCGCATGGGGTACATTTGTGCACGCTACCCGACGCGCACAAATGTACATCCGATTTTATAACATGGTTTCGGGGGCGGTCCGAGGGCGGTCTGGGGATGGTCCCAAGTCCTCCGGCACAGTGGCCATGCCGGGGGATGGCGCGCTGGCAGCCAGCCAGCCCGAGCAAGTTATGCCTGCCTCAGGCAGGCGTAACTTAGAGAACAAAGGTAAGGGGGGGGGATTTAGATAGGGCTGGGGGGTAGGTTAGATAGGGAAAGGTGGGGGGGAGCGAAAGGAAAGTTCCCTCCGAGGCTGCTCCGATTTTGGAGCGGCCTCGGAGGGAGTGGGGAAAGCCATCGGGCCTCCCCTAGGGCTCGGCACACGCTGCCCCTAGGGCGGCAGCGCGCACATGTTATAAAACTGGGCGTACATTTGGGTGCGCCGGGTAGCGCACACAAACGTATCCCACACGTGCTTCTTTAAAAATCTGCCCCTAAGTTGTGCGTGTCTGCACCGGCTGACAGCCGGTGCGCCATCCCTCGGCACAGCCGCTGTGCTGGAGGACTTGGGACCGCCCCCAGACCACCGCCCTGCCCCCTTCCCGCCCCTTTTTCAAAGCCCCGGGACATACGCACATCCCGGGGCTCAGCGCACGCAAGGGGGGTTTTAAAGGGTTACGCGCATAATATGGCAGCCAGTAATATACGCGCGTAACCCTTTGAAAATCTACCCCTAAATGTGTTGGTCCTGGAGAATACTTTTTGTTAACAAAACTTTGCAAATCTTTCACATTCAAGATCCCCAGTTTCACCAGATGAGACTTCAGATCGAGTCAATTGGCAGACCAAATGAAACAGTTCATAAGGGGGATTTAAAGAATTTTGTAACCGGGTGGCATAAAACTTCTTGCATGCAGTCTTAGAAAGATTCTTGTAAGTAAGACTCTTACAGAAGGAATAAGTGGAGACCAGGGAGGCTCCACCTTATTTGTGAGGGTGAGGGTGGGGGGTGGGGGGAGAAGGAAAGCCAAAAGCTGAGGTCAGTGAGAAAAGAGGATGGAAAATTACCAAGGGATCTAAAGAAAGGTAGTGGGATGAACAGGGAGAGTAGAACTAAAAAAAAAAAAAAAGATTGGGATTGAGGAGAAAGAGATTACTGAGGAAGGGGGAGAGGTGGCAGGAATGCATATCAACTTTCTCTCTTCCATTTCTCACCCCCGTCTCCTGCCAAAGCACACTTTCTCTCTCTCTTCCACTCCCTCCCCCGGTTTTTCCCATTTGGGGATGACACCAGCCTTCTGCCGCTTCCCCTTTCCCGGACATTAACACTCGCCTCTCCTCACATAAATCACTCACAGCTTCATGGCTTAGGGTTCAGGGTGTCTCCTTCCTCCTTCTCCAGTTTGCCGCCATCAGCTGAGGCCTAAGTCCTAGGATCGCAGGCTGAACTGTGTCTGTTCCAACTCCTCCCCTCCTTTTTCTCTTCAGATGCTGCCTGCTGACACAGGAATGGAGGAGGTGAGGCCAGAGTGGACACCTTGGAGCCAAAAACAATTGCCCTGCTCCCTTCTCCAGCCCCTCCCGTCCTGTTTCTTCCCAAATGCTTTCTGTAGTAATATGTCTGAAACTGGCAACCAAAATGGCTTTGGAGTAGTCTGCACGGAGTGGCAGTTATGAACCAAACAGCAGCGGCAAGACTACATCAGGATTCCCAGGATGGTACTGGGCTATGGGGATTTGCCGAGGCAAGACTTTCATTTCAGTTTCTTCGGTTTTTTGTTTTTTTTTTTTACATATCGGGGTGGGGGCTGGGATTTAATGTTTATTTCAGTGCGGTTCATCTTCCAACTAAAATAAACGTTAAATTAAAACAAAAACCCCCAAAACAGGAATGCCTCCATCCCGCGGCCCCTGCCTCCTTAACCCTTTTTTGTAGTGCTACTGAAAGAGGCAGGAGAGATCCCTAGTCGGGCCCTCTTTAAAAATGGTGCTGGTCGGTGCCATATTGTTTTACAGCCACAAAGCAATACGGTCATAAAACAAGCAGGCACAAGGCACTTCAAGTGACTGCATGACTGGATCAAACTGAATTCCATCGTGCTACAGGGATTAAAAAATGGACACTCTAGCACCAACAACAACAACAACGATAAAGGCAGAGGAAAAGCTTTGCCACTTCTAGAAAGGGACCTACTAGGGCAAGCTCAAATATTTATAGTAGCACTACAGGTTCTGAGAAGACTAGGACCCCCACCGCCCAGCTGAAGAGAGAAGCTTTTAGTAGGAGGAAACTACATGCAGGGCTGAGCAAGAAGAAGCTGAAGCTGGAAAAGCACACGCAGCCTGTTATCACTGTTAGATGTATTCCTACAGTGCATGGGGGCAGGAGAAGGAGGTCGCTGGTTGGTGGCATTGGCAATGGAGAGGAAAGGGCAATTATTAGCCAGGTAGACTTGAGGAAAGCCACTACTTATCCCCGGGAATGGCCAACAAGACATGGATCTATTCTTTGAGATCTGCCGGGTACTTCCAATTGACCCGAATTGGTCACTACCACATACAGGATGCTGGACTCAAGTGACCCTTGGTTTGAACTAGCATAGCACTTCTTATGTTTTTATAGTCTTATGCATCTCATTGTCCAACAATGAAAAAAATTCCATCCCAATTCCTTATAGCGGCTTTTATATTTGTTAGATGCCTCCTTTCAAACAATAGATTTTAATAGGCCTCACTGTGTTTTCCATTGTGTTAAAATAAATTCTACAGTTTAACTTATCATTTTTCTGGGAATTGTTTTTTAAAAACAAATTTAAAAAAAATATTTTTGTCAGCTTGCATTTTGTTTGGCACCAGGGAGCTTATTATAGGCTTATATTAACATTGCTCTAAGACTCCAACATTGCTCTAAGCTTCAACGGCAAGAGGAAATGTGGAAAAAAGGATTTGCATTCACAAAAAAGCGGGGAGTAGCTGGCTTGTTACGGCGGTTGCTACCCCAAACCAAATAAGCCTGATACTACACTTTCAATGCATATCCAGCATAGCTCTCTGCTTCAACGGCAGGTGAGAGAGACTAATACTTCACGCATTTCCAGCATAGCTCTCTGCTTCAATGGCAGGGGAGAAAGACTGATACTTCACTTTCAATGCATATCCAGCATAACTCTCTGCTTCAACGGCAGGGGGAATGAAGAAAAGTATATATATATACAGACAACAACCAACAAGGACTGAATTACATAGTCTGGATAAACAAATAAGCATGGGTGTGGCTTGCTTATTGCAGTGCTTACTACCCCTAACTAATTAAGCTAGATATTTCACTTAGATGCAGTTCCAACACTGCTCTCTACATTAATGCTGGGGGTGGAAGGGAAATAGAACCAAAAGGTTACTAAGAACCAAGAGTAACAGAAAAGTATGAGAAAAAAAAACCAAAACCAAAAGTGTGAAGCTTGCTGGGCAGTCTGGATGGGCCGTCTGGTCTTCTTCTGCCGTCATTTCTATGTTTCTATAATAACCGTTCCATTGTAATATATACAGCTACAGATATTTAATTCCTTATTTACTTTTTATTTAATTTATATTTAGCACAGAACCTTTACAACTCTCAGGTTATTTGAAAGACAAACAGTTTGTTAATGCTGAACATTTGGGATTGTTTTTTAATTGGAAACATTTTGCACGGATGACCTCATTAATAAAACCTTAACTCCAGAATCATTCTGTCCATAATTTTTGTTTTCTCTCTGTAGTCAAAACGTTTTTATTAGATTGAAAACTTTCACTGTTTTCTTTATCCGTAGCAATATAATGTTCTGCAATAAAAAAAAAAAAATAGTCATTCTGAAGTCTGGCAAAATAATATACTTTTTTTTTTTTTTTTTTGTGGATGTCTGTATATGTTGCCAATTAGTTTAGCTGTAAATACAGACCTCCATCCATCACTAGTCTCTGGGTGGTTATAACAGAGATCTAATTTGTTTCAGATGCCTCCGCTTTTGGAGCTATTCGCTGACACTTGTTGACCTTCTGGGAAGAACAAAGGAGAAGCCCCTGAGACCCTTATCTGTTATGTATTAATAAGGCTTGTGAAGGGTACCTCTTACAGTGTAAGAGGGTACCCTTGCAAGCAGCAGCGCACAGCAAAGAAAGCCACATAAAGTCGCCCATAATACCAGAGCTTACAGATTTTAATAAGATAAGATTATTACAGCAAAATTACAGGGTTTTTTTGTTTTTTTTTCCCTCCTGCTCCTTCTGGCTACGGTGCCATGAGACTTCATTTGGAGCTATCCGTGTATTTTTTATCCCATTTTGTATAACCCTTTTGCAACTCACTTAGCCCAGTCGTTGTGGCATCCCTCAGCTGGGGGGCCATACCCCGGGACTGCCTCCAGACTCCTGCACTCGCGAGCTCATAGGCCAGCCACTCGGTGTCACTGCTGGGTAACATTTGGGACTCCCTTTCTCCAGGAGCTGTGAACGCTGCCACTGCAATATTCCTACCCTTGGCAGTCCTGGGAAATGGAGGACCTGACCCAAGAGTGGAGGAGGAGCCTAGTAGTTAGAGTGGCAGGCTGCAAACCATGTAAGCCAGGGTTTGTTTTGTTTTTTTTGCATTGTAAAAAGTGTAGAATTCAATAAAGATATAATTAATAAGATTTATGCCAGTACATCAGGGAACGTATTCGTGCACTTTTACACTTGCTAACCAACTAGCACAATTAATGTCAGACTCGTCTGCAGTCTGCTCTTTTTGGGTGCGAAGCCTGGATAAACCGGGGGATGTTCAGGGTGAAGTAGCAGGAGGGCCTCCGTGAACTGGTGGGGGTATCGGGGAACAGGTGAATCGATTTGAAATGCACACGCGTATTTTAAAATATACCTACCTCTGCATGCATTTCAGGGTTTTACGCATACGAGTTATATTTTTTCGCATGTAAAATATACATATGCATATTTATAAAATAGATGGGGAAAGTATGCGCTTTTAATGCATTACAAATATTCATGCATGACCAAATATACGCGCTCGTGTTGGGGAACGGATATACCCGTATTTTATAATCTGCGCAGACCAGATACACAACCAGATTATAAAGTACTGCAGTACATCACCATGCACCCCTATATGAGCTTCTACGGGACTGCACAGAGATCTTTTAAATTCCAGAACGAGAACCACTGCATGACAGATCAAAATGACCTTGCAAGCTGTGAAAGAGAGCACTCTGGCAGAGAGAGACCGAGCGACGAGAGTGCTTTATCATCAAGCTACTAAGGTGTACCACACCCATTCAAACTTAATGCTTTACTGAGCCTCACTAAAAGTCATCCTATGCACGTAAGTGACTGATTTTTAACGAGGCTTACACGATAGAGAGAAAAGAAGTGCATTAATGACCTGCGATGTTGCATGGTAACGCTGAGGCACACTTTTTAGTAAATCAACCCCATCAATAACAGGAAAGCTTTGAGAGAAGGGGTGGGGAAGAGACAAACAGCATCCAAATTCAAGAAACCAAGCAACAAGCACCGAGGGATCCTTTTGCGGTGGGGAAGCGAGGGGGCGAGGAATGAACTCAAGCAGGGCCTGACCTCTTCCAAAGGGAAGGGTGAATGTGCAGAGTAGATGGGCCTTGAGGGCCTAATCTGCCCTTCTGTTCTTTCTCCCACCTCCTTCCGCTTCCTTTGCTCGTTGCTGCGGGTTGAAGTGAAGAAAGCCATGGGACTTGCTTGAAGAAGGCCGAGTCAGGGGGGGATGGAAAAACCTCGCCCCCTTGGAACCTCCCTGCTTTCTCGGAATTTCTTGAATGCCTCAAAGAAGCCAAAATAAACTCATAAAAGAGGTTGCAGAAAAAGGTCATAGACCCACATAGCAAGTGTTAAGCAGTAAGAAATGAAAACAGGGTTGGTATTTTAACATTTCTTGATTGCTTTGGGATATTCTGTTGGAGGAAGGAGGGTGGTTATTGCAAATCTGGCTTTCTTTTCCGACTTCTTTGACCATGCACATGGTGGACACATTTGACTTGAGGCTAACACTGTAGGTTAAACAAGCCCCTCTAATTTCATTCTGCTGACGTCACGGGGAGGTTGCTGAATTACCTGGCTATTTGTCAATAGGTCGGCTTCACTGAAACAAAGCAAGGCAGAGAGAAATTTGGCGGAGGGTCATTTTACATCTTTTCAGGGGTATTTGTATTCTCATTGTTTTTATTGTTATCTGCCATGAACAAGACATTTTTGTAAATAAATACAGTATTTTGATCAATAATAATCCCTTTAAAAACAAACAAAAGCATGCACAGTCTAACCTGAAAAGAATGACAAAAAAAAGCCTCATTATGGGACTGATTATTTCTGCTATTGGCACAGCGGCTCCACACCACGATCACAAACTGCCCATGTGACTCTTCTGGTCTGACCATTCCTGGGTGCTCTGCTCATCAAAAAGACAGGAAGGGAGGGTCCCATCTGCTTAAAACTTTACAGATGCCCCCTCCTCACTCCACCTGCAAAATGTCTCATGCCAAACCCCAAAGCATCAGCAAACATACATTCGCTAACAGAAGAGGCTTTTCCAGAGGAACTTCTAGCAGTATATTCTTAGCAGCTGCACCAGTAGCTCCCTTCTGTCACCCATTACCCTGTCAACATTTTATTTTCCTTGGAAAAACATCTAGCATCGTGTAAATCTCTTTCCTGAAAAAGAATCTACCACAGGTGCTTTAGAGTTCATCCTCGGGATAGGAGGAGGTTGAACCTCCCAGAGAAAGTCAACACACACCACTGCTGACTCTTTGATTTGCTTGGCTTTGAAAGCCCTCATGTACTGGAAGCTCTTTATGAGTGCGGGCTAACCAACATGCCTTGGCTGTTCCGTTGTCTTTTCTTAATTCTTGACCCTTCTCACTCTGATCCATGACTATAGCTGGTTGCAAACTATTTAATGCAAATATTGCATTTGAGACTCACTTGTAGCTTGCACATAAATTACATTTTGCCATACACACTTTTATGATAAAATGCACTAAAGCTTAGCATGCAGAAAAAAAATAGGGCCGAATTTTAAAACCGGAGCTTGCACTAAAAGGCCCAATATGTTGAGTGTGCGGGTTTTAAAAGCTACTAATTCTGAGCGCATGTGTGTGTGCAAAAGCTAAAAAAAAAAAATAAAAAAATGGGGCGGGACATGGGTGTTCCGAGGGGAGACAACAGCTCTGCACGCCAATCCATATTTTAAAAGCGAGGGCTGCAACATGTGGCAAGCTGTTAGCCGCGTAGATTTACTGCTGCTCCTGGTGAGGTGTCAGTCTAACATGACAGGGTGAGAGGGCCGGGTCAACGGAAGAACCAGAGGGGTCTGGATGACCTTGAGATGGACCTGGCAAACTGGTGGACTGCACGGTAAAACTGGGAATGTTCCCCATTTGTGCAAGTTTTAGAATCCACTTACCCACGCACGTTACAGCCGACGTGGTCCTAGGGAAAATGCACGAAGTGCGTCTGCTCGGGTAACGGCTTAAAATGACGAGCAGATTTACACACGGCAGGCATATTTTAAAACATACACGGGCAACTGCGCGCATGATTTAAAATTCCAGCGTATGTCCGCTCACCCGTGTGCTTATTTTAAAGTTACCGTCAGTGCGTGCTCTTCACAAAGGACCTAGCATGTGCATTCAACTAGGCTCAGAAGACATTGTTTATATATTCTTAGTCCACAGTTTACTGTCATTAGCAGGTGCGTGCTAAACTGAGCACTCACTTGCATGTAAATTAAGGAACATCGTTTACAAATAGGCTTGAGCAGGTGAGTAGAAAAACCATAGCATGCGTACTATTTTCCACATGGCCACTAATGGTCTCTGGGTGCAAGCTGGGGCCATTTTATAACATACGTGCATATATGCACGCATGGCATGAAATAGGCTGTACACATGTACATGTGCGTACAATTTTATATGGACACATGCATGTGCGTACAAACGCCGCCTCTACTACGTAAGTGGGGGTATTTTATAGACTCACTCGCCAATGCCCCAGTAAAGGAGAGGACTTCCTAAGCCCCCTGCCCCCGCTAAATAGCCTCCCTTTTACCCTGTTAGCCCCCGCTGACTAGCCTAGAATTTTTTATTTTACAGCTTACACACCGTGCATAGCAGAAGTGAAGTTATGCGGTAGGGGACCCCGGCGCGCGCCAGTGCGTGTTATGTATTTATGCCTTGGATCCAATGAGAAATCTTGGAATGCCCATGCCCCGCCCACTCCTTGCTCCTTTTTGGGGAAAAATATTTGTGCGCATACCGGGAGATTCGCGTGTATACATGCACTTTTTAAAATCCGTGACTCGTGCGCTGGCCCGACTTCTCCGTGTTTCTCCCGCTTTGGCAAGCGTAGGGCTTTTAAGATTCACCTTTATGTGGATCTCTGAGGCAAAGGAGATAAATGACAATTTGGGATTGGAACCCAGATCCTTATTATTAGTATTATTATTATTTTTTTTTAATTATCTCTTTCTTCAATTTTTTAAACAATTACATAAAGCATTATTCACACGCCTTATTTTTCAGGAGGGAGTATGCATTAATCATCATCATAAAGAAAAACAAAGAAAAATATAATTAAAGAAGAAAAAAGGAAATTTTCCTAATTTAACAACTTATTTATCCATAAGCAAAACTCCTATCCTGTGCACCATGAAATATGGGGGGACAAACAGAAAAGGAGCAATACTATCCAATTTTCTATTCTGCAATTTAACCAATTTGTGAAATGAAGGAAGTAACCGGGTTGTAATTATAAACCTGTTTCACTGACTGACCCTAGCCTAGATTCATTTCTGGAATTCAGAAATACGTCCAGCTGATCGGGCTCCATAAAAAACATATCTGTTATTTTCAATTGTTAATACACATTTGCATGGAAACGTAATCAATATTTGAGCTCCTAATGTACGAGCCCTCGAACAGAGAGAGAGAAACTTTTTCCTGCGTAATTGCGTTGATCTTATAATGTCTGGGAAAAATCCAGACTTTTTCACCTAAGTAGAGCTTGTTTCTGTTACTGAAGAAACATTTGAGAACTTTATCCCTTTCCGCTGAAACCAAAAATGTAACTAACAGTGCACCTCTTCCCTCTACTTGTTCTTCCTGTGAAGTCTCTAAGAATCCAGTCAGGTCCTCAAGCGGCAACAGCGACATAGAACGCCCATCTCGACCTCCACCATTCCCAGCCGCTCCATCACCTCTCTGCACACGCTCAGGTAGAAAATAAGCATTCATTATCGTGGGCAGCTCACCTCTTGAAAACATCAATGTTTCTCGGAAATACTTAACAAGCTGTTCCTTAGGTGATATTAACTTGCACTTTGGAAAATTCATCATTCTCGGATTGTTATATCTGAGATTGTTTTCCAATCTTTCTAGCCTCTTCTCTGTCTTAGAGTCCCCTTGAATCAAATCAGTCTGGATACCTCTTATCTGGTTAATTTGAGAATCCATATCTTGAATTTTGGCTGATTTTGCCAGAACCACCGGGTTTATCAAACTAAGTTGATCTTGAAAACCTGTTACATTAGATGTTAAAGAACTATTGCTTTTTCCAACACTGAAACAGCGTTCCATAAAACATCAAGAGTCACTATATCAGGCTTTGTTACCAATGTTACTTGTGAAATATTTACCGCTGGCTTCTGCAGTGATATCCCCAACTCGGATAGGTCCGTCAGGCTCCTTCCTTGGGCGGTGGTAGCTGGCAGCGAACTGCCTACACCACTTAACATCCCAATATTAGCTTCTCGCAGGGCAGATAGATTTTTCATGCCCTGGGTTTGCCCCGTCGCTCCGGCAGCTAGGCCTCCCTCGCACGCTTGCTTCCCCTGTAGCAACTTCGGCTCCGGGGATTCAGCAGGCCCAAACTCTCCGACATGGGCAGGGGGAGAAGGCGTATCCGGTGCTCCAAGGCTAAGAGAGAGTTCGTCGAGCAGTAGCGAAGCTTGCTCTGCCTCGCTCACCGCATCCGACTCTCCTGGACTCGTCCCAGTGGCTGTGTAGAATTCACGGATCGGCCTCTGTATCTGGGCTGGCTTCAGTGTGCGGCATATCGAAAATAAGAGGAAATAGCCTGAAAATAATCGACGACGATCGGGAGCTCCTTCCAGCGCGTCCTTCCTTCACAGCGCCATATTGTTCCCCCCTCCCCTCCCCCAGGTCCTTATTCTAACTACTAGGGTCCCTCGCTCTCTCATCATAGATAATCCTAACTTACCGTGAATTACACTAGAGCACCAGCTAGGTTTCAACAAAAGGTTCTGACTCCCATTGGCACATGCATGCACATCCCCCCACTTTATAAAATCGGGTGGGCACACGTATGTGCTAGATGCACGCCCCCCTCTATGTGTGTAAAAGTACACACATGGGGGAGGAGGCAAGATGGCGGCGTAAGTGGCATTTTACTGCTGTATTCTTTTTTCGGACGTGTTCCTTTTTTGCCAGAGGATGGCTCCCAGAAGGAAAGAGAACAAGTAAGGTGGATCCTTCTGAGACCCAGTCCTCATTTCTTCTGCGACAGACTTTTGAATGCATCTCTGTCCAGACCCCTGGAAAGATAAGTTCAACAGTTCCTGTAGTGGGGACTTGGGGAGATTGGGGAGTAAGTTAATCTCTAATTTGTGTGTTTGATAAAAAGAAAAGAAAGGTAGGTAGTTCGAAGTGTGTCTCTTTCCCTCCCAGCCACACACCTAAGCAGATTCTTTGATCTGTAGACTCTTATCCCATTTAACATAAGAAACATAAGAACATGCCATGCTGGGTCAGACCAAGGGTCCATCAAGCCCAGCATCCTGTTTCCAACAGTGGCCAATCCAGGCCATAAGAACCTGGCAATTACCCAAACACCAAGAAGATCCCTTGTTACTGATGCAATTAATAGCAGTGGCTATTCCCTAAGTAAACTTGATTAATAGCAGTTAATGGACTTCTCCTCCAAGAACTTATCCAAACCTTTTTTGAACCCAGCTACACTAACTGCACTAACCACATCCTCTGGCAACAAATTCCAGAGCTTTATTGTGCGTTGAGTGAAAAAGAATTTTCTCCGATTAGTCTTAAATGTGTTACTTGCTAACTTCATGGAGTGCCCCCTAGTCCTTCTATTATTCGAAAGTGAAAATAACCGAGTCACATCTACTCGTTCAAGACCTCTCATGATCTTAAAGACCTCTATCATATCCCCCCTCAACCGTCTCTTCTCCAAGCTGAACAGCCCTAACCTCTTAATTTAAAATGAATAAAGATAAAAAAAAATCTCCTGCTGCCCATACCTGGGATATTTTGAATTCCAGATGCCCTGAGATTGTCGTGCATTAGCAGAGGGAGAGGAGAGGAGAGGGGTTGTTACTCATAAAAACTTTATTCTCTCTCTCATACATGCACACATACACAGTCATGCCCTGTCTCTCATACATGCACACATGAATATGCTCTCTCACTTCCCCTCCCCCAGTAGCACAAGGCCAACAGCAACAGCCTTGTCCTTCAGCCCCCTCAGCCCATGGTGCTCCTCATCTTTCTTCAGGCCTGCGGGGTTGACACTTCTCTGCCTCCTGTGCAGCTTCCTACAGCCGAGCAGGAACTGGAGCCGATGTTACAGCTTCCTGAGTGGGCGGGACCACTCTGGTTGGCTGCTGCTGTTGCTTGCAGCGCGGTCCTGGCCAGTACCGCGTCTTCTTGTGGTGGGGACGCGCTCTTTTTCTTCCTGACCTCGTTGGCATCGGCATGTTCTCTCCCTCTTCCCGCACCATAATTATTAGATTTGTATATTCTGCTTTTTGGCACTTCAGTGTGGATTACATTCAGGTACTGTAGTTATTTCTCTGTGCCCAGAGGGCTCACAATCTAAGGGGTAGATTTTAAAATTTTGCGCAAGCGCGTACTTTTGTTCGCGCACCAGGCGAGAACAAAAGTACGCTGGATTTTATAAGATACGTGCGTAGCCGCGCGTATCTTATAAAATCCCGGGTCGGCGCGTGCAGCCTGTTCCCTCCAAGGCCACTCTGAAATCGGAGCGGCCTCGGAGGGAACTTTCTTTCCACCCCCCTGCACCTTCCCCTCCCTTCCCCTACCTAACACACCCCCCCCGGCCCTATCTAAACCCCCCCCCCCCCCCTACCTTTTGTTGGCAGATTTACGCCTGCTGAAAGCAGACGTAAATCTGCACGGGCCAGCGGGCTGCTGGCGCGCCATCACCCGACCCGGGGGCTGGTCCGGAGGCCTTGACCATGCCCCCGGTCTCGCCCGAACCGCCCCTGACCCCGGACACGCCCCTTTTAAGAAGCCCCGGGACTTATGCGTGTCCCGGGGCTGTGCGTGTAAATCCGGCCGGATTTACGCGCGCAGGGCATTTAAAATCTGGCCCTAAGTTTGTACCTGAGGCAATGGAGGGTAAAGTGTCTTGCCCAAGTTCACAAGGGGCAGCAGTGGGATCTGAAACTTGGTATCCCTGGATTAAAGCCAGCTGCTCTAACCACTAAGCTACTCCTGCATGGTATGGCCCTGTGCCAGGGCGGGAAGAGGGAGAGACATTGCCGATGCTGCCCTCCAACCTGTGGCACCCTAGGCAGTTGCCTTCTCCGTCACATGCAGCTCTTTTGGATGACCGCACCCCAGATGCACTTCTTAGCATTGAGTCCCAGCTGCCAAATCTTTGACCACTCTTCAAGCTTTCTTTAATCACTTTTCATTCTTTCTGCTCCTTCAAGCATGTCCACTCTGTTATATATCTCAGTTGCAGATCTTAGGGGACAGCATTAATTTTACGGTTTTAAAAAAAAACCCCCAAATATATATATCACATTGTGGTAACTTGGGCGATAGCAGCTTGGGAAACAGCCAGGAAGAATAAGGAGACAGACTCTGGCAGTTTCCTTTATGTGCAATTTACAGTGCAAAGTAAATCAAAAGAAAAATGCAGCTCACCTTAAGTTCAGGCAGTACACACATCAAACACAGGAGGTTTTAGCTTAGGTTGGCTTCCTTCCTGCTCCCTGGGGCCTCTCTAACTCTTTTAGACCCTGAGTTCTTGTACACTGGTGAAGGGCTTCCTTGTAAGTCTGGATCTGAAGGAAGACTGGGAGAGACAGTTGTGCCCAATCCCTTAAAGTGTTCGGAGGGAGTTTCCTATAGACTCCCTCACACACACACATCTGAATTAGAATCCGGATTAGAATCAGAAGGTGCATTGTTATTCTGGATTGATCCAGGGCTCTGGATTAGAATCAGAAGGTGCATTGTTATTCTGGATTGATCCAGGGCTCCGCACCTCGTCTGAACCATTTCATTCAGCCCTACTCATACAATCCTTTAAACCTCTGCTGATAATTTTTATAGTTTGTCACAAAAATAAAACAAGAAAAAGACAGGAGTAGTTGATTAATACGGGACTAATAGTGGTGTCACAGTCACATAATTAGCTAAAAAGCCCAGACCTCAAGGGGAAGCATCTCAAATGGAGGGGTTTTTTTTTGAGTGGTTCTATTTCAAATTTGCATATTTTAGTATATATAAATATTTTTACTAAATTGTTGTATTCATGCAAATGGTACTAGACTAATGGCTGAAGTGCCTTTTGTGCTACATTAGTCCTAAGTGTAATAATTTAATCAGATTCCAACACTTATCTACATCAATATTTTATTCCACTGATGATTTCTTGCCTCTCTCTCTCTTCCAGTTTTTCCAATTAGTTTGGTTATCAATTTGTCTCTATATATTTTCTGTCTTCAGAGGCAGTCTCAGATGGAGTCAGAGGAGAATTTACGGAAATGTGTAGTAGTTCCATCCATTTAAAAAGAAAAAACCCCAGACAAAACAAAAATGGTCTGACTATATATGTACAACAGCCTTAAGACACTATTATCGGTTTTAACAGATGCTTCCTGTCCAACTATTTTGACTTCTGGAACTTAAATGTCAAAAGAAGATTTGGGAGATCCATTTACTAAAGAAGGAACCATAAAGCAGAGGTCAGACTGTCACGCTCGACGTATGTAGTGTTTCCAAACACTATTTATTCCTACAAACTTAACCTCGACCAGGTGAAAAATTCCTGCAGAAAAATAGATTAATATTAATTACAAAGGCAATTTTGCAAGTTTAAAAAGTGTCATGGTTGACAATTTACTTAACATTATGGAGGGACATGATCAGATTCCACATGCATATATCTCAATTATAGTACTTTTGGGGCCAGAACAATGACTTAACATAGTAAGCTTGCGGCCAGATACCACTAGTGTATTCTGCTGTCAGCACTGAAGCCAGAAAGCTTGAAAGGCAAGGAAATACCAGGGGTACTATTTTTGTGATTTATCTGTTCTAAAGGTTTCCCTTCAGTCTCTAAATATTGTAGGTCAGTGTAAGGTCAAGTTATGAGGAATGCATGTAATATGAAGTGTGGCTATGATATTTGATGTGAGCACCATGAGACCTCAGTTCTTATTTTTCCTGAAATCCTTCTGGATTAATTAGGGCAAACACATGATGGAGGACTCAACTATGCAGACTTTGGAGGCGTGCAAAAAATTATGCACAGAAATATGTGGGTGGTCCTGATACCGTCTGCCATTCCAAGTTCAAACGTACGGTTGCTGAAGAGAAAGGGGGAAGGGCATTTTGGGGATTTCTGCGTACGTTACACCAGGTTTGACTGCTCGCACCTCAGACAGTCGTACCAGACAATCTTGCCACCCTTCCGTTTAATGGGACAGCGCATCAAAACCATCCTGCTCTACCAGGTCAGCTGACTTTGCAGTCTCACCCTTGGGTGCCATTTACTGCTCGGTATAGATCGGCCTATACCTTTCCTTACCAACCCAGGCCCTCTCTACTCTGCTTACCATTTAGAGGTCCCAAGTAATTTTCTGGACATTGGCTATGATGAGGATTCGACTGACACAATAAATAGTTTAACCATAAACATTCCCATTTGTTCTAATGTTTATTTATCTGTTTATTTATTTGCGGTAACTTAATTTCAACCTATAACTAGTACAGCTGTCGTCGGTGGATTACAACATCATAAATACAATTAAAAAACCCAATCAGTTAAAACAGTTACATAATCAATTACAACATGCAAGCTCCCCTAAAAAATGTGACTTTCAAAGCTTTCTAAAACCTTTGTGCTTTTGAATTTTCCATAGCTCTGTTCATCCTAACCCTCTTTCTAGGAGGTAATGGCAGGATCTCTTAAACTGCCTTAGGTCCCAACTGAGCCACAGCTTCCATTCTACTTCGGAAATAATGTAAATAATGCCATCTTTAGTTGAGCCAATCAAAGTACTCATATTCAGGGGAACAATATATACCCTGTTTGAAAAAGAGGAATTCTGAAGATTAGATAAAAAGATGTGATCTGAAATGAAACCGTGCAAGAGTTGATGGGAAGCAGAACCCCCCCCCTCATAGAAGACCTGGTGAAACGAAATTAGATTTGCCAGTCATGTACGGAGAGGTTCTGGTGGCAAATTAGCAGGGCATGAGAGAAGAAAGCACAAAGCAGTCAAGAGGTGGCAATATAAGCGACACAAAGAGGAAAGCTGGGCAAAGAGAGAACCAGCAGACCAATAGTTCCAACTAGGGATCTGCATTTGGATTCATCCGAAAGGGAAAACGTGATGCGTGAACTGATTTTCAGTTTGGCTCAGTCCCTGAGCAATTCTGAATCCTTTGCAGCTTAGCTGATTGGGGATGGGACATTGCAAGAGCAGGACCAATCATATTTCATCACTTTTTTCAAAAAGCCCATCCCAGCTGGCAGCTGCATGGATTGACTTCATCATTTTTCTCTTTTAGGTAAAAGAGAAACTAAGAAGACTTGGAGCAGTGACCAACGAAACCCCTCCCAGCCCAGCCCCCGAGAAAAACATCCCTGGGGATCTAATGGGATCCCTCGCACCTACTTACCCCCCTCCCCCGCACCCTTGAACAGCTGAAAGTTAAAATAAAAGTCACCCTGCACTACCCCCACAACTAAGGAAAAGTCCTGCCTCCTTGCAGTACCCCAGTGTCCCGCTTTCCCTGAAAACGTCTCCCAGCCCTGGTCTCCCTAGCTGTGTAGTGGAAGCAGAAGCATCTCCCACTATGTCCTACCCACTGGCTTCATTTTCAAAATATGAAACAGAACATCCCAGGAAATACAAAAGAGCTCACCTTACCAAAAGAGACCTTCATAAACTGGGAACTTCAACATTCGCTAAAGTGCTGTTCCATATAAACTCGGAACGCTTAGCATGAGTGAAAACATTCTTTTATTTCATAATCATTGGGCTCCACAAAGTCCCAATTTTTTTTAAATTTTTTACCAAACTTTTCTCAGTGATTTATGTTTTATCTTCATGTATAAGTCTAAAATGCATTCATTAAACAGAGGTGTGCACTTATCTTTGAAACCAGCAGTAGAAATATTAAATACTGAATGGTTGATGGGAACTTTAAAAATTAGTCCGTAAAAAGGCTATCACGCAGCACCTTTCGATTTTTCATTGAACATTAAAAGAAAACATTCATTCAAAAGTGCACAGATAATTAAACTTTACAATGCTTCAATAAAAACTTATTTTTTGAGCAGCTGTTTACACTTACTGAAAAAATAGGACACCCATTCATTATATTTCCCATCACATTGACATCGTATATGCGTGAAGTCACACAAACTTCTGCTTTTTAAACTTAACACACACCGGTCTAACATGAAGGACACAACAGTAGACCAATTAGGAACCTTGGCTCCTCCCCCATATACATGGATGTCAGAAGGTCCCTATGCATAAGGCTGAGTCTTAAAGTATTTCACTATACGATGAAGCCTAGTATGATGGTCATATATTCTAGTCAACATTATTAGTAGTCATAATTCATGTGTCTTATATATCAACGTCTTATTTCAGGATTGAGTTGGCTCTTAATGATATAGTGAACGTAACTCCAACGATCCTAACACCAACAGGTCTGCCTACGAGCAATTTGTTAGTGATTGATTCAAAGTGAATATCCATCGTTCTTTGAAATTCAGTTGGGCAGAGATATCCCCTCCTCTCTGTCCAATCTATGACGGTCTAAGATAGTTCTTCAAATCTGCGTTGAAACTGCATACAGTGTTTAACAATTGGAGCCTCCTCCCTCTTCATATTTAGACAGCTTCTATGTTCACATATCCTTATCTTGAACGCTTGAGAAGTTCTGCCAAAATAAATTAAAGGGCAGCTACACATGATCGGCTACGCCACATTAGAGGAATTACAATCAGTTAGAGTAGTTCTCTCAAAGAAGGAATGAGAGATAGGATGTTTCCAAGATATTTCAACCTTTGTATTTGAGCAGATGTCACAGTTATTGCAAGTGTAATGTCCTGCATTAGGTTTTTCAGATATAACAATAGCTGCAGATAGTACATCTGCTCTTGCTAATATGTAAAGGAGTAGGCTAGTGGTTAGAGCAGTGGGCTATGACCCAGGGAAATCAGCATTCAAATCTCATTGTTGCTCCTTGTGACCTTGCACAAGTCATTTTACCCTCCATTGCCTCAGGTACAAAATTAGATTGTAAGCCCTGTAGGGATAGGGAAATACCTATAGTACCTGCATATAATCCGCTTTAATGTACACTTTGAAGTCTGAAAAGCAGAATATAAAAATCTAAATAAATAACATATTCTTAATATTTTCCCCTACTATAGGCTATTAGAGGCAGTTCTGTAAAAACCAAATGGAGAGAGAAAACATTCAAATGTTTTATAATACTAGAGGCCACCAGAGCAGACTTATTCGAATGTGGCACTGCCCACATCTCATCAGCACAGGGACATTTTGTAACCCATTGTCCTAAGAGACCAGAAACCTCCATAAGTAGAAATCTAATTGGGAGAGCAATTTTTCACCATTCCGTGTCCTCCCCACAATTAATGATACCGGTGTCCCTCATCTTCGGAAAACACTTAGTTCAAACTGGAGCCTTAGTAGATTCCGGAGCTGGGGAAAATTTTATTCAGGAATCGCTGTTACGTCAGTGTGGATGCCCTACTACCATTTGACCACTCCTTGGGGTTTTTCTTCCATCTAAGGGGAACCCTTACATGGTTGCGTGATTACGACCACCTCGCCTATCACTATGCAGATTACCAAGAAACCTCAGTTCTATATGCTATTTAAAGCATCCAGCCCTCTTGTACTTGGATTACCCTGGCTCAGACTCCACCAACCATCCATTGACTGGAGCACCTTTCAGATCACCCAATGGGGTCCATGCTTCCAGGATCATTGTGCTGCCTCGTTTGTATCTCCGGATGATTTGCTCCAGACCACCTCACCTGAAGTACCAGATATGCCACTTCCATATACATCCTGTTCCAGCTTATGTTCTGAGACTTGACCAAAGACCCTAGCATCTTGCAATCCTGCTGACCACTCAAAACCTCTGAAGTCCATCATTGTGGAGGTAGAGCCACTGCTAAGATTGCAGGGGCTGTCCTCATTCAACATGATGATCTTGGGACTTAGAAGTCACGTCTTTGTCCCTTCAAAGGATTCTTGTCTGTAGAACAGGATCAATCACCAATTCAGTCCAGAGACCAAAGAATCCCTAGATGTCATTGCTGAAACCCCCCCCCCCCCCCCCCCCCCCCCCCCCGAGTTCCCAGATGGTAAAGATGTACCTTGATGTCTCTCCAGAAACTGAAGATAAGAGGCTTGGGGTGAGGGCTTAGAGGAGGGGGTACTGTTATGTTATGCCACTCATAGGACGGCCTTGCAAGCGGTTACACTTACCTTCAGGCCGGCAGGACGCCACCAAGATCATCGCTCCCGGACCTTCCTCTAGGTGCACGTGAGCCCGAAGTCAGTTTCTTTAAAGGGCACATGGTAGGGAAAACCCATGTTGCTCTTGGATGACATATTGACTCTTCGCCTTATAAAGGGCTCTTCCGATGTTCCTTTGTTGCTTCAGCAAAGTTCATCTGTCTTGTCTTCAACTACGGCCGCAACCTTGTCTTCAGCTTCAGTCTGCTCCATCTTCAGCCCCAGCCACAACTTTCTGTCTGTCTTCGTCTTCAGCCTCAGTCACAATCTTCAGCCTGCCTTCATCCCAGCTGTCTTCAGCCCTTCATCGGCCTTGTTTCATCTTCAGCTTAGCCTGCTCTTCGGCTCTGCCCATAGTTACTGATTTCTCGACTGTTTCATAGTCTGGCACGTGCAAAGACTCATTTGCCCGTTGTCGGTGCAGACCTTAGGGCCCTGCCCCAGTGGTTGCGTCAATTGTGCTATGGCAAGAGGGGCTCATATTTATGTCACTTTCAACAGCTACAAACTGCTGTTCCGCTGATACTCGTTACCTGATAGAATTATTAGCCAAGATGTATCTCTCCACTCAGGATAGATTTTGGCATAATTTTGGGGGAAGTGGAGCATTATATATTTTAGTAGAAGATAGTTGCATGCCACTTTGATGTTAGTGCAGATAGTGTAGCTGGGTAGCTGGGTTCAAAAAAGGTTTGGATAAGTTCTTGGAGGAGAAGTCCATTAACTGCTATTAATCAAGTTTACTTAGGGAATAGCCACTGCTATTAATTGCATCAGTAGCAAAGGATCTTCTTGGTGTTTGGGTATTTGCCAGGTTCTTGTGGCCTGGATTGGCCTCTGTTGGAAACAGGATGCTGGGCTTGATGGACCCTTGGTCTGACCCAGCATGGCAATTTCTTATGTTCTTATTTTGTGGTATAGTAAATAATAAACTAAACTAAAAAGTTTTCTTTTTCTATTCATGGTGGATGTGCTCAGCTACCCATATATACTGGTCTGAAACTATCTCACAAATCATCCACATTTCGGGGATTCAGCTGCCCTTAGATACCCAAGAGCCCAGTTTTGAAACATTTTTACATGGTCCCATAAACGTGTATAGGGGTCCATGGAGAATTGCACTAGTATTTTATAACCTGCATGGATGAATTCATGCATCTTTTATAATAAGTAAAGCTCAAAATTTCACATGTACTCAGGAACCTTAGTACATGCGTACATTTTCATGCACACATGCGTGCATTTCCAAAATGGCTTTCTCGGCAAGACAGCCTAGCTTCACCACCAGGCATGGCCAGGCTGGTCTTCCTGATGGAGAGAAACGAGAATGTACTGGCCCCCCCATCTGGAGTCTGCAGAGACAAAACTGTACATGAGGCGGGCTTTGCAGGCTGTGCGAGAGTATTCAACCATGGAGCCTCCTACCCACGAGACATAAGTGCCTCAATGGAACTAAGTGGGGAAAAAAGAAAAAAAAGAAAAAAAAAAGTGCAGGCAACCAGGGTGGATGTGCAAAATTTAAAAAAAAACTTGTGGTGCAGGCTTTTACACTCTGCATGCAGTTTTGCAAAGAAGCCTTGGAAAAGATTGCACTTGTAAAGGTGCATCCTCACACATGAACACACTGGGGCTGGGTGCAGCACATCAGCACAGCCCTGCAAGGAGCTTCAGAGGACAGCACCAAGGCCCTTATTAGGGATGTGCAGACAAAAAGTTTATGTTCATAAGTCCATAAGTCGAAAGGGGGGGGTCAATTTCGGTCAATATGGACATATGTAGAATTCCATAAGTTGAGTCTATGTCCATACGTGCACCGATTCCCTAAATAAAAATTTAAACCCCTCACCCTCCTTAATCCCCCCCCAAGACTTACCAAAACTCCCTGGTGGTCCAGCGGAGAGTCAGGACGCCATTCCTGTATTCCTTTGCGAGGAGCACGTGACGTCTGCGTCACGTCATTCCCCACGCGTTCGCTCCGGGACCCTCGTTGGACCCAACCGGAACTTTTGGCCAGCTTGGGGGGGCCTCCTGACCCCCCCCAAGCTGGCCAAAAGTTCCGGTGTCAACATAGTCTGTCTATTTTTGCTGCTTTCATCAGAGGCCTTACTCAGCAATACCCTGTCTCAGCCAATAGCAGGAAGTAGTGCACTCACAGGCCAACTAGAGAAAGAAGTAGGGTGTTAAAAGCTACTTGAAATTCTCTGAAAATACCAGAGAATCTCTATGCCTGCCTTTAAACAAGGACCTTTGCCTTGGGGCACCATCATGACCATTGAGGCACACTCCAACACATACCGCCCTGCCAATGGGCCTATCTCAAAGATATGAGCGCTAGATGGGCACCTTGCTATAAAGGACTCCTGTGCAGAAACCGACATGTCTGAGGGAACCAACGGATGGCCTTGCAGCCCTCTCTAGCAGATGGTATCCCATGGCCGGGATCACATCCCAGCTCCCATGAATGGAATGCGTTCTAACAGTCTGCATGATGCTGCATATCACACCCCGGGGCACACCAGCTGACAGCTTACCAAGCACTTTTTTCTCTTTTAGGAACAGCTGGCCCCCTTCTGTTGATGCAAAAGCAGTGCCAGCTGCATGTAGCCAGCAGCCGCCACCACCACTACCACCTGCAACGGCACAGCAGCTGCCCCCTCCCCTCAACTTGTGGCTCCAGGCCTTGGGAAGATCAACCTTCCCTTTCCTCTCTCCAACCTCGTAGGGCCTCCTTCCCTTTTCCCCACAGGATCTCAGGACACAGGTCCCGATGGTGCCAAGCTATTGCTGGGCGAGGGAAGGGAGCATCAATCAGGGCTGCTTTCTCCTGATTCAGGCCTGCACCCAATGGCTATAGATCCAGGCCCTGCAGCTGGAACATTTGCACCCAAGCTCAGAGGCCCAAGTTGTGACAGCTAAGGAGGTTCGCCTTTCAGAGGATTGGGGACAAGTAGGGCAAGGAAGCTGGTGGCTGTGTGGATTATCTCGTGCAGGCTCAAGAGGGCTACGTGGCCACTCGTCAGCTGGTGGGCATGAGGTGACCACCACAGCCCCCAGCCCCCTAATCCTATCAGGACTTGTCCTCCTGAGGTTCCGAAGGCCATTTTAGTTATATAAATAGTTATGTCCCTAGATTTTCCCACCCGAAGCCCCCTTTTCATTTTAGAATTTGTACAAGTTTTTTAATTAGCAGCTGCTTACAGTGTCATCTGTACAAGGGGCTCACAGTGCACTTAGTGACATGCCTTCTCCATCGATGGCCCTGCATGGTGGAATGCCCAGTCCATGGAGCTATAATTGCAAACTGACTATGTCAAATTTAGGAAACAATTAAAGGCACTCATTTTTTTCAGGAGCTTTTTGATAGTTTCTTAAGTGCTGCTTGTGTCTGATTATTGAGTATACATTTTATATTATTTTATCCATGATGATGTTATGTTTTTGTTTTCTTAAAAGAATGTTTATGTTTTGTTTGCAAGCTACTTATCACAGGAATTCCGGTCTAGGTGGATTATAAATAGACTAAATAAAAGTTTTATAATTGCTACTTTTTCTGTGTGTCTTCTTTGGCAGGTTGAGTAGCAGGGCCTAGCCCCTTTCAGCACAGCCCACTTCACTCACTCTCACACTGGCCAGCACGTAACTAGGCATGTAGTCCTTTCCTCTCATCTCTATTATCCACTCTTCTACCCTTTCGGCTGCCTCAATTCTGTTCTAGTTTATTTAGCTCTCACCACTCCAGATGTAGCTCTCCTAAATGTCCTTGCTGTAACATGCACAACACAACAGAGGTCTTACCTCCTCTTACTGTACAGATGTGAGTGAGGCCAAGCTACAAACTATAGCCTATAGAGAGGAAACGTCTTGTCTGCTTCACCTCTACTAACATCACACAAAGAGGTGGAATTTAGTGGCTCTTTCACCAACAGGAACCTTTTAGCAGAGAAGAAGTGACATTGAAATGTGCAGGTAGCAGCTCCTTTCTACAGAAGCTGCCTGCATCAAGCTCTAATCAACCATCTCTCTCTCCCCTCTAAGCTGGTGGTGATGGTGAAAGGAATACGGCACCAGTTCAGTCTTACCCCAAGGTGATGATGGCCTACCTGGAGTTCATCTGGTGGCAGATGTGACAAGATACCAAATTCTTATTTTCTCTCTGCATACATTGGTTCTCGTCTCAGGAAAGGACCAGCTACCCCTGACATGGGCATTTTCTTTCAGCAACAGATCCCTGCAGGACTTACCAATGCAAACATCTCTGGATGAGCCACATGCCAACAGAGGTCAGCCTGCCCGTACATCAGTCACCCCTGGGGCCCTGTCTTCTATTAGACATGTACGCAAAAGAAGTAAGTAGTTGAAGGCTTTCTTATTAAAGCTGCCAGCTGTGAGCTATCAGGGACTCCTCCATGTTACCATTACCTCGTCCCCTCACCCATCTGCACCCCTTATAATGGAGAAGGACCCACACAAAGCAACACTTCAGAGTGTGAGGTAAATCACCTGAAGCAAGGTCAGAGCTATCAGTTTCCTCAGCTGCTTCCCATCCAGACATTATTAACATTAAATGGGATATGTAGGGTACAACTAGCAAAGGAGCCCCTCTGGAAACAAACACTCTGAAGTCTTCTGTTACACAGAGCCCATACAGTAACAAAGAAGAGTGTTGTGTGGTGACTGAAAGGCCTCACTAACTCTTTTATTAAATAGCAGCTATAAAGGGGAAGAGCTAAGGCCATTAAAAGCCAGGAAAAGGCTTCAGATAATTAGATAATCATCCACACATGCCTTGTATTTCTTACACCCAAGCTTTAGCTTATTGGCCAACTCTACACACACATAAAAATAATCACATACACTGCTCTACAAAAAGGCACTGTATGCATCCTGCTCTAAATTATATTATTTTATTAAAGTAGATGCATACTTTTTATTTGCATAAATCCTGTCCCCTTGAGCTCCTAATTACATCGACTTTACGAGCAAATGTGGGTGTATAAGGGCAGGTCTCGTAGGCTTGTAAGTGCACTGTGCCTGAAGGAACGGTACCCCCGCTTATGAAGCCTAACCACCAGCCAGGACTTTCTTTTCAGGGAGGTCATGACGGTCCCGGTTATCCTGAATGGGAAGTTCAGGAAACTGGGATCCCACAGAAAGGAGCAGACCTGGAAGGAAATCCACAATAGACCAAATGCTGTCTTCCACAATAACAGAAGTATGAAAGACCTCAGTCGCAAATGGTGAGAACGCAGAGGCAAAATTAAGGAGAAACAGGTAAGAATGAGGGCAGAAGTGACCCGCCAACCAGGTTATCTTCCCTCAAGGAGAGTGGACAGTCTTCAGCAGCGTATCAGAGGCTGCAGTGAGAGGAGTTAATGAGCTGGACACCTCATGCTTTCAAGGGTGACAAGGTGAGCCATCTTTGTAAGAAAGGCATATACATTTCTTGCATATAGACCTACTCTATCATTTATAACTATACATGTGTATACACATATTTACAGATAGTCTATGATCCAAAAACCTGATATGGCCTGCATTCATGGGCAGCACCTTTCTGCCAGCTTGTAGGCTAATTAAAAAAATGCACAATGGAAGCATTGACACTCTAGGGCATGCTAGACAAGAAGACTTTTCAGTAGCTGGTGGTTGTAGAGTGGGGCCCATGTAGCTGTTCTCCCTGCCCTGTAAGAAAGGTCCAGTGCATGAGAAGAGAGAAGGCCAGATAGAAAGAGTCAGTAGGGTCAGTTTGTGTAATTTATCTTCTTCCAAGGGATGACACATAACATGACCCAGACAGGCCAGTACCCAGTGGCATTGGAAGGCCAAGGCAGCTGCCAGTCCAGAGGAAGAGAGCGAGTCTGAAGAGGAGAAGTATGCAGATTCTGTGGTGGAACTAGATGAGCCCAAGAGGGATGCAGCAATGGATGAGGAGCCCTTCCCCACCGATAGCAATGAACATACTCTCAGATTCTTATGACAAGATGTTGAGGAGGTGGAAGGCAGAGAAATGGAAGAAGCCAGCTTTTCTCTGAGAGTTGATGAAGAGGTGTCTTGTAGGGATGTGAATCGTTTTCCATATCGTCTTAACGATAGAAATCGTGTGGCAGGGCAAGAAAATCGTCTTAGGCACGATTTTTTAGTTAAAAAATCGTTAAAAATCGTTTTTTCCGATTAGTGCGCACTAACTCGAGTTAGTGCGCACTAACTGGGAGTTAGTGCGCACTAACTGAAAATGATACAATTTGACACTTTTCAGGTCAGTTAAGGTCAGTTTAGGAATGAATATGTATTCCTATTGGCTGCCCTCTTATTTATTCATGTTACCAAGTTTCCTACTGACAGTATATGGGGGATGGGAAATGGAAACAGTTGGTAGCTTGACAAAACAAGTAATGTGATCAGTCAATGTGACTAGAACTTGTGCCCTAACCCTGATACCAGGGGTATTGTGATCTTCCTGCACACAGTGCCCTATCCCTATTAATACCAGGAGTGTTGTGATCTTCCTGCACACAGTGCCCTATCCCTAATACCAGGGGTGTTGTGATCTTCCTGCACACAGTGCCCTATTCCTGATACTGGGGGTGTTGTGATCTTCCTGCACACAGTGCCCTATTCCTGATACCGGGGGTGTTGTGATCTTCTTGCACACATCCCGATATCAGGGATAGGGCACTGCATGCAGGAAGATCACAACACTCCTGGTATTAATAGGGATAGGGCACTGCATGCAGGAAGATCACAACACTCCTGGTATTAATAGGGATAGGGCACTGCATGCAGGAAGATCACAACACCGCTGGTATCAGGGATAGGGCACTGTGTGCAGGAAGATCACAATACCCCGGAGGAGTGAGGGTCAGGCAGCTCCCCCCTGTCTGTGAAGCCAGCCTCTCACTAGTAATGCAGGGAGGGAGCTGTCTCAGACTTCACCATCCTCCCCCCCCCCTTACCCACACACCATTCACTAGCTGGGACATGGGGGAAGTCAGGAGTGAGGGTCAGGCAGCTCCCCCCTGTCTGTGAAGCCAGCCTCTCACTAGTAATGCAGGGAGGGAGCTGTCTCAGACTTCACCATCCACCCCCCCCCCCTCACCCACACACCATTCACTAGCTGGGACATGGGGGAAGTCAGGAGTGAGGGACAGGCAGCTCCCCCCTGTCTGTGAAGCCAGCCTCTCACTAGTAATGCAGGGAGGGAGCTGTCTCAGACTTCACCATCCTCCCCCCCCCCTCACCCACACACCATTCACTAGCTGGGACATGGGGGAAGTCAGGAGTGAGGGTCAGGCAGCTCCCCCCTGTCTGTGAAGCCAGCCTCTCACTAGTAATGCAGGGAGGGAGCTGTCTCAGACTTCACCATCCTCCCCCCCCCCCCCCCACCCACACACCATTCACTAGCTGGGACATGGGGGAAGTCAGGAGTGAGGGTCAGGCAGCTCCCCCCTGTCTGTGAAGCCAGCCTCTCACTAGAAATGCAGGGAGGGAGCTGTCTCAGACTTCACCATCCCCCCCCCCCCCCCTCACCCACACACCATTCACTAGCTGGGACATGGGGGAAGTCAGGAGTGAGGGTCAGGCAGCTCCCCCCTGTCTGCGAAGCCAGCCTCTCACTAGTAATGCAGGGAGGGAGCTGTCTCAGACTTCACCATCCTCCCCCCCCCTCACCCACACACCATTCACTAGCTGGGACATGGGGGAAGTCAGGAGTGAGGGTCAGGCAGCTCCCCCCTGTCTGTGAAGCCAGCCTCTCACTAGTAATGCAGGGAGGGAGCTGTCTCAGACTTCACCATCCTCCCCCCCCCCCCCCTCACCCACACACCATTCACTAGCTGGGACATGGGGGAAGTCAGGAGTGAGGGTCAGGCAGCTCCCCCCTGTCTGTGAAGCCAGCCTCTCACTAGTAATGCAGGGAGGGAGCTGTCTCAGACTGGTATCAGGGTTAGGGCACTGTGTGCAGGAAGATCACAACACTCCTGGTATTTAATAGGGATAGGGCACTGTAAGAGATGACTGTAGTAGATTGAATAAAGATCTGATGTTTCTGCTCTCCTCACACCAAACAAAAACAACACACAAGCAGAGAAGCCCTTCTTACAAAGCTGAGCTAGTGAGTTAAGTAGGAGGAAAAGTAAACATACTGGTGCCAGTGTGGCTACTTAAAAAATACACTTACCAACAATCAATTACATATATTTGAACTGTGTACAGTTCCAGCCAGGACCACCTTTCTAAAATGCACAGTGATTGGCAAATTCAACATGCACTAGCATTTCAGGTGCCTGCTAACAAAAATAATAAACAAACAAGTTCTAGTCACGTGAGTGCTGATCATTACATTACTTTTTTTGTCAAGCTTCCAACTGTTTCCATTTCACATCCCCCCAACCATATTGGTAACATCAATAGATAAGAGCACAGCCAGCCAATAGGAATACATACATACATATTCATTCCTAAGTGACCTTTACTGACCTGGGAAGTGTGAACACTTTGTTTCATTTTCTGTTGGTGTTCGTTAGTTTCCAGTTCCATTTCCCATCCCCCCAACCATCACCTCAGTGGTAACCTTGGTAATATCAATAGATAAGAGGGCAGCCAGCCAATAGGAACACATATTCATTCCTAACTGACCTTCAGTGACCTGGAAAGTGTTTATTTGTATCATTTTCAGTTAGTGCGCACTAAATCGAGTTAGTGCGCACTAACTCCCCGTTAGTGCGCACTAACTCGAGTTAGTGCGCACTAACACGATTTAACGATTTTTAACGATAAATCGTTAGAATTTCTATTGTATCGTGTTCTATAACGATTTAAGACGATATAAACATTATCGGACGATAATTTTAATCGTTGAAAAACGATTCACATCCCTAGTGTCTTGCACTCCAGCCTAGAGCCGCATGCTGCTCCAAAATGATAGTATGACAGACCTGCATGTCGGCATAAGGCAGGACATACCGGGTCTCAACGCAGTGGTGCAGGAAGAGCTGTAGGGTGTAAGATAGGAGATGCAGGGTGTTGGCTGAATGCGGTGAGAGGAATTGCAGTCCATCTCTTCTGTCTGCAGGGAGATGCTTCAGCGGATGTCTCCATACCAGCTGCAGCTATCATGGACTGCTACCTGGCGGTCACGGGGTTCCTGGATGCTGCCACTCCCTGCATTTGCACCTCTAACACCACCATGCTTTGCTCCTCCACCACCTATAGTCCACCAGCCAGGTAAGAGGGTCCTCTGCATGTTCAAAACCACCTACCATGCTGCCTTATCCTCCTATGGCTCCACCATCTTGGGGTAAGACTGCTTAATAATTCAAGAAATGTCTCTTCATTTCTCGGAATGCCCCAAGACCTACTTTACAAGTTGGCTGACAGACACGTTTCTGGTTGGAGATTGGCTAATTTTGAATGCAGGATGTAGGTTTAAATACTCAGTACAACAAAATGGAGGATCCAGTCAGGAAGCGCTGAGTTGAGAGAGCAGAACACAAGCGTGTGACAAGACGTAAAGGAATGTATGTAAGAACATTTTAATCAGTGTCCATAACAATTGAACGATCAAGTGAATAAAAGTAAGTGATTATGAGCATGTATAGGCTTGAATAAATCAGTTAAGGTGACAGTACATTTGGATGAAGGTCCTTAATATTTGAATTGATATATTTAATATATTTGTTATAAGACGGTGTTAAAATAGAAATAAAGAAAGTATAGGGTCAGTTTCATTTTTTTCTATTCCTCTGGAATTGGGACTTGTAGTGATTGAATTGATGTGAGATGATTTGGAGAACAGAAGAAAAAAATGAGAGCCTTTTCATCCGCTCATGGGAATAAAGACCAACTGAGCTGCTTGCAGTTTCCCTAACTGATCTGTAAATCGAGAGAAATATTTTGCTGGTCTTCTGTAATGGCTTGTTTTCTGCTGCTGCTGTCACTAGTATAAGTGGGTGTACTAACTCTCCTCCTGTAAATAAATCAGAGCTTGCTGGAGGCCCCACCTCGTCCATCCGTCTGAAATAATTGTCTAGGAGTTGATTCCTCCAGAGTGGTGTCCACTATAGAATTAAAGTGAAATCTGGAGTCTGTGCCAAAATGGAGCTGTGACATCGAAGTCTGTGTGCATTTCCCCCCGTGAGGCTGTCACCCTCGCCAAATCACTACTCCATCTGTTTGACTGCAGGCTAACGTGAACCCAGAACCTGTGTGTGCAGGTCTAATGCTGATGTAAAGGTCATCCTCCAGACCAGACAGGTCGCGTTCTCTAGAAACGGCCCTTCAGAAAACCGTGAGACAGGTACATGGGTAACAGCACGTGAGTGCACGCTGTGGCCACGCACTTTCTATGTGCACAAGGGGGATGCATTCCACTGGGGGTGGAGCCTGGGCAAGGTTGGGACTTCCGTGTGGATTCATTGATTTTAAAAGTATGCATAAATTCTCTTAGCAAAACCATGCTTGGCAAATAACAGGTGTGATTGTGTGCGCGTGGTGCCTCCGGGATAATTTTCAAAGCGAACTAACTTTTATAGGCGGCGTAAAAGGAATTGTAAATAAATAAATAAATTAGTGCGTTTGGTTTGAAAATTAGCGTTGACCTAAGCGCATAACATCCTGCAGATTTATTGGGCTTGTTTATAAAATTGCTCCCATACAGATAAAGAAGTAAAAAAAAAAGTAGCCCCCGTTTTTCAGATGCGAGATACCATTCCGGCGCTGTACGTTTTCATTTTCTGCACCAACTGATCAGATTTCCGTTCAGAGGTTGCCACTTAATAGGCTGTGTTGTGGCGTGGCTTTCCCTGCCTTACAGTTAGGGTCTCGCGTGCACGCCGTCATCCAATTTGCCAGCGTAGGCCTTGCCTGCTTTGTTTTGCACATCTGCCTCTTCTCTAATGACACTCCAGGTTTAGCCACGGTTCACTTTTATAGTACTTCACGTCAAGATCCATTGTAATTTTTAGCCTTAGAACATATGTATTGCCCATCGCCTGATAATAATCTACTTTTGATGTCTCCAGCCTTGATGGTATCATGATGAGCCACTCAGAAATTAAAAGACCCTCCGCAGAGGCACACCAGAAACCAAATTTTTTAGATCATATTAACTGCTGACGAACTAATGAAGCACTCATAACATAAAAGTGAGAGACTGAAAAGAATAAGAAAGGAAGGGAACATAAAGAGCACGTATAAAATGATAAGTATTAAATTGACTCCCAAGAATGCATGTTGTATATCCCAAACTGAAGAGGAGAAGAAGAACAATGGGGACCAAGCCTGTATGTATAAGAATCATTATTTGTTACCCTGTTTTTTTCTCCTCATACATTTCAATTAAATGAATGTATTTAAGATTAAGAACCTTGGACTCAAAGTCACTGGATTGGCTAAATAGCCCCTGATGGTCTCTCAGCACCTGGGCAATTTATTTGCAACCGCTGGGTAGGGAGATGAGTTCAGACATGAAAACCCTCAAATCTTGTACACCTTTATCTTGTGTTTTTGAAAGCTGTGAGTTTTCCTATAGCCTTTATTGATCATTTGGTTTTAGTGTAAAACTGGTCAATTTTGTTTTACCATCCCAGTGCCTCTCAACTCAAAAAGTTCATGAGGTATATTAGAATGCATCAATAATAATAATAATATTTATATTATACTTTTATTATATACAGTACTATATATTTTTTATTTATTTTTTTTATTTATTGCTTTAATTCCTCCACCTCCTGCTCTTTGTATACTCCTCCTTGTTCGCCCTCCCTGTTCATTGTAATTTCTACCTTTAAAGTTACATTGTAAACCGGTATGATGTATGCATACTAATACCGGTATATAAAAGTTTTTAAATAAATAAATAAATAAAAAATAAATATATGATGAAGCTCACGGCTGCAAAATCTGAGGAAGTGACCTTGGCATAAGAACATAAGAAATTGCCATGCTGGGTCAGACCAAGGGTTCATCAAGCCCAGCATCTTGTTTCCAACAGAGGCCAAACCAGGCCACAAGAACCTGGCAATTACCCAAACACTAAGAAGATCCCATGCTACTGATGCAATAAATAGCAGTGGCTATTCCCTAAGTAAACTTCATTAATAGCAGTTAATGGACTTCTCCTCCAAGAACTTATCCAAACGTTTTCTGAACCCAGCGGCACTAACTGCACTAACCACATCCTCTGGCAACAAATTCCAGAGCTTTATTGTGCGTTGAGTGAAAAAGAATTTTCTCCGATTAGTCTTAAATGTGCTACTGGCTAACTTCATGGAGTGCCCCCTAATCCTTCTATTATTCGAAGGTGAAAATAACCGAGTCACATCTACTCGTTCTAGACCTCTCATGATCTTAAAGACCTCTATCATATCCCCCCTCAGCCGTCTCTTCTCCAAGCTGAACAGCCCTGGCCCCTAACCTCTTCAGCCTTTCCTCATAGGGGAGCTGTAATGAAAGTTCGCATCTTTAAAAATTAATTAGCCAAAATGTTGTCTCCAAAGGCAGATATTATAATGTCCAGTGCATTGTTAAATTAGAAGTTAGCACTTTGAAACATTTATGCACCTAATCAGTATAACTACATTTTTTCAACAATAGTAGCTAAACTAGCATTAATAAATAATTATATGATTGTGGGAGGAGACTGTAATATAGGTGGTAATTTTAAAAGCCTTTTATCAGATAAAACAGTGCAAATGGGCTTCTAGAAAATTAATACTCACTCTACATGTGGGTAAATGTATGTGGAGATACTTTTACATACAATGGGGGAGGCATTTCCGGGGACAGTGTTTTCAACATTCAAAAGTATGTGCATAGATTTTGCTAAAAAATGAACCCACAGAAATTAGCAGGTAACTTTCCTTTTTCATAGGTAACTTTCAAAGTGAGAGCATGTGCAAATGTTCACTTTGAATATTAGTGCAAATTCCACTGATAAATAGTACTTGCAGATGCAGCCAGTCTTAAAATTGGCAGCATAGTGGTTGACTCCTTCAAAGACTGTAAACTAGCAAGAAGTCCAAAAAAGAACTATCTAAAAATACTGGGATTAACTTTTTCTTTGAAAGAAACTGAATTTTATTGACACATGGAGTGTATTTCACTCTGATGCTGATTTTACATTTTATTAGGGATGTGCGTTCATTTCAAATGAAATAGGAAATGTTGACTACATTTCCTAGTTCGTTTCATATCATTTTCAGAATGGAACAAAAGAAAACCAATGAGATTTCATCTGTTTTACCTTCATTTCATTTTGAGAAAAAGGAACAATGCAAGACCTCTAGGCTTGGCTAAGCGGTGAGGCTTAGTCCCAATGCTGGGGCCTGGCCTAAGGCTAGATACTGGCGCCAAGGCGTAAGCCCAGTATCGAGAGTTGGACTGAGACATAGTCCCAATGCTGAGGACTAGCCTGATTTTGGAGCCTGGTTCAAGGCTTGTTCCTTGGACTGAGGCCTAGGACTAAGCCCAATGCTGGGGCATAGCCCAAAGCCTAGTTTTGGTGCAGAGGCCTAGGCCTAATGCCAGGACCCAGCTCGAGGCCTATTCTCAGTGCCAAAGCATAGGGCTACACCTAGGCCTGACATTGGGACCCCACACCATTCCCTGTGCCATTGGGACCCCCACACCATTCCCTGTGCCAAAGCCAAGGCCTAGACTTATGGGCAAGTTCTTGGGCCTGTCAGAGCCCGGCCCAAGACCTTGCCCACCACCAAAGCCTAGACCAGGCCACCAACATTTCTCTGATTCTTAAAAAAAATGACAAGGATGCACTGCAGTGAAGTCACCTCAGCTCTGGTCTTGGGCCTGGGCCTAGGCCTAGGCCTTGGCAAAGGGATGGTTTTGGGCCAGAACCCAGAGTTGGGCCTAGTCCTTGGCACTGGGGCTGGCCCTCAGACCAGGCCATGGCATCTGGCCTAGGCCTCAGTACCAGGACTGAACCTTGGGCCTGGCCCCAGCATCAGGCCTAAGCCTAGGTCTCAGTGCCGGGACTGGGCTTGAGGCCTGGCCCTGGCTTGAAGCCTAGGCGTAGACCTTGGTGCCAGGACCCAACATTGGTCCTGTGCCTGGCGTTAGGCCTAGGCCTTGGCACC
Organism: Rhinatrema bivittatum; assembly: GCF_901001135.1. Lineage (NCBI taxonomy): Eukaryota > Metazoa > Chordata > Amphibia > Gymnophiona > Rhinatrematidae > Rhinatrema > Rhinatrema bivittatum. The sequence continues at coordinate 115,944,406 of NC_042624.1, forward strand.
AGGGCCAGACCTTGGCTTAGGTCTAAGCTTCAGCACTAGGACCAGACATTGGGTCAGGTCCCTGTATTGGACCTAGGCGTAGGCCTAGAATTTGGCATCAGTACCAGGCCTCAGGCTGGGCACCAGCAACAGGTCTAGGAATCAAAAAAAGGACCAGGCCATGGCAGACCCCTATGGATCAGTATTTGTGGGCTGGAGAGGTTCCTGGCCCTGGCACTTTGGGGGTGGGTGGGATGGAGGTCAGGGCAACCTAGGATGGCCCATTGTTTTTTCTATTTTGGGCTTTTTAAAAATGTTTATTTCATTTCTACAAACTACAGATACAAGATAAACATTAAATAAAACAATACCTTGAAGGGGAGACCCCATGAAACAACATTTTTTCCCCTGCACATCCCTTCATTTTATTCTGAGGTGTAGAACGTGTACACAAGAACAGATATTTTCATTTCAGAGTCTATATTTATATTTATTAAAATTGAGGTAACTTCACTTTGAGATCGTTCCCCGGTATTCGTACAGTTGGAATTAGTATAATGAGGAATAGGCAGATCTACATAAAAATTAATTTAGTAGCTTTTATAGCCCTGTCAGAATGATAACATAGACAAGGAAATGGGGACGGGAGGAAATGAATCGTACTGGTTTTTGAAACTTTGCAAAAATAGTCATAAAAGGCCATAGAAATGCTGAGATCCTTAAACTAACCAGTCTGCACCATGAGGCAAAGCAAAAATACGCAATTCTTAGAGGAATAGAAAAGAAATCAAAAGTAAGTGCGGAAATAGTTACCGCCACTCCAGCTGTGCTCTTCCTCACACCCCCCCCCCACCCCCCCCCCCGGACCGCCCTTTTCAAGTTTGTGGCCAATCGCTTTCACTCGTTCTTTTACCCTGCGCAACTGCCCGGGCGAGTTTTGGAAAGCTCGTTACGTGCATGAGTGCTTTTGGAGTGAGCTGTTACATAAAAAGCAACAACTAATTTACAGATTCACAAGTATCACCTGCATAGATGGGGTTAATAAAACTGGAAAGTTGCCTGCACAATGCAGTAGGAATGACACTCACAGCTAACAGAGAATTTCATTACATCTTCGGAAGAGATTGCACGGGTTTTTTGTAAATTACGATGAAAACTTGTGTTCAGAAGGGATGTACTTTCATCGGAAGCTACTGAAATGTGTTCTCATGTCCTTTTTATTCCTAATAGCACAGCCAGCCCTACTCCCCCCATCTCCCAACCTGTTAGAAAATAAAAAAGCACCCCCTCCCCCTGTGCTCGTGTTATATTCAGCAAGCAAGGCCTTGCAACTTGAGAATGGTTTTGGAATTCTGCTTTGGGGCACGGCCGGCCTGGAAGGCCGCGCTGGCAGCAGGATCAGAGCCCGCTTTTCTTGGCAGGCCTGGGTTAACCTTTGGCAATTGACTTTGCTGGCACCTGAACTTTATTTCCCTGTTAGATTATCTAATAAAGCTGCACCCATATTATCCAACTCAGAAGGTGTCGTACATTGGTACATTTCTGCCATCTGGAGGGGTAGGGAGGGGTGGCGGGGTGGGAAGGCAGAGAGACACAACTGCCCTGGTTACCAAATTTTCGTTTCCAGGCAATTTGCAAGCAAAACACTAGTTTACCGTTTTAAAATTGAAAAATTTGGAAGAGTTTAGAAAGATTTTTTTATAACACCAGGATGACAACAAACCAAATTTCAATTTAGTATAAGTTAAGAAGAGAGAATTATGATGAAAGTGAAATGTGCAGGCTTAAGAAATAATGGTTGGAGGACCCAAGACAGGAAACAAATCAACAAGGCAGTATCATGCGACAAACTCTGGACACTGTTGAGAATCATAGAAATGTACTGTGCTCATGGCGACCCTAGGCTTTTTGGGGGGTTTCCTGGATGGGGTGGGAGAATTTGGGTTGGAGATGTGGATGGGAGAGTGCAATATTCTCAGTAGTGGTTGACCCTTGGTGCTGTGGTGGGGTTGGCAGAACCTGACAAGGGAACCCACTAGGCCCCCCGCATGCAGCTGGCAAACACACCCTGTAGTGGGACAGTCGGGAGCTTTGCCTATACCAGCCGCCTCCCCCACAAGTTGAGCCCTTGGGTTCTGTCAGAGTGAGTAGGTTTGATCAAGCCTGCTGATTGTTGTTTTTTTTTATGTAACTATCCGGTTAAGGTTATCCAGGTTCATGCTCCTGAATAACTGTAAACCTAATCGGTTATATTCAAATATAGCTGGCTAGATTTAAAAGTTATCCTGGTACCTGGATAACAGCTGAATATATTCATCAAGAGGCTTGTCCTACTGAATATGCATTAGGGATGTGCAGAGGCACATTTTTTTATTTTGGTTCCTTCAATCATTTCATTAGTTTCAAATGGAAGAATTTTTCATTTATTCGTTTCCTTTGTTTCCTTTTAAAGTCAATGGGAAAAGCAATGCAGCCTATTTTGATAATCAACATTGGGATTTTTTAATCAATTCTAATGAAATTTGTGGTTAGACAATATCAGGAGGGGAGGAGAACAACAAGACTGTGACAAAGTGGCACCAAAAGTGACAAACTTTCCTAAGACACTGTAAAGGGGCAAAAGGGCACCAGCAGTGGCAGGAGCTTTCCAAGGCACTGTCGGAGGAACAAAGCAACATCAAGAGTGTCAAAAACACCACAAGACTTCAAAAAAGGGCACTGATAGCAAAGACATGAAGCCCCGCAGAGAGCATGAAAGGAGCAAAGTGGCACCAAGGATGTCAGGGACATCCTAAGGCACCGTGTATGGGGAACAAAGCAGAAAAGATGCAGAAAAAAAACCCCAGGTACTGATAAAGGGAAAAAGCAGCACAAAGAGTGGCATGGAGAACCCCAGTGCACCTTAAGAGGTGCAAAGCAGACACTCACAGCAGCAAGAAATTCCCAAAGTGTAGCATGAGGGGTATAGCAGCAAGGCAGAGTGGCAGCAAGACCCCCCAAGGCGTAGCATGAGGGATATAGCAGCAAGGCGGAGTGGCAGAAAGACCCCCCAAGGCGTAGCATGAGGGGTATAGCAGCAAGGCGGAGTGGCAGAAAGACCCCCCAAGGCGTAGCATGAGGGGTATAGCAGCAAGGCGGAGTGGCAGCAAGACCCCCAAGGCGTAGCATGAGGGGTATAGCAGCAAGGCGGAGTGGCAGAAAGACCCCCCAAGGCGTAGCATGAGGGGTATAGCAGCAAGGCGGAGTGGCAGCAAGACCCCCCAAAGCGTAGCATGAGGGGTATAGCAGCAAGGCGGAGTGGCAGCAAGACCCCCCAAAGCGTAGCATGAGGGTATAGCAGCAAGGCGGAGTGGCAGAAAGACCCCCCAAGGCGTAGCATGAGGGGTATAGCAGCAAGGCAGAGTGGCAGCAAGACCCCCCAAGGCGTAGCATGAAGGGTATAGCAGCAAAGCGGAGTGGCAGAAAGACCCCCCAAGGCGTAGCATGAGGGGTATAGCAGCAAGGCGGAGTGGCAGAAAGACCCCCCAAGGCGTAGCATGAGGGGTATAGCAGCAAGGCGGAGTGGCAGAAAGACCCCCCAAGGCGTAGCATGAGGGGTATAGCAGCAAGGCAGAGTGGCAGCAAGACCCCCAAGGCGTAGCATGAGGGGTATAGCAGCAAGGCGGAGTGGCAGAAAGACCCCCCAAGGCGTAGCATGAGGGGTATAGCAGCAAGGCGGAGTGGCAGAAAGACCCCCCAAGGCGTAGCATGAGGGGTATAGCAGCAAGGCGGAGTGGCAGAAAGACCCCCCAAGGCGTAGCATGAGTGGTATAGCAGCAAGGCGGAGTGGCAGCAAGACCCCCAAGGCGTAGCATGAGGGGTATAGCAGCAAGGCAGAGTGGCAGCAAGACCCCAAGGCGTAGCATGAGGGGTATAGCAGCAAGGCGGAGTGGCAGAAAGACCCCCCAAGGTGTAGCATGAGGGGTATAGCAGCAAGGCGGAGTGGCAGAAAGACCCCCCAAGGCGTAGCATGAGGGGTATAGCAGCAAGGCGGAGTGGCAGCAAGACCCCCCAAGGCGTAGCATGAGGGTATAGCAGCAAGGCGGAGTGGCAGAAAGACCCCCCCAAGGCGTAGCATGAGGGTATAGCAGCAAGGCGGAGTGGCAGCAAGACCCCCCAAGGCGTAGCATGAGAGGTATAGCAGCAAGGCGGAGTGGCAGAAAGACCCCCCAAGGCGTAGCATGAGGGGTATAGCAGCAAGGCGGAGTGGCAGAAAGACCCCCCAAGGCGTAGCATGAGGGTATAGCAGCAAGGCGGAGTGGCAGCAAGACCCCCCAAGGCGTAGCATGAGAGGTATAGCAGCAAGGCGGAGTGCCAGAAAGACCCCCCAAGGCGTAGCATGAGGGGTATAGCAGCAAGGCGGAGTGGCAGAAAGACCCCCCAAAGCGTAGCATGAGGGGTATAGCAGCAAGGCGGAGTGGCAGAAAGACCCCCCAAGGCGTAGCATGAGGGGTATAGCAGCAAGGCGGAGTGGCAGAAAGACCCCCCAAGGCGTAGCATGAGGGGTATAGCAGCAAGGCGGAGTGGCAGCAAGACCCCCCAAAGCGTAGCATGAGGGTATAGCAGCAAGGCGGAGTGGCAGAAAGACCCCCCAAGGCGTAGCATGAGGGGTATAGCAGCAAGGCGGAGTGGCAGCAAGACCCCCCAAGGCGTAGCATGAGGGGTATAGCAGCAAGGCGGAGTGGCAGCAAGACCCCCCAAAGCGTAGCATGAGGGTATAGCAGCAAGGCGGAGTGGCAGCAAGACCCCCAAGGCGAAGCATGAGGGGTATAGCAGCAAGGCGGAGTGGCAGCAAGACCCCCAAGGCGAAGCATGAGGGGTATAGCAGCAAGGCGGAGTGGCAGCAAGACCCCCGAGGCGTAGCATGAGGGGTATAGCAGCAAGGCGGAGTGGCAGCAAGACCCCCGAGGCGTAGCATGAGGGGTATAGCAGCAAGGCAGAGTGGCAGCAAGACCCCCAAGGTGTTGCATGAGAGGTATAGCAGCAAGGCAGAGTGGCAGCAAGACCCCCAAGGTGTTGCATGAGGGGTATAGCAGCAAGGCAGAGTGGCAGCAAGACCCCCCAAGGCGTAGCATGAGGGGTATAGCAGCAAGGGAGAGTGGCAGCAAGACCCCCCAAGGCGTAGCATGAGGGGTATAGCAGCAAGGCGGAGTGGCAGCAAGACCCCCCAAGGCGTAGCATGAGGGGTATAGCAGCAAGGCAGAGTGGCAGCAAGACCCCCAAGGTGTTGCATGAGGGGTATAGCAGCAAGGCAGAGTGGCAGCAAGACCCCCCAAGGCGTAGCATGAGGGGTATAGCAGCAAGGGAGAGTGGCAGCAAGACCCCCCAAGGCGTAGCATGAGGGGTATAGCAGCAAGGCAGAGTGGCAGCAAGACCCCCCAAGGCGTAGCATGAGGGGTATAGCAGCAAGGGAGAGTGGCAGCAAGACCCCCCAAGGCGTAGCATGAGGGGTATAGCAGCAAGGGAGAGTGGTAGCAAGACCCCCCAAGGTGTAGCATGAGGGGTATAGCAGCAAGAGAGAGTGGCAGCAAGACCCCCCAAGGCGTAGCATGAGGGGTATAGCAGCAAGGGAGAGTGGCAGCAAGACCCCCCAAGGTGTAGCATGAGGGGTATAGCAGCAAGGCAGAGTGGCAGCAAGACCCCCAAGGTGTTGCATGAGGGGTATAGCAGCAAGGCAGAGTGGCAGCAAGACCCCCGAGGCGTAGCATGAGGGGTATAGCAGCAAGGCGGAGTGGCAGCAAGACCCCAAGGCGTAGCATGAGGGGTATAGCAGCAAGGCGGAGTGGCAGCAAGACCCCAAGGCGTTGCATGAGGGGTATAGCAGCAAGGGAGAGTGGCAGCAAGACCCCCCAAGGCGTAGCATGAGGGGTATAGCAGCAAGGCAGAGTGGCAGCAAGACCCCAAGGCGTAGCATGAGGGGTATAGCAGCAAGGGAGAGTGGCAGCAAGACCCCCCAAGGCGTAGCATGAGGGGTATAGCAGCAAGGGAGAGTGGTAGCAAGACCCCCCAAGGTGTAGCATGAGGGGTATAGCAGCAAGGGAGAGTGGCAGCAAGACCCCCCAAGGCGTAGCATGAGGGGTATAGCAGCAAGGGAGAGTGGCAGCAAGACCCCCCAAGGTGTAGCATGAGGGGTATAGCAGCAAGGCAGAGTGGCAGCAAGACCCCCAAGGTGTTGCATGAGGGGTATAGCAGCAAGGCAGAGTGGCAGCAAGACCCCCGAGGCGTAGCATGAGGGGTATAGCAGCAAGGCGGAGTGGCAGCAAGACCCCAAGGCGTAGCATGAGGGGTATAGCAGCAAGGGAGAGTGGCAGCAAGACCCCCCAAGGCGTAGCATGAGGGGTATAGCAGCAAGGCGGAGTGGCAGCAAGACCCCAAGGCGTTGCATGAGGGGTATAGCAGCAAGGGAGAGTGGCAGCAAGACCCCCCAAGGCGTAGCATGAGGGGTATAGCAGCAAGGGAGAGTGGCAGCAAGACCCCCCAAGGTGTAGCATGAGGGGTATAGCAGCAAGGCAGAGTGGCAGCAAGACCCCAAGGCGTAGCATGAGGGGTATAGCAGCAAGGCAGAGTGGCAGCAAGACCCCAAGGCGTAGCATGAGGGGTATAGCAGCAAGGCGGAGTTGTAGGAAGAACTCCAAGTTATCTCATCAAGAGCAGGGCAGCTTCATCTTACTGGTCCCCTATCCTGTCTACTTTCCCTTTTCCCCACCTCGGCTCTGTACTGGCTACTACCTCACTGAGGAATGTAATGCTTGCTATACTTACTAATATCACTGCAGCACTTTTCAATGGGCCATAGGCCTGAATGGGAAACAAATGAATGAATCTAAAATTTGTGTTTATTTTGTGGGCACCCTCATTTGTTTTGCAGGTCCACACATGAAATGAATATGGTTTCATTCATTGCACTTTTACCCATTTATTTCAAATGAATGCACATCCCTAATATCCATGACAAGTTATCCAGATAATTTTAGATGGCTAATAGGGATGTGCATTCATTTGAAATGAAATAAGAAATGTCATCAGTATTTCCTATTCTATTTCAATTTCAAAATGGAACAACGGAGAATTCAATAAAATGTCATTGGTTTTACTTCCCTTTAATTTTGAAAACATTGCAACAATTTAAATAAGAAAAACTCTGTCATCAGTCTGAACCTCCTCAGGGCCTCTCTTCCTTCCCCCAATATCCTGCCAGAGCCTGCGACCTCCCTGGTCTCCTCTGAACCCCCTCCTGAAAAGGTTGCCTGGACCGGAGACCACCCTGGCCCCCACTTACTCCTCCCATGAGGGTAACTATTTGTAAACAGGGCAGGAGGGAGGCCCACTCACCACTTGTCCCTGAGATGTCACTTTAAAAGCATCACTAGCCAGGCATAAGACTGGCACCACACCGACCTCAGAATGGTACTGGTCCCTTGCCCCTTTCGTTAATAAGACTCTTGAGTAAAGGATAAGTGGGAGTTGGATGAGCCACAGCCTCAGCAACAATTTTGGGGTGGTGGGAGATGGTATATAAGGGAGAGGCCCTGTTTTCAGGGGGGGGGGTTGGTTTTTGTGGGCTTTTTAATGTTTATTTTGGTTCAGAAAATGAACCGAAGTGAAACAAACATTAAATGAACCAAAACAAATAAAAATGATTAAAACAATACAAAATTATGGGGGGTGGCGGGGTGGATTGCTTATCCACTCTCCAGCTTACTCAATCTGGACTTCCCTGTTATGTAATAATTTACGCACGTCCAGCAACGAGACACCCCTAAGCAGGAACCATCCTAGCAAAGCTCGAGTTTATCTGGACTGCCTGTGTGTGGCTCGCAGTAAAATGGTCACTTTAGTGCAGATGAAGGAGCGATTGTCAGGCTTGTGTCGGCAAACTGAGAAGAAACTTTTTTGAAAGGTCAGAATGTTTCTTCTCTATGTGCTCTTCCCTATCTCATTACTGTTTTTCTTTAAAATTTGCTGGAGATGCTGTGCTGGTTCATGCCCACGGAGGCTGCTGGTGGCCGTTCCTGACGCCCAGTCTAAGTGGACAGCTGCTGTGTCTTCCTGCTACTGCCTTCCCCGCCCCCCCCTACCACTTGGTCTAGACATCACGTTGCATCGCATGGAGGTTACTTCTGCAAAAGGGGCTTAAGAGGGAGAGTCTAGGGTTTCGCTTTCTTCCCGCACATACTGTACAAACATGATTTATGTCCGAGCAGTACAAGAATGAGCAATTCCCATGTCCTCGCCTTAGTCCTGCTCCAGTGTGCAGGCACTGAAACGGTGCTCCTCTGAACTTTATACCATTTCAAGGCCTGCAAACAGGAGAGGCAGCGTTAAAATAAAAGGAAACTGAGCTAGGATTGCGTGTGTGTGAGGCTGACTCAGAAGAGCAGATGATTTTCAGCAGCCGTGCCTGGAAGAACCAGAACTTATTTGCCCCTTGCGGTGCGTAAGAGAGTTACTCCGGTTCAGTGGTTCTCAACTCGGTCCTCAGGCTCTGCCCACCCACTATGGTTTTCTGAGGGCAACGTGCTCGGAGGCCAATGCTTTCGTGTTGCCCTCCCCCGTGCCCCTCTTCCCCCCATCCTCCTTGTGGAAATGTTTGGCGGTCAGAGAACGTCACACGAATACGAACGTCCAGAAAAGGAACGACCCCACCGACTATCGTGAGCGGGCCTATGAAGCAAGAGCTTTCCCCCGCCTGCAGACGGGCCAGCGAAAGAGTTTGCTTTGCCCCTTTCCCTGTGCGACACCGCATGCAAACAAATCCAGCCTTCGATAAAGACGGAGACCGAGAGTCAAGGACGGCGAGGTAAAATTTCTAAATTATTCCAGAATTTCCAAGTTTTCCCCGCACGGTAAAAAAAAAAAGAAAAAGTATTATTCGGATACACATTTCCCACAAAATGACCCAGAGAAAATCTAATTCTTCCCTCTTTCTGTCTCAGAGAAACAGAAGCAATAACAGTGCTATTCTCCCAGCCCCCGGCAGCCTTGTTCCCGCGCCTCCTCTCCGACCTCCCAGCCAGACTCATACGCGGTGCAATAATGCAAAATCAGGAACATCACCATTCCCCATAAAACAAAATCAAGAAATATAAATCCATCATAATACGGGGTGGCATTGGAGGCAGGCTGCTTTTCCATGGGCCACCCTGGAGTAAACCATACTAATAAAAACAGTATTTCAAAACAGGTGACAGAGCATCTGATAAATAAGAATAAAGATAAAATAAAACAAATGTTAAACATAAAAAAAAAAAAAAATCAATATAATATTTCAATACAATAAAACTAGTAAGGATAAAAAATGTTCCCCTCTCCATACCTGGGAACTTTTGATTATCAGTCAGCTGAGATTGTCGAGGGAGAGTACGGGAGGAAGAAATTCATAAACTTTTTCTCTGTCATCCACACGCACATGGCCCTTCTACCCTCTCTTCTTATTCTACTTCCTCACTCCCCCTTTCCCCTTCAGTCTCACTCACTTAACCCTCTTCCCTTCCCTCAGCCACTCATCTCTCCCTTCTCTCAATCACTGGCCCCCTTCCCTCTCAGTCACACACCTCCTCCTTCCACTTCTCCCTTCACTTCCAGTCGCTCACCCTCCTCCACCTCTGCCACTGGGTGGGGTGAGATCCCCCGGCAGCCACAGTCAGGGCCAGGGCTTAACATTTTTGCTGCCCTATGTGAACAATTAGTATGCTGCCCCCTCCTTGTTCCTTTTTTCTAAAAAACACAGAATGTTGTACTGTCAGTCTCTCACTCTGTTGCAGGACCCTTTCCCCACCGGAAAAAGCCATGCCCCTATGGTATCTAAACTTTTATAATTGACTCCCCCCCTCCCCCCCCCCCCCCCCCCCCGAACCTCAGTGTCAAAACTGGGCAGGAGTCATCCACTAACTGGTATGTAAGAATGGTGCCGGCTGGCCTGAGACCATTTTGTTATACAGAAATGCATGCACTGCTGTGGTGCTACTCAGTAAACCCATATAGCATTGGACCTAATGTAACACATGTTAGGTGTGGGTTTGGCCGTCACCCGGGTGATCACCTCTATCTTCCTGGTCTGTGGGTGGAACTTGCCATTTTCCAAGGTATAGCCAAGATACTGGACCTCTTGCCCTCCGAGAAAGCACTTCTTAGGGTTAGCTATCAACCTTACTTTCTTTAGTCTGGCACTGCCTGGGGTTAGCTAAGATGTGTCTTCCAATTGGGGCAGGAGACCACGATGTCATACACACACACACACACACACATATCCAGTCAGTCTCTCATTCATTCATTCTTATACACACACAGACCACCAGGAGAAGATGGAGAGCTCATTCTGCTGCTCCTCCTTGTGTGCTGGCCCCTGTCCTGGTCAAATCTTGTGGGGCTAGCACTTCTATGCTTAGCTGCACATGCTTTGTTTACTGAACAGCAAAGCAGCAGGAGAATGGGCACCCTCCTCGCGGGCCTCCTCTTCTTTCCCCGTCGGTTGGATGGAGTCCACTGGTGGCCTCCTTTTCATTTCATCTGCCGGTGGGACAGGATCCACCAGCAGCCTTGCGAGCCTCATCTTCTTCTCGGCTGCCATCGCCCCTACCGGGTGTGCACACCGGTAGCGCCAGGCCTGACCGCAGACCTCTTCCACCTCAGCCACCGGATGGGATGGGATCCCTCGGCAACTGCAGAGCCTTGTCTTGGCTGGGCGGGTTGGGATCCCCTGCCTCCATGCAACTTGTACGGGTGGGCCAAGCATGTACCTTGGCCCACCCGTACAAGTTGCATGGAGGCAGGGGATCCCAACCCGCCCAGTACCGAAGGAGGACCCACCCGTCCTCCTTCGGTACACCACTGGATATCTATAATGATTATACATAAGATATATTGACATGCACTGTCTCCATTGTATGCAATTATATTTCATGCATATTCCGAAAACCCAACTGGACAGTTAAGAGTCAGTGTTCTAGTTGCACACAACGTGTACACCATATTATAATGGATCTTCATCTTACCTTTCTCCCCAGTGATCATCACTGTGGGTCCCATCAATGTGAGAGTTATAAAACGCTTGATTTGGAGCTGGAACATTTCCATAGCTATTCTTTTATTGTAGAATAAGCTGCCTTTGGACATTAGATTTGAATTATTTGACCTTCAGAAAGAGAGTAAAGACCTGGATCTTTCTTCAGGATCTATAGGAAAGGATTATACAAACATGGTCCTTTTCTTTTGTTGGTTTGCCTATGTGTTCAGATGTGCTTTGGGCTTAAGTGGAGAAAGATATTAGCTAGTGAAATGTTGATTCATAAGTGGGTGTTTGCAGAGTGGTCTCATATTTTCAGAGGCTCTAGTTTAGATTTGTGATATTCTGATATAGATTGATTGCTAGTGTTTGGCATTTTTATAGTGTGATCTGTTGATGTTGATGTAATGTGGTTATATCACTGTTATTTTTTATGTACTTTTTTTTTGTTTTTTGCAATTGCCAGTTTTGGCATCTATATATTTTGATTATTTTGATATTTCTTATTGTGTTTTAGTAGTTTATTTTAATGTACCTCACTTCAAGTGTTTTTTTGGTTTTTTTAATTGGGGAGATGATACAAAAAATAATAAAAATAAATAAATTGATCAGAATATATATTCAAACTGGATCTACTTTGCAACCTCAGTCTCAATCATGGGTGACATGATACATGCTTTTTATAAGTGTGCAATTTCTTCATCATTAGCTCTTACTGAGGGTACAGCATTCACCTGCAGCTCTTTGGACATATTACAAGATCCAGTTGAACCCTCTTACACTGAATCCCTTCATAATGAAAGAGTGCAATGGGAAGCTCATTGTGACTGAAAGATGCTTTCTGTGAAAGGTATGTATACGGAAGGAGACAAATTATAACATGATCCTTTGACCTGAAACAACATATAGTTATCTGAAAGAGAAAACAAACCCATCTGATTGCAGCCTGAAGATTCAGCTTGCTTCTGAATCCTATCTTTAGAAACGCTGATAAAAACACTGCAAAGCTCAGCTAGTTGGCCCATTTTTCCGGACGCACTCCTGCAGAACCCCCATGATCTGAGGCTTTTCCCTTTACTTTACCCCCGTGCATGTCCCATAATATCCCAAGCTTTCATGTCCCATGACATCCCAAGCTTCTTAAATTCTGCTCCGGTTTTCTGCCTGCACTGGGAGGGTTGCTGCACGCATCCACCACCCTTTCTGTAAGGGAATATTTCCTGGTGTCACTCAGGAATATTCTCCCTTTGAGTCTCATATATCATACACTGTACCTTTGCTTCTGAACTTCATTTCCATTGACTTCGTGTTTTGGGCATTCTTTTTTCTATTTCAGATATCTGAATATCTCCTTTCAATGCCCAAAATATTCCTGCATCAGTTTATGAGGACAGAAGATTTGCAGTTGTTCAGGCTGTTAAAATAAGGGGACAACTTTTCTAAAGTTTCCACATGTGGTCAGTTTCCCTCACAAATGATACTGCTAAAATAATGCCCTGGTCAGTAAAGGTTATTTTCCGTTAGCACAAAATGGGAAAAAGAGTAAAGCCTGTTGTCTGTCCAAGCCTGTTGTAGAATGTCCTTAACGCTTTAAGCCTGGTTTTTTTGTCCCTTTGCACTACATTTAAGGTGTTCCTCATGTGGGTTATTTGCAAACTGTTGCTGAGAGTATAGTGCTTTACCTGCAGAGTAAAATAGTGCTTTACCTTGTTATAAAATTGCCTGCCTAAATAGGCAGATAAACTTTAGGGGCGCATGTCATGTACAGGCTGAGTGGAGGCAATCCTGGGGCAGGAGTTGGGGGTGCAGTGTAATCTTGCATGCGTTTTGCAGTTTCAAAAGTAGTCGCAAAACATTTCTTGAAAAAAACAAAACAAACCCTTTCCATGCACATGATAGCGGATGTAATTCCATGAGGGTAAACTTGATGAGATAATTTTCAAAGCAGAGTTATGCGTGCACGTCCACCTTGAAAACTGGTGTAACTTGCACACATATTTGCCAACTAATTTAGAGAGGCTCTCCTAAAATTGCCTCCCACCTGATTCTAGAACAGAGTGATTAATAAAGAAATAAGATTTGATGGAAGGCAATTCATTCTGTATTTACTAAGGGGTCCAGATTCAGCTGCCATCCGGCTGAGCGAGTGAGCTGGATAAACTTATCCGGCTAATTTGGGGTGAGAAATTCCAAAGCGTGGCTGTGCCACTGAATATATCCAGCTATCTAATAGCTGGATAAGTCTTTCCAAAGACCCCACCCCCACCAAGATGCCAGGACCTGGGCCTACCTGGCTAGCCTTAGCCAGACCCCTATGACTCCCCTCCCACTCCCAAAGAAATAGGCAAGAGACTTCCCGAGACCCCCACTCACTCCCGCCCTGCCATGTCTCTTCAAAAATGGCTCCTGGCTCCGAGACCGGTGCCAAAGTGACGTCTAAGTGGCCCCAGTTTCAGAGCCGGCTGGCTCCATTTTCTTGTGTTGGGTGTACAAGCACGGCTGGAGAAGATAATTGTGCTGCCCATCCTTGAGACAGGCACCGTTTTTATATCACTTTTATAGCTAGTCTCAAGGCTGAAGGAGGAGCAAGCGGGGATAAATCCTGCCCAGACCCCCAAGGAACATGTAATGGGGGCCATCGAGATCTCCCTCCTAGGCTGATTTCTCTTGGAGTAACTAAATCTAGCTGCCCATTACTGATGATGTTTTTCCATCCTTCTTTAGTGTTATGAGAAACGGGGTGAGCTTGTGTGATAAATTTGCTTATACGAGGTGCGAGCATCATCACCTTCCGACTCTCCGTAGCTCACTCAGAATGAATAAACTCAGTCACAGGCTCTCCATTTGGTTTTGTGTAATAGGTGTTTGTTTTCCCAACAGGCAATCTGCCCAGTTGGCTGCAAAACGAAAAATTTGAGACCAGGGATAGCATAATATTTAATAAACTTAGACACCAGCTAAAAAATGTTAAGAGCCAGGGACATTTTTGTTGTGCGTTTTTGCTTCTTTTGGTTATTTTGCTTGATTTTTTCCTTACTTTTCTTTCTCATTTTTAATCATTTTTTTCTTTTGCCATCTTTTCCTATATTTAACATTTCTTTGGTTTCTTCTCCCCCTTCCTCTCCTTCTAGGCACCAACCCTCCTCCCCACTTCCTCCACTCTCTTCAGGTTCTCTCTCCCCCCCCCCCCCCCCCCCCCCCCACATCTCTTCTGTTCCAGTATTCACTCACTCGCCCGCCCCTTCCAGCACAGTAATACAGCAATACTGAAACAGTGCTAAATTTGGGGGTTTTTTAATGTTCCTAATCACTCTTTAGATAAGGAGAATGATTCTGTTGTTGTTCTTAAGTGCTGCCTTCCACACTGTGGACCATAAGATCCTATTAGATCATCCCTGGTATCAGGACCTGGTTCACATCAGTTTTGCCCGGATGTCACCTGCGGGTGCTTTATGACATTTGTCCATCAGCTCCCTAGAGTATTTTTGTGCTGTGTGCCCTCTGGTTCTGTACTGTCCCCCACCCCCTTTTAATTTATATGTCAGACCCTCGTGCAATTTGATCAGAGCTGAGCAACTTAATTTTAATGTGTAAGGGGATGATATCCAACTCCATGTAGAGCTGGGGGTTAAACAGAGAGGAAGAACTGTCCAGGCTTAACAACTGCTTGAAGACAATTCCCCTGTGGCTTCCGCTGAATAAGCTGACGTTTAATTTAAGAAAGGACGTAATTGTTGTGGGTGAAGAATCCCTCCATTTGTGCAGTTTGTCCAGTGGTGGCACTTGAGGGGGGTTGCATTTCAGGGTGAAGCCCCGTGTATTGGGTGTTATGGTGGGTTTGGATGTTCTGGGCACCTGGCACCCAGCTTTATCCAGCCCCGCTGGGGACAACACAGAAGAGAAAGCCTGGCTCTGCCTGTAGATTAAATCCTTTTCCCCCCCCGAGTCATAGGGCAGGGCCGAACCACCTTTGAGAACCCTCCTACCTTTCCCCTCTAAAGCCAGCGGGGTTCAGTGTCACCTTTAATGTTCCCCTGCTCCCACTAACCCTGCCTGAGTGCGGGCATTGATGCTGGAGCTTGATCCCGCCTTCTTCCTCCTCACCTCCTCCCAGGGACTCCCTTGAGTGGCTCTTGCGTCCGTTTCCCTGCAATCATGCTGGTGCATGCCGCCGCTCTCTTCTTATCCTATAATGTAATATTCCATACATGCATTGTTGCACACCTCCCCGTTTCCTGACTGCTTCCGTACCCTTGACATAAGCCCTGTCCTCCTATTTCTCTACCTGGCTTCTGTCTGATCCTGTAGTGACTGCTGCAAGGTGAGCTGCCATCATCCACTCATCTCCTGGAAGACAGGCTCATAGCTGGATGGTTGTTTGGGGGGATTTGGGGTGAGTTGAGTGGGCTGGTTTTTTTTTTTTTTACTGTGGGTGATTTTATAGTAGTGATCAGGTAAAAGTGTTTCTTTCAGATTTGTTGTACAGTCTTCTCTGTTTCCTAGTGAAATAAACAAACA
This sequence comes from Rhinatrema bivittatum, assembly GCF_901001135.1. Classification (NCBI taxonomy): domain Eukaryota; kingdom Metazoa; phylum Chordata; class Amphibia; order Gymnophiona; family Rhinatrematidae; genus Rhinatrema; species Rhinatrema bivittatum. The sequence continues at coordinate 115,959,947 of NC_042624.1, forward strand.
TAAATAAATAAATAAAATAGGATATTGGATGGGATAGACTGTATCAGAAAGTTAATTTATTGTAATTGAGAAATGCTGTTTCATTTTTCTGTTTATTATTTGCTTATGTTCTATTTATAGGTGTTTCAGGCTCCCACGTCTTCAGCATAGAAACACAGGAAGCACAGAAGATGTTGTCAGATAAGGACTTAAAGTGGTAGACTGAGCAGATATGAGCTGGAAGCCGATAAGCTCATATAATCACACTAAAGGTAAGAACATAAGAGCATGCCATACTGGGTCAGATCAAGGGTCCATCAAGCCCAGCATCCTGTTTCCAACAGTGGCCAATCCAGGCCATAAGAACCTGGCAAGTACCCAAAAACTAAGTCTATTCCATGTTACCATTGCTAATGGCAGTGGCTATTCTCTAAGGGCCAGATTTTAAAAAGCATTTACATGCGTAAATCTGGGTTTTACGCATGTAAATGCACTTTACTCGAGTAAGTGGGCTTTTGAAAATTGCTACAATATATGCCATTGAATTGTCCATAGGATTTACTCACATAAGTGCACTTTACTCGAGTAAATGGCTTTTGAAAATTGCTACAATAGTTACATTTATGCGCGTAACTCCTTTGAAAATGACCCCCTCAGTGAACTTAATAGCAGGTAATAGCCTTCTCCAAGAACTTATCCAATCCTTTTTTAAACACAGCTATACTAACTGCACTAACCACATCCTCTGGCAACAATTTCCAGAGTTTAATTGTGCGTTGAGTGAAAAAGAACTTTCTCTGATTAGTTTTAAATGTGCCACATGCTAACTTCATGGAGTGTCCCCTAGTCTTTCTATTATCCGAAAGAGTAAATAACCGATTCACATCTACCCGTTCTAGACCTCTCATGATTTTAAACACCTCTATCATATTCCCCCTCAGTCGTCTCTTCTCCAAGCTGAACAGCCCTAACCTCTTTAACCTTTCCTCATAGGGGAGCTGTTCCATTCCCCTTATCATTTTGGTAGCCCTTCTCTGTACCTTCTCACTTTTATGATCAGGAAAGCACTCTAATGCCCAGGGGACAAAGTATGCACAGACATTTCAGCCTGCACCAACCAATATGATCTTCAAACACAAACTTCCTGCGTAGTTTGTTTGAAGATTGGGTGGTCAGGCAAATAACATTGCTAATTTTTCTCCCTTGCTTTTAGCTGGGGTATCTGGAGGTGACAACTTGCTGATGCAAGTGATCTCTCCATAGTCCATGAGCCTTACCTGAAGTTGTCCTTTCTTTACCACATAATGGTCGGCCTAAGATTGATCATGTCAGCTGGCAATTTATTTAGTCTGCTTTTAAGTCTTTTATAGCGATGTAGAGTTTAATGCAGTATGCACCAATTGTTTTGTGCTATTTTATATCTGTCTAAGTGATGCTAGTAGTGTTGTAATCCACCTAGAGATGGCGATAGCGCAGACTAGAAATTTGGAAAACAAATAACTAAAAAGTGTGTTGGCACTTGCCTGTCCGATGTGCAAGTGTATCGCCTCCAATGGGAGTGTGAAGTCTGCATGTTGAGTGGGCACTTACAGTTCTGAAAATTAAATACACGTGCTTAGTTTTCTCCCCTGCTCAAGTTATGCCCCCAGAATGCAACATTTTTACTGCAGCTAAAACCACATGAGTTGTAAATCTATGTGTACATTTAACCTGCTGAAAAATGACTTGGGCTGATCCAGACACTCCAGGGGCTGATTTTCAAACGGATTCTATGTGCATAAACCCTGGCCTTTGGGAAGTTGCCCATTGGCGTGCATTGAAAAGTATGCAGAAAAGTCATTTCACAGGTACTTTTACACACGCTATAAAGAGACAGAATGTTTGAAAATATGCAAGCAAATATAATGCACAAAGTTACACCTGATCCCGGGCACACCTGCAAATTGAAAATTCGGACTAAAATCTGCAGGCCAAATGTATCTGCAGACTTTAGCCTATGTGGGTTGTTTGAAAGATTTACCCGCCTTTCTCCCCACTAAGCCTTTGAAAATGTACCCCTAAATAAACATGAGAACATGGCTATAACCAGCTTACAAACTCCTCCATTAAAACATGCACATGGTGCTTCTAGCAAAGAGCTATCCATACAAAATGCATACATGCTTAAAAGGTAACCAATTAGCGTTTCCATGCAAAAGTGGCATGGAACCCGTTATAAGCACTCTCTTCTCATGTCTCTATTTTGCTCAAATCATATGCAGTTCATCATGAGAAAAGCTGCCTTTTCCTTATCAAGGAGCTGAAACCCAGCACTCATGGGGAATTGTTTTTGGAAAGGCTACAGACCTAATCTGAAACAACTAGAATGCCAGGCAATCTTTTTTTTTTTTTTTTCTACTGCTAGGCCCAAAACTAACATTTTGACAATAACTTTCCAGTATCAAAGCAATAGATTTTATGCAAGACAGCTGACTACTGCAAAACTATGCAGCACCGATCCCGGTGCCAAACATGTGCTATGTATATATTTTAACACCTTTGATATTAATAATAATAACAAAAAAATGGATGTTCCTAGCAGTTTTCTCAACTTTCACACAATAACAACATCCCTGGGTTGATAGTTTTGTTTTCTTTTCATATTATTATGAATCTGTGTTTAGTTCTGCAGCTTTGCTCTTTAACTCTTCTTTTCAAATTCCACTAGTAGTGCCTGATTAAGAAATTAGCCTTTCAAGTGCTATTAGAAAAAACAAACAAAAAAAAAAAACACCCAAGAAATACAGTAACACAATACTATGGAAAACTGATATAATCTTTTTTTTTTTTCTAAAACTATAAAAATTGGTCACCCAGAGGAACATCTGCATGGTAAAATTTAAAACAAACTGGAAAGGCATCAGATAACCCATAAAGTACTGAACTGTAAGAAGACCCATTGCTCTACTCGCATTTTCTGCTGTCATCCTGCCTGAAAAGCAGCCCATCATGCTCATCAGTTTTGGTTACTAACATCTGGAATAAATTGTCAGATGGAACCCTGACATTTTTAGAAGGAAACTCAACCTTACAATAATTATTCCTTAAATCATTAATACAGTGAAAGCACCAGATGCAAGAGAGAAAAAGTGAAATATGCTTCAGGTATCAATTAAACCCCTGTTGCAACATCTGTGGGCTTTCTCAGGTCATTAATATGGCCTGCAGCGTCAGATATTCTTTTGTTTATCTAAAGCACTCTTCTCGCATCCTAATCGTTTCTTTTCTTTTTTTTTTTTTTATTTCTCTGCCTCCTTGCAAAAGAAACAACTTCTGTTTTGGATGGGGCGGTGAGCGATAGCTACTGTATAGCCGTGCCTCAGGAAAGACCAAAGCTTATTAATCTGTAAGTTCAGTAGTGTGCGCAATGAATTCAAGATTGTTCCAATTCCCTGATACCGCTTTTCAGCTTCCCCTTAAAATAAAATTCCAACGCCTGAGTAATGGACTGGCTGTCATCCCGATTAACAGCCTCCCTCCCTCCAACTTCATACCCAGCAAAGAATATTGTATTACTGGTGAAGGGAGGGTCAACTGCAACCCAACTGAATTTCAGTGCCGAGCCCATGACTCAGAAGTCACTTGGTCCACAAAACCTAATTAGAGTTGAGCGCAAATTTGTTTTTGCTGAAATATGACCTACAGTAACTCTTTTTATCCACTCTGATGTTTATAGTTAGGCTGACCCTCCACCTTGCATGTGCCCCTCCCAGTGCACAGAGTGCTGCGCTTCCATGAATTTTCAGTAATATTTCTGGAGTCAAGTTGGATATTCCACCTTTCCACTTTCCAAGGCGAGAGCAAGAACAAAATTTAAGTGGAGTTTGGATTAAATCCTTACCAGAACTAGGAGTCAAATAAACCACTGATTTCATGTAGAAGAACATTTCAAATTTTTAGCCCATTATCACTTTGTCTGTTTATAGACTTTTTTTTTTTTTTTTTTTTAGCAACCACTATAATCTCTACTGATAGTCTGGTCTTGCTTACCTCTATTGTTAAAGGTAAACGTAGAACGAACATTTTGGAAGCGAGAGATTATAAGAGGTTCAAAAGGGGTAAAATCTCATCCAAAGCTTTTTTAAACCCAGTTACACTTAACTGCCAAAACCACATCATCTGGCAAATGTCCGAATAACAGAACGCTGACGGTCCCCCAACACATGGACCATGTTTCGCTCTGCTGCATCGCAAGGGACCTAAAACGAGGCTTACACAGATTAACTCGGCGGATGTCAGCATAGGCGCCAATGATTTTAATGCAGGGGAGACCCGAGGCTCACCTCTGTGGGCACCAGCGTGAGTGCCACTCTCAGCCCTGTAGTCTTGGGAAAGCCACTGCTTAATGCTGGAGATGAGCAGTTGGGATTGGAGCTAACCTTTGGGACCTTGTCGGGTATTTGTGACCTGGGGCAGGTTGTTGGGACCGATGGACCTTTGGTTTGACCCGGTACGGCACTTCTTAAGTTGAACTACCCTGACTTCGGCGCTTGTCTTCTTGACATGAGCTGCAAGAAGAAAATGAGAAAAAATGCCCTACTCCTGCTTTTGCTAACATACGGGCAATAGGGATGCACAATTGGTTGAAATGAAATGGGACATATTTCATTTTTAAACTTGTTTTTTAAAACGAAATGAAAGAAAACCAAACATTTGAATTTGTCTCCTTTAAAACAATCTTCATGTCGCCGATTCCAGCGAAAGGAAAACCTCTCCAGAGGCCCCTCCCCCCAGCCCTGGTCGCTCCTGCCCTGCCAGTGCTCTGCTTACAAAGGACTCCAGCAGACCCAGACTGCCGCCAGGGTCAGCACCTTCTGTCCAAAACGGTGCCAGCCAGGCCCAGGCCCAAGCCAGCGCCATCTTACAGAGAAGGAAGTTAACGGTGGGGTTGGCCCCCAGCAGGGCAGGGGTGGCTGGGGATCTGCAGCTGCTCCTTGAAGAAAGAAAAACATGATGAGAGGGTATGGGGGAGGGGGGGGAGTGGAAACGGGGGATCAGAGGGGAGGACCTGAAGGGTTTTTGTTTTCTTCTCTGATGGGATCCTTTTTCTCATTATTTCTTTCTTTCTTTCTTTCTTTTTTTTTTTAATTTTAGATGTTGTTTGTTTTATTTATTTATTTTTTAATAAATGAAATGAAATAAAAAATTGAGAAAATCCCTCTGAAAAACAAAAGCTAAAATGCCTGTACAGAAGCCTAACAGGAAAGCCCATTTCAGCTTTAGCCTTACCGAGTCTAATAGCGGCACTTGGAGCATGCTCAGTTGGGTATTTTCTCCATGCCAGGCGTTATCAAGAGACTGGGAGTGGTACTAGCCATATCATATTGAATGTGTGAACAACTGAGATCCAAGGCAAAGCTTGGAAGCGGTGTGAACTCTGATTGCATAAGACTGCTCCATTTCATTGGATGGCCTGCTCAGTGGTCAGCCGGGGCTGGGGGTGTTGCGGAGGCTGTTCTCACAGACATCACACAACAGCAACACCTAAACATCTAGGGGTGTTGGATGGGCTGAGGGTATTAGGATATGGACTGAGGCTGTATTAGTATGAAATGGATATTTTGTTACCCGGTTTATGATTTGACCTCCCTAGAGAGCGGAGGATTAGTTTAAGTTGTTTCCAATTTGATATATTGATGTATTTTTTATGTATAAACTCTTTGATATTGATTTATTATATGGATATATTAGATTGATGATGTACTGATGTATGTTTATTGTACTATTTTTCCTTTGTAAACCACTTTAGGTTGTACTTTGGCACAAGGAAGGCGATGTAGAAATGTAAATTAACATAACACAGAGTCCCAGAATTATTTTTCTATGCTGGATCCCTGTCTATCTTGTGAAACATATTTTCAGATGGAGACAAATTACGCAAAGCCAAGGTGAAAGGTAGCAGAGGAGGCTGGAATCATATCTGTGACTCTTCGAATACCACAGTTTCATAATATTTAGCAAGGTTAGACAGTCAAATTAAATCACATTTTACCAAATGAATTGGGTTTAAAGGTGAAAGGCCACTATCCAGATCAGATTACCACAAAATAAATTGATTCAGACGTACTGTATATCTCTGGAACTCTCTGTCTCGGCACCGTTAGTGGTGCGTGGTTCTCTACTGTGTGGTTAAATCAACATCGGCAGAGAGGTCGTACGAAACATGGAACTGTTTATCCAGGGGCAGTGCATTAAAAATAAACACACGGAAATGCTACAATGTCTGATTAAGAAATAAAGCCCTGCCACGGCTCTGTGAAAGAGAATGGGAGCCCCAGTTTGCACTGGGCGCATTCCAGGTCCTGACGGCATGTTTTACTAAACTGGTCTCCTTTCACTTTCCCTTTCTTTAGACAAGCATGTGCCGACGGAAAACATCAAGTTTAAGATTAAGCAAAACACTGCTCTGGCAGGCTGGGGCTGCAGAATTTAAACACGTATTAATTATTGTCAGGCCTTACGCCAATGTTTTTTTGGTGGGTTCATAAACTGATGGATATTTCTTTTCAGGTTTCAAGGGCACAAAGTCTGTTTAGCCTAACAGATTTCTGCTATTTTCACAAAATAAGGGCCAGTAAAAATCCAAAGGCCTTTACCCGAGATCAAATCCTGACACTGTAGGGGGCCAATAGTTCAGCCATTATCAGGCTGCACAAGTTAGCCAGCTAAACTTATCTGGCTAACTTGGTCAAGATATTCAGCAGCGCTGCTGAATACACTCTTACTGTCTTATAGTTAACCAGATAAGTTTAGCAGTCCTAAATTTATGTGGTGAACTAAGCAGGGTAACACTGAATATCGGCGCTTATCCAGACAAGGGACTCTGCTCTGGAACGCGCTGTCCTGCCCCTCACTTTGCTGGCTAACTTTTTAGCCAGATAAAAAAAAAATTTGCCAGCTAAGTGCAGCTGCTGACCGGACCTGGATGTTGAAATGACCCAAAACGAAATCCCTGTGGGTGGCTTGGTGGCCCCCACCCCTATGCAGCTCAGGGAAAAAGTCCTTGTGCTGTAAAACATCACAGGTTCATTTACTCAAAGACTTGGAGGGCCATTTACAACTGCTGATTTCACTCAAGTTAACTCCTTTTAGTTATTCAGGTAAAATCATTTGGCACATGCTCCTTCCCATCCTATGTTCATGTGAGTAAAACCTTAAGAGTGGCTTGCGTTCTGTCTTTGGACAGAGCCTTTATCTAGCGGACAGGCAGGCAAAACCTATGCCCGACTCCTAGCATGGCAGCGTCTATGGTATTACTGATAAATATCAACTCAGCAGTTGTCAGAAGATAAGGACCACTTGATCTCTGGTCATCTCCTTCCCTTTGACCTTACCTCTGCCCACTGTATTCATTTGTAAGGTTGTATAGCGGGTGAAGCAAAGTGGCCCATACCTTAAAATATATCATCTGTGGGAGAAAAAAAAAAAAGAAATATATTTTATTTATTTATCGGGGTTTATATTACAGTGTTAAAACCGAGGTACATGATCTAAAGTAAAGCATGGCATAGCTCCAGGACTAGCATGAAAAAAAAAACCTAAATCTTTCCAATACTAAAAATAATCCACAGGTCAATTAATGTTGTTGTCAACCAACGTCACATTGTTACTGGCCTCGTGACGCCAGCCCCAGCGTGGTCGCTCCATCTGTGCACACATACCACTCTGTCTCCTTGTGGTTTCAGGCTTGATTGTGGTTTATGGTGGGGGGGGGGGGGGGGGGAGAACAGAACATAAATTGCAAGTGGTGATGGTTTCGTTGGAGACCTTGGGCTCTGCAAATACTTTCTCAAGGAAATGAAATGCAGCAAATTTTGTAGGCTTTGTCTGCTGGTGAATATTTATGGTGGGCTTGATTATCCCAAAAATCGTTTGGCTCTCTGGAGGGTGAATATCAGGAAAAAAAAAATCCCTGAATAGTGAGCTACTTGTCAAATGCATAGATCATCTATATAGTTATTTATTTCTTTATTTGAAATGCCGAGATCCTGGTCCATTGCCCATTCCAAGGAAGGGTCCATAAAATACGAGAGGGTCCGGTATGGGCTAGTGAACACCAGGCTCTCGGTAGGGTTCAGTGATAAACGGGTCAAGCAGATGGCGTAGTGGATCTGGGTCCAGAGGCAAGGGGGGGGGAGGCCCCTGAGCTGAACAGAAGACCCGGCTCTCCTCTTTAGGAAACCCTCTGACTGCTCTACAAATGGTGCTTCCCAGAAAATCACAACTGAAACAAGAGATTCCTCCAGCGAATAAACAAATATAACAAAGCCTAAAAGGTCAGTGGAACACAACGCTTTTGTTTAGCCAGAGGGAAAACTTCAGACAGCCCGCTCGCAACAGTAATCACTCAAAAAAGATGTTGGCTTGCAGGGAAAAATAAAAAATAAATGCCAGCATAGGTAAAAAAACAAACAACCAACCAAAACTAAACAAAATGTCTTGTGCAATTTTTATGTGAAAAAACATAAGGAGAGTGTTTAAAAAATCTTTATTAACTTAAATCCCAATGGTCTCAATTGTAATGCAAGCTGCCAGCGTCAGACATCAGAATAAGATGTTTAAAAGCATTGTCCTAAGATCCCAGTGGCCGACCTGAAACCGTTTCACGGAACCCTGCATCGGGGCAAAAAATAAGAAAGAACAGGCAAGCTGCAGGGGCCCAATGCGCAGCTGGTGTGGGTGCTATTTTCAGCTGCTGCCGGCAGCCGCATTCCCTGCTCTTACACTCGGCACCTGACCCGCTCCAGCAGCCCCGCAGAGAAGGAGGCACAGACTGCCCGAGTTACCCGCCGTCTGCTGCCAACCAACGTAGACCCTTCGCCCTGCCCACCCGTTCCCTTACTTTCTCCTCTGGACCGGCTCCAAGCAAGCAGTTTTATGTGAAAGAGAACCGCACTTGGGGTTTGAAAGTGCTTTCTTCCGCAGAAAACAATGCGATTGGCGCCTGCCCCGCCGGGAGAAGCCATCTCGGATTAGGAGCAGGGATGAGACGGAACCTGCTCGCTTAGGCGTCGGGACACCAAGATGGCGCCTCCCCGCACGCGCGCGTGACCGTGCGGCTGGGAACGAGGCCGGAGGACCTGGTTAGTGACGCAGACAGGAAGCGCGGGTCCTGGCCCAACCCACAAGTGAATGTGGTAATGCATATTTATTATTATTATTATTTTTTAACTAGGGGTGTGTGCAGCCTTTCAAGGAATTCCTTTTGTAAATATTTTAGGGTGTTAAAAAAAAAGATTTTTTTGTAGACTTTTTAAAAATTTGAATTTAGTTTAGCTTTCTGGCCTGCTGTCTGTGTCACATTATCTGTGGGCAACCTTTGCCTAGGCCGGGGTAAGGCATACTTGGGCTGGGAAAAGCTCCTGAAGGTTTGGGATGGCGTGGGGGCATGGGATGACTGTAGGTGTCCGCAGAGGGTGGAAAAAAGGCCTTTTTCTTCTCTCAAGTTTGGAAAGGACAATATTCAAAACCATTTATGTGGGTAAACAGCAATTTACCCACATAAACTGCCCTTCTAAAAACTGCGCTCCCTGAAGAAGAGAGGGGAAAGTGGCAGGGGCAGACAAACAGCATCAGACCACAGGCACCAGGGCATGGAGGTGGAAGGTGAGGGGAAAAGAGAGAGAGAGTGTGAGGAACTAGAAGCTCCAGAGGGGAGGCATCCACAATGGAGGGATCGGAGATTTATTTATTTAGAACTTTTCTATACCGACGTTCATGACTCCACATATCACATCGGAGCTATCGATGTGAAAAGATGGTCCAAGATTGATAAGTGAAGTGTTAATCTTTCTCTCGCCTTCTCTACATTCCAAGTTTGCATTTTATCCCTGTTTTATTGTAACTGCTACCTTATTCTTCTATCACATGTTAATGTTCTAAGTTTTTTTTAAGTATTTATCCTCTTATCACACCCTGTTATTTGTAAACCGGCATGATGCGACTCCCATCGCGAATGCCGGTATATAAGAAATTCAAATAAATAAATAAAATAAATAAGGATCTGGATGGCAGGGGATGGTATAAGAAGCAGTGGAAAGGGATGGGTCTGTGAGGTGTTGCGGGTGGAAATGGAGCCAGGAGGGGAATAAGAAAGGGGCTGGAGGTGGGAAGGACAAGCGACTGCAAAAGGAACTGGGGCTGCTTAGTAGGGATGTGCATTCATTTAAAACACAAGTGATAAATAAGTGCGATAAATAAGGCTAATTTGTTTCATTCGGGGAGCCCCAAAATGAATTGGGGACCCACCCAAATTAAATTAATCTTATTCGTTTGTTTCTTTTTAAACAAATGCATTGGGCCTCGCCTGTGGCATACGCCATGGCTCAAAGCAAGGATCGAGGTCTAGGCCTGAGCACGACGTCAGGGTCTCGGCGGAGGCCCGAAGTTGAGGTATAGGCTGAGAACCCTGTATGTAAAAAACAAAACAAACAAAAAAAACCTTACCTGATCTGTTGGGTATCCATCAAAGACTGGGCCCCTACTCTGGGGTCTGAGCCAGGGCCTGGACCCAGCCCCAATGCTGCGACCTGACCTGGAGGCCGGGTCCCAGTGCCAGGGCCTCAGCCTGGATTCAGGCCAGATGCTGTGAACCAACCCAGAAGCCGGGTCCCGATGCCTTGGCCCAGGGTCAGGCCCAGGCCTAGGCCTCGGAGCCCAGGGCTGTGAGCTCCTTTTCTTTCTTCGCTCGCAAACACAATGACACAGACGAGTGGGGTTGTACTCCAGTGCATTCAGCCCAGCAGACTGTGCCATTTTGACTGCACTGGATGCCATCATTGTGTCTGTAAATGAGGAAACAAAAAGGGGGCATGAAATAAAGCCCCCAGGCCTGGGCTCCAAGGCATAGGCCTGACCCTGGGCTGAGACCCAAGTATCGGGACCCGACCTCCTGGCCAAGGCCCTGGCATTGAGCCTAGGCCCCAGCATCAGAATCAGGTCTCCGGGTCGGGTCACAGCGCCGGGCCTGGCTGTACAATTGCCATACATCAAAATGGTGCCATCCGCTGGGGTCATGCCAGAGTTAATTAACTCGGGCGCATTCACCCAGTGGACACCGTCATTGTGCTTGCAAGCAATGAAAGCAGAGGACGCGTGAACATGAGCTCCCAAGGCCTGGGCCGAGACCCAGATGTCAGGACCCAACCCTACTGACTGAGGCCTTGGCATTGGGCCTGGGTCTGAGCCTTTTTATTTCATTTCATAAAATTTATTGATCGCCTAACACAAAGTAGGCCTAGGCGATGAACAAAGATACATACATAGTAAAAACAATAATGAACATACACTTCAGACAAAACATTTTTCACAGAAACTGGAGAAAAGTACTACCACATACTGGTATCTATGTCCCTAGATCAAGTTATTTATTCATCAGTTGACATTAACGAGAACTCATAGCAATTACTCTACTCACATTATTCTCATTTTTCTAAAAACCATGTTCTCACATTCTTTTCCCTGATAACTGAATTACACATACTTCAGGCTGTTACATATTATAAGCACGGTGGAGTAAAAACTCTATAAATTCTAATTTAAATCTTTTACATCATCCAAAGACCTCAATTCCATGGGAATGAGATTCCACTGCGTTGGAGCTGCTATGGAAAATGAGGTCTCCCTCGTACTAAACAACTGAGCATGTCGAACTGAAGGGATCTCTAAAAGATTCAATTGAGAAGATCTCAAACATCTTACAGGTTTATAAATCCATAATAATGCATTAAGCCTAGGCCCCGGTGTTGGGATCCAGCCTCCAGGTCAGGTGTCGGGCCTGCCCTGACATTGGGAGCCGGTCCCCAGGTCATGTTGCTGCATCAAGCCTGGGCCCAGGCCCCAGCCTAGTCTGAGGCCTCAGCAATGGGACCTGGCCTCCAGATTGGATCATGGCATCGGGCCTGGGCTTGGGCCCTGAGGCCTCGGCATTGGGACCTGGCCTCCGGGTTGGGTCATGGCATTGGGCTTGGGCCCTGAGGCCCTGGCATTAGGACCCAGCCCCCGAGTCAAGTTGTGGCGTCAAGCCTGGGCCTGGACCCCAGCCTAGGCTGACGCCTTGGCATTGGGACCCGGCCTCCGGTTTGGGTTGCATCATCAGGCCTGGGTCTGGCTGAGGTTCCAGCATTAGGACCCGGCATCAGGCCTGGGTCTGGGCTCTGGCCTAGGCCGAGGCCCAGTCATCAGGCCTACACAAGGCCGAAGCTTCGGCCTAGTCCCAGCGGTGGATCCCCACTGGACCGGGTAAATGGGGGCCTGGGGTGGGGGGATACTGGCCCTGGCATTTTTCCATGAGGGTGGGAGGGAGGGCTTATTTTCATTTTTTCATCGTTTTGGGGTTTTTGTAATTGCTTGATTTGGTTTTTTTTTCACACGACTGAAACGAATCAAGCAATCCACAAACTGAAATTCATGCCAAAAAAACCTCCCAAAAATGAACCAAACAATGAAAACAAATGTATTTTTCCCTGCACTGCTTAGGGGAGAAGAGGCAGAGGTAGATGAGTGTTGGGGAGGAGGTGAGTACGGAGGATAGAATGGAAGTGGGGGAGCAGGGAGTGAGTGAAAAAGAGGAAATAGGCTGGGGAAGGAGTGAGAGAGGAAGGAATGGGAAGGCCGGGGTAGAACGGGAGAGGGAAAGCTGGTAGGTAGGTAACAGGTGAAATGAGGGAAACTGAGGCCTGGAGGGTGAGAGGGGAAGGTGGGAGGTTAAAGAAAGAAAAAAAGCATTTGATTTTCTATTTAGGGACTGGGATGTTTGCTTTGGTAATGTGCACCACCTCTTCCGTCTTTTAGATTCTGTTTCTGTTTCTCCAGTGTTGCATTATATGTGGGGTTTGGTTTCCTGATTTCCAGTTTTTCTGTTTCTGAGTTGTGGTTACTTTTTCTGCATTTGCTGAGGGATCTGTGTGTTGCATTTGCTGAGGGATATGCATGACCGAGGTGCTAGCATGAAGTTTCTGTGTAGAGTATTGTGTGCAGTTCTGACCACCCAGTCTCAAATGCTATAGCAAAACTGGACAATGTACGGAGAAGAGCAATAGAGATGACAGAATGGCTCCCTTATGAGGGAAGGGTAAACTACGGTAATTAGGGCTCTTCAGCTTGCAGAAAAAGGCACTGAGAGGGGATATGATAGAAATGTATAAAATAACGAAAAGGTTGGAACTTATGTACAGGAAATGGTTATTTACCCTTTCAAATAGTACAAGGACATTCCATAATACTAACTAGTAGAAGATTTAAAAGAAATCGGAGAAAGTGTTTTTTTTAACCCAATGCACAATAAAGGGGTGGAATTTGTTGTATCTTAACTGTACAGGGTTTCAAAGCAGTTTGGACAAATTCCTGGGAAAAAAATTCCATAAACAATTATTAGCCAAATGGACTCAGGGAAAGCCACCATTTATCCTTGAGAAGTGAGCAGCAAGGCACTGGATTCACTCTTTGGGAACTGCTGCATACATCCTGGTGACCCTCCCAATTGTCCACTGTCAGAAACAAGATGCCGGGCTGGGCTTCAGGCACTTTTAGTCGGACACAGTATGGCACATCTTATGTTCTTTTGATCTGTAGCAGTCCGGCTTGTTCTATTTTCCCAGTAAATTAGTAATGATGGCAGAAAAAAAAACAAACGGTCCATCCGGTCTGCCCAAAAAGTTTCTTATGGTAATATCTGCCGCTCTGTGCAGGTTACCCTCATATCTCTGATAAGGGTAGTAACTGCCACTCTGTGCAGGTTACCCCATACCTTCTGTTAAGGGCAGTAACTGCCGCTCTGTGCAGGTTACCCCATGATTCTGTTAAGGGTAGTAACTGCCGCTCCGTGCAGGTTACCCCATGTTTCTGTTAAGGGCAGTAACTGCCGCTCCGTGCAGGTTACCCCCATGTTTCTGTTAAGGGTAGTAACTGCCGCTCCGTGCAGGTTACCCCCATGTTTCTTTTAAGGGTAGTAACTGCTGCTTCGTGCAGTTACTTTTCCCATTGCTTTTCCCAAGCCTTATATTAAGGGTAGACATTACAATCAAAACCAAGCAACTGTCAAACCCATACAAAAAATTATTGCAACATTTTTAGGGGGTGAGCGGCCATTTTGATTATTCAGATAATGCTACATGAACGAGCTTTGCTTTTGGACTTGGCAGTAGAAGCAGTCCTGTGCTTTTTCCCTGTCTGCGTATCCGTACCCCGGATCGTAAAAGTCAGGGTCCAGCGTTGGCGGTCATATGAATCCAGTTCCCATTCCCCTCCCCAGTGTTGAAGCGATGAGCGATAGGAGGTGTAGTTTTGTTCTAGGGCAATGTCTCCCAATCTTTCCAAGCCCAAGGCACACCAGCCACCATGGCAGTGGGGCTACGAAGAGGACCCATGTGGCCAGTAAAGAGCTATGGACTGAGTCTGAGCATCAGGCAGTGGTGATTTTTTTTTTTTTCTGTGCCACACCTGATCGGGTCCGAAGGCAGACTGGATGGGAAACACCGTCCTAGGGCCCTCGGCTGAGATAAATCTACAAGGTTATGGGAAGAGGAAGGGGAGGGTTGACGGTGGTGATATGATGCGTCCAGGTTTAATGTTAACAGAGATGGGGGAATTAATTGTAAAATAAAAATATATGTACCTGTCTGCTGCTGTTTAGAATATGGCTGGCATTTGTAAATTGTTTAATAAAAAGTTTAAATATAAAATGTAAGAACTGTTCGCTGATGGGGAGGTGGGGGAATGGGATTGCATTGGGCACCCCCAATCATTTAAAAAAATTGGTTCCTATGGGGATGACCACAGTCTGTCAGCGGTTTTAAAAAATGTAAAAGAAAATCACTCCCGTAGTCAAGAGAGGGACTCACTCCAAGATCCATTCAAACAAACTCATTTTATTTTTTTTTATTTTGTTGGGTTGCAGCGGACAAGAGTTTACAAGCGAGCTTAAAAATGCAGTGATTGAATCAGGAGTCCGTAGCTTTCTACAGCCGGGCTGCAGTGGCACCAGTTTCCAGACACAAACTTTAGCAATACAGGCTATATTACATTTCCCAAAAGGCGTGGACACAGGGGTTGGTGCTTCCGTTAGACAAACTAAAGTGGTTTCCCAGAGCACCAACACTATGACAGCTGCAAAATCCCGCCTGCACAAGGTCCATACTAAAGAAAGGAGCACGATGCTAGAGACAGCATCACAGGTAGGAGGGAGCTTTGCGCTGGAGCTGCCGCCAATAGGTAGCTGAGGGAGGGATATGACCGAAGGTTCACCTAGGGCGCCAAATACTCTTGCATCGGTCCTGTGTGGACCACCTTTCCTATCCACTTCTACTATTGTTATTCCTTGAATTCCTCTCCCTGAACACCAATTCCACTTTAGCATCAGTTGGGTTCCAGAATACCATTCTCTCTCTTGACCATCATTTTCACTTAGCATCTTGAAGTATTGCAATATAGTCCCAGGAAAGCTCAGAAATGCTCCTCGAGGGCTTGACATGGGTTCCCCAGGTTTCCCTTCCTATCTCTTTGGATCTCCTCCCTTCCTGGTCCTCCATGACGGTGGGACCCATGTTACTTCTCCTTCCCAAAGCTGCAGGTCAGTCCTCTGGTTATTTCCCCATGAAGAAAAATCCCTCTCAGCCTAGGTCCTTTTCCCTTGAGGGGGAAAGCATCTGCAGAGCCCGTCCCTTGGGGAGAGGCACCCAGACATGCCACAATCCAGGTGAGTCCCTGAAATTCCCCCCCTCCCAACCATCAACCCAGGGTTCTATAGTCCCAATTACACCTAAACCACTCATTCCCATAGACCCTCTAATTGCATGATGGCATCTAATGGTGGTTGAATGGGATTAGTGTCCCCACAGCTCATAACCATTTACGAAACCACGAGCAGAGATCAAGTGCACTCCCCCCACCCAGAATCCTTTCCAGATGACTCTTCAGTGATGAAAATGTCTCCTTGTGGGAGACCCGTCACAGACAGAGATTAGTTATAGCTTGATAAAAGATGTTCAGGGCATGTAGGAAGAGAAGAAGGAAGCACCATAGCTGTTCCGTTTATGCTCTCCACCCAAAGAGACACCCACAAAGACCTATTTACCATATATATACCTGCCTTTAATTTCCCTCTGAGAGCCTTCATATCTCTGTTTTTACTATACAAGAAATTTTGACAAGTTTTGAGGAAAAATAAAGAGAAGCATGAATAAATCTACATATTTTACTTTAACAGGAAACAGCACTAAAAATGTTAGCAATGTATGCCTATTTTTAAACAGCGGCTAATATTTTTTTATACAGCAAACACTTTCAAAGGGCCAGTGCTGCTGCTTTTCCCATTGTGGAACGGATTCTTGCCTTTTCAAAACCACTTTGGCCTGTTCTAAGCGGTAGAATCTCGCTTGAAAAATGCAGACCATTTCTTCTTATCCTAATCTGAAACTGGTCTTTCTTACATTAACATCTTTTCTTTTCCCTATTAAGTCATTCATTCAACCCCCGCATACTCACAAACGCGCACCATGCATGGATTGGATGCAAATCTTTTCCTCACATCTCATCTTCTCAAACACAACAGCGCATAGTACATATCCATGCAAGCAATCCATGCATGCATGGATTGCATGCATGGATTGCATGCATGGATTGCTTGCATGGATTGCATCCATGCATGCAATCCATGCAAGCACATATCCGTGCATGCAATCCATGCAAGCAGGTATTTCCGTTTTATTGTAACTTTTTTCTTCCATGCACTTGTTTTACCTTTTAATGTATACTCTTATGTTATTAGTTATTTACGTTATAATGTATTTCTCACCCCTTGTTTTATGTAAACCGACATGATACGAACTCCGTGAATGCCGGTATAGAAAAATACAAATAAATAAATAAAATAAATAAAAAAAATTTCCTGTGCAGCGGGCACATAAACGCAGAAAGTGATTTTTAAAGGCATTTCTACCAGTAAAACGGTGCTTTACTCTTGGAAATGGTCTCTTACCGACTCGCCTGCCCAGCATGCAGATAAAGTTATGCAAATTTGACAAGTACCCGCACTCTGCACTGAACAGAGATGTTCCCGGGGAGGGGGTGAGAGGATTGGAAAGGGATTTGCATTCACGCATATATTTTTTTGCATTTTCAAATGCATGTGAGTGAGTTTTCCTGCAAAACCTTCTGCGCACAAATTTGCAGGTGGAATCGTGTGTGAGTATATTTGGTGGAATGATTTTCGAAGCGAGCTTGCATCAAAAGTTTGCTTTGAAAATTGGCATAGCTTATGCACATATTTGATTTCAAATTTAGGTGGGCTGCTACAAAATTTGCCCCATACTGTACTATCATGCTGCTCAGCTGCATTAGCAAGCAGAACGCATAGCACTAGATAGTCGTACTGTATGCAGTTGTATCTCTAGTACACAACCTATTGGCAACGTAGTTTCTTCAAACCACTTCCTTACAAATAAAATTGGGTAGACCCAGATAGGCCTTATGGTCCTTATCTGCATCATGGTGTATATTACTATGTTTCATTAGGGAATTTGGTAAAATGGGAATCCAGAAATCTCACAATGATAAATCTGTTTATGGCAGAGTTGCTTGTTGACATCAACGCAGTTGTGCCTTTCCTTCTTCTAGCAGTTTGGCTGATTGCTTTTACAGATTAAAAAGTTCAATAACTGAAATCTCTTTGCAGCCACAGTGCAGCAGCTAAGACATGCAAATTGAAACAGTCAGCAGCACATTGAACAAGAACGGATAGCAGAGAAAGGACCCGTCTTGTTGCTTCAGTTTGCTTATTTTTTCTACTGCACCATGGTTTTCTTAAAAAAAAAAAAAAAGTCTTTAATTGCCAAATTTTGACAGACACTGATAGAGTCCATGAAAACTGACACGAATATTTTTGTTATTTGAAAACTTTACAGGCAAAACACAATTCTCGCCAGTTATGTTCATTTCAGTTCTAATTCCAGCAATCATGTTAGTAACATTGTTTTTTTTTTAATGTTATTGCTAAAAGCAGAAGGTCAAATAATGTTTGCTGACCCTTGGCTGAAATGGGGGGGTCAACCCATGCCCTCTCACCTCAGGCCTCCTATCTATGTTAATTAGCGGCAGCCTGGCAAACAAAGCCCCATTCTCTGGGAGATACTTATGGTTACAATTACCTAATACGTTTTCCAAACCTAGCCCTGAAGATTCACACAGCTAAACAAGACCAGGAGTTTTTTTTTTTCACTGGGTTGCACTGCTGCATCTCACAGATCTGACACTTTTCAGATAAAGCATCCCGAAAAAACAGAATCCCTTTTAATTTCCTCATGCGGTATTGCTTCCAAGTCAGAGTGCACACCAGGAAGGGTTATGTGATGTAATTCCCTCCATTGTAAGAGATATCACGCTGTTGCTATCTTAATCCTCCATATTTTGAATTATTTGGGGTTCTTCTTACCCATAAAAGGCTCCCTGTGCCATTTATCAAGGTTTGCAAAGAGTACATCCACTGTAAAATATACATTAGAGAGAAGGACAATACCATTTGTCATAGATGAAAGAAGTCATCAGGCTTACGTGCAATCAATTCACCACCCTGTCTCCTTGAAATAGGAAAGCTGCCAAGGAATTCTGCCATGCTTAACTGGGATTCCACATACATACACAGATATATGTGTGCATGCACGCACACGCACATATAGACAGATAGATATTAAAATAGCAGACAGTACAATTATACCTGTAAACTGCCTCACTATATTAATATCACAAAAACAACTCCACATAAAGCACGGTCATTACTGAAATGTTAAAAATATATATATTCTTTTTTACAAAATATAAATATTTAAACAAATCAGTGAAATAAAGTTTATTATAAGTGTACTGATATATAAAGGTCATAAGGAGCTAGATAGAGCCCACAGAAGAATCGATCCTTGTAACTCTCTTGAACGTGTCAAAATCACACAGCTTGTTAACTAATAGTGCAATGGTTTTTCCTTCAATTAGATCAGTCAATTTCTGCTTCCCCAACACAGGGCTCTGTTTCCTCAAAACTGACTTCCTCAGGGGGAAAAAACCACTGCACGGCTCATATATATATATATATATATATATATATATATATATAATGTGAATAGATACACATATATAAATGCAGTTTAAACTAAGTGATGCCACATTCATGAGAAAATATTTATTTTAAAAATTCCAAAACTTAGAATAGAACTGAGCCCCCATGACCCAATTCATGAAAATTGGATCCAACTGTTTCTCATTCTTGACCTAACTCAGTTAGTCAGGTCAACAAGTCTCAGAAGTCAAAGCTTCACTCACTCTCTGGCTTCCAAAAAATTGTCAGCAGCTGAAAGTGTGTGTGTGTGTGTGTGTGTGTGTGGTGGAAAGCTTACACTAGAAGCCGCACAGACCCTGTGTAGGCATTTTAGAGCCCGCAGATAGAACCAGGATGACTGAAAATAAACCCCTATAAGTTTTTTTCTAAGACTTACGTGGAAGTTGTGCTTGTAAAATTGGCATATGCACACAAAAGTAGCTATCTGTGCACGGTAATCAAATTTTCAGAATGTAACTGTGCAGAAAAGTGTGTACATAGAAGAGGGTATTCAAGGAGTTTCAAATTATGCGCACATTTTTGTATTTTATAAAGCAAGTGCTCACGTACATCTTCAAACATGCACACATGATTTTGCACCTACTAATTAAGCCATGGAAATTAAATACAGCTTGTCTTTTGTCTTTACTTTTTGGGAGATGGGTCTGGAGCAAGTGGTGGAGAGTGGAGGTCCTGGTGAATTGGTGTTTGGAAGTGCGTGCACAAGTTAAGCATTTTCACAAGAGTGTTCGTTTGCCAACTTTATAAAATGCCTGCCTCTATGCATAAACCGAGACTTATCACAATTATTTAACTCATAAAATGTAGATGTGGACTTTTCTAAGATAGTTGCAGAAAGCATGAGAATCCCTGCATTGAAAAGATGTGCGCATGTACTGAAACATATGGGTGTGTTTTTGGGGAGGCGATATACTCCTGCATAATCTGTAAAATGCAGGTGGAACTCTAGGCGCGCCTACTTAGTGTGCATGTGCTGATCTGTGCATACTATTGAAAATTACATACAAATTGCAATTGTTATGAATTACTGAAACTTGGTTGAGAATCAGAGATTCTCTGTGCTTGAAGCAAGCTTGCCCCTTCTGGCTACACGCTTCTTTATAAACATAGGAATCGCAAGACTGAAGAGGGTGTTCCAGTAATTTGTTTAACATCGCTTACAATCAAAGATATGCTGTCAAATTCTCTATCTCAGCTGGATGCTCTGTGATTGCAAATTGGCTCTGAGGTTGTTTTAAGTTTACTTTTAATTTATAATCCACCGACCTCCTCCTCCAAGCTTGCTGAGATGGAAACACAGAATTGTGTCTGTGAAATTTCTACTACATTTCAACATCTTTTAATCTTAGGAGATTTCCATATGGACAATCCACGTATTGCCTCAGAATCTTTTTGTTCCCACTAAGAAAGATATTGGACTAACACAGTGGGTGCAAGGACCTACTGACAGAGCCGGTTATAGATTGGATCTTGTTTTTACCAATGTTAGAACTGATGGAGGATAATTTTCCTCTTTCTTTCCTATGGACAGATCATTATTTAATCACTTTCAAATGATGCCTACAATCTATACTGGTGCCAACCCTCAACTAGTTGAAGCTCGCAGAGATTATTCAGACTTTCGCTTGAGGCATTATCTGCCAATATTTTCCCAGCTTGGCGTTAGTCAAACAGGTGTCTGTATGGAACACTCGTATTAAGACTGCATTTCATATGACTATGCCTCTAAAGACAATCTTAAAACCTTCTAATCCTATACAATTATGGTACCATGTTGGCCTGACGTTATTGAAACAGCAAATGCACCACCATGAAAGACAATGGCTCAAACATCAAACATCCCTACATAATTCTCTATAGAAACATGCTGTTGATATCTTTCATGCTACTTTTAAGCATGCTAAGAAATCATTTTTGACTAAATGTTTGGTACAAGCAGAAAATCATTCCAAGAAGCTTTTCTAAATAACTGTCCAATTTTCCAACAAGACCATGTCCTGCCCTACTGAGAATTTATCTTTAACAGCAGACAGGGGAGGAGGTGAAAGAAGAGCCATTTCAGCAGACCAGAGTTCCTTTGAGGGCATGTAAGGAGTGAGAAGAAAGAAGTATTCAGGGGACTGCTAATTCAAGCACTGGTAGACAAAGTAGTGTATTTAAATTTTATCCTGCTTTCTACTAGGAGCCAGTGAAAATGATGTAGAATAGGTTTGATGTGATCAGTTTGCTTTTGCATCTATCAAAATTCTTGCAGCAGTACTTGTAAGAGCAGGAGGCACTTCAGACTAAATTGTGAGATGCCATTATATAAGGAATTGCAGTAATCGATTTGGCCGGTGATTAACACATGGATTATAGTAGCAGGATTGCATTTATCAAGGAAATTGTGTAGTTGGCGGATCTGACGCAGATACATGAGCGTCTATGTTTACTAAGCCATTGAGCTACCTCTGTAAGACAGTTATTGAGATTGGTAATGACGATCTTAGTGGGGCAAGAGTTAGTAGGGATCACTTTTGTGCCTTTCTACTTGGCAAGTTGGCCCACCCCAGAAAGAGGCAAGGTACCTCCATGTTAATAATATCTCTGACTCGCTTTAACCTCCTCATTCAACCTCAGACTACATTCTTCTGCATCCTTTCACCAGCATGGCCACTGCCTTGACCTACATCTTTCTTCCAACTGCACTTTCTCAGTCTTCACCTCTGTTCTTCCTCTCTTTGACCATTATCTGATAATTTTTACACATCCACCCTGCTCTGCAGTCTCATCCAATCACCACATATACCTTTAGGAATATCCAAGCTATTGATCCCTGCACCTTCTGTCCGCTCATCTTCAACCTCTGCTTCCCTGTATATTTACAATACTGTGTACATTTCTTGAGACTGCACATTCAAAAGGATATAAACAGGATGTAGTCGGTCCAGAGGTGCTATTAAAATGGTTGGTGGTCTTTGTTCTAACACATATGGGGATAGATTTAAAGATCTAAACATGTATACCCTAGAGGAAAGGAGAGATATGATAGCGATATTTAAATATTTCAAAGGTTTCCATGCACAGGAGGCGAGCCTCTTCCAACCGAAAGGAAGCTCTAAAATGAGGTGTCATGGGATAAGGGTGAAAGGGGGTAGACTCAGGAGTAATTTTAAGAAATACTTCTTTACAGAGAGAGTGGTGGATGCATGAAATGGCCTCCCAGTGGAGGTGGTAGTGACAGAAACAATATCTGAATTCAAGAAATCATGGGATAAATACAGGGGATCTCTAAGGAAGGGATGGGAGTTGTAAAGCTAAATTAATTGGGTGGATGGGCAGACTAGATATAGATAGGCCATTTGGTCTTTTTCTGCCATCATGTTTATATGTTTTTAATCTTGTTAGAGCCTGCTGATGAGGCAGTTTCTTCTTATAACACTATACTCTCTTCTACTGTCCTTAAGTTGGTCTGAATCTGCTCCAGTCTGGATTTCGTCCTCTACATTCCACTGAAACTGTTCTTGCCAAAGTCTCCACTAACCGTTTCATGGTCAAGACCCAGGGTTCTTTACTGGATCTTCCACATCCTTGATCTATCCACTGATTTTGACACCATTGGCCATCGTCTGCTCCTTGGCACACCGTACTTGACTGGATTTCGGGGGTCTCCTCTATCCTAGTCTTCTTCTTACCTCTCTCATCATATTTTTACTGTATCCTCTGGTGGATCTTCTTGCATCGCTTATCTGCTATCAGTCAGTGTGCTTCATGGCTGTATCCTGGGCCCTCGTCTCTTTACTTCCCACACTTCTTCTCTTGGTACTCTGATCTCTCTGATCTCCTCCCATATCTACCTCTCTGCACAAGAAATTTCACCAATAATCCAGTCCCAAATCCTAATCTGCTTGTTAGTCAAGTTGGATGTCCTGCCACCATATTAAAATTGACAAGATTGATATTCAGTGCCATTTAATTTAATTCTGGCAGGGGCAGCAACTTTAAAACAAGTGCACAGGCACTCCTACGTGCATGTGAGCGCACATACATAGGAATTTTAAATTGCGCATGCAGTTGCTTACCTACAATTTAAAATACACCCATAGCGCATATGTGAGCTCCTAATTTTAAGCAGTTACATGAGAAAACATTCATTTATCTTCCTTAGGACTTTGTGGCTTTAACGCTTGCATGTAAGTGGATTTGAAAACATGCGTGTGCGAAAGACATTTCCAGTTTTACCAATTAGACCACCAGTTTGCCCAGCCTAACTCTGGTTCTTCAGCCTGCACTTCCCCCAATTTACCCAGACCCCTCACCCTGTCATTTTAGGACTAAAAAGAGATTTCTGCAGCCTTGTACCTCATGAAGAGCGGAAATAAATATCTGTGCCTATCAGCCCACTGCAGCCGTTGGATTTAAAATAGGGATTTACGAACATTTTATTTATTTATTTTTATTTATTTGAGTTTTTTCTATACCGGCATTCGCGATGGGAATCGCATCATGCCGGTTTACAATTAACAAGGTGTGACAAAAGGAAATTAATAAGAACATTAACAGGTGCTGAAAGAAAAAAAAGCACAAAAAGAACGTAATTGTTGGACCCACTCTGGAAAGCCTCCGACTTGCCCTAACTCCACCCTTTTTCCCCGTACATTTGGTTGCTTGCGCACATGCACATACGCATACAACTGGGCCATTTTAAAATCCAAGACACTTGCACTTGGCTCAAATACTCGCATATATGGACCTTTTAATGCGAGCAACTCTTTTAAAATTCACCCCTTAGCTGTCTGAATATTTGGCTGTGCTCAGCAGCCGCCGGTTAGCCGGATAACCAGATAAGTGAGGGGTGGGATGGAGACCTTCCAGGGCAGAGCTACTTATCTGGCTAACTTAGCTGGATATGTGTTGATAATCAGCCGTATCTGGCTTAATTAGTCAGATAAGTGTAGGCCAGCTATGTGACTGTTCTACAGTCAGCCGGATACATTTATCCAACTAACTATAAGATAGCTGAGTAGCCGCTGAATATCTCGGCCAAGTTAGCTAAATACTACAAGTTTATCTGGCTAACTTGTTCAGTCAGATAGCAGCTAAATATTGGCCTCAATGCGGCCAAGGCAAAACTTGTCTTTCTCCTCAAGCCCAATTCCTCTCTTCCCTCTATTGGTTGATAGCACTTTCATCCTCCCTGTTTCCTTAGCCCGCATCCTTGGGGATACCTTTGATGCCTTTCTTTCCTTCTCTACACACATCCAAAACAATGCTAGTGTGTCAGTCCTACCACTATAATATTGATAAAATCCATCCTTTCCTTTCTGAGCATCCTCCCAAAATGCTCATCCACTCTCTCCCACTTAGACTTCTACACCTTGCTTTTCATGGGCCTCCCATTGAATTATCTTTCTCTACCACAATTTTCTCAAAATGTGTAGCATGACTTACCGTCCTTCAACATCACTATGACCATGTAACCCCGTTTGCTTCCACGTACAGTTCAAGCTTCTCCTACTCGCCTGCAAATGATTCATTCCATAGTTTTTTATTCTCTCTCCCCACACCCTTCCTTGTGAACTCTGTTCAACAGGGAAGTTGCTATTGTCGGTGCCCTTCTTCTCCACTGCCAGCTCCCAACTCCACGCTTTCCACCTTGCTGCATTATATGCATGGAATAGACTTTCTGATTTACTGCATAATGCTTCCTCTCTGACCCTATTCAAGTCCAGTTTAAAAACTCATCTTTTGAGGCTGATTTAAATCCTAAACAGTTCTCTACAATAAATATACTTCTCACAGATTCTTGTTTGTCATGTATAGTTGCCTTGACTAGATTGTAAGCTCCACAGAGAAGGGACTGCCTTTTACATGTATCTGAACATCCCTCTATATTTTAGGTGTGCTTTAAGGATGATAACTAGTAGTAATAGATCTTTTACCATGAGTCTACATACTCAAGTACTCCCAACTTACCATGTATTAATGCACTCATTGCAGTGACAGTGCTTGGCTGGGGACCCTGCAAATCTGGCCACTAGGTTTATCCTTGTGCAATGTCTATGGCTCCCTCTCCCATTCGTGGGACTTGTGAACACTGCCATCTGCAGCATTTCCCAACCCTGGACGACCAGAAGAGCAAGAGTCCAGAGCTGAGAATCAAACCCAGGTCCCTCAGTATGGTAGTGCACACTGCACAGCACTGGCACTGGGTTGGCCTCTTATTCCTGTTTTCTTACTAGTTTGTGTTTAAGTAGATGGGTCACTGTGTCTAAGAAATTTACATGTTTATGTCCTTTATAAACACTTTTAAAAATGTATATTTTTAGCTTTGTGTTGCAAAAATGTTCATGTCATAAGATAGTTTTCTTCCTGTACTGAGTAACACGACTATTTGCAAGACATGAATATCAATAAAGAGTTTACTGGGCTCTCATGCAGAGCTTAAACATGTGACGGGGCCTATTTTCCAAAAGGCTTCACCCATTCTGGTCCTATGGAAAAGATCTTTTGAAAATAGGGCCTATGGTTTTCCCACAACAGAATCTGTTGAGAGACTGTGCTTTGTAAATTAAACCTCCTCAGCTAGCTTATGCACAGCTGCTATAGATTGTCTTGTGCAAAAGCCCACAAAGGTGCATTCTATAGGCAGGATTGATCCATTACGAGCCTACTTTTTCTACTCATTCAGAGAAATGTTTGGGACCCTGTTCTCAGCCACTTGTACATTTCGGTGCTTGAAACCCACCACGAAGGACAATTGCTTGACTAGTATTCTCCACCTTAGTATCCATACCCGTCTCTCTGTTTCTGTAGCTTTCTACTAAACCCATTGTAACGGTCAATTGTACTATCATAAAGCAGAGTGTTGGGGGTTGTTTTGTTGTGGTGAAGGACCGTGCAATCACAGGCTTTATTGCATACCAACCCATCTAGTGACCCTCCCTCCCTCCCCCAGCACCCCCTTCTCATCATGAGAGCCCATTCAGGGGAAAATTACACCAGGCTCCGACGGGAAAAGTGTCCCTCTGTTTCAAATCTATTCAGTGCTGTGGCCACAAAAGGTGAGAACCACAGAACAAGCCTCTTCTGCTTTAATTGTGAAATACTTCAGGCAACCAGCAAAAACCCATTGAGATCAGGTGGTCCCATTTCCCAGAGACAAACAAGTTCAATAATATGCTGGTCAACAGAGTTACCCTATCCTCGGCGGCCTTTTGTTTTTTTAAAAAAGACTAAAACAACCACTTGGAAATGTTAAACCAAGGCATGCCATTTTAATATGAAAATGGAGGCCTCGCATATTTGAGCTCTTTATGGCAATGATTGCCCTCAATTAGATCACTTGGACAAGGCAAATTAGTTTCTGCAAGAGTTTCTAATCATAAAAATAATTCATACATATTTATTATCAAAATGATCCAAGCACTGTTCTTTCCCCATGGTAACAGCAAACATTCACTGTTCAACCTCGTTCCAGCACTTCAAGGCAGCACTCAAAGAGACTTATTAAGTTTTTAAAGTATTTTTTCAAATTAGTGAAATGTGTTGATGGCACACACAGAAAAATATACTTTTGATTACATTTTTTGCATACGGAGGCCACCAACTTTTTTTTTTTTTCCATGTCCTTATATATCAATTTTCAATACTGAGTTTTCTCGTTAATATAATATCCCACAAGCAACATCCCAAAAGGGAACTACCCCTTACCTCAAACTCCAGCGAAATAATGCAGTGCTGGCACCGCAGGGGTATTTGGGATCTTATTAGCACGTGACATCAGATTAGACAACAGCTTATCACTAAACAGCACATTCTCCTGGGGATGAGCAAGTCGAAGCGCGTCCATCATCGGCACCTCTGATCATTTCCGGACGGAGAACTAGCAACTTGTCTTTAGATTATTCAGTTGTCAGGGGAAACAAAATCCTTAGGCTCCCCCTGTTTATACTCCTGAGTTTTTAAAATTTTATTTCTGAGGAGACATTTAGGGCCAGATTTTAGTAGCTACGCGCGGGCGTAGATTGTGCACAACCCGGCGCGCACAAATCTATGCCCAATTTTATAACATGCGCGTGCAGCCGCGCGCATGTTACAAAATCCAGGGTCGGCTCGCACAAGGGGGTGCACCTTGCACACGCCGAGCCCTAGGGGAGCCCCGATGGCTTTCCCTGTTCCCTCCGCGCCCCCCAGCCCTACCTAAACCCCCCAACCTTTATTGCAGAAGTTGCGCCTGCCTTTGCGCAGGTGTAGGTTGTGCGCACCGGCCAAGAAGCAGTGGAGAGGCCTCTGACCATGCCCATGCCCCGCCCCTGGACCGTCCCGCCCATTTTTTTCAAGCCCCGGGACTTACACGGGTCCCAGGGCTTGCGCGTGTCGCCGGGCCTATGCAAAATAGGCTCAGCGCGTGTAACTTCCCCTGGATTTACGGGTGTAGGCTTTGAAAATCTGCCCCTTGGTGTTTCAGGTTTCCCTCTCTGGCGATCGGGCTTTTCGGAAAGTGGCAGATCGGGTGGCCCAGTGTGCTCAGAGCGCCATGCAGAGATCATGCCAGGGCATTTGAACTGACGGGACGTAGCGTGGCCAGCTTTAAGAGCAAAGCAAAGGTTCTCAAAAGCCGGGGGCATGGCCCATGATAAAAAGGTGTGTGCGCACCTATCATTCCAATAAAGCATGCAAATATCTGAATTAGGACAAAAACTGAAAGGAGACCTTGGAAAGTAACCAAACAAGGCAATGGCAGAGTCGAGAAACAAGGGAGTTAATATTTTGAAAAGTCTATTTAGTGCTGCTGCTTTAAAGAAACATGTTTGTCATGTCTAATTTTCTTTGTTTACTTTGGCTAATATAACAGGAAATTATCATTGTTCACTGGGGACAAATATACCGCAACAGTTTTGCAATTAACAAATTCTCCTGTGATGAAATAAAGTATTTAATGCACTAGCTTTAAATAAAGCTGCTTTTAATTCTTTAAATACTGTACCACTGAAAATTAACTTCTCGCTGTGCGATTTACTTTTCGGCAGCGATGCTCAGCGCCAGAGTTCTAAACAGGAATTGATCCTACACTACTGATGTTACAGTCAGGACGCGCTGGCCGGTAACACTTCAGCGCCAATGGGGGATCGCATGCTACATTTTTAGGGTACTGGTATATCCCGTCAGAAAGAGGTGGGCGAGATGGGCGGCTGGGGGCCTCCATGCTGTTGCCGTTGTCACCGTCTCCACTGATCTTATGGTGGCGGCAGAAGTAAAGCTGCCACTCGTCCACTTATGCATCATTAGAAGGGGACCTGCAGTTGGCTGGCCGTGTCATCCCCCGCCGAACCTGGCCAGCCACGTCACTGGAGGGTGGCGATGTGCGCAGAAAACAAAAAATGTTGTTGCTTTTTATGGGGGGGTATTTAAATCATGTTTGGTTTCTTTCAACGTTTCTTTTGGTTTTGCTAGTTTACTTGAAATGAAATAAACACCAAAGGAAAAAAAAAAAACAAAACAACAAACAATAGAAAAGAGAGGGTCCATACAATAGAATGGCGGGGCCGGCCTGCACCATTTCAACGTCTTCCTACCCCAGGATGGGGAAAGGTGTGTCGGAGGATGGTGGAGGGACAGGAGAAGGCCTGAGGGGGGAGATGGGGGTGTTAATATTTTTATTTAAATCGTGCTGGGCAGTGGAAGACCGGGTCTTCTCTTCGTTTCGTTTTGAAATGACTCCTAACAGAGCGTTTCATTGCGCTTTTCATGTTTGTTTCAAAACGAGTGCACACTCCTGATAAAAGAGGACCCCCTCCTCTCCAACATCAGAGGCGGGACTCCCCTCTCCCCCCCCCCTCCCCCAACTTCCCCAGATGCTGCTTAGGCCAGCGATGTTCCTGAGCCTAATTTATATTCAGAATCACTGCCTCCATTAGGCAAATGAGACAGTAGCTAGGGCGCTAGAATTTTTTTTTTTTGGGGGGGGGGGGTGGCAAAATCCAGCCAGCGCGAGGCCCAGAGGGGCAGCACTGCCAGAGAAGGAAGCGCCACGCTGGAGCTGCCACCAGTAGGGAGGTTGGAGGAGAGGGCTCAGGGCAGCAAACGCTCTTGCATGGCATCTGCTTGTTTTAGGAAGGAAGCCTCTTTGCGTGGGCGAGCCCATCACTCCATGTTAAAACAGAACATGACAGGTCAGTCCTGGTTTTACCCTGCTGCATGCATGGAAATTGCCCATCTGCCCTGACTTCCCAAATCAAAAGAATGTACTGCTGCTCCAGTGAGGGTGAAACTAGGATGACTCGGTCTGCTCCTTTGGACATGGAGTTTCATGGTCATCCCACGCCACAGTCCAATGAGAAGGAAGTATTGGTCTGCAGTGTGGTGGGGATTTAATTATGTTGCATGTGCCCAATCAAATTATGAAAGAACTATGAGGTCGATATCCAGCCACAGTTCGACCAAGTTTATCCAGATAAAATTATCTAGCTAACTTACCCCTAGATTTATCAAAATGCTATAAATATAGTGGGAATAGCACCTACGATAAAAAACAGGGAGTGGTTAAGCTAATTACCCTGCTCCCACAAGGTGCAATAAATTTATCACAGCTGTGCTATTTTTCGTGAGAGAGAGAGAGACTCTGCATAGAGTCAGTCTGACACTCCGTAGAGGGGCACTTTGAATCGGGGTGGGTTTCGGAAGGTGGGGTCAGGTTTGGGGAGGTTGTTGTAACAGAAACAATCTGAGGTATTCATAGTAATATTGACATCACAAAACATTTGTAGTCATTATAATGGAGGAAAAGTATAACAAGAGGAGTTGAAATGTGGTTTTTTCTTGACCTGCTCCCAGCTCAAGAGGGCAAACACCCCTGCCTGAGGGGACTGAGAACTACATTTGCCCTGTGTTCAGTTAACAGTGGGCAGGGTTCACAGGAAGCCATCGATAACAATGAATTTCAGGTGTTTGCTGCAGAGACAAACCTGCACCCTCCGCTTTTTCTCAGGACAGCTTCTTCCTCTTCCTAGTTCTATGTTCTGTGAAAATGTCGTACTCTTTGGCTACTCAAAAACCAGCAGCAATGGCCTCCTCCACTATTCTATTTCAATTTTCATCCAAAAAAAAGGCCACGGTTTTCCATATTAGCAGCAGCTGCTTCTTTAATAGTCATCTGAGGATCTTGGAGTCTTTTTTGTACAATATTAACTCCCAAGCACTGTACTCCAAAATGGAAGTAGAACTACAAAGGGAGAGCTCAACAGGCTGTTCTGTAAGCTGTCAGCTGTGCTACTGTTCTCCATGTTCTCATGAGCATCTTCACTCATTTCTCCAAGCACCTCAACTAAATGGTGACAATTCTGATATACTGCGTGTACAGCATCTTCCCTTGCACTCCATCGTGTGCTGACTCATGTTTCAGGGAAACTTCCAGCTTGTCCTTCATTCTTTCCCAATGACTAGTGGAACTCACAAAGAAAACCTACAAGGCTTCAATTGTTCCAAAAAATGAAACAGCAATTGGATCAACAGAGCTAGCATGCACACAAGCCAAGCTCAGGAAATGGTTATCACAGTTAATGAAAACACTTTTGTGATTTCGATTTAATAGCCTTGTTTGAATACCACTGATGTGACCACTCATGACCACTGCATTATTAGACATTTGGCTTCAACAGTTTTCACAAGAACGGCCATCTGAATTAACAATTTCAAGGATTAAGGGTTCATAACTAGCTGCATCTTTCTGTGTGATTTCATTGAAACCGAGGAAAGTATCACAAATTTCTACTTGGCTGCTCTTGTAATTAAGGAGGACATAATGAATAACTCTAGACACTTGCTCAATATGTGTGTCAAGTCAATAATTCTACCAAAGTATCTTGTCTCTCGAATCTCAGCAATCAGTTCACTTCCAACCTCAATTCTAAGAAGCGAAATGAACTTATTCTGTATCTGGGGTGAAAGGTATCCCATCCTGCCTGAATGCTTCTTTGCCCAAGTGAAGTGCTTTTCCATCAGAGGATCATATTTGGCAAGCAATTTTATAGTAGCCAAAAAATTTCCTAGATTTGTGTCATCTGACACAAATGACCATGCAAAGGTAAATTCTGGGTGGCTAGTAATTTGACAATATCCAATAGTCATCACACTACTTCCATCTAATGAATCTTTTCTTACTGAATCTGTTTTTCAAGAGTATTGCTGAGCATTACTTTAATGTTTAATCGATGCTCCATGTCTTTCCAGATATAAAAAGATTGACGATGGTTCGAACACTCTTCTTGCAATTTCAGTTTTTCAATTTTTTTCCATTGACTGAACACATTCTTTTTCTCATATAATGACTTAAAATTTGCAGGTGAGGTTGAAAAAGAGGAAGCAGCAAAAGTAGAATAAACTTTTTTGCCGAGGAGAATAAACCAGCCAGGTCCTAGGCATTTCTTTTCCATTGGTCTGCCTTTTCTTAAACCAATTTTCTGTCACTGATTGGGTTCTATTACCAAATTCACTATTGGTTAGCTCAGCTTCGTTATTTTGGAATGCTGTTGATCCTACTTAGATCAAAGCATCTCTCAATGTAGATGGCAGCACTGAGCAATGCTTTTTAAACCGGAGGAAGCCAATATCTTTGTGTACCAAGGCCAAATGTGTTTTAACATCCTGTTGGTGGTGTTCAGATAGGGATTCCAGCCAGTTGCCCTCACAAGCTTCCTGATATTGTGTTCATCAGCCTCCATATGATACTCATTGTTCTCGATGTCTTCCAGTGAACCCTGTCCTCTCTCATCAGTCACTTCATGTGTACTTGGTTCTTTCTCTACCTGTGATTCCAGCAACTCGTCCTCATGTGCTTCCTGATCATTGCTTTAATCAGCTGCTACTTGATATTCATTGTTTGCGATGGCTTCCTGTGAATTCTGCCCTCTTTCTTCAGGCTCTTCTTTTGCACTTGGTTGTTCTCTCTCTAGCCAATCTTCTACTTCAGTACTTTTGCTGTTCCCTTCTTCTGCATTCATCCTCTATTCAAGAATACCTTCATCTCTCTTTGATTTGAAAAAATGTTTGAAAACTTTACTTGTTCTCTCAGCATCCTTCTCTGCAAGAGCCTTCCTCTTCCTCCTCTGTGCACCACTCAATTTCTTTGCAGGCATGATCCCAGCTACTCTGTTTGGGATTGTTTAAAATTCTGTGCCCAACTCTTTCTTGTGGTTTCCTTCTAATTTCTCACCTTCCCGCCCTTATCTACTCCTATCCCCAGTTCACTATGTCCCTACCTCCCTTCTCCTTTGACCCCAGTACTTTCTGTCCTTCCTCCTTCCTGATCACCGATTAATTTAATCATGAAGGAATATATCCTTAAGGAAATTCAACTAGAGGTATATAAAAATTAAAAATAAATAAATAAAATAAATTATAGCTTAGTGTAACAGAAGAGGACAAGGCATTGTCTTCAGGATGTGCATGAAATTCAAATCTTCCTCAGCATCTCCACATTCAGCTTCCATCTTCACCAGACCTTTGTACCAAGACCATGGTTTATTTCACAAAGAACCATTTTCTTCTTCTGCTTCAGGTTATTTTTCATCTATATCTTCTTCCACCGGAAGGAGATAGGAGGATGATCTCACACATGAAGAGCAGACAGTCTCTCATCAAATACAGAATAAAGAGACCATAAAGTATAACTAGAAACATGCAGACAAAAATGAACTGGAAACTGCAACAAGCCAGACTCTGTATGAGTGCAACAATGGATAAACAGAAACACCACCATTCTCATAATATAAATCAAACAATTAGTTCAAGAAAATTGAATCACAAACCTTACTAATAAAAAGAATATGTTGAAAAGCTGATGAATAGAAATCTAAAACTCAAAAATAGCTGATACATCAAATAACACCCAATAATTAAAACTAATAAGGATAAAAAAAAATCCCTTGCTTTCCTTAACTGGGAACTTTTGATATCCAGGTGCCCAGAGATTGTCATGGATTAGCAGGGAGAGGGGAGGGGTTGTTGTGCACAAACTTTCCTGATGCTTTTATACCCTCGCTCATACACTGTCTGTCTCTCATATACTCAGTCATATTCATAGGAGGTCGGGTCCTGAAGTAACTTGCAAAATAAATGGTAAAAAAAAAGGGGGGTTTAGAGGGTGGGGAGGAGAGGGGAAGGGAGGTTAGTGTAGGGGGTAGGAAAGTTCCCTCCCAGTCCGCTCCTTAATTGGAGCGGACTGGGAGGGAACAGGGGAAGGCCCCGATGCATTGCCGCACAAAAGTAGCCAAATTCAAACCCCCCCCCCTTGTGCACACCGACCCCGATTTTATAATATGCATGTATCGGCACGCACATGTTATAAAATCGCGCGTCCATGTGTGCACGCCGGGTAGTGCATGCACATGGACGCGCGCGCGTATTTTTTAAAAATCCACCCCTTTATTTTTTGCAGTTTATAAAGAAGTATCATGTAAACAGTAAACAAAGAACATTTAAATAGAACTGGTATAGCCCTAGAAATTCACGGATCCTTGTGGTAAGTTGATCAAAGAAGCGAAGACTTAAAGCAAGCGTTTTCACCTTTTATTCACCTCGCTCTAAGTATTCCTGAATAAAAGGTGAAAACGCTTGCTTTAAGTCTTCACTTCTTTGATCAACTTACCACAAGGATCCGTGAATTTCTAGGGCTATACCAGTTCTATTTATGGTTATTCACCACTAGCGTATACTGCTCGTCATCTCTACCTCCTATTGGCTGCAACAAAGACCCAATCACATTATAAAACAAATATCAATGTATTCTTTTATGAATCCTCTTTCCCAAAACAGAGAATATCATAACTGCAATAAAACAGAAGAAATCATGAAAACTTAAGCTTTGCAACCAGTTCAGAGCATAACCAAGACAGTTCATGTTACAACCCAACATGCAAAAAATATATTCAAATTCTGGTGTCACCTCAGTATCAGCAAAACAAACTCAATCCAGTGCCAAACACTTTGTGAAGTAACATAAACTCCTTCTAAAAACAATCTAGAACCTTGCCATACCATACTATACCAGCACTAAGGATTCAAACAGCAGCACCCTTATACATGAAAAAACAACAATGCGAATATTACTCCAGGCCAACCCTATAAAACTCTCCCTCACTCTTAGCTCTGGGCCTCATCATCAAGTTGCCTTGGCTCCTTGCCCTGGCCAACCTTGCATTTATTCTTACTTCCTGTGTGGCCTATTAGAAGTCTTCTTGCCTTGCCTCTTCCTTGTTCCCTGTGTGGCCTGTTGAGGCCTCCTTGCCTTATTGTATCTTGTTCCTGTTTGTCTGTTCGCCTCCCAGTGGCCCTCCTGTTCCCTGTGAGCCTCCCGGTGGCCTATCCTATCTGCGTGTTCCCTGCCTTGCACCCCCTGTTCCAATTTCTCCGTTTTTATCTTGCCCCTGCCTGTGTGTCCTACTATGTTCCTTGTTTTACCGAGGCCTCCTATCCCCAGTGAGATCCTAGCCTTGCCGCTACAAGTCCTGCCTGCTTTGCTCATCTGTGTTCGGTTTGACTTCCTGCCACTGACCCTTGCCTGTTCAAAACTCTGCCTGAACTCCACCGGCCCTGACTTCTGCCTTAATCCTTGCTTCGTGCACCCTGCCAGAGAAGTCCTGCTGACTACCAGAACATGCAGGCCCAACCTGGGGAGGACAGAACAAGACCTTTGAGTCCTGTACTGCTCCTGTTCAGGGATTACCTGCAATTGGGCTGCCCAGCCTAGAATACTAATACAGAACCTACTGGACAGACCACAAGCCAGACTGCTACATATCCCTACAAACTACACACTAGCAGAAATATTGCTTCTCTGTCACACATGTGCATCACAGACAGATCTTTAACTAATACAAAATGAGAGCCTGCAAATTAGAAACAGAAACATGCAGACAAACCCAAAAATGGAAAGCCAGAGAAACCAGTAAAATACTGAAGAAAAAGGAAAGTACAAATTATATAAGAGATGCGGATTCCCAAAGGTGGCATGTTCTAATCACTCACTCTCGCATGCAGGCTCCCATCCCCACACACACACACAGGCTCTGACTCGCACATGCTCCCTCACATTCAGGCTCCTGACTGTGGCGTGCGAGGGAGGAGGATACTGATTCTGATGTTGCCGTGAGGGCGCTTCCTGATGGATACAGGCTCAGGCTGCCTAAGGCTCTGCTGTACAGTTGGCCATGCTCGCTTACATATAATTTTGAATAAATCATAGAAAAAAATTATTCTTTCCCAGATCAACTAATAAAACGTTTGATGCTAGAAAAACCAGACAGTGCTAAAGGACAAAACGACAAAAACATAGGAGTGCCAGTACAACTCACCATTTATTTATTTATTTGTTTGTTTATTTAATATCTTTTAATATACCGATACTCAAGATAAAAATCTTATCGTATCGGTTTACATCAAACATGGGAAAACCAACGATATAGGATCAGAAAGTTACATGAAACAGGGTACTGAGTTCAGGACAACTATGAGAGGAAGAAAAATAGCTTAACATAGCGCAACTATAGAGTAGATAACAAGCAGAGTTAAATAGTAACTAGGCGAACGATTTCTTAGGTTAACAACAAACAAACAGCAATTTTTAAATCTCTTCGTAGGTGATCATATAACCAATAATTTTTAAGGGGGGTAGAACTGAATGTGTAGGGCGACGGATTGATGGAGAGGAGATGAGGCTAAGAGGGGGGGGGGGGGGGTGAGGTACCGGAAGGGGGGAAAAGACCCAAAGGTTGGGAGGAAGGGAAAAGTGGGATGAGATCTAGCAGGGAGGTAGCATTATTACTGGTTGGGAGCATATTACTGGTTGAAAGCAAGAGAGCAATCTGAGCTTGGGATTGTAGATCGAACAGAGTAGTTTAGTTGGATTTAGGTACAAGCTATGAAAGAATATTTATGTACAATCCTAATTTGTGGATTTGTGGAATGGTCAATCAGGGAAGGCGTTGTTTGAAAAGCCAGGTTTTCAGTTTCTTTCTGAAGAAGACAGGGCATTGTTCCTGGCGAAGCTCTGGAGGTAAAGAGTTCCATAGAGAGAGTCCGGCAGTGGACAAGGCATGTTTCCGAATGGAGGGGTGAAGTGAGGCTTTAGCAGGGGGTGCATGAAGAGATCCTTTGTAGGCCGTTCTGATTGGTCTTGTAGATGTGTGAAGGTTGAGTGGAATTATGAGTTGTAGAGTGGGTTGAAGGAAGATGGTTTTGTGGATAATGGTCAGAGCATTAAACAATATTCTAAAGTTGATGGGGAGCCAGTGTAAATTTTTGAGAATAGGTGTGATATGGTCTCTTCTCCTTGAAATGGTTAGGATCCTAGCTGCCGCATTTTGGAGCATCTGTAAAGGTTTTGTTGTGGAGGCTGGAAGGCCTAGGAGTAATGCGTTGCAATAATCAATTTTTGAAAACAGAATGGCCTGAAAGACTGATCGGTAATCATGAAGGTGTAGGAGGGGGTCTGAGATGTTTTAAAACATGTAACTTGTGGAAGCCTTCTTTGGTGGTGGTGTTTATGAACTTTTTGAAGTTCATGCGGGTGTCTAGAGTTGCTCCAAGGTCTCTCACATGGTTTACTGATGGTATGATGGTATTGCTGATGAGAGGGTTGGAGTCATTTGGGGTGATGACGAGGATCTCTGTTTTTGAAGTGTTGAGGACAAGGTTGAGGCTGGAGAGGAGAAGAATGATGGATTGAAGGCAGCTATTCCAGAAATGTAAGCTATTCCAGAAATTTAAGAGAAAGAAAGAGGCTAGAGAAGAATTGAGAAGTGAGAGGGACAATTCAAATTCTGTTGTCATTTCATTACCAGCAACACAGACTGTATCTCTCCACTACCAGGCGTGTTGTGAAATACAATTCTGCCAAAAAAAACCCCAAAACAATCAGCAAATATTTAATACCACAACAGCACTGACTCCCAGGATTCAAACTGCTACAACACAACCTATGAAACGTCAGCACTGGAAATGCTGCAAGAGGCCAGAGAACACCAACACCCATCCTATTGGGAAAACACAACAAACAGGACTGCTACAGCACCTTACGTAGTGGTGAACAGTGATGGGGGCTCAGCGGCCCCAACATATCATCCACACCCTCTGCCCACCATCAGTATCCCCCAACCTCTCTCCATGCAGCTTCCCCCCCCCCCCCCCCCCGTCTCTCCCCCAGCCTCCACCAAAGGACCAGAGATGGCAAGAGGAGTGCGGTAGAACAGGGAGAGAAGAGGGCATAGGGGAAGGGGGAAAGGTGGAAAGGTGGATGGGGAAGAGGGGGGTTCCAGGATCAAAGGGACAGAGTGAAATATCAAAAATAAATCCGGACTGGAGGGAGATGTTCCTAGCCCTTCACTAATGCAGCTCCCTCTCACTTCTCAGTTCTTCTTTAGCCTCTTTCTTTCTCTTTCCTTACCCTCCCCCCCCACCCCCCCAGTCCTGCATGTTCTCTCACACACAACCCACCTGTAAGTGCCACCTCTACTCCTTTCCCCAGGCAGCCCATTCCACCACCACCACCACCATTCTCCCTCCCTTCCTATCTAGCAATCCATCATACCTTGCTTGCTTAGTTCAAGATTTCCTACCACTGGACCACCAAGGATCTGCAGCATCCTGGCCAGCTTCCCCAAACAGATGAGGAGCAGCTTAGTAGTTAGAGCAGCGGGCTCCAAGTGTTCAAATCCCACTGTCTCTGCTTATGACCTTGGGCAAGTCACTTTACCCTTCGTTGCCTTAGGTACAAACTTACAGGCCGATACAGTAAAAATCGCCGGGAGAGCGCGCCACTCTCCTGGCGCATGCACAGGCCACTCTCCTGTGCGAGCGATTCAGTAAATTAATTTATTAAAATTAGGGCCCACGATAAAAAGAGGCTCTATGGACACTAGCGCGTCCCTAGCGCCTCTTTTTGGACAGGAGCGGCAGCTGTCAGCGCGTTTGGCAGCCGACGCTCAATTTTGCCGGCGTCAGTTCTCAAACCCGCTGACAGCCATGGGTTCGGAAACCGGACGTCGGCAAAATTGAGCGTCCGGTTTTCAACCCGCGAGCTCATTTAACTTTTTTTTTTTTTAATTTTTAACTCTTTGTAACTTTTGGGGCCTCCGACTTAATATCGCCATGATATTAAGTTGGAGGGTGTACAGAAAAGCAGTTTTTACTGCTTTTCTGTGCACTTTCCCTTTGCTGAGAGAAATTAACACCTACCTTTGGGTAGGCGCTAATTTCTGAAAGTAAAATATGCGGCTTGGCTGCACATTTTACTTACTGAATCGCGCGGGAATAACTAATAGGGCCATCAGCATGCATTTGCATGTTGCGGGCGCTATTAGTTTCGGGGGGGTTAGACGCGCGTTTTCGACGCGCTATTACCCCTTACTGAATAAGGGGTAAAGCTAGTACGTCCAAAACACACGTCCAAATGCGGGTTAACAGTGCGCTCCGCCGGAGCGCACTGCACTGTATCGGCCCGTTAGAGATCAGTGCCTGTGCAAGCAGCTGGAAGTCAGAGATCTGAACCATGCCATCATTAGCAGTTTGTGGGAGCAGCCGAAGATCCTTAGTAACCTGACAGCAGGAAAAGTTGGCGAGGCCAGGACCCAGGTGGCTCGCCCCAGCGCCCCCTGCTCCCTCTTCAGGCCCAAGCCCAGCAACACCACGTCAAGGGAGGTCCAAGAGAATGCTGTAGGCCGTTTCAGATGGGGTTTGGAGACAGCCCTGTGCAACAGGCCAAACAGCGGGCGGGGAGTGAACAGAAGCTATTGCCTTAGCCACCGCAGTGCCGCAGGGTGAGCTCTGGAGCGGCCTGCAGCAGTGCAGATTGGGGCCACATGCCAGGGAGCAGTTATACCAGTTGTACCAGTCTAAAGCATGCTCATACTTTTCTATATTTCTTATCAGAGCTAACAGTGCAGTAAGGACAGAGTTGCTGGTGAGTTACGGGAAGAAATGTATGCCTACACAAAGTTAATATGTAAACTTGCTATCTTGGTTTAACCTCCTGCCTTCCCACCAGCATGTGAGGGAAGCCACGTAAAATAATGCTGATGCATATGGTTAATTGTACGGTTCCTTAAAGCTGAACATGCATAATGATACACAGCCTTATAAATTTTACCCCATGATTAGCTGTGCATAAATGTAGGTGGAAGCTGGGAGGGTGTTGGGCTGTAGCTCGCCCCCAACAGAACGAAAAGAGGAGGCCAACTCTTTCAGATGGGCAAAGATCTGCATGCCATAAACACAGCCTAGCGTACAACACATTCATTCATTATAATAAAGCGCCATAAATCAAGTACAACAGTCAGACAGGAATCATGCTTTGTCATTTGGACTCTCCTTATAATCACTTATGGTCAGGAAATGCCCCAAATTATAAGCAACAGTCACAACAATAATCTAATCTCTCATGAAAATGTAGAGCTCCTGAAAACACGCATAAAGGGACCAATATTCAGCCTGGAGCAGGGTGTATAAGAGAGCCGGCTAAGATGCAGCTCATTGGCTACCCTTAGCTAGCAACATTTAAGCCAGTTTTGGTAATGCTCAGAGTTGGTTGGCTAAGTTAGCTGGAGATAGGGCCGGCGGGTGGCATTAGGCGAACTTGGCGGCCACTTAGGGTGCCGGAAGTGGGAGGGGTGCCGCGGTCGATGCGAGGGCATCGCATGGCATGATGACTACATTGACAATATCGTGGAGAGAGAGAGATCAAGTAGTAGGGTGACGTCCTTCCCTAAGGCAGCTGAACATCCTTGCATCGGCATTGGCTGGAGAGCACTGACAATCAACACTAGCTGGCTAACTTGCATCTCCGTCCTAGCCCGGCCCTGAAAATGTCCTTTCTTTGTGTGGCTTAATACAGTTGCCTAGTGAGGAGAGGAATTTTAACCCCCATGGATCTAGCAACTTAACTCCAGTTAGGCAGCTAAATTCCTTTGAAAATGTATCTCCAGTTTCTTTTTAAAATTAGTTTGACATTTTTAAGCAACTTACAGTTTGCCCCTTTACTTTACATTGCAAATTATTCTTATACCGTCATATCCACATTAGATGAAAACGGTTTACAAGTCAAAACATACATTCACGGTAGGTTAAAAAAATACATACATAGTATGCGTAAGCAGTGCACCATTAATACTTAATTACCCCAAGGATATCACCCTGACAGGCAAACTTCATAGAGGTGAATTTTCAGACCCATGCGCATGAGCACATGAAATTTACCAGGTCGTGCGCATGGATGCATCAGTTTTATAACCCATGTGCCTGTATGGGCATATATTATGTACATGTTATAAATCAGCTACACGCTCGTTCACATGCGCATAACTTTATACTGATGCGCGCATGTGCATGCAAATGCCGCCTTGATTGTGCAAGTGGGGGAGATTTTTAGAAGATACGTGCACCGAAGCAATTACCTGTTTCCCCAGTTCATTCCCAGTTCGCTCCAGTAAAGGAGAGGACTTCCTAAACCCCCCTTGCTGACTTGTCTCCCTTTTACCCTATTAGCCCCCAAACCCTGCTGATTGGCCTAGTTTTTTGTTATTTTATTACTTACAGGCTGTCCTGTAAGAAATAAAATAGCAGAAGAAAAGTTACGCAGTAGGGGACCCCGGCATGCACTTGTGCGCATAAATACGTACGTGCAGACTTCATGTTACAGACTCAGCTCATCCAAACCCTGCCCCTTTTTTGAACTTTAACTGTGCGTGTGCCAGGAGATAAGCGTGTTCTCGTGCATTTTTAAAAATCTGTGCAGCGCACGCATGGCCGAATCACGCACATGTGTCACAGCTTTGGCTTGCATAGTGCTTTCAAAATCCGCTAGGTAGGCATTAAATTCCATAGTTTTCCCCCAAAACGCTGTCCTGAAAAGCCAGGTTTTTTAATTCCTTCTTGAATACTTTGAAATCACTACAAACTCTAAGACTCCCCTGCATCGTGTTCCATAGTTTGGGGCTGGCTATTGATATTGCTCTCTTTCTGACCTCAGTTAGATGGGCGCTGCGAATAGAATGTTGTTCTTTTCTTTTGTTTCATTCTGCATGTGCAGAAAATGCATGAATACATTTATATTTTCTTTCAAACAGATCAC
This sequence comes from Rhinatrema bivittatum, assembly GCF_901001135.1. Taxonomy (NCBI): domain Eukaryota; kingdom Metazoa; phylum Chordata; class Amphibia; order Gymnophiona; family Rhinatrematidae; genus Rhinatrema; species Rhinatrema bivittatum. The sequence goes on from NC_042624.1 coordinate 116,001,172, forward strand.
ACTCCAGGTTCCAATGTACCTTCAATGTGAAAATTTAACCTAGTGAAAATTACCTATATCACAAATGTTATTACCGTATTTGCCAGTTACAATATCCCACAACACACGGGTGGTGTGAGAAACACAGAGGCAGTTGTGCACATATATAAAAAAAATTTCAAAAAAAATATTTGTAGGAAACTAAACAAATTTTATTGCCGTGAGTTGCATTACAAGATTACAAGAATGGATTAAACATAGGATGGAGGTGGTGAATTAATGATTAAAAAATGGTTGTCAGTGACCCCAAGGGTGAGGTGTTAGTATGAAATCATCACCCTTTCTGTACATCAGGTTCATGACGATTTAATGAAAACATCTGCAAATAAGAATGGCACAATTTTTCTTGAGATATGCTGGTACCAGAAGGGCCTCTTTATGGGTTAACAGCAAGCTCTTAGTCTTGAATGCCATGGTAAAAAAAATGATATTCAAGGAGGCATAAGAAGAGGTCATTGAGATTCCATCGATAATATGGGTCAGGCTAGATGTCCCAAAGTAAAAGCACTGAATACATTGCAAACGATATTATACAAAGCAAATAAAATAGTTCTAGAATGTCCACAGCTGGAAAATCCAGGACAAGCATAAAGACAATTGTGCTTGCCATCACAAGTGCCAATTAAGATATATTGGGCCAACAGCAATATCAGACAAGGCAGCCCAGAAAACTAGATTCAAAAACCTTCCTAAATCATTTTCAAGCATTTATGTACATCAAGGTAAGACCTGATTTTAAAACATACATTCCCAAATGTTTCCACTCTTGACACAGTTGTGAGCTATGGTGGAGTAAAACTACTTCAAAACTCCTATCAAAGGGATCTCGTTTTACACTGCTTTAATGCTGTACATGTAAAGCATTTTAGTCAGTGTTTTCTTTCAGTATCTGAAAAGTCTAGAAGCAAAAAAATGTTTTTTCATCAAATCATATGGCAAGAGGCAGGGCTGTCACAAACTGTTAGGAAGGGCTGCCACTGTAAGCAAATAAAGTGATGAAACAAAACAAACACATCCCTAATAATGAATGGAAGAGGTCAGTGAGATTCCATCGATAATATGGGTCAGGCTAGATGTCCCAAAGTAAAAGCACTGAATACATTGCATACGATATTATACAAAGCAAATAAAATATTTTTTTTTAAAATTTTTTATATATATGTGCACAACTGCCTCTGTGTTTCTCACACCACCCGTGTGTTGTGGGATATTGTAACTGGCAAATACGGTAGTAACATTTGTGATATAGGTAATTTTCACCCCCCTTCTGAGTCAGACTGCAAGAACAAAGGGGGAAGAGGGCACTGAAAGCCACTCTTACCTAGGGAGCTTTTCTCTCCAGCCACCACTCTGGCGAGAGATTTTGACTGATTCCAGGATTCTCTCAGTTCCTTTGCAAGGGAATCACGAAGACTCTTCCAGGGATGAGTAAAGACCAACATAATGAACACTTTGTAATTAAAAGGTTGGTGAAATGCCACAGGATACCTTCTGATTAACAGTCCCAAGAGAATATTCCTCGATCAGTGATCCCAAGTCATCCCATTTCCATTTGTTTGCAGAAGTTAAGGTTATCAAGCCTGACGTCCATCAGAAGAATGACCCTGTATGCAGAGGGTGCAGGGTTTGTACCTGCAGCGTGGGTTCTTCAAAGGTTTCATTAAAGTAGCGCTGGCTAAGTTCAGACTGCTAGAGAGAGAGAGAAATCCTCTGAAAAGGCTCACATAAAAGTTTACTATTTATACCACTGTAAGAGGGGACACTAGTAACTTGGGGAGAGGTTTGGGGGGTGGGGTAGGCTTTGGGGGGGCAGTTTTACATACACAGAGGTACGAGCAGCACAGTTGACATAAGTGAAGATTTTCTGTCATTTAGAGTGATGAAAGGTCAAAGAAGAGTTGATTTGTACAATGTACACTCTACCTAGCTTGATGCACTCACCCCCTTTTGTATCGGGGGCGCTATTTCCGCTATATTTATAGCATTTTGATGAATCCAGGGGTAAGTAAGCCAGCTAACTCCAATATTTTGTACTATGTTCCCTCACCCTAGCTTGATGGTACCCTGTTATAGAGTCCATCAAGCTAGGGTGAGAGAACATAGTAGAAATGGCATCTTTGTGTGACTTTCCTCACTCCAAATGTCAAATCTTCACTAAGGTGTACTGTGCTGTTCATATGTCTCACTCTACATGAGAAACTGGCCCCTAAACCACCAACACCTCACCTCAACCTATTAGATGACCCTCCTATAGAGATATAAATACTTCACTACTATGAGGGCCTTGTGGATAGTCAGTCTCTCTCTCTCTCTCTCTCTCTCTCATTTTGCCTGCGGACCGCCAAATGCAACAAGGTTAAGATTCTTCAAGTTGGAGAATGCTGACTGAAAAGGGATATGATAGAGGTTTATAAAATTATGAAGCGAGTGAAAGGAAATGGTTATTTATCCTTTCAAATTGTACTCATAGGGAATACAAATTTATTTAAAATACTAGCTGTACCCGGCCACGCGTTGCTGTGGCTCAATCTGGTTAAATGGAAAAGAAAGAAAAGAGAAAGCACACGTTTCTGCATTTGCTCTGCTCCGGCCGTCCCAACTCCCTCCCCCCCCTTCCCCGGCGGTGGACGGACTGGCTCGGCGACTCTTCTACCCTTTCCTCCTCCTGTGTGTAACTGTCCGGCAGTCCCTACTCCCTCCCCTCTTCCCCAGCGGCGGAGGAACAGGCTGAGCCGTTTCTCGGAGCGGGGACTCGTCTGCCCTTTCCTCCTCCCCTCTGTTACACCCAGCAGGTAGCGCAGAGCTCTATGGTCCGCACATGCGCGGTAGAGCTGCTCTCTACTGCGCATTTGCGGTCCGTCGGTCAGAGCCCATTTATATTGTCGATAGCGTGTGTTCCTTTTACGTCCAACAGATGGCGCTGTTTTTCCAAAAAAGCATGCTTTACCTGTCACAGGTGTGACATCTATATAATATACGTATATAAAAACACACGCGTATTCGAATGCAACGTTGTGTCAAAATTTCAAAGCAATCGGTGAAGAACTTTCAGAGATTTCAGATTTTGTACAAACAAACATTTACATTTTTATTTATATAGATTTATACCCCAGATATAGTAAACTGGTTTGCTAGGAATATGCCATGAAACTAGCAGGTAGCACATTTAAAACAAATTTGAGAGAGCATTTTATCACTCAGTAGAACGTTATGCTGTGAAATTTGATTTCAGAGAATGTGTTCAAGGCCTCTAATGTAGCTGACTTTAAAATGGACTTGGATAAGTTCCTGGGGGAAAATTTGACAAACAATTATTAGCTAGGTGAACTAGAGGAAAGCCACTGTGTACCCCTAGAAGTGAACGGCAAGGGATTGCTTCTACCTGGTTGAGCCACTGTTGGACTCAGGATACTGGACTCAATGGGTTTTCGGTCTGACCCAGCATGGCATACCTTATATTCTTATATTCATATGTGTAAGTAGTAGGATCCTAGGTTATTAATGAATACAACTGGTGGAGTGGAGGAGGTGGGTGGTAGAGAGGCCCTTAGATCAGGGCTTCCCAAACATTTCCAGGGGACCCTACAGCCAGTCAGATTTTCAGGATGAATGAGATAAATTTGCATATACAGAGTCTCCATAGTATGCAAATTTTATCTTGTGACTGGAAGACCCTACTAGCTAAATAATCACAAAGTTGATCTGGAGTGAAGAAGAACAACCATTTTGAGGGTGATCTTCAAGGCCATTTATGCAGGTAAATAACCATATTTGCACATAAGTTGGCAGTCCATCGATGCTGCTGAAAGAATGTGTACATCGTTCCTAATTGACTCTGCCTCGGCCACCACCAAGGTTGAATTCCTCTTTCCCCCCCCCCCCCCCCCGACTCCCTGGAAGGGTTGCTCAACCGACTGCTGCGACACTCCAGGTCCCAAAACTTTATGCATGTTTTAAAAATCTGACTGATTGCAGACCAAAGCATGCCCTTGCCCCAGCTATGGCATCCCTTGACGCACAGCGTGGTTTATCATCTGCCAGCATCGCAAAGGCTGCCTGCAGGGCCACGCTCCATGGATCCGGTTCTGGGAACCCATTTATTGCCGCCCAGTTTCCTGCTGACAACATGATCTCTCACTCACCTCTGAGATAGCTCCCCTCCCCTCAGTGTGGTTCCCTACTGGCCACCGGAAAGCCAGAAAAAGACCATTGACCCACAGTGGTCTCTTTCCCAAGGTGATGTGATCTATTAAAGGGCCAGCAGCCCACTTAAAAGTAAGAACCCCTCCCTCCTAAACCTTACTACTGATTACATAATCACACTTGTTTGATAACCTCTGGCAGGAGAAGTTATAGAGTAGTATGTCTCAGATGGACTGCATAATCCTGTGATAAAATTACTGCAGATAAAAATAACCAGAGTGCAGCGGAATAGATGTGCTTCTCCTAATCAAATTAATAATTGGCTTGTATTTTTTGCCATATGGGTTAAATATCTATTTTACCTGTTGTTACTGATTTGAACACCACACATGGAAATGATTTGCTTTAGTTCGATGTCTGTTTTGGTTTAGTAGGAAGCTTCTGTTGAAGGAAATAATAAAAGAACATGTATCTGTCTGCAATGGTTTCCAAATTTAGTATCCTCACTGGTGTCTGTTCACATACTTTTCTTGTGGAAATAAGCCTGCCAGGAAGACTTGTATTTTTGGTCTTCCACCATATATGGCTAATGTGTTCAATCTCAAAACGAGCCAGAGGAGAGGCGGTGTAGAGAGAGCCTACAAAATGGTGCCGTGGTAAAGATTCAGTCGCTAAGCGGCTAGTTACATGTCCGGCTAACTTAACCGGGATACCCGGGTAGACCTGCCTATCCACTGTCACTAATAATGTAGAGGGAGAAATGTGAGGCAAATTCTCAAGAATATGAAGAAAATGAGTGGTGTTTTCCACATATGAGGAGGATTTGATGCGTCTTCATGAATTTTAGGAACAGTGTAGAAAACTGGTGTGTTAGGAAAATGAGGTTTCAAAAATTCATAAAGACGCACCAAATCCTCCTGGCAGACCTATAGTTTCGTCGACCAGGTCCGTATTAGAACCATTGTCAATAACTATAGACCAATTTTTGAAAAAAGAGGTTCCGTTAGCCAGGTCATATGTGAAAAACACCACTCATTTTCCTAATATTCTTGAAAATTTACCTCACATTTCTCCCTCTACATTATTAGTGACACTGGATGTTAGTGCACTTTACACAAATATCCCCCAGCAGACCTTAGAGAAGCATCCCGTTCCCCAACGAATACCTTCAGATTTCATAATGTGCTTGGCTACCATAGCTTTAAAAAAAGAATTAGTTTTCGTTTCTGGACACATTTTATTTACAACAATAAGAAGTAGCTATGGGTGTCTCAAGCACAGCCAATCTATATGTAACTCACCTGTAGAATTCACAATTTTTTCAACACATTTCCATATGGCTTTGATACATCAATGATGTGTTTTTTCTTATGGTCTTCAACTGAAGAACACCTTGAACAATTTATTGTCTGCTTAAACACTTGATCCTCATTTACATTTACAATTTACTCATCATTTCAGCTTTCATCGGATTTCTTGCCGGGATGTCCTAATTACGATAGATCAACAAATATTCCACACCACTAGAGAGAAACACAATGTTACATTTTACTAGCTTCCATCCTTTCCATCTACCTTACAGTTTGCCAATAGGACAATTTCTTAGGTTACGTCGCATTTGTTCCACTAAAGAGGAATTCATAAAGCAAGCCCAGGATCTGCGTTCCAGATTGCTTGCTGGAGGTTATCCTTTTCGTAGCATTACAAAAGGATACAAGCAGGTTTTTAATGCTGAAACACACATGGCTTTTACTTGATTCAGTACATACAGAAGAAGACATTCACATATGTGTCACGATACGGATATACTCTTCCATTATTTTCAAGCATTGGAATATTCCACAGCTGCATCCTGTTTTTGATGCACCCCCAGTTATAGGAGAAAAAAACATTCAGGACTGGGTGGTTAAATTGGATGTTTCAATTCCATCAAGTCCATTTCCAAATGTTTCACAAATGGGACTTTTTTCATGTGGTGCCTGCTCTGTTGTCAACTTGCAATCACGGGACAAGATATTATGACTCCGGGCTACAACCAAGCTATTCTTCTGTTCTCTAGAACAGATTGTCAAACCGCGTTTGTAGTTTATTATATCATATGTCCTTGTAAGAAACTTTATGTTGGAAAAACTAAAAGAAAAATTAAGACCAGACTTATTGAACACAAAAGCTGTATTAAAAATCAAAGGATCCAAGCCCCTATGGTAGCACACTGCATAGATCAAAATCACGCTTTTCAGGATCTCAGATGGGGCATTTTGGAACATTTCCCCTCATGGTAACATAGTAATGATGGCAGAAAAAGACCAAAATGGCCCACATCTAGTCTGCCCAGCAAGCTTCCCAAGGTAGTAACTACCGCTCCGTGCAGGTTACCCCCATGTTTCTCTTAAGGGTAGTAACTACTAGGGATGTGCAGAGCAAAATTTTATGTTCATATTTTTTATGTCCGAAAGGGGGTCCCACTTGCGGCCAATATGGACATAAAAAAAATCCAATGAGTTGGGTATATGTACATATGTGCAAAAAAAAAATTTAAACCCCCTCACCCTCCTTAATCCCCCCCCCCCCCAGACTTACCACAACTCCCTGGTGATCGAGCGAGGAGTGAGGACGTCATTTCTGCAATCCTTGGCGAGAAGCATGTGACGTCGGTGGCACGTCGAGTGACGCGGCGTCACGTGATTCCCGGCTCGTTCGCGCCGGACGGCTCGTTCGGCCCAAAAAGAACTTTTGGCCAGCTTGGGGGGGCCTCCTGACCCCCCCAAGCTGGCCAAAAGTTCTTTTTGGGCCGAACGAGCCGTCCGGCGCGAACTTGCCGGGAATCACGTGACGTCGCGTCTGAGTGACGCGGCGCCATGTGATTCCCGGCTCGTTCGCGCCGGACGGCTCGTTCGGCCCAAAAAGAACTTTTGGCCAGCTTGGGGGGGTCAGGAGGCCCCCCCAAGCTGGCCAAAAGTTCTTTTTGGGCCGAACGAGCCGTCCGGCGCGAACGAGCTGGGAATCACGTGACGCCGGCGTCACTCGACGTGCCGCCGACGTCACATGCTTCTCGCCAAGGATTGCAGAAATGGCGTCCTCACTCCTCGCTCCATCACCAGGGAGTTGTGGTAAGTCGGGGGGGGGGGGATTAAGGAGGGTGAGGGGGTTTATATTTTTATTTTGGCTCAACAATCGCGATTTCCCACATATCGAACATATCTATGTTCGATATGTGGGAAATCCGATCGTTTATGTCGAATCAATTTTTTAAGTAAAAAAAAAATATGAGTTGCGTTTTACTAATGCGGTCAATCCGAATGCACACCCCTAGTAACTACCGCTCCGTGCAGGTTACCCCCATGTTTCTCTTAAGGGTAGTAAATGCTGCTTCGTGCCGGTTAAGCTTTTTTATTTATTCACATCCTCTAGCCTTTTAGGGATCCAAGGGTTTATCCTAAGTCTTTCACAGTTTTAGTCGTCACCACTTCTTCCGGAAGGGCATTCCAGGCATCATCCACCCTCTCAGTGAAAAAATATTTCCTGACGCTAGTTCTAAGTCTTCCTCCCTCCTACCCACAAGGAGGCGATCATGAGCTCTATCTTTTCACTAGGGAACAATTCTGGATTTTTACTTTAAATACAGTAGCCCCAGCAGGTTTAAATCTTGAGCTTGAATGGTACTCTATTATTTGAATTAAAAATTTAACTTATTAAGAAATGTATTTCTGGTTCTTTATAGTCGATGCCACGAGTCTTGAACTTCGGGTCCAATTATGGCACCAAAATCTTTGTCATCATGGTAAATAAGTCCATTATCATTGTGCTATGTGGTGCGCTATAGTACAGAACTTTTATATGGATGTTTATTTGTGCACTTATTCTTTTAGGTGTAATGTTGCACAACATTAAGAAACGCGAAGAAAAGCTAATGTTGAAGGTCTTGTCAGCCCCCTGAAGCAGTTTTTGAAACATGGCGTTGCAATGGACTTTAAGAAGAACCTCAAAAACATGGAAGGACTTCAAAGATAAGTTTTACGTGCATAAAAAAATTCTAAAAAAGTGTTGCATATATAAAAGTGTTGTATTAAAGTCGATGATTAATTATAAGACAAAAGTAGGCAAGTATTGCTGGTAGCGCCTATTAGTGCTGGCTTATAGCACACGTGGATGTGTTACAATTTTGGAAGAGAGCTGCCCTGTGAATTCTATGAAGAGATACTATGCACAGGTTTGCATGCATGCAGTATCACTTCATTTAAATGGGAAAGCCACACATTTTAGCACGTGCCCACTAACATTGGCTGGCACTCATTTAAAGGTGAATTTTAAAAGCCCGACACTTGCATTAATTAGGGGATATGCAAATAAATCGGGCTGCTGCGCGCCAAGCGTATTTTAAAAGCTGCCCGGATGTGCATGGTTCTCCTGCAGAGCGTGCATCTCAAAAGTTTTCAAAAAGGGGTGTGGGCGTGGTCTGGGTGGAACCTGTCCAAGAGATGGGCGCGTCTTGCGCGCGCCAAGTTCCCCTGCCGCATAACTTTATTTCTGCTATGGAGGAGGTGTAAGTTATAAAATAAAGAAAAATAGGCACATTTGTGGGAGAAGTGAAGGCAATTAAACTAGGAGGGTTTAGAGGACCTCTCTCGTAACTGGGCAAACTGGGGACGAACTGGTAAAACTGGGAATGGAGTCAGCGCGCGTCCCTTTTGGAAATCCCCTGACGTGTGTGGTAGAAGCGGGATTTGCTCGCCCTTGCACGCACCCACTTAAACTTCGGCGCACATGTACACACGGCCAGGCTATTTTAGAATATATACGCACGCACGCAAGAGTTAAAATAGCTGCGTCTCTGAGCGCGGACTGACGTATGTGCATAAATGTGAAAGTTACTGTCCCAGTGTGCGTGCCAAACGGCCTTAGCATGCCTCGAAGCCTCATTTGTAAGCTAAGAGCAAGCATGTTGAGTCAGACCAGTGGTCCATCGAGCCCACTGTGCCAATCTGTATCACTAGGAAGCGGCTGGCAGATCCCACAGGGTAGATCCATTCCTTGCGGCTCTTTCCCGGGGATAAGCTGATTAATAATTGTTTATGAACTTGTCCAGACCCTTTTATAACCCAGCATTGCTAGATGCCTTGACCAGCGATGGAAAAAGTGCATAAAGTATTGTAGGAGGAATGTAGAGGAAATACAGGACCCAGAGACATCACCATATTTTCTTCCCTTACTCGGTCAGTCTCTGGCTAGCAGATATCCACTCTCGGCTGGTGCTTCTATAACACTCCTATACAAGATTTTAGAAAGAGCCTTGCCTCTGTACCTGGCAGAACACAGAAGGATTTTAAACAAGGAGGCAAGGGTGTGTTTATCAAGGACACATTTCCAGAGGCATTTTTCTTCTCCAATCCTTACACCCACTCATCTGCATTTCCCTCCTCTTCCCTCCCCATTGACTTCCCCTCATTCTCCACCTCTGTCTCCCGTCACCCAGACTTCCTCCTCTCTCTCCCCTACTTGTCCCCATCCTCCCTCTGCCTCCTCTCTCCTTCCTCATATGTGCTCACCTTCCTTTTTTCTTTCACTATGCTCCTCCCCACCCCCATCCCTGCCCATGTTCTCACCAGCTCCCAGTCGCTTGCTTGTTTTCAATGGCAGGGCTCAGAGATCCCCAGCAGCTCAGCCCCTGGAAACTACTGAATCCCCAAAATATTTTAAAACATTTTCAATCATTTTCAACTCCTCTTGTGGTCTCATTCTTACATCTCAAATTTCAGCTAATCTGTGAACTGGTTTCTCCACTGATACTAGGTCATAGACAGACAGAGGGACAGACACGACCTGTTTTCCTTTGGTAAAGAATTCCTTAATTTAATTTAAAAATGTTTATACCGCCTTTCCCATATGATTCGGACTGACGTGGTATACAATAATAAACGTAATGTAAATGACCAAATAAATTATATCAACATCATAACACACCCATGTAGACATCAGTAAATACATAAAATTCAAATTTCCACCCTTTCCTGTCATTAAACATCAATCAACACCCACATAAATATCACATACTCAACATAAAACATAAAATCTGAAACCTCATCCTTCCTAACACCTCAGAAGAAAAGAAAGACACCCAAGTCAAAATGCAAGCAGGATTTCTCTTTTTCATCATTAAGCTGGCCTTTTTCACCTTTCAAAAAGTGTAAGTAAATCATATAGTGCGGATCTTTCTCTTTGCTTATAGATTTACGCAAGATCCAGTAGTCTGAGATTTGAAACCTCAATTTTTCTTTCCTTTTAAATCAACATAACTCAAAATATTGATTACTGGCAGCTGATGGGTAAAAAAACAAGATGCTAACTTTTAAATGGGAGCGCGGGCGCTCATATACCAGCGTGCATCGGCACGGCGTGCATCGGCGGCAATTTTATAACTTGCACGCGTAATTAAATCTCCTGGTCATGCATACATGTGCAATTTTAAGAGGGGCGCGTGCCTAACTGCGCAAATTGTGGTTCTGCCGCATAAGCGAGGGGTCCAGTCCATGACCCGTTTCATCAGTTCATCTACCCGTTTGCCCATTCTGCAGTTACATCCTCAAGACCCCCCCCCCCTGGTTCTTAGCCTGCATTCCCCCCCCCCTTCCCAGCCCCCAGTTGACCCAGGCCCCTCATCAGTTCATAATTGGCTCTTTGTTTTTAAGTTACATCTGATTTCTGCAGAAATAAAGTTACGCAGACCTGGATCTGGACACACGCCATGTGTGTGTGTGTGTGTGTAGAAAGATACATGCACATCTCTTGGCCACGTCCCACCCCTTTCCCAAACTTTTGAGATGTGTGTGCAGCAGAGGTTACCCGCGCGTCTGGGCAGCGTTTGAGATTCAGGGGGTGTGCACGAGCCTGACTTATGCGCGCATCTCCCGGTTTTGGCGTGCGCCGGGCTATTATAATTCACACTTAAGCGTGCAGTGGGGGCCCCCTCCATTTGCCCTCTCCACCCTTGCTGCTTCAGTGCCTCTTCCACCTCTCCTCCATTGTTCCTTCCTGTCATTACCTTCTTGCTTTGCTTGGTCTCGTAATTTACTTTTGGTGATGCGATCCATTGCACCCTCAGAACGAGCACGTCCTGTCTGAAAATGTTAGAACTTTGTGAGAGGTTTTATAAACATCGAGTAAATGTGAAGATAACTATCGCTTCTGCAAACTGTTCACTGCCTGTAGGAGAGGAAGTTGTGGATAGTCTCTTGTCTATAACTGAATGATTTTTTGACTCTTGACTTAGAATCCTCTTTTTCTTGTAGTGTAAATGGTTTCAAAGTTTCTGATTCCACTTGTGCAAGCCTTCTTCAGGGCGAAGATCTATCTTTTATTGTAATGCTTTCCAAATTTTTTTTTTTTTTTTTAAAGGTACTTGGAAACTTAGGAGTATTTTCTTTTAAACAAGAGAGAAAGATGTACAAAAAAAGTGATACTGTGGCTAAGAGATGACCTTGTCAAAATGTTTAAAAAAGCACCTTAAAAAATGAATATGGTTCTTTCTCATTCTAGGTCTATAGTGCTTTGCCAAATTTCCAGCTTTCTTGAACTAAAAAAGCTGAAAAACATTTTTTTTAGTGGTTTAAGTCCATTCTTGCACATGAAGTTGGATTAGTGGGTTTATAGCGTGTTGTAACACAAATGAGAAATGTATTGAGATTGGCTGAGTGATGCCCTCATGTAATAGGAACTAAGCTTTCATTTCGCCTTTATAATAAAAAAGATTTTCTTGTGATTTATATATAGATTTATTTGGAAGAAGATAAACTCTTCTGTAATTAATTTCCTTAACAGTGTTCCATCGCTTTCCCATGCATTTTGGACTCCACAGCTAGGCTATAAAATGCTGGTCCAAAACCAGAGATTAAAAATGTTCTTTAAATAATTCCTTAAAACAAAAGAAACCCCCAAAATGGACCCACACAATCTCAAATTGTGAATCTCGCCAACATACAACATGCGATTCAGTTGGGTGTATTCTTTATTTGAAGGGGGGAGAGCAATTCTTGACTTGAAACTTCACTGGGATATGAAATCGCTAACGAGTCACTAGTGTGAATTTCTTTGGAGTTTTTCTGGTCAATATGGAAAACTTTGTGGAAGAGGTGGGTGCCCCAACAACCCCAGGATTTACAGTTTATCTACTCTGAATTCATTGTCCTTATCATTTATTTATTTATTTTATTTATTTTAAAAGTACTTATATACCGTTTTTACAAATGGAAGTTTTATCAAAACGGCTCACAAAGATAATGTAAAACCAAACATAAATTAAAAAAGAATAAAAATTACACAAAATCGGTATAATAAACAATCAAAGCAAACAAATTTTATAAAATTAAGAGGACTCTTAATAGAGAAAAGAAAGACTTGTGCCAGTCAATTACCCTAAAAATAGGGAAAGAAAAAAGTGGTGGGGAGTAAATAATTATCTAAGGAAAAAAAATGGGGGAGGAGTGAATACTTTTGTAGTGTTAAGAGAAAGCACGGGGGAAGGGGAAAAGTACTAAGGGGGGGAGGTAGGGTTGCGTAATTATTACTGTGTATTGGATGGAATATTGAATGCTAATTGAAACAGATATGTTTTTAGAGATTTTTTAAAATGTAATGGATTTGATAATAATTAATCATTCTTGTCCCTCCCAACCTGTCTTTCGTGCCATAGAGAGGATTTGTAAACTCCTGGAGAGAAAAAAAAAAGATAAATATTTCATTTTATGCAACATATAAAGAAACACAAATGTGAGAATGAAAGGAAACAGTTAAAATGTTGCTCAAAATATACACTAAGAAATCCACGGCACATTAACGCAGTGCACAGATGTACACAGCACAGGCAGCTTTGGCTTTCTAGGTCGTAACTTAATTGGGTGATCAGGCATGTCAGATACTTTGTTCTCAAATGGGTCTTGGATCGGTGTTGGAAGCAGACCCTTCGACTCCTGCCTTAGGACTTCTCCTGGTTCACAGTGCACTCAGTATTATAATCTGTAGACCCTTCCTTCTCTGTGGTAGACGTTGACAACCCAAACTAATGTTTTGCTTTAACAACTCTTTGGGTGAAGCTTTTACACAAGGAAAACCTGGTCCTGAATAATTTCTTTGATTACTTAGGAAAATGAAGGCATCCATTCAGTATTCATTTTTAACCTTTCTGCGCTCCTCGTGTTTTTCTTCCAGGCTAAACAATATGTGATAATGACTTCCCTTCCATTTGGAATTCGGCTGGTTGTCTTCTGTAGTAATAACGCCACCCATTACAGGGGGACATTTCTCTCTTTGACAAGTCATGTGACAATGTAAAGTCAATATTCTTTTACTTCAAATCCAGTCTAAAAACTCACCTTTTTGAAGATACTTTCAAATCATAACCACTTCTCTACAATTAATATACTTCCCATTGACTCATAGACTCATGACATAAATGTTTCTCTTGACTAGATTGTAAGCTCCATGGAGCAAGGACTCTCTCTTATAGTGCCTTAGAAATGATCTGTAGTAATTATTGTTTCCTATTATTATCTGTAGTAGATGAATTTGGGCAGAAGTTTGCTCATACTACTCTGTGAAACCCTGTGTATTGTGCACTTTGAGCTACAGAAAATGGCCTAAAACTTTATTGGAAACCACTTGCAAAAAATCTAAAACTCTCCACACCATAAAAACTCTACAGGCGAGACACGCTGGTAGAATTTGGATTGGAATTCTCCATTTATTGTTAGATGGTTGAAGTTCACCAAATATTTTACCTGCTGTGGGTTCATGCAGTGTTTGAAAAATGTATGTGTTATTCTGAAAAGCAAATCTGCAGTCTTGCAAATCTGTTCTGGTTGAGGGGAAGCCAAATATTGTCCAGTGCGCAGTCTCTGGTGTTCTATCATGAAAGCTCTTTGTGGTTGTCTAGTTATGGACCAAAAATAAGTGAATAACTAAACAAATTGCCGAAACAAAAACATAGGAACATAGAAATGACGGCAGAAAAAGACCAAACGGGCCATCCAGACTGCCCAGCAAGCTCCCACACTTCTCAGTTTCCCAGACTGCCAAGGCCAGGGTCCTCGTTGGTTAAAGTACATGTCCATAGAAAATTCAGAGGATCTTTAAAAAAAATCCTTACACAATACAAATATAGAACATAGGAAAATACAAATCTGAGATGTCTGTTGACAAAAATCAGAAGGGGCTGGGACCTGATTATCAAAAGGGATTTGGCAGTGATAGAGAGTGGGAGAATACCCCCTCCCCTCCCCCACACTTGAAAACAGGGTCCCTTCAGCATTGTGTTGTGTTTTTAATAAGGAAAGTGTTAATATGAAATTCTATTAATAGGAATGTCTTTTATTTAAAATTATATTTTCCAGCTGTAATCCTTCTGTGGCAGTAAACCTCCGCTCTGGGAAGATTTCTAGCTCTACATGTTTATTTCATTTTCTTTAATATCCTATTCAGTTCCCATTTATATTTGGCCACACACACAGCAGCCCCAGCTGGCTGTGCACAGTAACCGAAGCCAGATTCCTAATCCAAAATCCCCAGCCTAAATGCTGAAAACTCAGCAAATTGCAAGCAGGATGTTTGGAATTATGAATTTGGCATCGGAAACGAACCGTCGTGGTCATACCATTACCATAGCAAAATATGTTAGACACTTCCATCTGTTTCTCAAGGTTTGCCTTAAAAAGATACTCATCTTTAGCAGTTTACGATTCGGTAGCCTTGGTTGCAGGAGGTATAGATTTTGCATACATACCAGCATGTGTTTTGTTTTCAACGATTCATTGTTTAACACTCCCAAAAACTACACAGACTTTGAGAACCTAATTTTGATGGTTATATGTCATACCATGGAAGTCAAAGATTGCACTAATCAGTAAGCAGCCAACAAGCAAAGCTCTGCCATGTGTTGTAGCATTGCCTAAAGACCAAGGCATGGATGAAGGGGAGCAGAAGAGCTCAAGGGGAAAACTGCACAGAGCAAGACCAACTTGGGTGGTCGTGGACTAGAGGCTCCACTTGGTGAATCAGTGCTCCAAACGAGAAAGTGATCAGAGGAGTTGCCATGATGGCATCGTGGGGGTCTGTTCCACCTGGCGAGGGACTGGAGATTCCCTAACAGAGACCTTGGCATAATCCTGCCTCTTTCTCATCTTTTTTTAGGGAATGGTTTGAAACAGGCAATGCATAGAAGATAGTTTGCTTTTCTCGCCTCACTCCTCTTATGCAGTAAGAATTGACCTAGAGCTATTAAAAAAACCCAACCCAAAACACTTGGACCATTGTAGCAGGGTAGAGAAATTGCTTTGCTGGATGATAGGATCATAAGAGGTGTATATTAGGGGTAATATGGCAGGTGAGCTGTTTCTTACAGAAGGATGATGTTCTGTGACCGTGTGGCTGTGTAGGAGCATGCAAGTGAAGAGTGTATAATGGCTAGAAGGGAATACGTGTGATGTGGCACCTCTCGGGAATGAGGAGGTGAAAAACACAAGTCCAGGCTGAATCATGGAGGATGAGAGGCGGAGCCTTCAATGGAGACGTGTGCACCCAAGCGCCCAGGGAATGTACCTGGTTGACACAGGGTTTGCTTAATCTGGAACCAAATCCTGTCCTTAATGGCATTTTATTCATTGCCAAGGGATAGGAACCTACCATTTGTTCATGAAGCTAAGCAGAGCTGTTTCCGGCCAGCTTCCTTATTTTACCAATGATGAAGACACGCGTGAGCACCAAAACATTGGCAATGTTGGGTGGTTACTGAAAAGCAGGAGCACCTCGGGGAATCCTGTGCAATGTCTAGTTGGGCTATAAACACGTAGTAGGGATGTAGTCAATCAAGCACATTCTGGGGATCGAGCAGACTTACAGTCAGTTAAGTACAGTTTTTGGATATGTCAGCAAAGTGCTGATGTTTTTTTTAAAGAAAACATTTTTCGGAATGGTTTTTGAATACAGGTATTGTTAAAATGTAGGACGGAGTTTGGAAGTGGTAAAATGATGTAAGCTGCAGGGCTTTCACATGAAACTGTTTGTAGCCCACTGTGGGCAAGAGACTGCAGGCTGAATGTTGAGCAGGAGCATTATCTGATACCAAGTCCTTTAAATTCAGACACCTCGGATTGGCTTTTTAATTGCGGTGGCACCTTTTTGCATGTAGCTCTGCATTTTTTTGGAAGTTTGTGTTAGCTCTACTATTTTATTTTTTTGTATTGTCCATTCTAAGATGTCTTCATGAATGCGGGCTCTAGACTTTGATTATGTTTCTAAATCGAGTGCCTCTGAGTCCCTGCCCTTGCATTCAGCCCATGCATCTGTTTATCTGCCGTGTGTAACTAAATAATAGATATTAATAGTGTGCATCACCATGGATGCTTGTTTGATATGGTGATTGAGAAGCGTAAAACCAAAATAAATAGAATATCTCTCTCATTTAGAGGTAGATTTTAAAAGGATTGTGTGCGGCAAAACCGGGTGATATGTGCATGACTTGTACATGCGTGCGCCACATGGTTTTTAAAAGACCCATGGCTACACGCGTATCTCCCGGTATGTAGATAAAAAGAGTTTGCCAAAAAAGGGGCAGGATGAGGGTGTGTTCTGGGTGGGCTATGGGTAGGCTGGGACTGCAGCATGCAGTCAATTTCACACACCAGCACGCGCTGGGATCCCACAACCACGTGACTTGCTTCTGCTATGGACTGAGTGTAAGTAGATTAAAAAAAAGGGTAGGAAGTCCTCTTTTTACTGGGGCAAACTGGGAGGGAACTGGGAAACAGGCTTAATGCGTCGCTGTGCGCATCTACTAAAATCCTCCCCACTTACGTGCTTGAGATGGCATTTGCATGCAGATGCGAGCGTTGATATAAAAGCGTGCGCAGACAATTTTATAGCATGCGCGCCCAAACGCACGCATGTTATAAAATCTGTGCATCCATGTGCGCGTGCCGACAAATGCACGCACATGTGCGGACGCGCGTCACTTTGAAAGTTACTGCTATAGTGGGGGCAGAGCAAAATAGCCATTGTATGCTGGGCTGGCTCTCGTTTGCTGATTCGTAGCTTATCTGACTGGTTCAAAATGGAGAAACGAAAGGATACAACTCAAATTTACCCGGGTGTAGAATCTATGATGCTGGCAAGAGCCACTGAATGTTTTGTCAGTGGGCTTCAGGGCACAGTTATACCTGGTAAGCAACCACGGGTGCTGGCAACGGGGGATGGTGAGCCCTTGCCCTCTTGGCACCTGAGTTAACATTCAGCCCAGAGCAGAGAACGTTCCCGGCAGACCCAGCCCAGGAACATGGAGACAGGTGGTCAGGCCCCTGATGATGATGCGCTTACGTCAGAAGGAGGAGGGTTCACCCCAGCACTTGCTCTGAAAGAGATCTCAGGTGAGGGAGCAGGAACAGCCTCGCTCTGTGTGCAGAACTTCCATGGAACAGATCCTGGAGGCATGGAGATTGTATTCCAGTGGGTTTTACAGGAGTTTGGAACTACAGCAAGGGGACTGAATTGTAAGGTACTAAAAGCATTTGAAAGGGGCCATTGGCTAGTGAAAATATTTTAGGCCCCCATGCAGTACCACCATATACACTTGCTGTTAAACTTGAGGTCAATATCCAGCACCACTTCCCCGGATAAGTAAGGACTTATCTGGCTGAGTATCTGGCCATGTTTAGCAGCTGCCACTTATCCAGCTAAGTACTTATTTGGCTAAGTGTTGGGCGGGAAATTAGTATTTTGGGGAGGAATTACCTATATTCAGACTTATCCGGTTAGGATAACTGGATAAGTTAGACCTGCTCATCAGCGAGTCTAAAAACTCTATAAGAGTTATCCGGCAAATTATTCAGGGATTTTCTTCAGTATACCCTGTGCCACTGAATATCCCAAGTGAGTTAGCAAGATAAGTCTTAACCGGCTAGCTCGCTTAAATATCTATATTTGAATACCTGCTCCTTAAAGGGGTTAGGTTGGACGACATTTGGGAGGCTGTTTCTTCAATTCCTCGCAGATTCAGAATTCTTTTCAAGGTGCGGTATCTTTAACAGTTCAGAAGGAAGAAAATAAGCATTTGGGGACAGTAGAAATGAAAGCAGGGAAGATTTATCCTTCATGCCAAAGTTGAGAGACCTGAGAGTATCGTTGGACAGCGCACTCTTAGGTTTAGTAATTTTCCACAGATTATTACCTCTGCACCAGGAGATTTATTTAAGAAATATACGTTGGAGATCTTAAAAATTGCAGCAAAATCTCTCCCTCCCCTGTCTGTATTGTATTATTTGCCTACCTTCAAGAACGAGAGAGGGGAGGCTGTTACCTCTTTGGCTTCCTCAATGTAACGAAGAACTCGCAGGGGGAGGATGAGAAGCCTTTAATGACTGCTTTAATTGTGAATTTTGTTTTTTTTTTAATCAGGATAGTGATTGGGTCCTCTGCTCGCTCTCGTGTCCAAATCCATCCGCACAGAACCCGTTTCTTTTATTAAGACCTAGACTGTTGTAAATTGGGGAGCTTTTCTGCTTACATTTTCCCTGTAAATGTGCGATGGAAGTATAAATCTGTTAAAATATACATTTTATGACCCTCCCACTTAACAAGATGGATCTGATCCCTGCAGCAGTTTCCTCTTAATGTTCTCACTCTAAATAGTCCTAGCCTACTCATCCTTAATTGTCTTATTTGAAGTGATTTTCTCTTTTCCTTGTATTGTGGATCCCTAACTCCCTACACTCTTGTGGGCTGGTTTGCACTGAATACCTGTGGAGAGCATGAGACATCAGTACTTTCGGTACAAAATTGTTCTTGGTGTATACTTTATAAATTCGGTGAGTAAATGATTAATAATAATATATTTCTCTCTCATACAAATACTTCCTGCGAAACCCCTGGCGTGGAGATGCGTGAGTGGATGGTCATTTCTACGGCAATATTGCCAGGAAAGATGTGGCTGTGCAGGTGTGTAAGAACCTGATAGACTAACCTTGGGGGGTTTTTTTGCCAGTTTTCTTGTGTGCATGAGCAGAGGCAGAAATAAGAGAAAAACAAAAAAAGTTCTTTCAGCAAAGTGTAAGAAAGCAGGACTGGCATTGCGTCCGTCCTTCCTTCCTGTTGCTATCGGCGGGCAGGGCATGCTCAGTCTTGTTCCTCCACCCCCCCATCCCAGATGTGCAATGCGCAGTGGCACCGGAGCAGGGCACACATCTGGAGAGAGGCGCGAGATGTAAACCCAATTGCACGTCTCTTCCGATACACACGGCGCCCCTCCAGCCCTGATTTTACTGTTCGCTGGTCTCTTCGACCGTCCCCGAGTGAGGGTTTTTGGGGTTTTTTTGGTCGCAGTGTGCCAGATTTGGCGGAATGGAGCCCTGTGCTTTTAAGAGCAAGCTGAAAGTCCACTTACTTCTGTTTTTCATTTACTGTTGGATCCATGTCTGTGTTTGTTTAAAATGTTGTTCTGCCTTTGTACAGGGCATTGAGTTTCTGTAGAGAAAGCATTTAACCTATCAAGAACACAAACAAAAAGCTAGTTCGGAATTTGAAGATACAGTTTAAACATCTGCACACTGTTTAATAGCGAAGAAACCAACAAGTACTGTGTAAACATTTGAAATGAGCCTCTAGTAGGCTATACTTTATCCTCTGGAACAGCAGTACTGTCTTTTTTTTTTTCTTTTTTCTTTTTTTTTAGAACGTTTCAGTTGGAAGTTAAAACAAACATAATCACTCATACCCTCCTTTTTTCCATTTTGATTTATATTTCGTCCCCGAGGACATATTATAGTTTCAAAGATTTTGACAGGTCCTCCTGCTCCTTAGTCACTCGCACATTAAATCTAACTAAACCGGGGCACTGCGGTGCTTGTCCCTCTGCAGAAGAGGGACCCCATGCAGCACTAACACCTCTGCATTCAAAGTACAAACACAGCACAAACAGCTGGAAAAGGAATTAGTGGGAAGGAGGTTGCAGGCCAGAACTGAATGTGCACATGTAGTTACATGGCTTAAAGAAAGGCAACAGGCTTAACCATCCTCTGATAAAGCTAATGAGTATTTTGTTTAGATTCTCTGCTCTTGCTTCGATGTCCATTATTTCTTTTACTATACAGTGAGGGTGTGCACCATTCTGTTTGGCTTTTATTATTATGCTGTTATAATTTTTACTTGGTTTATTACTGTTGGTCTTTTAGCATGAGGTTTTTATTTTTTTTTATTTTTTTTGTGTGTGTTTATTATTTTTTAAGCTTTTAGTAATGTTTTAGTTTTTACTTTTTGTGACTGCAGCTCGCTTTGATCCTTTTGTTTCGGGAAAGGCGGGTATCAGTAGGGCTGTGCATTCATTTTTAAACAAAATGCAACAAAACACCCACGTTTCATTTAAAAATGAAACAGAACAACCTTCCAAAACTCTCTTTACTTGTTGAGAGTCAACTGAAAATCCCTGATATTTGCCAAATTAGAAAAAATGAAACACATGCCCAAACCTTCCCCATAAGCGCTTCTCCCTAGATATCGCTTGCCCCTTTCCAGGGGTCACTGAAGCAGAAAAGGGCAGGAGCGATCCGATCCCCATTTTGTTTCATTACAAAACAAAATGAAAAAAAATAAATATATATATATATATATATATATATATATATTTATTTATTTATTTAAATCAAGCAAAATGTGGTGGGTGTTTTAAATTTGCTTTTCTTTTGGAAACAAAAAAAAAAAAATCCAACATGGCCAACATTTAAAAATGGAAACATCGCCACTCCCCGAACCCCACTTAATCCCTAGTTGCTCCTGTCCTGCTGGCTCTGTTTCTGAAAGGGCTCCGGCTGACCCTGAGGCTGGCACCATTTGCTTATCCGGTTGGTTGCCCAGGCCGCTAAACATCCCATACATTGCCCTGAATCCAGCAGTGCAGAGTGACTTGGGAATAATGTGCAGGGGAGAGGGGGTAAATGATAGGTGGTGACGAGATGGGGTGAATGCTGAGGAGGTGACAAAGTGGATGTGAATACCGGGGGTGAGAGTGAACGCTTGTGGGGGGTGATGAGTCATGAGGAAGGGGTGACCGAGTACTCGGGAGGTGCTGATGTTTGAGGAGGTGATGAGTCACGAGGAGGGCGTGAATGCTTGGAAAGACTGCTAGGAGGGCAGGTGCATGTGGTGGAGGGTTTTTACCTCATAGCTGGTAATCCTGTTGCTGCTGTGTGGGCTTTATTCACTCATTCCCAGTTTTTTCAGGAAGCTTTGTAAGTTGTGATACCTTTTTTGACCCAGCAAACACATTTTTGCTATACATACATACTAATATAGTAACACAGTATTGTTGGCAGAAAAAGACCAAACGGTCCATCCAGTGTGCCCAGCAAGCTTCTTATGGTAGTAACTGCCATTCCATGCAGGTTACCCCCATGTGTTCTGTTAAGGGTAGTAACTGCCGCTCCGTGCAGGTTACCCCCATGTGTTCTGTTAAGGGTAGTGACTGCCATTCCATGCAGGTTACCCCCATGTGTTCTGTTAAGGGTAGTAACTGCCGCTCCGTGCAGATTACCCCCCATGTGTTCTGTTAAGGGTAGTAACTGCCATTCCATGCAGGTTACCCCCATGTTTCTGTTAAGGGTAGTAACTGCCATTCCATGCAGGTTATCCCCATGTTTCTGTTAAGGGTAGTAACTGCCGCTCCATGCAGATTACCCCCCATGTGTTCTGTTAAGGATAGTAACTGCCGCTCCGTGCAGATTATCCCCCATGTGTTCTGTTAAGGGTAGTGACTGCCACTCTGTGCAGGATACCCCCATGTGTTCTGTTAAGGGTAGTAACTGCCGCTCTGTGCAGGTTACCCCATGCCTTATGTTAAGGGTAGTGACTGCCGCTCTGTGCAGGATACCCCCATGTGTTCTGTTAAGGGTAGCAACTGCCGCTCCGTGCAGGTTACACCCATGTACTGTTAAGGGGAGTAACTGCCGCTCTGTGCAGGTTATGTATTTACATTGTATTATGTCTGTGGTGCCCTTCCCCGGATGCTTTACACTAGCATAATAGGTTCCATCTTAATGAAATAGGCCCCATGAGCATTCCAGAGTACACAGCTCCCCTTTTCAAAATGGGATCCTGATTCATCAGCAACTAACACTCCCAGGCCGCTTTCCTGGTTAGTACCAGCAAGTCCTGGCAGCCACTTGTCAGTCTTGGTGCCGCAAGTGAATCCCACTTTGGTCTACACTGAACCACTTCTGCCATTGCCTATGACATGAACATCCTCCTGAAAATCATTGAGTCCCTGTGGTGCATTTACAGTGTACAAATTCCTACTTTTTACTGGAGTAAAAAAACAGCAATAAAGTGTAAGAAATATAGCAAAGCATAAAAGGAGTGCGCTGTCCCCTTTAAGGAACACACTGAGAAATTCCGACCGGAGGGCAGGCGATTGGGGAGGTCCCACAAGCAGGTTCAAGGAGGCCGAGGGTTGCTGGAAGAGGACTCAGCCCTCCTGTTTGGAAGGCTGGCCACCTCCAGCCTCTTCTCGGGATTCAGTGCTAGCCCAGAACATAAGAAGAATGATATTTTGCTGACTCTGCATAGCCTCTCAGTGGTTGCCATGCAGAAGCACTCAGATTCACATTTTTGATGTGAACATTAATTATTGCATGAAATCAAATTCAATGCTTCTAAGAATTCCTAAAAAGAAACTTTTCATGTCAGATTTGTTGCACCAAGCATTTTATTACCAGTAAGACTAGGCAGCTTAATATAAAACGAGGTAATAAAAGAGCTTGGCGGCGCTGGGATGTAGGGTTTTAGCGTTACGTTACTATTTTATTGTAAGAGATGCAGCCTTTAGACAGATTAACTTGTCAAGTGCTGGTAATCCCATGTACATAGGGATTTTTTTTTTTTTTAACAAGCTAAATCCACTTGTGGGGAGGTGGGGGGGAAGGGAAGAGAGAGAGAGAGACATTAGGTCAGAGGTGTACAAACCCAGTTCTTGAGGGCTGCAAGCCCTCTGGTTTTAGCCTAATCAATATGCATAAATGAGCTTTTCTAAGAACAAATGAGTGCAGATACAGCTCATGAATACTCATTGTGAGTATCATTAAAACCAGACTTTGTGTCCTTGGCATCACAAGGAGATCACATTTCTCTTAAGCCTTGGGGGGGGGGGGGGGGGGGGGGAGGGATTTTCACAGCAATCTAGGGGCATTACAGTAGATTAACTTGCCTAAGGTGCTCTATCTGAAAATACCCCCTCCCCCCTCAGCTTGTGTGCGTGGTCTTCCATAGCGGGCCTACGTTTAGCCGTACTGTAAGGAGGTGTCCCCCATTGGCGCGTTTAGGTCGGGAGAGGAGAATAGCCTGCATAACATGACATTTCCACAAGTATGAACGCTATTTTCCCCCTACTGGCTGCCCGTACAAACAGTAAATAACACACACGTTTGGTTTTTTTCCCTTAGTATTAATTTAAGACATAATAAAAGTACAGTAAACCAAACATCAAAATACAAATTCAAATATAAAACTTTTTCTATAAAATAAGGGCTTCCTGTTACTGATTAAATCCCAGGAGCAGGTCAGTAGAAGAAAAGATCTCGACATATGAGGAGAAATAAGTATACTGTATAAGTGTATATTACCATGGGAATCAAGCTTGATACATAATTTAGACCTAGACTTATCATTTTGCTATAAATTTCGCAAGTATATCACTTGCAATAAAAAAAAAAAGGGGTGTGGATGGGTTCTCTCGACCTAGCTTGATAGCAGCTACGTAGAGAGTGCATCAAACTAGGTCGAGAGTACATTGTACAAATCTAATCTTTGTGTCCCTTTCCCCACTCCAAATCACATCAAATCTTCACAGGTGTGTATTGTGCTTTCGTACCTCTGACTGTGCACGTAAAACTGCCCCCCAAAACCTAGGCCACCACCAAAACCTCACCCCGAGTTACTGGTTGTCCCTCCTACAGTGGTATAAAAGGTTGACTAATACATGTGCCTCCCCAGAGGATCTCTCTCTCTCTCTCTCACTCTCACCTCCCATTCAGGAAAATTTTAAAATTTGAATACGCATCTCGCAATGCATAATTTATTGTGAGTTGATTTGATAAATGACCCTGTTAGTTTGGTATTAGAAAGTTCATTCATTTCATTTAAAAAATAAATAAATAAAAGAAAAATGTGCATCATTTTGCTTGTTTTTGTTAATTTCATTTTTAAAAAGGCAAGGCCCGCAACCAATTAAATTTTAATTGGTTGCGGGCCTTGCCCGCACGGTTTAATTCCCCCCCCCCCCCGACTCTTTTTTTACCCTCTTCATTGTTTGAAATGTTCTTCACAGGACGGAAACAATCTCTGGTCTCTCCTGTCCCTCCAGTAGGTCAGTTGCAAAAAGCATCGGAAGACCGAGGCTAGCACCAGTGTTCATTTCTTGTGTAGGAGCAAATGGTGCTGGCCCAGGCCAATGCCATTTTTTATGGCACCAACCTTGGTCTTCCGGCACCATTTGCAATGGATTTGCTCGTGGGCTAGGGCTCACTGGTGGGGATCACTCCTGCCTTGTGAAGACAATTTAAAGGATGAAAGGGTAGGAAGGGTTGAGGGGATTGGGACAGGGTCTGATGTGATTTTTTTTTTTTAATTTTATGGCAGTAGTGGGTCTCGAACATTGTTTCTTTTCTTTTCTTTTTTTTTTTTTTTTTTTAAATATCAATTGTTTTTGCTTTAAATAAAAAAAGAAATGAAACAAAAAAATAAGATGAAAAACAAGACAAAATGTGAAACACACGTATGTGTACACCCCTAAGTTTGATGTAATGGCAAACCATCTTGTTTGTTTATTATTTGTCCCCTCAGTCCTTTGCTTAGGATAACATTTTCACCTGTCTTCTGCTCCTCTATTTTCAAACATTAAGCCTGCCTTCAAGTTAAGAGTTCCAAAATGTTAGGAAGATCCAAATAAAAATATCTAACAAAGAATGTTGAGAATTCGATGGTGTATTTGACCCACAATAGGCTCATCTAGGTAGTCATGGAGCCTGCCTGCTGCTAGCCGATGAATAATTAGTTTTATTCAACCTTTAGTTGCAAGTAATATCTCTTCAATTGGCAAGCCAAGGAGAATTACCCTAGGATCTAGGGGAAGCTAAGGCCCTGAGACTCTATAAATCCATGAGATAATTTCAGTCCACTGTATCTGGATATTTGGACATGTGCACTGTATGTATCATGGAACCTTTTCCCACACACTATTTTGGCAACAGCTGTCCTGAGAGTTGAGACCCATGTTGGCTAGTCTCTCAACTGTATAATACCAATGGTACAAGAATTTGTAACCAGTTTCTTGCATAGTAACATCCAAAGAATTACCCTTGCTAATCTATAAAAATATATTTGACTACTCCTTGGTTTACATCTCTGTTAACCTGTTTCATTCATAAATGCTTAACTTTTTTCAAGATGTCCTCCACTTCTTTAGACAATAGTCTGTACAGTCTAGAGCAGTAGTTCACAAACCTGTCCTGAGGGACCCCCACCCAGTCAGGTTTTCAGGATATTTGCAATGAATGTGCATGAGATAAATTTGCGTGCAGTGGAGGCAGTGTATGCAAATCTGTCTCATGCATATTCTTTGCAGATATCCTGAAAACCTGACTGGCTGAGGATTCCCCAAGGACAGGTTTGGGTATCTCTGGTCTAGAAATTAAACTTCTGCCGAGGAACTATTCTGAAGCCCCATTTTCAAAAGTGGATACGGGTCTGCCCTCTAGAGTCCCAATTGGAGCTCTGGTAAGCAACCTATTCAGCTGCAAATATTGAAAAACTGGGCAGAGCAAGGTACAGAGTTAGTGAGTGGTTTACATCCGTATGATAGACAAGACAATAGATAATATAATAGTTTGGGAATGGAGCAAGAGAGAATGACTTCTAGAATGAAAAGGCAGTGTAGGAATATCAAATAAATTACAGTAAAAAGTACAATGTAGAATATATTATACAAGTAACTTATGTAGCATGCTGGACACAGAATATCTGTTTAGCAAATTAGGGTCAATGCTGGTGGCATTGAGGTCTGGGGGTAGAACAAGGATATGACGGAGGTTAGGGGAGAGGGTTAGAACCATATATCACTGAGTTCCCCAGGTGTATGGGCCAGCTAGGAAGAGTGTGCTTGGTGAAAATTCCAGGTCTTAACTGTATGATGAAATACATTGAAATCGTTGGTTCAGTGTGCTGCGGTGATCAAAAAAGCAAGCAGAACGTTAGGAATTATTAGGAAGGGAATGGTTAATAAAATGGAAAATGTCATAATGCCTCTGTATCGCTCCATGGTGAGACCGCACCTTGAATACTGTGTACAATTCTGGTCGCCGCATCTCAAAAAAGATATAATTGCGATGGAGAAGGTACAGAGAAGGGCAACCAAAATGATAAAGGGGATGGAACAGCTCCCCTATGAGGAAAGGATGAAGAGGTTAGGGCTGTTCAGTTTGGAGAAGAGATGGCTGAGGGGGGATATGATAGAAACATAGATACACAGAAACATAGAAATGACGGCAGAAAAGAACCAAATGGTCCATTCAGTCTGCCCAGTAGGCTTATGGTAGTATCTGCTGTACCGTGTAGGTTACCCCATGCTTATCTGTTTCCCAGACCATTAAAGGCTGGGCCCTCGTTGCTTGCTGTTGAATCCAATTCCCTGTTACACCTTGCTGTTGAAGTTGCATCAAAGTATCAGCCTTGTTGTTTAAGGGTAGTATCCGCCGCGTCGGCAAGTTACCCCCCATGCTTGTTTCCCCAGACCGTAAAAGTCGAGGCCCTCGGTTGCTGAACGAATCCAATTCCCCTTTTCCCGCTGTCGTTGAAGCAGAGAGCAGCGATGGAGTTGCATCAACAGTATCAAGGCTTTTTGATTAAGGGTAATAACTACTGCACCGTTAAGTTACGCCATGCACTTTTTCTTCATTTCCATCGTTTTAGCTTTAGGATTCCACAGTATTCATCCCAGGGAAGGAGCGATCGATCCCCCAGTTGTTCCTGCCCTGCTGCTGGCAGTTTTTCGAATGGCGTTGGAGGACTAAAGCCAGCGCTGTTATTACTTCTGTACACAATGGCACAAACCAGACCCAGACCAGCAGCATTTTGTATGGAGCACAGTAATGACGCCACCAGCCTTGATACGCTGGCCAGCATTTGAAATAGGTGACGGCGTCGGGACAGGAGCGACCAGGGGGTTGCTTCTGTTCTGTGAAGATTAAAATGGGTTAAAAGGGTCCAAGGGAAGCTGGAGTCAACAGGAAAGGGCACTGGGGGGTGTCAGGGGAGGGGGTGGTAGCTTTAGCAAGGCAGGGACTGGACAACTTCTTAAAGCAAAAAGAAAGGAACATGAAAGAAATGTTCTTCATTTTTCTTTCATTTCATTTTTTTTTAATGAAATTAAACTAAATGGAAAATGTCACCATTTTATTAAAACTTTGCTAATATTTAGTTTATTTTCCTAGGAAAGGCACAAGCAGATTGCAAAATAAGATGAGAATTGCAGTGCATGTTTGACACTTTATGTAAAAGGCTTAAATTCCCCATCTCACAGGAGTTATGTGCATAGAATTAGCATATACTCAAGTAAGTAGTGTGTACTCGCATACATGCTACTTTATAAACATCAAAATAAGTACGTATGTTTTATTTTGAGAACAAATTTACCTGCTCAAAAAAGGAATGGTCTAAGGACGTCCATGGTGGGGCTAAGAGGAACACACGAGGTTTATTATTTTATATGAGATTTTAATTATTTGCGGAAGTACATTAGGCAACTTAGCCATGCAGTTTTACATCTGCTAATTAACTAGCACAATTGATATCAGACTCATCTGTTATCTACTATTCTTGGGTGGGAGGTCTGGATGAACACGGGGGAGCTCAGGGTGAAGGCTACTAGGAGGGTCTCCAAGAACTGGAGATGCACTGGGTGAACTGGTGAAGGCACTGGCAAACTGGTGATTTCACTTACGAACGCGTATTTTAAAATATACCGACTTCCACCTATAAATCAAGCTTTTAAGTGAGCAAGTTAGCAGGTGAATTTTCAAAGACGTTACTCTTGTAAATGTAGCATATCAATTTTCAAATGCCTTTTACCCGTGTTAAGTGCACTTAATGTGGGTAAAACATATTGACAATTCAATGGCATATATTACAGCAATTTTCAAATGCCCACTTACAGGGGTAAAGTGCATTTACATGTAATACCCAGTTTTAAACATGTAAATGCCCCAAATTTTTTTTGTGCATAAAATATGCAGACATATATTTATAAAATGTGCTTTCAATGCATTGCAGACATCAATGCATAACCAAACACATGTGCATATGTCGGGAGGTAGGCATATGATTACTTTACATAGCGGATCCCCCGTTTCAGTGCTTTATTCTAGACTAGGAGTGCCACAGGTTCAGATCCGGTCAGGGAGAAAGACTTCTCCTCTGTGTCTCTTCTCTAGTACTGTGTGTTGATCACTATCTCCATGACCACATTCTATCTCAAATAGTTCCAGGAGGTGCCAAAAGGTGAAAAATAAGAGCAGGGAAGTCAAAATTATCACCATAGGGAGAAACCAGGAATCAAAAAAGGGTTCCTCCATCCCCTATTAAGTCCACAAGGGGAACACTCAAAGAAAAATACTGGAGTCCATAGTTGTGTTCAAATAAAAGATAATAACATAGTTATGACAGCAGAAAAGGACCAAATGGTCCTTCCAGGCTTCCCAGTAAGCTCTTTAGGGTAGTATTTGTCATGTTATGCAGGTTACCCCCCCCCCCCCCATGTTTCCCTTAAGGGTATTAACTGCTGCTCCGTGCAGTTAACCCCAAGCCTTATGATAGCCCATAAAAAATGTACTGCTAGCAACATCTTTACTGGGTGATGAACCTTCCTGAAACTTCAGACAGTGCTCCTTGATGTGCTTTGCTTATGGACTTAGCCGTAGAAGCAGTCCTGTGCCTCATCTCTTATGTCTGCATATCAATACCCCAGACCCTAAAAATCAGGGCCCGTACTGGGTGTCATCTGTATCCAATTCCTCTTCCTCCCCCTCCACCCTGCCCTCAAAACGGAGAGCAATGTTGCAGTTGCATCAAAAGCATCAAGGCTTATTGGTTAAGGGCTGTAACCGCCACACCAGCAAGTTAGTCCCATGCACCCTTTTCTTATTTCAGTCCTGAAACCTTTAGGGATCCACAGGGTTTATCCCAGGCCCATTTGAATTCTTTGATTGTTTTTGTCTTCACCACCTCCTCCGGAAGGGCATTCCCGGCCTCCACCACCCTCTCCATGAAGAAATATTTCCTGACGGTGGTTCTAAGTCGTCTCCCCTGAAGTTACATATCGTGACCCCTAGTTTTACTTCTTGCTTTCCAATGGAAAAGATTCGAGGAACATGCATCATTAAATCCTTTCAGTATCTGAAGGTCTGCATCATATCTCCCCTGCACCTCCTCTCTTCCAAGATCTAACTCAAGATGACAAAAATAAGAATCAGCATACATCCAGTGATCAATAAAAAAAAACACAAATGACTTCTCTGTCCATCCTTCTTGTGGTCACTTCTCTTCCTACTCTTGCACCTTCAACCTGATTGAAAGTGTCCTCTTCACCAGTGCGAGTGGGATAACGAGAGTGTAGTTCCAGTTCTGGCATAAACTGGGCTGAAAGAAGAGAAAGTATTCCAAAGCAAAATACCCAAACTGGGTTCAAAAGTGTCAAAGTATTCAACTGTAATCCAAGCTACATTATTAGCCTTCCCCACCACATCCTCTAGCAACAAATTCCATCAACCGAAGAAATACTTTCACTTGGAAGTAGGACCTACTTTATTCCAATTCCAGTTTTTTCAGCTCCAGATTCATCCTCCAGAGCCCAGAATGGCAATACAAATCAATACATAAAAAATATACCAACGAAGGAATTGTGTATCCTGATAAGACTGTTGGAGAAAATGAAGTAAGAGCAACCTTTCTTCTGCAACAGATTAATGCTTTCTTCAATCTGTAGGCTATGAGGCAGCACTCTCATATCCTTTCGTGTACAGGATTAACACTGTAAATAATAATCATCATTTTTCTTATGCACTCATCCTTAGGCAGCTACAATAAGATTGGTCAAATTGCCACAAGATTAGCACAGCCCTGACATTTGCTCATCTGACTCTGTGCAGATCCATGAGCTCTTGTCAGTAAACGTTATCTCTGCGAGATCTTCTCAACCCTCATGCAACCCCCTCTATCCGTCCTGGATAAGGATTAGCAGACTAGTAAATCTCATATCCATTCATAGCTTGTAGTGTGTAATTCAAAATTAGCACATGGCAAAATTCCTAATCTCTAAACCTCTTAACTTTCCTGAATTAAAGTTTTTCCCTTCTCTGTTATTTTGCCACCGCTCTCAATACTTCCTGTCTCAGACAATGAGAAAACGGAGGAAAATCTGCATTAACGAAAGGGACTGCAGGAAACCCATTTCTCTATGCACCCGATACCCCGATATCCTGTTTCAATGAAAGACAGCAATAAATATGGAAGCATACTAATAGCATGTATCTATTTAATTAATTTAGCACACGAATATCATATTACCTGCCAGCATTGGACTTATATGGAATTCAGATGTTTTGAAGAGCTCTGGCAGAAAACTCCTAAGCAATCAGCATTTGGACCCACCATAAACATCTCACAATGTGTTTGTTACATTATTGTGAATTCAAACAGGCTTCGGTCCTAATCTCTCCAGGAAGATGAATGGCTGCTGCTTTAAAATACATGCAGTAACCGGGCCAAGGTCCAGAGCAGAAGGAAAAACCTCCTTACAAGCAGCAGCAGCAGCAGAAGGTACAGGCCAAGACTCTACATAACAGCCCAGTTCCCGTGTACACTGTGCTGCCCTCATCGGCCTGCGCATGCAAAATGCTGCTGCTTACCATGTTACCCTGCAGCTGTAACAAATTCAAGCATCCTACTCTCGTTAGCATACTTGTGGTCATTTTGTTAGGGTTACCACAGCATAGGAAGAACATTTGCTGCTATGTTCCACAAACATGACGTCACAGGCTGAACATGTTAAGAACTCCCACAACATCAATACCACATAAGCTACCAGGGTAGACCGCCCAGATCGCTCTCGCTCTGCGTGCCTTTTAACAAATGTTACAGGGATGTCTTTGTAACCCAATCAGCCCGAAGCATGAAACATTCTAAAATCACTGAAACATGCAAAACACAAAAAATGAGAACTCAAAAAAAAAAAAAACAAACAGCCCCGTCAGCTGCCCAAGAAGCCAATATACAACCACAAAGAAGGACAGAGAATCAAACAAATTTTTATAGGTGAACAATTGTGGGGGGAAAAAAAAGTAATGCACACTAAAACATTACTTATTGTGTGTCAGCAAGCCAGGAAAGATGTGCAAGATCTCTGCACAACAGAGGTACCCCGGTGCTCTCAATCATTCACCCAGAATCATAGTGCAGCTATATAACACGATTTAGTTTTTAAGAGATTTTTTTGTTGCATTTAAAACCATTTCATACAATTATAGTTTTCAAACAATTGTAATCATACAGACCCATTCGAATAAGCAAACACATTGCCCCGACATCAGCTGAGCCTGCATCAGGGGGAAACCTATGTTTAGGAAGAAGCTGCGCCAAGCCGGCTCTCTCGATCTCTGAAAATATGGAAAAAAAAAAAAAAAGTCTTCCTTACTTTTTTCTCACAATTGTTCACCTATAAATTTGTTTGATGCTCTATCCTAGATATTAGTAGACCGTGGCTTCCCGAACTGTGGGTTGGGACCCCAGATGGGTCACAGAACCTTCAGCAAGGGTCAAAATGCCTGAAAGGGCAGCGCGCAGCGGCAGCAACAGTAGAGGGAGTCAGTATGGGGCCTGTGAGCCAGCTCGCATTCACAGGCCCTGCAATGGCCCCCACCCTCACCTGAATTTCTATAGTCACATGAAACCCTGCATGAGGGGGCCACTAGCTCACGGGCCATGTGCCAACTTTCATCATTAGTGCTGTTGCCGCTTGTAGATCGCCATCAGACTTGGGACCATCCACGAGCGGAGGGAAGAGCTGAATGTGCCTGAGCTGGTGGAGATGGCCATTGCTCCTCTATCTTCACCCACCACTAAACTTCCCCCCCAAAAAAATATCACCCCCCCCCCCCTGTCATCAGCGTGCCCTCTTTTCTCTCAAGTTGTCATCTGCTTTGGCCGAGGTGTCCCTGGCCATGGGGGATGGTTTGAGGAGGGGCTGTTTGAAGGGTGGCCTAAAATGCAGGAGGAGTTTGAGGGTTGGATCAGATGGAGAGGGAGGAGAGGTGGAATGACAGAAGGTTGACATAGGGATATAAGAGCTGGGGTGAGAGGTGGGAAGAGGGGGCAGAGGAGTTGAGCATTAGAGTGAGGGGGGGAATGACAAAAGATCAGTTGGGGATTAAAAGAAGGGCTTGAGGGTGAAAGAGGATCAGCTGGAGGATGTGATAGAGGGGGATGAGATGAGCTGGTGATGTAAGAGAGGATTAACTAGGGGGTGGGGGGTGGAGGGGATGGAGGAGAAGAGGGTAATAAGGGGATTAACTAGGGGGTGGGGGGTGGAGGGGGTGGAGGAGAAGAGGGTAATAAGACAGGAGGTCCTCTGGAGGGGCTGGAAGTTTGGGAAGCTCTGTAGGAGATAATAATTTGTACATAAACAGACAAGATCCACCGGTATTCTAATAGTAGATCTTAAATATCTACTGCAGGAAATCAAGGAAGACATAAGATGCCAGCCTCAAACAAGAAAACTAATTAAAGTTCAGGAATGCCTCCATTGCTGTATTTTTTTTTGCATGGAAAAGTGACTTTGTGCGAGGAATCCAAACTTCCTCAGATCACAAATACTTTGCAGTCCGCCCTGATTGAAAATTAAAATCTCTTTCTCTTGCCCTCTGTCTTTTTTTCCTATATCTACCTATCTCTTCCTCCCTCCCCTCCCCTTTCACTGCTTTTCTGCTCTGGAAGCATAAATAGGACGCATTTTTCTCTGCTTCATGTTCAGCAATTTTTTTGTTTTTGTTTTACTGTCAATGAGTTTTCCTGGCTGGCCCGGTAGCCTCAAAGGCAAGTATTGAATGTTTATTTATACCGGATCATTCAGTGCATGTGATGAGACCTCTGTGAGAGAGGTAAACCCAAAAACTGATAGGGCAAAGAATGGATATGAGAGACAGGCATTGTCTGGTAATTCATTCACTAATTCTAAGCTTATTTAGTGAACTTCCAAATCATCATTGTCTCCACGCGCACTTTTTTTTTTTTATCATATTGATAAAGTCCAGCCACAATTACCTTTGTTAGTAGTATTTATATGTTTATCTGATTTATGCAAGTAAAAACACAGCACTTCTGACAAGCTTACCTTCGGTTTGTGCTGGAGGAATGCATCTCTACAGCGTTCAACCTAAGGCTGAGTGCTCTATACGGTCCACGTTTCGGAGGCAGGATCTTCATCAGGAGCCGATGATATATCCAGAGCAGTAAGTTAGGCGCCACAACCTCGCTACTCCTTCTCCCTCCATTATTATTCACAATTTTAAACACGGCACTTTATCAGCATCAGCACTGATAGGTTAACACTGTTTCTAAAACTGTCCAATAGGAAGCCAGGTTCAGGCTGCTTTTAAATAGGTTAACACAACTCCTGACAAGAGGGCCAGTAGGAAATCAGCTCTGAAAGCCCTGTCTGCGTGTATAATTACGCGCACGGAGCAAGACTACTTAAGGTGTGGACTAGAGATGCGAATGCCAATCTACTGCTTCATTAAGCTCCACAGGGACAACAGAGGGCAAGGTGAACACCCAGTGTTGTTCACGGAAGTTTACAAGACCCGATCCGTCTCCCCGCTCAAGTTTGCAGGTACAACCTCAATCAGAGTCCAGCGCAGCTGATCACACATGTCTGTTAGTTTGTTTTTTTTTAATTAATTTTAAAGAAATGAAAAGAATTAAACAAAAATGAAATAAAGCAAAAACAAGTCTGTGCATACCTCTGTTATATTTATCAAAATCACTTAATGGCTTAAAAGAAATCTACTGCCACTTCCATTCTCCTCCTTTCTTGAGGAAGGTTCTGGTCTGGAACCGAAACCTCGGTTGTTTACAAATGTTCTTCCTATACATATAATTATATCTTGTATTATAATAATATGCGTATGTGCTCTGTCTGTAGAGCTGCACTTTGAGCAGTGGCCACAAGGGGGCGGTTTGACATAATTGTATTTATTTATTGGAATTTCAATCCCTGCCTTAACACTTTTGAACTTCAAGGTGAGTTGCAACAGTAATCTGGTGTTAAAACAAAAGTTACAAATCAATCCAGTATTATCTAAACATAATGACGGCCATATTCAGTACGCCAATGGGCGGAAACGTTGTCTGGGAAAAATTACTCGAATAACTGTGTGTAAATATTCAGCAGGACAAATCCTCCTGCTGAATGCACTCGGCTAGTTATCCTGCTCAGTTTAGACACTCAGCTTTAGGAATGCCACTGATTATAGAAGGCTAAACTTATCCGGATAACTCAGGACCTAAACAGCTATGTACAAGTACAGCCCCCCACCTCACCCCCCCCCAAAATATTTCCAAATAAATAGCTGTGCCCTCCCACCCCCAAAATAATTAAATTGTCAGTGGCATATAGCAGCCCAAGGTGTCCCTCCTCCGCCAGAAAATGCAATAGCTGGCTCCAGGCACTCTGCTGCCCCAGTCAGAGCCCCTACTGCTACCTTCCACTCCAGCTAGACCCCCCCCCCCCCTAAATCCCCAAGGCCGAGCCAGGAGGCGGCGTTCTCTTATCGTGTCCCCGGCCGTGTCCGACTCCTGGCTTGGGGAGTTCGAGGTGAGGTAAGGGGGCGGCACAGGATGCTATGCCGCCAACATTGATGTCCTCATTTGAGGGATTGAGGGGAATGGGGCAATAGGCAGAGACATTTTGGGGAAATATTTTGTGGGGATGAGGATTGGGTAGAGTTTATTATTTGGGGAAGGAGGGTTTTATGACTTAGCTGGCAACATTTGAATATAGCTGCTAATGTCTCAAAGCCTCCAAGTAAAAATACTCGGAGAACTTTAGACTTGCTCTGAACCACAACCAGACTTACCCAGCTAAACGTATGCTGAACATTAGCGCTACCCAGCTGAGCTTAAGCCCCTCCTGAACACCTCTTTTTTTATCTGTAAGTTTTAGCTGGGTAAGGGCTTACCTGGTCCACAGGGGGAGGGGGAGGCGAGAATTATTTAAAACCCATGCTTGTCCGCCTACATCTCAGACTTAGCCAGACAAGCCTTTTGAATATGGGAACTTTATATATTTTCAAACAAAATGTACTACATATTACATAATGCCTAAATCCTTCTGGCCAACCAATTTATTGCGCCCACTGCAGGCTCTCACGTGTTTTGGACAGACACAGAAGCATTATCGTAACAGATTGCTGAATACGCTTGCTGGCAGCACGGGGCAAATACTTTCAGTGAAAAGGAGGCCGGCAGCAGTTCAGCTGCATCAGAGCCACAGGCAGTGGTTTGGGAACACGGAGACGGGGTCAGCCTGCGACGAAGGCTGCTGGGCCAGAGGCGCGTGGCTGACTCCATTGGCAGCATGGGTCGCACTTCTGACAAGCACGATGGCAAGGCGTCACGCTGCAAATCTGGCATGGGCAGACAGCCCCAGGCTTAGCAGCAGAGGAAACAGTAACGGTGAGGGAGAAAGGGAGGAGGGCAAGGGAGAGGGAAGTGAGGAGAAGTTTTAGGACAGAGGGGTGAGGGAGAGTGGGGAAGGGGAGTAAGGGGGAGGTGGGAAAGGAGAAATACCTATGTGACTGCACATCTTTTGTGGCTTTCAGCCAGTATTTATTTTGTGTGTGCTGCATGATGAAAGATTCTGTGTTTTTTTTACCACTTGGCACATATATTTAATGTAAGCCCTCCCTTTTGATTTTCTGTTCTTATTTTGACCATTCCCTGGGTTTGCGGCTGACACATTCCTGCAGAGCACACTCTGCTTTGGAAGTCCATGCACTGCGGGGCCTGCGGTTGATGCAAGGCCCGGGACTTTGAATGCGGGGGGCAGGGGAGCTAGCCAGGACATTATCTATACAACATGCAGGGAGTAAACAGAATTTGATATTTCCCTTGACCAGAAAAAAAAAAAACAACCCCAAAACAAAACAAGCTACCACAGCTATTCTCATTACTCCCGGAAAAAAGGAAGAAAAAGATACGACTTCTCTGACTTGCATGCCCCTCGCATAATTCTCCCTGAAGTGCCACACGGGGCCTGCGTTGAAGGGAGGAAAATGGAAACAGCTGGGGAGGTTTTTGGTTAACCTTTCTGGTTCAGCCCTGCCCCTGGTCCTCGCCCACCGGCATCGCTGCCTCTTAATCCTGCCCCTGACTGACCCCCGCACTTGTCGCTTCTTACTAAATCTGAGCCCACTCGGGCACTTTGCAGAAATCCTGCCAAGCCTTAACGATCAGCCACACCCCCAGCGCCCCCCTCCCTCGCTGTCGCTCACACCGCCCTGCTCGGACCACGTCTTTCTCTAATTATTTACACTTTCAGAGTGCAATTCTCAGCTTTCGTAGTTCCATGCGGACTTACAGTAGAGCCATTGTGTAGGATCATTCTGTAATGCCACCGTTTCATATCCTTCTGATTAAGTGCAATCTCATCTTCAGCACTGATTTCCTGCATTTACAGGAGGGGGGAAGAGGAGGCCACAGTGAATCAGGCCTTAAGCGGTGACCCTTCCTCTACATGCCTCTGCTTTCAGTGTGCCTCCATATAAAGTGCGATATTAATTGAAGAGCTGACAGTTTGCTTCATCCTTCCTTAAGCGTATATCAAGCATCACTTTTCATGTTTTTCTAAAGAGCACTTTTAAAGTGTGAACAAACCCAGCACATGCAGTAAGCATTCTGCAAACACGGCAGGCGAGATACATTTGGAACCTCCACCCTGCTCTTACAAAGTATTCCAAAGCAATGCCTGCTGCTGATTCCTCTATGCTAGTACTAAATTGCCATAAGGATGCTTCTGACTAAAATCATGTATTGTTTACTTCAAGCTAGGCAGGGGTGATTTGTCAGTGACTTTCTTCTAAGCCCAGCCAACAAGTCACAAGAGCAGTGCTTCCCCAGTTGTCTGGGGAAACACTTCCAGTATCAGGACTCTCACGTTGCTGGATCAGACTATTGAAGGCACAGAATGGTCTCCTCCAGATAGAGACTGCAATATTGCATTATGTTCTACGATGAATCGTCAGTGGGTCGTTTATGTGCTCACTCATATGCCCATATCCACTAAAAGATTCATAAAAACTCATCTCAGTGAACACCGCAGTTGTTTGGTCACTAAAGAAACAGCTTCCCCTATTGTACAACATGGTCTGGATAAATCTTATATTTTCACACAGATACATTGGTTTGCCATTGAACAGGTTCCCGATCCATTTGGGGGAGGCAGTAGCGAATCATTACGCAATCAACGGGACCAGTTCTGGATACATACTTTAAATTAAGTGTATCCAGGTGAACTTCATCTGGACATTGATTGGTACTCGCTCTTTAATTTCATCAGGTCAGTTTTATTTTGTCCGACTTGATAAATTTGTATGCACTTTCAGGTTTGATGTGTATTCTCCCGATTGGTTGCTGATTTGTCATAATGTGCGACATCTCATTATACAGAACTATAAGCGCCATTGTTTCAGCAGCTGACAATGCTAAACGCCATGCCACGCTAAAGAGCTTATGTTTGAAAACATGTTGGAGAACTTCTATGTTGGACGGCACGGATTCCCTCTGAAGCAGAAAGTGTTAACTTTCGAAACACGTACCGTGTCGGGTTTTGGACAGAGTTCCACAGGGTTTGAGAAGTGTAATTAAAGCTAGCGCAATTTACGTTTGTGTCCAGCTACACAACTGCAGTTTACATATCTTAAAGAGACCAACATCAGGCTGAGATAAGTACACATTTTATGTGCAAATTGATAAAAATGCTTAAAAAAGATAAAAATGTTTACCAAAGTTTGGAAATTTTATAGGGGACCGATGATTATCCTTTATTGGGCATCAGCGATGAAATCATGGTTGTAAAAGCTATTTGTGATGCTTCTAGCCCTGAAAATGATTGTCCTATAAAATAAGTAGTTTTAAGAATATCTTTTCGTATTGAAGTGGCACAAAATTTATATGGTGTTGGAATTTCTATTTTCTTTGGATTCTTTGCTTTTTTTCAACCTTCGGAAGATATTTGTCATTTGACTATAACAGAAACATGCAGTCTTTTATCATCTGTTACCGGGTTGAAGCTCCTCAGCTGGATGACATTGTAAAGGTGCTTTATGCAGGAATTTGCTGTTGATGAGGCTCAGTAGTGGCTTATGTTCAGTCACCCAATCTGTTGGATTCCAAGCCACAAAGATACTGATAGAACTTTTCAGGTGATTGACAACTCTTCTTTTTCTATATTTGTGGATCGCCTCAATACCTCTTTCAGAGAAGAAGAACAAAATGCTGCTGGCTTGGAGATGCTGCTGTTGTGCTCCTGTAGCAAGTCTCATCCAATGCTGTAGCTGCTTGCATCAGCACTCATTACTTTTGGCAGGTTAGGATTGAAGAATAGCAATATTGGAGCTTTGAAAGCTATTATCCAGCTAATCCCCTGTTTCAGGAATTAAGCAGTTGAAGGAACCTATAGTAGGAACCATCCCAAGGAAGAATTTGAGTTCCTTAGACTCTTGAGGAATTTCTGTATTTGTATTTGCTTCCATCCTGGGAAGCAGAAGACATGGCAGTATGAGTCAGTGCCACGGAGCCATGGGATTGGCTTGTGGTATTTGTTAGTATCCATATGTATCTGTGCTTATAGACACCATCTACAAGAGGAAATGAATAGCTCTGTATTGTCCAGGGACAGCTGTATTCTTTGCAGGCTGTGAATGGATAATTATTATGTTGTCTGAAGGGGATGGAACAGCTCCCCTATGAGGAAAGGCTGAAGAGGTTAGGGCTGTTCAGCTTGGAGAAGAGACGGCTGAGGGGGGATATGATAGAGGTCTTTAAGATCATGAGAGGTCTTGAACGAGTAGATGTGACTCGGTTATTTACACTTTCGAATAATAGAAGGACTAGGGGGCATTCCATGAAGTTAGCAAGTAGCACATTTAAGACTAATCAGAGAAAATTCTTTTTCACTCAACGCACAATAAAACTCTGGAATTTGTTGCCAGAGGATGTTGTTAGTGTAGTTAGTGTAGCTGGGTTCAAAAAAGGTTTGGATAAGTTCTTGGAGGAGAAATCCATTAATGGCTATTAATCAATTATACTTAGGGAATAGCCACTGCTATTAATTGCATCAGTAGCATGGGATCTTCTTAGTGTTTGGGTAATTGCCAGGTTCTTGTGGCCTGGTTTTGGCCTCTGTTGGAAACAGGATGCTGGGCTTGATGGACCCTTGGTCTGACCCAGCATGGCAATTTCTTATGTTCTTATGTTCTGAATTAAACCAACGATGTTGTACATAAACTTTCAAGATTACAAAAGGTCCCTTGACATAAGATGGGATCAATATGGCTTTGAAAGGTCATATTATTATTTATTTTATTAGTATTATGATTTTTTTAAATTCATAAGCTGCTTCATCAAAAAATGCCAACAGCAGATCGCATCACATTCAACATACATAAAACATAAAAACATCAAACTATAACAACAGACATGTGCTGACCCTCTGTTAATAGACCAATATACCATAGTAAATGTATAACATTTAGGGTTGCCAGTTGGGTCCAGATTTTCAGGATAGGCTAATCCAGTCCTGGGTTTACCACACTGCTTGCAGGGAGTTGTAGTTTTGCTTTTTTTTTTTTTTTTAAAGGAATGCATAAGTAAGATAGAACTGCAAGTCCCTGCGTGTGCTGGGGTAAAACTAGAACTGGATCAACCTATCCTGAAAATCTGGAGCCAGCTGGCAACCCTAAAAACTTTATCTCTGGATAATTCTTCCTATGTTGGTCTGGTAAAAGATCTCACAACTGGCAAAGAATAAGGATAAAGTGCATGGTTATGAAGATCTTTCCCTCGAGAGCTTACAGTCCAAGTTTGAGCTAAAAGAAGAAAAGGGACTTTCTCAAGGTCATACAATGAGCAACAGATGGAGAATTCAAGCTCAAGTCTACGTTTTTCACAGCTCTTTGATTTAATGATTCCAATACATGGCTGCTGCTTACTCTGAAAACAGAAAATATTATGTTATAAGGGTTCGCTATCGTCTGTTCGGTTCTGCCTGGGAAGTCAGGATAAACTTTGATAAATAAGAGTGACAGATTCCGCCAAACCATTGGGAGAGAAAACATGGTCCCAGCCCTCCAATGTTTCCACAAATTGCAAATTGATATAATCTCTTCCAGCCTTTTATCAGTCTTGCTCTGAGTTTCTCATGCTCTCTCTCTCTCTCTCTCTCTCAATCCCAACCTCCCTCCCTCCAGTTCCGAAATACTTCCACCAGCCGCCTCTCCATTTCCCAACTGCAAGATCTTGATTCCTTGGGCCTAATCTCTCTCCCTCGACTTCCTTCCAAGCAGCCCAAGTACCGTGCTTCTCTTCAGACCCTGCTTTACTCAACCAAAGCTGTTTGTTTACATGTCACTAGAAAGTAATTCTGTATGTCAGGTTTCCCCAAAGCGTTCTGAGAAATCATTTGCTGCTCTTGGATAGCTGTATGAATTTTCCTATCACTTCTCATAGAACAGTTGAAAAAAAAAAAAACCCTCGAAGTCTTCGCCAGAAAATCATATCTGTTTTCAATTTAGATGGTTAAAAATTGCCACACATGGAATCTGCAAACTTATTTTTTGTCTTTGTGGAAACAGCAGAGTGTGTTATTTATTACAGGGGCTATTTCTGTCTGTGCTGCAATGCAGCAGATCTTGTAGTTCTGAGAGAAGGTGGCTTTCCTCGTTGGAAAACCAACTCATGGTCGGCAGTGTTGGACCA
The DNA here is from genome assembly GCF_901001135.1 of Rhinatrema bivittatum. Taxonomy (NCBI): domain Eukaryota; kingdom Metazoa; phylum Chordata; class Amphibia; order Gymnophiona; family Rhinatrematidae; genus Rhinatrema; species Rhinatrema bivittatum. Next base: position 116,042,458 of record NC_042624.1, read on the forward strand.
GGACCGGTGTTGCTGAACATGAGACCCGATTTCGACAGCCAGCTCCTGTTCCTTGGGCCGACGGGGGCCAGGGATGCTGCGGAGGCACCCGCCCAAGAAGGGAGTCCCAGACATTGTGCGACAGTGACTCCTGCTGGCCAGACTCGTGGTGATTGTATATTGGATACCAAGGGTGCTCTTCGTTAGCCCTTGGTCAAAGATTGTCACTGTGATGGCTGAGCTGGAAGAGAAGAGAGGAAAGGGAAGGCTAGCAAAGGGCACAGACATGGAGACTCAGAGTGCCACAGCCCTAGTAGGGTCAGGTTGAGCTGTAAATCCAAAGAAGAAATGAGGGTGAAAAAGAAAAGAGAGAAAATGTAGTCCTCTGTCCCGAAAGACAAACCTTTCTTTAAACTCCAATGTGGCCCATGTGAAGGTTGAAACGTGTTCTTTTCCAATTAACAAGAAGCCAAACAAAATGATGTGTTCAGAAAAGGAGGGAGGGAGTCTAGAAACGAAGGAAAGGTCTATTCCTGTGACCTCACTAGCAATTCTTCAGCACTGCTACAGTTACCAGGGCCTCCTCTATTGCTCCCTTGTCTGTAACTTTTATGCATTAGAGTGTGATCCATTTGTTTATTGGAAAATTATCTCCTACCATGTCTGGAGAATGACCCATTAAACATTTTGCTATTAAATAAAACCTTCTAAGGACCTGAAATGCTACCTTGGACTCTGCGTAGTTCTGCTTTATTAATGTCCCGGCTTGTTGCCTTTGGCAGGGATTGGCGAAGGAATCCTGTCATCACTTTGCAAACCTCGGCACTTTAACCTGGCACGCTCCAGTTTTCTTAAACTAATGAGTCATGAAAAACTGGTTATTTCATTTACATATTACTTTGCAAACAGCTTTGTCAATGAAGGAAAAGAAACTTCAGCACCAAATTCACTAAAATAACAAAAGCCAGGACTGGCCCGATGGCCCAATGGCTAGTGCTAAGCACAGCCCACTGTCATGCAGGAGACCTGGGTTCAGTTTCTAGCCCAGGTTTCTGCTTTCTGGGCCAGTAGGGGCTGGGGAAGCTATAGAAGCAGAATTCTCAGCTCCCGGCAGGAGAGGGGGGTAACTGACTTTTGGCTATCACCCAATAGCGACACCTAGAGGCCAGATTTAGGGTCCACATTAACTGGATTCCAGCCATAGCTGGGCTGAGTTTGGAAGAGGATTTAAAAACAGGAGAACCCCTTTCTCTCCCCCCCCCGCTCCCGACGAGGAGGAATGAAGGATCATGGTACCAGACCCAACAGAAGCGAACTCAGTTGAGCCACAGGAGCAGCCAAAAACAGGCAGGTTAAAAAAATATCAAGTACGGAAATGTAAGCTGAATGTGGGTTAACTTGGCCATCTGCAGAGTCTCTGCTCCGATGAGGCTGCAGGTGGTAGACTCGGTGAGCCAAGATTCAAAGAACTATCCACTCTTGCTTTAAATCCAGAGCTCAAGTATTAATTGATGGACTTAATAGGAGCCATGTTGTTTTCTACAGTCTCCATTATACTGTTTAAGCACACAAGTGTTATGAATGTGCCTAAGACAGCAGCTATCCCACACCGACTGAATGTCACAGCTTGAAAAAAAATGCGCTGGCATGAAATTAACAGCAGATATAATAATAATAATGAGAAGCCCCTTTATTGCCTCATGATACGTTGTGCAAGCATGAACATGATTGAATTGTGCTATGTTTCTAAATCTCAGAATAGAAAGGAAAGGTCCACTTCGTTCCAGGACTCTTCTGCAAGACGAGAAAAACCCGAGAAAGCGCGCTACGTCCAATAACAGGAATTCTCACGCAAAGGAATGCACGCGTTAGAGTGGGTAACGGTGAGATGACACGTGAAAGGTGAATTTTAGAAGCCCGACATTAATTAGGGGATGCGCGAATCCGTTGGGCTCGCTTGCGCCGAGGGGATTTTAAAAGCTGCCTGGATGCGCGAGTAAAGGCCGCAGCGCGCACATATCGGAAGTGTTCCAAAAAAGGGTGGAGCGTCGAATGGGCGCGGCATGGGCGCGGTCCAGGCGGGGCATAAAGCTGGGGATGTGCGCGTGAATAGTTAGGCAACTGGGTGCACGCCAAGGCCCCCTGCTGCGTAACTTTATGTAAGTTGTAAAAATAAAAAGGGAGATCGTCGAGGTTTTAAGGGTCGAGGATAACTAGGGGTAGTGATGGCTATTAAACTAGGGGGGGTTGGAGGACTTCTCTCTTAACCGGGCGAACTGGGGATGAACTGGTAAAACTGTAAAAGGCGTCGGCACGCACCCCTTTTTAAAACCACCCCGATTCACGTGGCAGAAGCGGCATTTGCGCACACTTATGCGCGCCCCACTGAAAAGTTTGGCGAGCATGTGTGCTGTGCGCCCGTTTGAAACTTTCCTTCCCCGCGCGTTAGGCACATCCTCAAAAAAAAAAAATTCAGACAAATACATGGGGAAGTTCTTTTTTTTTTTTTTCCCCCCATCACGTAAATCCTAATCTAATAAATTAGTAGGAATAAAACCAGAAAGATGTGGACAGGCTACTAATGCAATGCGACAGATGGTAACAACAGTGCTAAATCTCACAGTGGTGATCGGAGAAAGTCAATGTTATTTTAAGCAGGAGCGTACACTTCCCACAATTAAAAAAATACTCAGTTGATGTTACTCTTCTTTATAAATTTGAAGCAAGAAACCTGATACAGAATGTGAATCATACGTTTCTGTTCTCTGGAATAACCGGAGCAGGGCTGAAGGCGGAGCAGCATTAAACTCCTGCAGGTCCATAAATTCTTTATTAACTTAAGTTTCAAGTGAAGTGAAGTCATTTATTTTCAGTTCTTACTCTTGGTGTTTCACCCTCCCCATCCCTTAAAATAAAAAAAAAAAAAAAAAAAGCACCACAACCTCAATCTTTCTAAAATTGTTCCTGTAATCTCAATTGTGTAGGTCAAATATGTATTTAATGCTTATCTCCTAATCTTCCCTATTGCACCCCAATTCCAGTCTGTCAAAGTCAAAGGAAAATTTGTTGTAAAGAACAAAGCATAGGAAATGCTCCCCACCCCATCCCTCTTTCCAAAAATAAAAATTAAAAAAAAATAATAATAATAATAATACGGCAGCAAAGTTTTTGGAATGTAAAACTCAAGCGGCGCCTCTAATTTACACTCTGTTTACACAGGTTCTTACGAGATTATTAACCACAGAAGTTCCTGAAAAATGCACTTTCTTCCAGCAACTGCTGCATGACATGGAACATATTTTACCCAATCTCTGGCACACACAACAAAATTGCCATAAAAAATAGCAGCCATATCTAAGCTAGAATTCTTCTGTTTTTTTTATAGTGTCTGTGAAAAAAATAATTAACACATTAAAAAAAATACAATTTATTGAAAGCCTTTCCATTATTCCTTTATTTTTATTTTATTTTATACTTAAATGTATGAATCTCCTCTCTCTTGGTGAGACCCGATGCGATTTACAGAACAATGCAAAAACATATAATAGGCATATAAAAACAGAGCAAAGACATAAAATTATCAACAATTCATACAAATGCATTTTAATGTTTTGGGTTTTTTTTAAATTTCTCTTTCCATCTTCTCTTTCCTGCCATCTTTCTGTGGAAAAGAAAAAAATGATCCTGAAATTTCAGTAGTGAGAGTAATGAATATGGGGTCACTCACAATGGGATACATTATAACAGCAGTGTGATGGGAATTTGTGCATACTGTTATTTATTTAATTTCTATAAAAGATCCACCTTTAGAAAAAAGCTTTGATATCTAACTTCATCCAGGGTTAATTTTTTTTTCACTTTTATTGCCCACATAAACCCAGATTAAGAAAGCCTCATTGTCAACTGGGTTTCAAGAACAGTATCATGGAATCACGGAGGTCTAGTGGGACAGCCCACTGCGGAAGATTTGGTGGATAGGATTCTTTTATACTTTAGCAATGATAATGCAAAAACCGAAAGGACGCCTGCTGGATCTGGCAATTTGTACAGCATTCAGAATCCTAATTTCTGAATTTCTGCTTGAACAGTCAAAAAACCTGCATACTTCAGTTTGCAACCACACATGCTTTTTCTATGCATGCAATGACTGTCTTAATCCAATGGCGTCAACTTGGCTATCCCAATGGCTCGTTGGTAGTGCTGAAGACCAAGGTTCAATTCCCATCCTTTGCTCCTGGAAATGCTGGAAGGAGGGAGTCCCAACCCCCACACAACTGCACCAGCTAGTGGCCAGTCCACATTCTAGAAGGCACTGGGAGAGGATTTTCCATAAGATGGCCAGCCTAGATGTTGTGCATTCTTCTGGAGGCACAATTTAGATGCCCATAGCAAGGTGTGCTTAGCTATAGGTGTCTTCAGCAACCTGGGCAAAGTAGACCAGAAGAAGCGGGATAAAAACGGACACTCGTACTGAGCACCCATTGCAGTTGTGGGCACCCAATGCATTTGAGCACTAGGGATGCACAATTCTCTCCTAGTGCACCCATTTTTATGCAGCCCCTCATTTAAATACTGTATGGGGTGCCCAGGGGATGTGGTTGCGTGCGTGTTAGGAAAATGGGCGCTCAGTACGAGCGCCCGTTTTCAACGGCATCTTATTGCCTTGGCCCCTCAGTGGACACTTGAGGCAACGAAGGAAGAAGTGACTCTCCCAAGGTCACAATGAGTGCTGGTTGGAGAGGTGGGGGTTAAATCCTGGTCTCCTGCTTCCCAGTCCAATACCCTCACTACTAAGGCCACGTATTGTAGTTTTGCATTCTTTTTCTTTTTCTTGTTTTTGCTTAAATTCAGTCCTAAGGGTTTCATTTACTAGGGCTTTTCTCCCATTCTGCATCTGCTGGTAAAAAATCTTAATAAATCACGCCCCCTCTGAATTCACACATGGCTTAGAAAAATATCCAAAGAGTTAAGCAAGCAATGAAAACACTTGGCATGTATTGCACACATGCTAGCACGCTTTAATAGTAACTCTCATAAAGCAAAACACAATATTTTTAAGAAAAAGTTAAAGTGTGTTTAAAAACATTTACAAATAATACAAAATGGAAGGGAAATAATAGCTCTTTTTAAGTGAAAAAAATGGCCATGTGTATTGTAAGTGGTAGGTATTCCATTGCAGAAGACACAGCCTACAGAAGATGGATGGTTAGAATATTTATTGCACAGTAGAAGTCTCTGCTCCCAGGCAACACAAAATCTGCTGAAGAAGCTGTTGAGGAAGCATTTGCTGAAGGAGACCCACAAGCTGAAGGAAATGTTAAGGGCCCTTTATTGCTAACGTCAGCTCTCTGCAAGACTTCCAGTAGAATTTTAATATTTTTCAAATAAAGACAATGGCATTGCTGCAGTGCGAGCCTTCACTCCAGTTGTGTTTTTCTTCAGATCGTAGTTTGTACACTTCTCTCTCTCTCTCTCTCTCTCTCTCTCTCTGCCAGGTTATTTAGGGTAAAGCCTCTTTCTCCTGTACTGTGCATATTTCTTGAAGAATAAGAATCGAAGGGCCGTGTTCAGTAAAGATTTCTTTCCATACTCCCAGACTATGTCAATGCCATAGAATAAAAACACGACCCTTCTCCTATGTTGTTACAAAATGTGCTTTTTTAACACTGAATAATGCACCCAGAAAAAGTTCAGAGTAGGCTCAGCTTCTACTTTAACTTTACCACACAAAATAACCCTGTTGTTGAATGCATCTTCCCATCAGAAAGAAATAAAAACTTTGCCATTATGTTGAAAACTTCCCAAAACATCCACACTGGATTTCAAACCACAGCTCCCATTCTTCGATTGGCTTATTGTACAGTGCTCTGGGCAAAGATATTATTGCTCTTTTATTTGGTCTTTCTGTGACAGCTAAAACCCACGAGTCACACTCCATGGAACAAATACCCAGCTCAGATTAAATCTGCCACAAGGATGCCAGTCAGCACTAATAGCAGCACAGATTGGATATTTATGGGGAATCAGAGCTTGCCTTTATTTCGGTTATTTGCATCTCTTGAGTTATTTGGGGTTTTCAAATGTGCAATAACACAATTTATACTTTAAATTGGTCCATTTGAACCAATGGATGCATGCTTTACAAGTAATCTCCAAAGGGCTATTATAAAAAAGTCCTGGATGAAACCACAAGCCGTTAAGCACACATGCAGAATAATGGATGCTCTCTTCTGCTTTTATCCTGACTTTATGATATGTTAAAATTATTATAGTAGACCTTTTTCAAATGACCTTTCTATTGCATGTATGGAAAGACAAGGTACACAGTTAGCAGTCACGAGGAGAAATTCCCAGCGGCGTGATTAGTCTGTATTCACCAGTCATTTACCTTCCAATTAAAACAAGCCGTACTGTCAAAAGGAAGACAGACCTGACTGGAAGTTACAGCTGCAAAATGAATTTGAGAAATAAGTAAGTAAATGGATAAATAAAGGTAACTTCCTGAACAGGCAGCTGTGCTTTAGACAAAAAGCAGTTAATTATATACTTCAAACAGACATTTTATACAGTAATTACAGGCCTTCATGCATTCATGATAATGCCCTTAAAAGGAGAACTCTTTTGCTTTTTTTCCCCAAATATATTGTATGTATGTCTACTGCCTCCCCAAGAGTTGTAAAGATGTTATTTTAATTTTGAAATGAATAATTAAACTATTGACTTTCATTACTACCATGTGGGAGACCTGGGCTTAAATCTTGAAACTAGCGCCTTCTCCTTGGGTGTGCAGGTTCTGTAGGTGATCTAGAGACAACATTTACAGTCCCCAGAGGGGAGAGGGTATCCCAGATATTGCTCCAGAACAATGGGCTAGATGAGATGTGAAGTTGCATTAAAATTAAGGACAGAGACGATTATAGTGCCTGGAAAGAGGGTATCCCTGATATTACTCAACAGTGACAGCTATTGATTGACTTAAAAGTGTGCTTGGGCCAGGTTCCAGACCCATGTGCTAGATGAGATATGGAGTTGGACTATAATTGTTTTTAGCATTCTTCTAGATACAACTTTTTTTCCTACAATGTGTAGACCCTACTCCAGTGGCAAGTCTGATGCAGGAGCTCACTTGGATGCAGTCAAAATATCACATTCTGCCCACACTAGGGGTTTCTTCTATCAAGGAGCAGAGATACTCTTTAGAGATGGACCATCCTTGGGATTTTAACTTCCTGATTGGAACTTGTGGCACAGATCTCCTCCTTCAGTAGAAAAACAGAAATTCCTTGATAGTTCTTTCAACAGAAACTCTGCAAACTTTCACCTTTATGGTCAGTCCTCTGTAGGAACAACTCTCAGGTCATGTACACCTCCCTCTGTTTCCCAACAAAAAATATCGATTTGTTAGATTCTTGGAGGTAATTCTCAACAGGATTTACATGTAGAAACCCTAGTTTTATGCATGTTAATACCTTTTAAAAAATGCCTGGAAGGGTTGGGAGCATGAAAGTGTGCACAAAAGCCATTTTGTGTGCACTTTTACATGCATGACAAAGGGGAGTGTAGTCAAGGTAGGGACAGAACTTAAACACATACTGTACTTTCGATTTTTGAAAGCATGCATGTAAAGATACATGCAAATGTAACTTTGCGCATGTATGTCGGCGCCAGTTACACACATACCTGTGAATAGTCAGAGCGGATTTATGTACATAAATCTGCTTTGAAAATTCTGCCTAAAGCCTACAGGCAAGAGATATGTGGGCTGTTTGGAAATCAACTTCTTAAGGTACCTCTTGAATAAAACCAAAGCATATGGGGCTAACTCCTCTTTCACTATCCTGAACCTCTCGTCCTTTCTTGCTTCCTCCTATATCCAAGCTGTTTCCATAACCTAGGAGGCCGAGTATTCCTCCCTTGAACCTCATCCATCCTCTTAAGACAGAACATGAGACAAAGTGGGCTAATGATTGTGAAATCACCCCTTAGAAGGCATCTAAAAACCACTCCTACTCACTTCTTGATCTCAAACATCCAATGTCTGTAAGGACCCTGATGCATATGGAAGGAACAACTTGGTGACATCTTTCACATGAATAAAAGATTTGTATAGTTTGTTTCTTTTTCTCTATTGATTTCTGTGGAGTTGAGCTGCACAAATGTTTTTTAACAAATTTAAATGAGGCACTGTGGTGCCTGAAGACTGGTCAAAGATGTTTGGCTTCTTGACCTTAATTAGATTTAAATTGTCAATTTATTAATTATATTTTCAATGTACTGATCTAGGAGATATGTAAACACACAATCCATAAAAATATTATATAAATGCATCACAAAGACAAAACTGACATCAAGGTGCGACCATAGTCTGTGATTTCCTCTTTTCCACTTTCATTGGTGAGATCATGAGAATGCGGGATAATACGTTTATTTATATTGCAACGAAGGTGATAATGTACTATATGTGATTCCAAGCAGGGCTGGCTGAAAAACCTGTTTAATCACTTTCACTAAGACATACAGGTCCTCTGAGACACTTTTTTAAACATGGGTTGTGATTATTTTTACTTGCTGAACTCAGTGAAAAACGTTCTACCATAAAGTTTTCTAAGTTTCAAATGTGGATGAATCAACCCTTGAGTCCTTATGCCAACATAACTCTTCTGCCTCAAGACACAGTAAATGATGTGGATGCAAAATATCAATAATGTTTTGAAAGTTCTTACTGCTCAAAACTTTTCATCTGAAACCTTGCTACAATCTAGACATGAACTTTGACTCTCAAATCCAGGGGGAGAAAGTAGTTTCCCCCCTAAATGAATTCCTTTCACTTCTACTAAAAATGATTACTACATGGCTGCTTTTGCAAGAGCATATATTTTTCCAAGTCTCCATGCTGCTTTAAGACTTGCTTTGACTCTACACCAGGCTTACATATGTGCCGTAATGTTTGTGTTTTTAAGCAATGCCTCAGCAACCACATCAGGGTCGCCGAAGCATGGAAGAGAAAAGCCAGCTCTTTCATTTTCTTTCCTGACCATCACAGTCGGAAACTGAAAGCCAGAAGGAAAGCGGTTGATTTTCCTGACAATTTTTTTTTTTGTCATTTCAACCATAAAATGCAGCTTTGGGGCTAACTTGTGTTCTGGGGGTTTTTTTTTTTCAATTAATGTTTGAATCCCATTTTTTGACAGATTGCCTCTCTCCAGAGAATACTGAGATCCACAGCACTCCATGAAAAGTAAAATAGAATATTGATGTGCATGCCGATAATGTCATATATCATTGAAAGCATCAGTACAGCCAAAATGCGTACATCATTCCTGGAAGAAATATAAAATCAGAAAGTCTCTTGTTCTCTGAAGAGGTATTAGTGGTTAAAATATTTGAAAATTCTGACTCTTTAGAATGGGACAATTCTTGTCAAGACTCCAGGTGGGCATCACACTGAGAAAGCAATATAATGTAATTTATACAGCATGAATACAGCAAGAACAATGGAGATCTCTAAACAAGCGTTTGGCCATAATAAAAAGACCATACATTTTGTTCAGAAAGTTATGTGAAAATCCACCTTCCATATCATAACACCACTAATATAGTGACACAGATAATGGAGCTTTTATTCCTTTCTTTAAGTTAATGTGACTGTATTCTCATTTTCTTTTGGGTCATAGGATCTGAAGTAAATTTTTGTCTTGTTTGTCAAATTGTAAACTTATTGGGTAATGATGATATCCTCTCTCAAAAGACTACTTGTCCAAGAATTTCAAAAGGTCTTTATCTAGATTGACATTGAATGTATTATATTTATATTATGTGGAGTCCAGTCTATTTACAAACAGAGGCTTATAAATTATAAGAAATATATATGGACAAAAAAAAAGAGATCAAGCAATTAAATTCAATGAGGAAGCAGAAGAACCAAAAACAAGGAAGATAACATTTTGAGGAATCTAAGTATGACTGCTGTTTAAAAAAAAAACAAACAAAAAACTATTGAAAAAAGTTTGAATCTCAGAACCAATTGTCGATCATTGAGTTGGTCAAGGCAGGACCATCACAGCCTCCAGCACATTGAGACTTCTACTGAGTGGTTGCAGAATGCACTTTGGCTCTGCTGGGAATCAGGGTCTATGTCCCTCAGTTGAGGAATGATGTTGAGATGGCTGGGCTGAGGAAGGGGGGAAGAGACTTCAGCAGAATAAAGCTTTGGCAGCCACAAATGAAGGTTCATGACACCAACCTGGGACTCCCCTTTCAAAGGGCAAGATGGAGACAGGTTCTAATGAGGCTGGAAAGCTAAAGAGTCATTGGATGCCAATGAGACCCTCAACAATAGACTTGTGATGTATATTAGAGCAACACATTAACCTCCCTAATGTATATATGTACCGTATATTTACTACCAGGGCCTTTTTTCCCTACTCAACATTAGAGCAGGCCAATTTTTAATAGAATTTAATGGTGACCACACTAACTTCTAACTATTAATTTGTGCTTTAAAAGCTATTAGGGGACTTTATTATGTGCCCATGTTAGCTTTTCCCAAAAAATTTAAGGCCAATGCTGTTCTGTGTTGGTGGTATTGGAAGATACAGTCAACCAATGAGCCTTCCTTTAATATTGCAACCTTCTGAGTTTTTTTAAATAACTCTGCCATTTTGATCTTTTATGGTCAATTTCTCAATCACGTTTACATTGCACAGGGATCCAACGTCAGACCTGTGTCTAGCATGACGAACATCTGAAATACCAGGCAGTCTGTGAAAAGAAAAAATTCTAACATGACCATACTGTATCATAGAGATCTTTATGGATCTGAAGCTGTTTGCAACATACAGAAACATGTATTTGATTTCAAAGTGCAGATGTCTTAGAGACACAAGTGTGTGTGGTCTGGATTATATAGCAGCGGGGGGATGGTCAGCCACTGAGCTCACTGGATCAGCTAACCATCCGCATCTCCTATCCCACATAGAGCGTGTGTTCATGACATGGGCTAGCAGTACAGCCTTCCCTTGTATGAGAAGGTCTGTTTTCTCAAAACTTTTAATTTCAAAACCACAGAGTTATAAACTAGTTAGAGCTGGCAAATGCAGCACAGTGGTTAGAGTTTGGAAAGCCACGTTCAGTTCCTCCTATCCAGTGCTCATTAAGCGATCTTAAGAAAGTCACTTAAACTCTTTGCCCTCCTGATTCAAGCTGTGGGTTCATTGTAACATGAATTCTGTAACAATGTGACTTACCTTATGGCTAGATGCTGTTATCATATATATTATTAAATTGAATACCTTAGGTTCTTAACTTTGCATTATAACCCTCTTTCTCAAGCAACATAAGCTGTACTGTGCTATAACGGGCTCAAAGCAGTTAAAAAGAATTCTGATTACCCTTGTCCTGTATACATAAGAAGGTAAAAAAATTATTTATGAACGTTTTTGGGCAAACATTCAATGCACTAGGAAAAAGTTGATGGTAACAAGGACTAAGACAGTTGTATTGCCCATGAAAATATGTAGGTTGTTGAAATTTTAAAGGTTTGAATTTCACTTGCATGCTCAAATCATTTTAAAACATCAAAACAGTGTTAAATATGAAAAACAAAACCAAGCATCAACTACAAAAGAAATTCAGACACGAAAAAAATTGAATTCACATTTCTGAAGTTTAGCACTGCATGGAATCTGGAAAATGTTTGAAAACAAGTTTCTGAAATTATGCAAAGCAAAAACCAGACACGTTTTCAGAGCACATACAGTAATTTCTGTTTATAAAAAGAAAACATGTTTTCCAAATATGAACAAAATTAAAACAAATGTCAGATTGCCATGCATCCTGATTTACCTAGTGTAACTAGGGTTGTTAACGCACCCAGTTCAGCTAAACTGATGCTGATCCAGTTCTAGTTTTTACCCTACTGCAGGCATAGAGTTTTGATTTCCCTCAGAAAAGCAGAGCTACATTTCCATACATGCAATCAGGCAAAGCCATGGTAGGGTCAGACTTCTTGGGTTGTTGTGGGCAAGTTGGTCAATATGCACTAAAGCTTAGTGTGTACACTAAGTCATAAGAACATAAGATATGCCATACTGGGCCAGACCAAGGATCCATCAAGCCCAGCATCCTGTTTCCAACAGTGGCCAATCCAGGCTATCTAAATGTTCTGTGATTTTATTCTTTATAAAGAGTTTCCACAATTTTTCCCAGCAGTGAAGTCAAGTTCAACGGTTTATAATTTCCCAGATCACCTCTGGAGCCCTTTTAAAATATCGAGGTTACATTGGCCATCTTCCAGTCTTCGGGTACAACAAATGGTTTTAATGATAGGTTACAAATTAATTAAAATCGGTCTAAAATTTCATTTTTTTAATTTAAGAACCCTGGCGTGTATGCCATCCAATCCAGGTGATTTACTACTCTTCAGTTTGTCAGTCTGGCCTACCACATCTTTCAGGTTCACTGTGATTTGGTTCAGTTTATTCAAATCTTCACCCTTGAAAACCATCTCTGAAATGGGTATCTCCCCAACCTCCTCTTCAGTAAACACCGAAGCAAAGAGATTGTTTAATCTTTCCACGATGGCCTTATCTTCCCTAAGTGCCCCCTTAACCCCTCAATCATATAACGGTCCAACAGACTCCCTTACAGGATTTCTGCTTTGTATATATTTTAAAAAATTTTATTGTGAGTGTTTGCTTCTACGGCCAACTTCTTTTCAAATTCTCTCTTAGCCTGTCTTATCAATGTCTTATAATTAACTTGCCAATGCTTATGCTTTATCCTGTTTTCTTCTGATAGATTCTTTTTCTAATATAAATAAAATAAATGTGGCTAAAGGTGAACCGGTAGATGTAGTGTATTTGGATTTTCAGAAGGCATTTGACAAAATCCTTCATAAGAGGCTTCTAAGAAAACTAAAAAGTCATGGGATAGGAGGCAATGTCCTTTCGTAGATTACATTGGCTAATGACCCCAATCTCAACATTACCACAGCCCAACCCTATGTAAGGGACCTTGGAGTTCTCCTCGATCAACAGCTAAGCATGAAGAACCACATTAACGCCATACTTAAAGACGGCTTCTTCAAACTCAATTTCCTAAAAAACTTAAACCATTATTATATGCCCAAGACTTCTGTACAGTGCTCCAAGCCACTATATTCTCCAAACTGGATTATTGTAACGCACTCTTCCTAGGGCTTCCCTACTCCACAATAAAACCGCTACAAATGTTGCAAAATGCATTTGCCAGGATCATCTCTAACACCCGTAGATCTGACCACATCACACCTATCCTCAGAGACCTTCATTGGCTCCCCATCCCCTCCCGTATTCATTACAAAACCCTGACCATTGTACACAAATCCATCCACGTTCACAACTCCAAATGAACTCCAAATGGCTAGACATTCCATTCAACACCCATCACTCCTCCCGGCCCACCAGAACCGCCTACCAAGGCACCCTCCTCGTACCCCCATTCAAAATAGCCCACCTCTCCACCACACGTGACTGAGCCATTTCAATCACTGGCCCTTCACTCTGGAACACCCTGCCTTCAAACTTACGCCTAGAACCATGTACCTTCAAATTCAAAAAGAAGTTAAAAACCTGGTTATTTCAACTAGCCTATCCAGACTACCCCCCCCCCCCCACCTCTTCACCTACCATGCCCCCGCATAGGTCTAACTCTTCATTCTTCGTCTCATTCACCTCCCTATATTGATTGCACTCTTTAACCCCCGCAGAGGCAAGCCTATTCCATTCCTTATATTAAGGACCCCCCTTCGTTAATTATTGTTTAGGACTCCTTGTTTACTTGTTGATAAGTTAATTTTCTACTCTGCACTTGTGTGACCCCCCTCCCAGTTGTAACTCCCTGTTAACATGTAATTTCCATCTGCTGTTCAAATGTAAACCGGTATGATGTCCCCACTAATACCGGTATATAAAAGTCTCTAAATAAATAAATACAGGTTAAAAGACAGGAAACAGGATCAAATTGTCAATTTTCTCAGTAGAAAAGGATAAACAGTAGAGTGCCTCAGGAATCTGTACTTGGACCGGTGCTTTTCAATATATATATAAATGATCTGGAAAGGAATACGATGAGTGAGGAAATCAAATTTGCATATGATAGAAAATTATTCAGAGTAGTTAAATCACAAGCGGATTGTGTTAAATTGCAGGAGGACCTTGCGAGACTTGAAGATTGGGCATCCAAATGGCAGATGAAATTTAATGTGGACAAGTGCAAGGTAATGCACTTGCTGTAGTTACACAATGTTAGGTTCTATTTTAGGAGTTACCACCCAGGAAAGAGATCTAGGCGTCATAGTGGATAATATATTGAAATTGTCAGTTCGGTGTGCTGTGGCAGTCAAAAAAGCAAACAGAATTTTAGGAATTATTAGGAAGGGAATGGTGAAAAAAATGGAAAATTGTACATAGAACATATAATAACTTAATGTGAAAATGTATATTCCAATCCCCGGATTTTTGGCAAATTCTAAAACATTTTACTGCATCAGTATATGAATTATCTAAAAATATTGTACACAAGCTTTTGAAACTATATAATTCCCCTCTTCAGATGTCACATCAGAGGTAATATTCACGTTAATCATGTTAACCAAATGATAAAATTGGCTATACCGAAGGACGGTATAAAAAACTCTATAAATAAATAAATAAATCTGAAGAAGGGTCCTATGTAGTCTTGATTGCTCATGTACAACATTTTTGGATACCACTCCTATTGACCCAATAAAATCTATTATAGAATGTAGAAAATCCAGTATAAATCAGGGGCCATAAAGCTACTAGAACACTGCAGAACATATTCTAATCCCTAAACTGAACATAAAATGCTTTTTCTATCTTTGCTATCTGGGTGAGGGTTTTTTTTGTGTTGATCTTCATCTCTATTTTATTGTCTTCTTCTATTCCAGGTTCTCCTTTCCATTTCATTTGTCTTCTCTCTGTCTTCATCATTTCCTCCCTTCTCTTGATAGCTTTCTTTTCCTTTATCTCATTATTCTTCATTTCTCTCTTCCCTGCCTTTAAATCACCATCATTTCTCTCCCTCTATCCACTCATGTGCTCCTTCTCTTCCACTCCTCTTCTATCTTTTACTCTAATCGGGTCTTGTGCTCTCCGACACACATCAGCTCCTCCTACTTGGTTCTGAAGCACCCCCATACCCTGGCTCTCTCTCGTCACCTCAGGGAGCTAAAGTTTTCAGGGAGGAAACCAGGTTCATTTCCCCTTCTCGTGATCCTCCCAGTGGTTACCCCACCTCATGTGTCCCCTGACATTAACTCTCTCTCACATCACCCCCTTCTCCCCAGTACAGATATCTTTTCATACCATTACCCTTCTTATAACACCAGCATGCACCCCATCTTCATCTCGCCAGCCTTTCAGAATTTACCTTTTCTCCCTCCCCATAAACCACCTAATGCTCCAGAGAACCTCCTTCCTGCTCTCTCTCTCTGTCTGCCTTCTGCTGAATGCCAAGTCCTGTGATCACAGGCTGTGTGAGGGCCTGCTCCAACTTCTCCTCTTCAGCATCTCTTACTGCCTGTTGAAATAAGATGACAGGCTGGGAAGGAATGAGGCTGGGAAGGAATGAGGCTGGAGTGGACACGGCAGAACATAAAACAAATTCTCTGCTGTCTTCTGCATCCCCTCGCCTCCGGTTTCTCTCCATGTTGCCTGCGGTGCTTACTCCAGTCTCACCCCCACCCTGTCTGTGGGACAGGAAGTGAAGGAGTGAACCTGGAGCAGAAACCTTAGAGAAGAAACATTTGCTCTGCTTCCTTTTCCAGCCCCTCTCCTCTTGCTCCCTACCTGGAGGGGAAAGGTTGGAGCAGTAAACAGAACCTATATTTTCAGCTGCCTGAGATTCTAGTCACTGCCCAATAGATGTGGGGCATCAGCCCTGTGCATACATGAACATTGGCTACCACCACCACTGGAAAAAGCAGTTTTGGAGATCTTCTGTTTGACCAGGAAAGGACAAGGAGGTGATCAAGCTAGCTTAGCTAATACACAAAGGAGGCAAATCCTGGTGCACCTTTGTCTGGCGAAGTGAAAGATGTCCATCTGGTGATCTGTTAGAGATCAAGCATTGGAAAAGAATGTACAGGGGGTGCCATTTCCTGCCCCTAAGAAAATGCCCCTGCCCCTTAGAGGCATGCAGGATGTGACTTCAGCTGCTCTGAGTGCCCTCAGTATGTCTGAGGTCTCAACAGCCTCTGCCCTTTGGTGATGTTAATGAGAATCAAGAAGAATGCACCACTCCCCACTGAGAGGGGAAAAGTAATGGTATAAAAAGCTGGGCTCCCACGTAAGGAGTAGAATCCTAAGCCCAAGTCCTATGTGGTGTCACTGTCTAGAGACTTCTCCCCAGAGGGGATCCATAGGACCTGTCTCCCACGGAGCAGATCCCAGAGAGGTTTAAAATGCCATGGTGGAAGTTTAGAAGTCAGAGAGAGAAGAAGAAGTTCTAGCAGAGTTTGGAGGACTGGTGTACTGGGAGGAGTCAGGAGAAAGGGTAACCTGCCTAGGAAAGGCACCAGAGTCAAAAACTTGTGTAGTTAAAAATCAGCCTGAGACCCACAGGAGAGAGAAAGGAAGAGAAAAGGACACTGGAGAAACAGATTGCACCTGCCAAACAGGTACTGAGAGTGCCCAAGGTGAGAGAGGGTACCTTCTTCAAAGAGCTGACCTGTTTAAGGGAAAGAGACTGAGATTTTGCTTTTTTGTATTCTGAATTGAGTTGCAGCTGTGCTGATTTTTAGATTTGTGTTTTGCCATCAGTTTGTTTTTTTTTTTTTTTTTTTTATTTTAGTAGGACTTCATTTTGAGCAATAAGCTGTGAGTGACCAGTGATTTTTTGCTGTGATTGACCAGTGGGTGTGGAGGGCCCCCGAAAGACAAAAACCCTAAGAACCTTGAAAATGTGTGTGCTTCCCCCTCCCCCCTCCCCTCGTGCAGGAACCCCGAAGATGGTCATGGGGCCTTGTGTGGTCCGTGGCCCTCCTCATGTGCTCCCTCTGCCCAGGCCTAGAATCGGGTCCTTGGAGAGGAATGCCACATCAGTCCAAACAGGAACACAAGACCTAGGAGAGAAGTGAGAGGATGCTAGAAAGGCGTACAAACCCCCCAGTCATGGTTCCAGTTGTCTGACATGTACAACGTGCCAAATAATACGTTCTGAGAATGCTTTGCAGTAAGCACTTTGAGGTCCATATTCAGTTGGTGGCCAGCTAGGAGCGTTAGCCAGATAAACGTATCCAGCAGACTTAGCCAGGATATTTAGTGGCATGGGTGAGGGCTGAATGTAGTTGACCATCTTAAAGCTAGCTGGACTGTTCTTCAACTGTTCTAAACTTAACTGGCTACCTTAACCAGATAAGGATGACAATCAAGATGATTCAGCTGATATAGCCAGATATTGGTGCTCTGCCTCAGGATGCCCCCGGACCACCCTAGAATAAACTGGGATGTTTTTATTGGGCTATGTCAAGGGTGGTCAGACTGAAAGGATTTTATATCCCAACGTTTTTGCTGGACAAATGCACTGAAAATGGAGCTCTTCATTTTATTTATTTATTTATTTATTTTAACAATACTACTGTGTGGGGAGTCTTTGTGACAAAGTTATAATTCAGGCACTTCATGGTCCTTAAGGTAAAACCTTTCCACCCTCTTCCTTCTGCCCCCCAGACCAGAACCCTACCATGACTGGAAACTGTGAGACAGGACTCAGTCTGGTATCAAGTTGCGCCGGCCAAGAGCCGGCGCGCGATCCCCCGCACAGCAACAAATGACCGCTATGCCGGGAGTTTCTGACCCTGCCCCCTTCCCGCTCCTTTAGTAAAGCCCCAGGACTTACACGTGCGTCGCCAGGCCTTTTGAAAATAGGCCCAGCGCGCGAAAGCCCGGTTACGTGCATAAATCGTCCGAAAATCCGGCCCTAAGACTCTGTCTCATTTTAATCCCTGTTTGAGATTTCCATCCGGCTTTCTTTGCATAAACTTAAAGTTAGCCTTGACAAATCAAAGGCCATGCGGTTTTATAGATATAAGAATCCTAAGGACTATCCTTCTCCAGGAATGGCAGGCTCTAGTATGAAACTAAAAGATGTGGTCACCACTTTGAACATTAGGTTCCATATTTTCTTGATAATTTTTCTATTTACACTTTGTTCATCGACTTTGACTATTTTTAGACTCTCCTGATTTAAAAACCTTGACTTGGGCACTTATCCTCAGACGGCTCGATTAATGTAACACTCTTTTTCATGGTCTCACTTCTCACTCAATCCACCAATTTCAATTAGTTTGAAACACAGTTTCCGAGTTCATTTTTGGTAAACATAAGCTTGATGACGTGACTTCTTTGTTACAAGAGCGTCATTCGCTCCCAATATTGTCTCGCATCCAATTCAAAATCCTCTGCTTAACTTTTAAAGTACTATTGTCACCAAAGACTGTTTTATCTTTGTCATGCAGTAATTCCGTATCACTAGCCTGAAATCTCTACTCCCCTCACTTAGAGAAATTTGTTTTGAATGAATACGTGGAATGAGCTTCTCCTTTCTCACCCCATCATTATGGAATTTTTTGCCTTTAACTTTACAACTCAAGAAGGAAATCTGAACTTTAGGAAACCACTTGGCTGTTTTCTAAGGTTTTTCTATAATAATTTAATTGGTTGTTTTTATTTAGCTACAGAAACTCAATATATTTCCTCCTTTTATTTATTTTCTCACAGGGACAGTAACTTTTAAACTGCCACGTGGGCGCACATGTACGCGCATATGACAGCTTGCGTGAATGGACGCAACCGTTTAATAACATACACGCATATATGCCCGCATGATATCAAATACGTGTGTGTGTATGTGTGCACAATTTTATAAGGGTGCGTGAATCTGCACGCAAATGCCGCCTCCCTTCTCAAGAATTGATTATTTGCCTAATAAATCTTCCACTCAGAGGGAACAAGAATCAGCTAATTTATCAGAGTTTTTGAAAAACTCGGATGATCACTCGAGCTACTTTGCTTGTATCTTTTTGCCTTTGTAGAAGACTGAGATCATATTCCTGGTTTGCTCTTTCGTCATCGAGAGTCTCTCTCTTTAAAGGACAGAAATGTGGATATTTCCTGACTTGGCGAAGGCCACGCAGGGCCGTAGGAAGAAGCTTCTTGCCATGAGATGCTGAGGTTTTTTCTTTAGGTGCATCCTGTACTGTTCGTCACGCTTTCAAATGCGTTGTTATTTTGAATGAGTCTGAGTATTTGTTTTATGACCCCTCTCAGTTGAGGGAATTCTTAAGACGCCAGACTCAGTGTTAGTCATCTCCTGTTTCTTAAAACTGACTTCATATTGGAAAGGCAATGTATTAGTCTGGGTGCTGGCTTATCTTTTTCTTTTATGTTTTGCATAATTATGTAGATTCGGCTTGGAGCCGCTGGACTTTTTTCTTTTCCACCCTATATTATATAGAGGACTAACATAGGCTAAATGTGTTATTTTTTTCCTTCTTTTTAATTTTAATTTCTCTTTATTTTCTTTCTAATATGTTTTATATTTGATAAGTATGTTATAATTAATAAAAAATAAAGCTAAAACAAAACCCACAGGTAAGTGGCACCAGTTTTCAAAGTGAACACACACACACACACACACACACACACACACAATTTCACTTTTAAAATGATTCCACCAAATTTACCAGCACACAATTATACCTGCCATTATATGCTTGGAAATGTTTTCTGGAAAATGTAAGTGCATACTTTTGAAAATCGAAAAGCACATGCATAAATGCAAATCCCTCCCCAATCTGTGTCCTTGGGAATGCCTCCTCTCAGTCCACGTAAACATATGTGCATACAAATCATACACATGCATGTTGGACTGGCAATTTTGTAAAAGGCCATTTTTGCAATTAAAAGACTATTTCACTATGGGAAACAGCTTTGAAATTGTTATTGACAATAGTTTTTGGGTTAGCGTGCAGTCTAATAGTGCGTGTATGCTACTAGAGCCTTTCTTAGAGCACATGCTAAATTTTTATACATCGCATGCTAAGTAATGTTTTGGCAAGCGCATTTAGAAAGCTTATGCTAAAACAATTTCAACTCAACTTCTAATGCACAAAGGCTCCTAAGGATGACGTGACCCACATTCAGTGAGCTGTGTGGTTTTAAGCACAGTCACCGTTCTTCTTGTGGAACGCCCTCAGCACAGAACCTGCCGTACGCCTAAGCCACACCTCAGCATCTTTAGAGTGGTCTGGGAAATGTGATTCCGGCACGTGGAATGCGTACTAGAGAAAGGTCGAACGTCATCACACTTAGGTTTACAAAAAGATAGTGCCCAGAAAGCATTAATATAAAAATGCAAGCCCATGGCTCACAAATAAATATGCAAGTGACTTAATCCTTTTCCTGCAGAATATGGAACGAGGCAAATAGCTTAGCTTTTGGTTTCAGTAAATATCAGAGCTGATGAACTCTTAATCACAACAGATGTTAGTTTAGAAATTCCCTGACAATTGCATTAACTTAATAACTCTAATAGTGAAAACAAGTTTCTTCATCTGTTTTTCCAATGAGGAGCAAAGCATCATGGGAGCAGGCACGGTGGTCATGATAAAAAAGAAACACTCATTTATTCTAATTGGTTTCAGGTCCCTGTTTGGCTCATACTTGTGACCTAAATGTATCCAGTTGTTTCCTTTCTTTCTCCTTGGTTTTGGGTCAGTCCTAATGGTTTAATTCAACAAAAAATGTCTACCATTTCCTGTAACCTCTGTCTTTCTTCATTCCTATTTCCAAAATTGTTTTCTTTGTGTGAGTGAGTGGAACATATAGAGAAATATCTCTCTGCTTCCTTCCAAGGGAACAAAGTCAATATTGTTGACATAGAAAAAGCTTTTGACTCGAGGCGAAGATTTGAGGTACTAGTGCTTGATTTGTCTTCACGTTGAGTTCACAAGGCTTTTTTTTATGTCTGATCCCTGCGGTCAAGATTTTGACACGGAGCATGACCCCATGACCAAGGGCATTTCATGGAACAGAAGGAGACAAGAATCCCCATTCATGTTTAAGAAAGCAGAGGAAACGGCTGCAGATTAATATTGGTGCGTTCATAGCATCATTTTCTGATCGCTCTGTAACACAGTCAAGCACCCTGCTTAGGAGCACAAGAAGGGGGGTAAGCTTGTTACTTTTGGATGCCTGTCAAGACATCCAGTGCGCATTCCGTCGTTCCTTGGCCCAACGTTTTCCAGCACGGACTACAAGCATGTCATTCTCCGACTGTATCCACTGGGGCTGAGGCTGGCCCTCTTACTTGCAACTTAAGTAGGTTTTATTGCAGGCAAAGAAGGTATTTGCAAAAATAGCAAAGTCTAATTAAGTATAAATATGACAGCTGTCACAATCCCTTTAAAGAAAATCTAAGATTTGGCACAAATTGCAGGGATCTGCATGCGGCTGGTAGGCATCTAAGCATGTTTCTCAAGGGCTACACTTAATGCTCCAAGGGTCCCGATTTACTAAGCTGTGTTCAGATATACCAGGGAAGGAAATGGGCTTCTGGAGCACTGCCCCCCCCCCCCCCCCCGGTAGGCACACACGAATATATATGGGTAGGGCCTATATATGTGCACTTTTACCTGCACTGAGCAGACGCGTGCCCAAGGACAGAGCAGCAGACGGGTCTGCATTTGTGCGCCTGCTTTTAAATTTTAAAAAAAAGTGTGCAAACTTTCTTGGAAAAGCCACAGACACAGATTATCAGATGTAAATGCGCATTGGTAGTTTTTCAGGAATAATTTTCAAATGTGCATGTTCCCTTTGAAAGCTGGTGCAAAGATCACAGGTAATTAACTTTGAGTCAATGTGGGAAGTTACAAAATTACCCCCAGAATGGGGGAAAAAACCTTAGCAGATCAGGTCTTAAATGTAATAGAATATATAATATAATAAATATAAATAATAAAACTAATTAACAGGAAGCATGAAATTAAAATACAAGTTAAACCATGGGACTTACTCAGGCTTGTCCACCGGCTAACAGTACGTTAGGGTTACCAACAGGCCCAAGATGTTCAGGACAGGTTTTACTCAACGGCAGGCAGGGACTTGTAGTTTTCCTCTTCTTAAGGTAAATCGGAACCCCAGGTTCTTGCATATAATAAGTAAATTACTTCACACCCCCACCCCCCACTGCATCAGGTACAAACCTGGGCGTGAATTTTCAAAGGGGTTTGGTAAGTAAAACCAGCACATACATGCGTAAGAAGCCTGCTCGCGAGTAATCGCTGGTTTGGAAATGTTACGAGCATGCGCACGTCTTCGGTTCCGGGGCGGATATTTTAGCAGAGGGAAAAAGAAGGAGGGTGGGCTAAGGACATTCTGGGTCAAGCTCAGAACCGCCTGCGGGAGATGCTGCGGAAGTGGACATTACCACACCTGTTCATGCACCTTTGCACCCTGCTAATTGACCGGCGCAAGTGAAACTGGACTCAGCTGCAGTTTTTTGGTGGGGGCTCAGGGTGAAGCGCTAGAGGGTCTTGGTGTACTGGAGAAGGATTCGGCGAACTGGCGAGTCCAAGTACGCACACAAGTATTTGCAAAACTGTGTCTGCGCATACTAAATAAAATACCAGCCTCCGTGCATAAATCAGGGTTATCCTGCACAGTACATGGTTTGTTTGGTTTTTTCTGTGTCTAAATTATACAAATGTATGTTATCAAATAGGTAGAGAAAGGAAGTGTTTTCTTGCATTGGAAATATTCATGTGTACTGAATCGTACGTGCGTACTTTTGGAGTAGAAATACGCTGTATTTTATAAAATGCCAGCATTAATCTCCCCGCGACCACTTACATGTGCAAATGCTGGAGCGTGGATAGGTTTGAAAAGTTAGGCTCCCGGATTGTAAGCCCTCTCAGGATAAGGCAATACCTACTGTACTTGAATGTAATCCGACTTGAAGTGTCACAAAAGGTGAAATTTAAATACAAATTTATTGTCATTGTTGCATGCACACAGGCCATATGCACGTAAGGATCCCTGCATTTTGGGCAGGCAGTTTTAAAACAGCCCATTTCTGTGGGTAAAGCACCATTTTAGCTGCAGAAATGCATTTGAAAATGGCACTGTGTTGCATCCGTCAGTCTCAGACAGCTTCGCCCGACATGCCTCACCTCTATTTCTGCCTTCTCCACCAGCCTCGGGAGAATGGCGTCCGTAGCGTCTCCTTGCCGCACCCTTGGTCTGACCCATGTTTTTATGTTCTTTATACATAGAGGCAGTGGTAGCAACAACTTTCGGCAGCTAGTTAAAAAAAAAACAAAACATGATGGGGGAGATAGTCTTGGTTTAATTATGGAAATGTATTTGCACATCTACCAAAAGTGGCAGAGAACCAGAGAGTTAAGGCAACTGGTTAGAGTAGGTGGCCAATTGGTACTTCTCTGCCCTCATCTGCTATGTTACTATGTGATCTCATGAGCTCTCTGTGGCACAATGCGGGCATTATAACGAGCACTGGCTGTATATGTAAGAGTTTGCCATCAGACCCAAGGTAAGCTGGTTTAAAATGGAGGTTCTTTTCTGTCATGGTATGCACAGGACCAAAGCATTTGGAGACGCTAAACTGGGACAGACCAGACAGAATTACACAACCCTTACAAATCCGCAAAAAAAGTGGCAACGCTGCATTTACAGGGGAATTTCCTCGCCAACAGAGCAAAGGTTTGATGGCAGAAAATCAGCCAAAGCAGGGATCAGACCTAGCAGGTTAAATGAGGATCTACACTCTCCAAACCTAAAACGTATTTTGTGGAGTACTACGAGGCTCAGTGCTCACACCACGTCTCTTTAATATTTACTAAGCCCCTTGGACAACAGTAATCCAAGAACAGGGGTTTTGTGCATTTCTCTAAGCTTATGACAGTCAGGTAATAGCCTATTATTTGGACCGAAAGGGATACATTTTAAAAAGCATTTACGCATGTAGAACTGGGTTTTACAGGACTAAATTTTCAAATGGGTTTATGTGCACAAATGGGCTTTTGAAAATTGCCCAACTATATGCTACCTTTATGCGCTTAAATCCTTTTTGAAATTCACTCCATAGTGTCCGAGTGATTTAGAGAAATTCAGTAAGTGTTTAGACCTTATTAGCCAATGGCTGTTTGAACAAATTAGAAGTTAATCCCAAGAAGTCAAAGGCACTTTGGACAGGCAGACAGAAGGTCTTACCTGTGCTTGCTCTTCGTATGACAGAAGCTTAAATCCCTGTAAAGGAGGTAATGCAAACTCGTGGTGTTAAACTTGATTCTACGCTGGCTGTTTCTCATCAAATGTTTCCCCCTTCATTATATTTGGCATCTCCAGCCATTTTTAGAAACTTGAGATTTTCAGACATTTGTACATAGCAGTTCTTTCACATATTGATTATTGTAAGCCCTTATGCCAGGGTCCTTCCTTGGCTAAATTAAGCACCTTTATCTTCTGCAAAACATGGCTGCCAAACTCATCCTTAAAAAGAACAAATATGGTCCTGTCCCTCCTGAGTTAGAGAGTTTACATTGGTTACCATTTCCTTGTAATATCAGATTTAATGGGCTTTATTTAGTCATTTGAGTTATCCTTAGAGGTCAACCAAGCTACCTTTTGGATCTGTATTGTCCCTTGAGGTCCTTGCTCTCTTCCCACAAAGCTCCTACCATGGCTTCCCCACCCTCTGAGGTTCCTTTACAGGCTCCTCACCGTGCAGTGCCTTAGCTGCTGATATTCAGTAGGAACTGAAGGATTTAAAGTTCAGAAAGGGTGCGAAAGTGTGGCTTATTCCACAGGTCTTTGATCGCTGATTTTCTCTTCAGAATGGTTGTGGAGTTGCCTATTAATTAGTTTTCATGTGATTTTTTTCCCTTAATTTTCTATTAGATTTGATTAATTTGCAATTTTAATGATTTTGTGGTTAATATTTTTCATGTGAGTCCATGCCCGTTTAAGCTGTGTTTTTATAATGCAAACCTCTAAGATCTGTACAGTTGGGCCATATATCAAATATAATAAAGCATGAAGAAGGTACTGCTAGAGGATGCGTCCGCACCAAGGAACTATTCTGTGCTGTGTGTGGAGAGAGAGAGAGGATCATCAGAGGCCAATCCCGACGCCCTATTTCTCTTTTCCCTCTACCACCCCCCTCTTTCCTCCCCCCCCCCCCCCTTTAAACTTTGTCTTTTCTCTTCTTTCCTCTTTGCCCCGGCATTTTCCCTTTTTTTTTTTTCAGCCTTCCCAGTATCCCTTCTTCTCTTTCCTTCTCAGCAGGACACATTTTCCTGTGATCCCCGCCTTAGCAACACTTCCAGCGGCAGCCGTGGCCTTCCTCCCCAGCGGCAGCTTGCATTTGGGCAGAACGGTACAGAAATACACCCAGTGACCATAGGCAACAGCAGCCTGATTTAAAGAACTTCCAAATGTACCTTGTCATGTTTCCTACAGATAGATTACACCTTATAGGCTCCAGAAGGAAACTCTTTTGGGGGTAGATTTTAAAAGCCCTGCGAGCGTAAATCCTGCTGGATTTACGCACGCAGGGCACTTGCACGCCGGCGCACCTATTTTGCATAGGCCGCCAGCGCGCGCATAGCCCCAGGAAGCGCGTAAGTCCCGGGGCTTTGCTTTGGGGGCGTGTCGGGGGCATCACGGCATTCGGGGCATGTCCGGGGGTGTGTCCAGAGGCGTGACGGCGGTCCGGGGGCAGGGCCGAATGCTCCGGCACAGCGGCCTGTGCCGGGGCAGGGAGCTAGCGACGCGCGCAAGTTACGCCTGCCAGGCGTAACTCAACGAAATAAGGTAGGGGAGGGGGATTTAGTTAGGGCTGGGGGGTGGGTTAGATAGGGGAAGGGAGGGAAAGGTGGGGGGGGACCAAAAAAAATTCCCTCCAAGGCCGCTCCAATTTCGGAGTAGCCTCGGAGGGAATGAAGGCAGGCTGCGTGGCTCGGCGCGTGCAGGCTGCCGATTTTGCGCAGCCTTGCGCGCGCCGACCCCGGATTTTGTTTGCACCGGTTGCGCGTACTTTTTAAAAATCTGCCCCGAAATGTTACCTCTTGTACGGTTTTCATAACTCTGTGCCATTTGAATGCCAGGCTATGGATGGATACCCTCAAAATATCCACCATAAGGATAATATTCAGCCACTGACTGGCATGCAAATTGTCAGATATACTCATGTGGCTAACTTTAGCAGGATATTCAGCTACGCAGCCCCACCGTTGAATATATTTGACTATCTTAAAATTAGACAGATACTTTGTCCAGCTAACTAGCACTGCTCTTTGGCATGACCAGAGTTAGCCAGATAAGTTATCGGGTTAACTTAAATCTGCCTTGGAATGTCCCTTACCTTATCCGGCTAAAGTTTAAGAACATAAGAAATTGCCATACTGTGTCAGACCAAGGGTCCATCAAGCCCAGCATCCTGTTTCCAACAGAGGCCAAACCAGGCCACAAGAACCTGGCAAGTAGCCAAACACTAAGAAGATCCCATGCCACTGATGCAATTAATAGCAGTGGCTATTCCCTAAGTAAACTTGATTAATAGCCGTTAATGGACTTCTCCTCCAAGAACTTATCCAAACCTTTTTTTGAACCCAGCTACACTAACTGCACTAACCACATCCTCTGGCAACAAATTCCAGAGTTTAATTGTGCGTTGAGTGAAAAAGAATTTTCTCTGATTAGTCTTAAATGTGCTACTTACTAACTTCATGGAATGCCCCCTAGTCCTTCTATTATTCGAAAGTGTAAATAACTGAGTCACATCTACTCGTTCAAGATCTCTCATGATCTTAAAGACCTCTATCATATCCCCCCTCAGCCGTCTCTTCTCCAAGCTGAACAGCCCTAACCTCTTAAGCTGGTTAAGTAGCAGAAATGTTCAAAAGTTGGTATTTAGCTGGATAACTCAGTAGTTATCTAGCTCAATGCCACTGAATATAGACCCCAGCGAGTTCATTTCAAAACATAGCTGATGTTTTCCAGCATCTCCTCCCCCAGAAGACAGACAGTGGGACGTGCACAGAAATTGTGTCGACACTGTTCAAGTAGCAAAAAAGAATGGGATCAGCAGGCACATGCAGGTTACCATTGGAAAGGAAGGTCAATGTACCTGAAGACTGGAAGGTGGCTAATGTAACCCAGGGGTGATCCGGGAAACTGTAGACCGGTGAGCCTGACTTCAGTGCCAGGAAAAATCGTGGAAATTGTTATAAAGAATAAAATCACAAAACATGTAGATAGACCTGGTTTAATGGGACTCAGCCAGCATGGATTTACCCAAGGGAAGTCTTACCTCACAAATCTCCTACATTTTTTTCAAGGGGTGAATAAACATGTGGACAAAGGTGAACCAGTAGATGTGGTGTATTGGATTTTCAGAAGGCGTTCAACCAAGTCACTTGCGAGAGGCTTCTAAGAAGGCTAAAAGTCATGGGATAGGAGGTGATGTCCTTTCGTGAATTACAAACTGGTTAAAAGACAGGAAACAGAGAGTAGGATTAAATGGTCAATTTTCTCAGTGGAAAAGGGTAAACAGTGGAGTGCCTCAGGGATCTGTACTTGAACCGGTGCTTTTCAATATATTTTTAAATGATCTGGAAAGGAATACGACAAGTGAGGTGATCAAATTTTCAAATGACAAAAAATTATTCACAGTGTTTAAATCACATGCGGATTGTGATAAATTGCAGTAGGACCTTGTGAGACTAAAAGATTGGGCGTCCACATGAAATTTAATGTGGGTAAGGCAAAGTGATGAATATATTTATTTTATTTATTTACTTCTTTTACTATACCGACATTCAAGACAAGGGTCTTATCGTACCGGTTTACATCAAACAAGG
Source organism: Rhinatrema bivittatum (assembly GCF_901001135.1). Classification (NCBI taxonomy): domain Eukaryota; kingdom Metazoa; phylum Chordata; class Amphibia; order Gymnophiona; family Rhinatrematidae; genus Rhinatrema; species Rhinatrema bivittatum. The sequence continues at coordinate 116,070,380 of NC_042624.1, forward strand.
GAAACATGAGAAAAGTTACATAAAACAAGGGCGATGAATTCAGGACAACTTAATAAGAACTAAGCTTTAACATAGGGCTAAACTCAGAATGAAGATAACTCAGTATGAAAATAATTTAGCGTTAAGCACGGAATTTTAACTCAAAACTTAAGGGAGGACCAGGCTTTAAGGGGGGGGGGGAGGACCGGGCTTTAAGTGGGGGGAGGGGGGGAGGAGGGTCGGGACGGGGGGTCAGAGATCAAGGGGGAATATAGGGGAAAATAACCCTTGCTGTGGTTACATGTTTGGAGTTACCACCCAGGAAAAAGATCTAGACATTATAGTGGATAATACATTGAAATAACTAGCTTTGAAAATTGCCCTCCACATGAGCAATGGATGCAGAATGCTGTCCATGCTCTTTGGGTGGTGGTGTGATCCCAGGCCGCAGGGAGTCGAAAGCAGTGGTTCTCAACCCAGTTCTCAAGGGCCACCTGGCCAGTTTGATTTCCAGGATACCCACAGTGAATATGCATGTGATACACAGTATTGGCGCGCACTGCCTTCACTGTTTGCAAATATATACCTAACCTCATGCATCTTCTTTGTGCTGATTGTTTCGCTGATCTTTGATGTCGAGTTGAGAGCCCACTGGTCTAAAGGAGCATAAGCAACATCAATGGGAGCCATTAGCTGGCATCACTCTTAATGGAGTTGCCATGGTGGATCATCATTAAATGCACTCAGTAGTAGTCACTCCCCATGGGTAAAGTGACCCGTGGTTCATGCAACTTCATGGGATGCGCCAAAAGTACCGGGCAGGATGCACTCTTATTCTACTGCGCTCGGTATGCTTCTTGCATTAACCCTAACTGAAGAAAGAGCATTTATTTTCTTCTTCTTTTCCGCCTGAAGACCATTAAAACAAAAAAAAAAGCAGGGCATGGAATAAAAATGATAAATCAGTGGCATGTACAGTTGATGTCGAATTAATTGCCTGACTGAGGATGCTTAGCCTTTCATCCTGCAAAGGGCTCGTGTTGTGCTCCCCACACAAGGTTTCCATCTTTGAGCCGCAATAAATCGATGTCAGGACTTAACACTGGGAGACGCACTCATGTAAACAAATTCTGGAAACAGTTGTGCCGAACATGTGCCACCCAGCTCTTGAGGGCAGAATTCATGGCTGCATGAGAAATCTGGGAAATCTTTGGGATAAGCACAGCCTGGGGGAACAGGCTGCTTGGAACAAAGCGAATCACGGCGGGTCTTCCATTTCCCATGAATCGATATCGTGCTCGCTGCTCCAGCCAGCCCCTGGCGTTGAATCGGCTCCATTTGTTCAGTGCTGGGCACAGATGTGCGATGAGCCGACAGATCAGGGTCCTCGGGTCACCCAGGAGTAAATTGAGGGCAGAGGATCGGAGAGGTTCAGCTTATTTTTAGAAAACCTTGTCTCCTGTGTGTCTTGAGAGGAGAAGTATTTTATCTCATGAGCTGGAAAAGGCGAAGGCTACGTCTATAATAAGCAACCAGGGCTAAGTGTGTGTGTCCGTAAGTCCTGCCCTGAACAATTGCATGGGTTGCTGGAGCTTCAGGTACCAGACTTTGTTCCGTCTGAAGATATTATATCACTAGTTGCACACTGTCCGCGGGAAGCAAAAACCAAAAAATCCCCTCTTGGTTATGAAAACAAACTGCTGCTGGGTAACTTCAAGAAAAAACTGTTGGCCTCTATCCAAGGCATATTTACTTATGTATTTAAAATTCTTCTATTCTGCCTACATCAGCCCAGCTGTGCTAGGCAGATATTTGCCCATCCAGTTTGACTGAATTAGCTGTTGCATGCGTATAAAATATGACAGTGCAGCTGTCTTACATGCCTAAGGACCCCCAAAAATGTAGAAACCAAACATGAAAACCGAGACAATGTCAGTCGATAAGAACTGCATAATCCCCCACTCTGCCCACACAATATCCATTTAACCTGCATTGGGTCCTTTCTTTTACTCTCTCTTTAATGTGGACTTAACATCCAATAGGAGTTTATTGTGTTAACCTATCGCCGCGCTGTAGACGAAAAGGTTCCCTCGCTCAGTTTGCACGTTAATTAAAAAAAAAAAAAAAAAAAAGCTTCAGTTGCAAAAGCAATCCCTCACTAGATTTCAAGTTTACTTTTACAAAGTAGCAATCTGTCCAGCAACTGTGCATGCATTTAAGTTTGCCAAGCTGGCATTGTGTGCTGATGTAGAGGAAGGTGGCCTGACGTGACTGGGGGCCGTCCATCACAACGTGGAAGTCAAGCTCAGAAATATGGAAAGAAGCCAGGAAACCTGCTGTAGGAGGCCTGGATGTAAAATCATCGCTAAATGTTCCATTCAAAACAACCCGGCTTCAAAGTCTGTGGGCGTTTAAATGCTGGAAGGAAAGCAGATGCATAATGAGACTCCTGTGGCAGCCGTCCAATGCGGAGACAATCCTTAACTACCAAAAACACGGGAGTGAGTTGTCTCTAGAGAGAGAAGGCTATTGGAATGAGTGCCCTCCCAACGACTAACTAGCCAAAGAAAAACTAGCAGGACGTGATTAGATAAAAAGGTGTTAACTCTCTGGCATACCCTCGTCTGACTTCCACCCGCAGGTCTTCAAAACTTGAGTCCTTTCTGCTTCAGGTAGGGAGAGATATGAACTGGGCTCCTCCAGGATTGGGCCATATCACCACCCCCATGTATTCCTGAAGTTGGGTAATTAACTTTTTTTTAAAAGTTATGAAGACCCAGGGGGCCCTTTTCACGCCTTCGTTCCCTGAATTGCAGCCTGTCCTGTAGAGGTTACGGCTGATTCCTTGTCGCCGTTTCTCCTCTGCCCCTCAAGCGTAAGCCCGCTGTTCCATCCTGGACGCTTAGTAAACGTGATGTGGCCACAGAAACCAGATCTGAATTAGAATAAGGAGCCCGCGATCTGCCAGGAGTAGCATAGTAAGAACTCGCGTAATGCAGTAGGAGAAAGGGAGAGAGAGAACGATATTCATTTCAGAAGTTTTCATTATAGGAAAATAGGTTTTGGTTCGGGACACAGACAAGATGTTAGTTGAATTATCTGCAAGGGCAAATGTAGTAACAGCTTCTAAATTCATATAGAAACAGCAGCCTGGTCATCTGAGATTCCTTCTCAACAGAGTTGAGGCCAATATTATATGAAGAATTGCAAGTTATAAAATGACCGTGCCCCTTGGGTATGTGCCATTGTGCGCCCCCTCATGCCAATTTGAAAGTTATATTCCCAGTTCTTACCAAGAAACAGAGGCAAACAAGCACAGTGGTACCATAAGAACGGTAAATAGCAACGCTAACGTAAAACTTACTCAGACCTTCTAAACCAGTGGCTCCTCAGGGAACTCTAACCAGTCAGGTTTCAGGATCATCACACTGAATACGTGTGAGATACATCTGCATAGGTAATACAAAGAATAAAATAGGCCTTACATGCAACCAGTACTTCTGAGGCCCTTTTACATTTACCAAAATACACATAGTCCTTTTCTCAGTCTCTGTAAACAGCACAGATAATCTGCACAGTCTCAAGCAGCAAAAATCACACTGAGAAGCAATGTGGTTTTCAGTTCCTTTACTGATGGTTGATAAACTGACAGAAGATTCTCTATAGCACTTAGATGTTAAATAAAATTGACGAAAAATGATGCTTTTTCTCCCCCGATCCGCTGACAGGTTGGCGCTGACTTGAGAGTGGGGGTGGCTGTTCCTTGAACTCAGATGACATCAATCACCCTTTCTCCTACCAATGGTTCTACATCTCCTGCACGCGTACTTGGCTTTCATTTTTTCTTTTTCTTTCCTTAGCACAGAGTAGGTTCGGGTGTCCCGGTGGACAGTGGTGCACGTGGGAGTCTCGCTAAGTCTCGATGACAACGGGATTCTTCATAAGTTGTGGATGCTCCTTTCCGGACCAACTCAAAATCTGAGCCATCTAAAGAAGGGGTATGGGGTTGGGCACTAATGGGCTGGGAGATTTTTTTTTTTCCTTCTAATGGAAGAAAGGGGCTTAGGTCCAAGGTTTCCAGCTGGGTTATGAATTACGAATGATCGTTTTGGATTGCCGCTGTTTGTGTGCACTTTTATAATGTATTTTATATTCATTGTAATAAGGAAGAATATTTTTTTTAACTTCCTCCAGCCCCTCTATGAGAGAAGGGGATTGCTATAAGTTAAGGGAAGGTATTATTTGTGGGTTACACTGTTAATTATGATAATCTTGTTGTACTCTATGCTTGAATATTGAAATTTACTGTCTTTAAGCCACTTTGAGTCCTGTTCTGGAAAAAAAAAGACAGGGTACAAATGCAAACAGAAATAGAAATGCGCCTACATCGTCTCAAAAGGCCGCGCCATACGAGATCTATGGAAGATTCTTACAGTGCAGCAGTGAAAGGCACCTGAGCCTGCAAACGCCTGGCCTCAGTCCCACTCCTGTTTGTAGAAAACTCTTCCCAGCACCTTGAAGATGCTCTGCTGGCTCCTGCTTCCATGCTTGCAGCCAGTTTATCCCCAAAGTGCCCTGGGGCTTTTCCTGCGAACAAATGAATCCTCCTCCTGCCTGCAAAAGAACTTAGAAGAACTTTGCTTCTGTAGCAGTCATGGTTAGTTTTTGTACAAGAGCATTAATTCGACATTGACAGGGATCGTTTCTGCCTAATTTTCATCCACTCTGCCCAGATGTTCCTTTCTCCAGGTGTTCTGCCAAGTGCATAACATCTTCCAGATCCTGGGCGCTCTAAGCTTAAGTATTTTTCACATTGCATAGCTGTCCTTAAAGCAGCAATACCAGGTAAGATGCTTCAAACTATTTACCTGCCTGTTTTTTTTTTTTATAATAACATAGGAAATGACAGCAGATAAACACCAAATGGTCCATCCAGTCTGCCCAGCAAGTTGCTTAATGTAGTAACTGCCGCTCCGTGCAGGTTACCCCCATGCCTTCTGTTAAAGCTAATAGTGACTGCCACTATGGGTGTCTCTCTGGATCCCTTTTTTGTTTTCTCCTGTGACTTATATTTTTATGTATTTTGTCATACAAGATATGCGCCTTTAATAAGAGCTATATTTTAATTTTTTTGCGCTTTACATATATCGTCGTTATGCCACGATGAGTTTCTGATGGGGAACATCATAGTGATATAATTTATTTAAATATGTAGCAATAGGAACAGCTAAGCTGGAGGAGCTTTCAGAAACTTAAACAGTTATCTCTTCAGGAATGGAAATAAAGGGTGATCTTAATGACTTTGGAATGTTTTAGCTGCTAACTGATTGACCTAATGCTGCGGTTTTAATAGCTGTGACTGCTTGTGCTTCTAAGATTCTTACACCGTGCGTCTAAAACTTGTGGAAAATATATTGTCAGGGTCACTGGTAAGTTCATGAAGTGAATATTATTATTCTACTCTCTGAATGTAGGGATTACTAGATGAGCCGCCTGAAAATGTTGTCGGTTGGTTATCATGTTAGTTAAAAAGTAATGTGTTACAGATTATCACGTTGGGGTGCGGTGCGAGGACTATGGCAGATTAAACCATCTCATCCTACATGAATCATCCTGGTTGCTAACTTCATGGAGTACCCCCTAGTCCTTCATCATGATTTGACAACTTTTGTTGCTAACTTAATAAATGCTTCATTCACTGAGAGTATTTTTTACTAACTTCTGAAACAAGCATCTGTACGATCGATTTAGAAAAAGCCTTTCATGACCCTTTTGTCCATATGAATTTTCACCTTATTTCCTTGCTTCCCTTTCTAGCTAAGATTATTGAATGAACAATATTAAAACAACTCTAGGATTATTTTGATTGTTTTCATTTCAGATTTTTGAAGATGTAATATGACAAATTAATAAACTAAAGAGCAGCAAATCTCCTGGACCAGATGTTATACATCCCAGACTGCTAAAAAACTGAAATATGAAATTGTAAACCTACTATTAGTAATCTGTAAACTATCATTAAAATTAGCTAAGGTACCTTAAGACTGGAAAGTGGCCGATGTAACAGTTTTTAAAAATGATTTTAGGGATGATCCAAGAAACTACAGACCAGTGAGATTTATATCACTGCTGGGAAAAATGGTTGAAACTATTATAAAGACAAAATTACTGAGCATATAGATAATCATAGTTTAATGGGACAGGACAGGAATCAAGAATAAATAGAGACTATCATAATGCTTCTGTTATTGCTCCATGGTGTGACCGCACCTGGAGTATTGTGTGCAATTCTGGTCACCACATCTCAAAAAGGATACAGCACAATTAGAAAAGGTACAGAGAAGGGAATGAGTGGGAGCTCTTCTTGCCATGGTGCAATTGGCACAACCTCGTGGGCTGGGCCCTAAGGTTTGTGCTGATGGCGGATGAGCAAGTCTTGGCACAGGCCAGGCTAAGTCAGTCCAGAAAGCTATGGCAAAAACTGAGGGCTTGACGGGAGCAAGGCAGAGACTGGAGCGGAGCAAGGCTGAAGACCTGGAACAAGACGACCTTCTAGCTGAGACAAAGCTGGAGTGTCTGAAGGAGTCCTTTTATAGGGCAGGCAGCAGTGACATCATCCAAGGGTGCCGCGGGCTTTTCCCGCCGCAGGCCCTTTAAAGGAGACCATGTTGCGTGCGCCCGGGAAACAGCATCGGAGGGGCGGCGGCATCTGCCATGCATCAGCGGTGTTTGGGGTGAGTGAAACTGCTCGCAGGGCCTCTCCACAAGCAGCAAACGTAATACAACCCAATCTAGAAGCCAGTGAAGTTCAATGTTTTCATGTTATGCCTCTATTCATTGTACTTCATTGGCTTCCAGTTTCTTTCAGGATTCAATTCAAGATCAGCTGTTTAACTTTCAGAGTTTTCCGCTGGGGTATTCCACCACATTTATCTAATCTTCTTGTCCCATACCAGCCTACATGCACCTTGTGTTCTACGCAACAAGAATTATTAGTTGTTCTTTCACCAAAGATGACCAGACTTGAACGCACCTGAGAAATATGTTTCTCTTTTCTGACTCCCAGTCTCTGGGGTTCTTTTCCTTCAGGGGTGCACCTTGTAAAAAGGCTATTTTAAATTTAGGCAGTCTCTTAAACCTTCCTCTTTACAAAGGCCTTTCCAGATTGGTCCTTTCTGTTTGATTATGAATATATTTAAGCTTTTTTTTTAATTATTGTGTTTTCTCGACTTGAGTTTCAATTTATATTCTTAATTATCATCAGTTTTAGTGCGTTTTGAGTTACGGATCATATTTTTTTAAAATTTATTTTACTCACGTGTTTCATTTTTTTCTTTTTTGTTTTAAATAGTTTTATTTATTTAATTTGCTTTTTCATTTTTAAACATGTATATATCAAAGTGATGTACATATCAAAACATGTAAGAAATGAGATTCATCAAAATTAATAATAACAACTGTGATAAACTTGCAAGTGTTCACTGCATGTCTCCTACCACAGCACCAACAAGCTGATGCAGCAGATGAATAAAACCATAGCAGTCTGAGAGAGATCCAAAGAACTGAAGCACTCGAGATGCCATAGCCAAAATGTTAAAGTCAAGACAGTGTTTTTTTAATAAAAGAAAAACTCAGGGACTACAAACTCGATTCAGGATATTGGCTTCAAAATAATGTAAAAATGCTACCATAAGAATATAAGAAATGCCATACTGGGTCAGACCAAAGATCCATCAAACCCAGCATCCTGTCTCTGACAGTGTCCAATCCAGGTCTCAAGTACCCGGCAGGGTCCCAATAAATATAGGTCCAATCCGTCTTGCTCATAACCAGGGATAAGCAGTTGCTTTCCCAAGTCTACATGGCTAATAATGGTTTATGGACTTTAAGCCCAGTTATATTAACTGCTTTCACCACATCCTCTGGCAAAAAAACTCCATATTTTAATTGTGCACTGAGTGAAAAAATACTTTCGCCAATTTGTTTTAAATATTCTACCTATTAGCTTGGTGTAGCCCTTAGTCCTAGTACTATTAGAAAGGGTAAATAACCATTCCATGTTTATCCGTTCCACCCACATGATTTTCTAGACTTCTATCATATCTCCTCTCAGCCTGAAGAGCCATTAACCTCTTTAACCTTTCTTCTTAGGGGAGCCATTCCATCCCCTTTATCATTTTGGTTGCCCTTCTCTGTACCTTTTCTATTTCCACTGTAACCTTTTGAGATGGAGCAACCAGAACTACATACAGGATGTGGTTGCACCATGGATTAATTCAGAGGCATTATGATATCTTCTACTTTATTTTCCATTGTTTTCCTAATACCTAACATTCTGTTTGCTTTTTCGCCATGCGCTGGGCTGAGGATTTCAAAGTATTGTCCAAGGCGATTCCAAGATCCTTTTCCTGGATGATGATGCCTAATATGGAACTCAGCATTGTTTATCCCAGATCAAATGTCAGTACCTATACTTCGGATTATTCTTCCCTATATGCAGCACTTTGTACTTGTCCACATAAACTTCATCTGCCTAATAGATGACCGGTCCCCATTGCTTACTGCCTCCTAACCTCAGTGATTTTCTAACTGAATTCTTAATCTTGGTTCCAAAGCAGGTGAAACACAACCCTTCCGGTCTTTAAATCAGTCTGCAGAGAGCGGGAAAGTTACCCAGGGAACTTTATTCAGATAGTCACCAGAAGATACCTGGATAACTGCAGGGCAGCCATCTTTCTGACCCAGCTAACATTACCAGGTAGCGCTGGGTAATATCAGCGCTCACTGACAAAAGCTTGGCCTGCCTCTGGAATGCCACCCGTGCCCCTCTCCCAACCTGGCTTGAGTCTGTGCAGGTGAGGAGTTACCTGGACAAAATTCAGCCAGTGAGTGGAGGAAAAAAATCTCCAGTTTGTCCAGGTCGCTCCAAAAGTGACCCTTGCAGAGCCTTTGAATATCAACTTCATAATGCTTTTCAGATGTGTGTTTTTTAATCTAGGATGTAATTATTTAGTTAGATCCGGATCTTGAGTGACTCTCTGGTAACGCTGCTTTGTCTGATGCAATCGGCGTATTACATGCCAACTTTCACCCACTAATAATAGTAATAAATGGAATTTCTGTAGCATCTTTCCTCCCGATAGGATAATAACCTGCTTTATCAATTAACTTAAACTCAGCCACCTCTGGGCTGGGAAGTCTGGTGACTAGGTTTAGTGCCTGATTTAGATGACAGCTTCCACAGGGGACCAGAACGAAGGAACAAGACTATTTATTATGACTACCAAATTATATATGGGTAAGTCAAAGCAAAGAGAAGTAAAATGATCAGCAGAAGGTCAGACAGAGAGTCAGTGGAAAAGTAAGATTTTAAATCGGGCATCTCAGAAGTTCTTCTGACTAGCAGTTAACTTTTCTGATTAGTACATGGCACCTTCTTCAGCCAAAAGCCTATATTACTTTAAGCACCTTGGCAGTCCATAGCATCACCATGTAAATATACCATTTTGCAAAACAAAACGTAAGCATAGAGGAATTCATTTTCTAATTTTCTGTTCCATAAAACTATAAATGGTCTTCACTCATGAAACTCAATGGTCCTGATCTTTCAAAGTACTTTTGATCATTTTAGGCCAAATGTCCTGAAGGGGTTAACCCTCATTTTTTTTTGTCTAGTAACTTCCCTGTTTGCACTTTGCAGGCAGAATCCTGCTCATTTGCACCCTCTTGGAAATTCAGGGAAAACCATTGCTCTCTTTTCACATAAACTATGGTGGAACATTTTATTTAATCCTACAGCAAATCCCCCTTGAAAGGAAATGTCAGAAAGAGAAAAGTAATCTTCTGTAGGAAAAACAAATTGTCAGCCGTGTTAGTAAGAAAAAGAAACATTCTTAAATAATATCTTCTTTTTTGTTGTTGCCATTGGCTGGCTGCATAATCCTTCCAAGTAAATTGTAATTTCCAAATTAGATTTTTACATTATGTCATATTACTTTTATATTACAAAAACAAACGGACACAAAGGAAAAGTGCCAAGGCCGACTTACTTAACTGAAAAATCGTGGTGCTCGGACTCATTTTAGTAGGAAATATTAGATAAAAGTCTAAACCAATGTAAATTGATAGCTGCGGCCCATAAGTGGGTTTTGATCTCTGCAACTCAGGGGAACGAAAACAATTTAGAAGCACAGGACAGGCTCAGAGAGAGGCTGCACATGCCTTGTAGCCCCGGTAATCTAGCAGTCAGACTTCATTTAGCAAGGAGAAACCCAAAAAAAAAAAAAAGCAATATACCAATGGGATTCTAATAAATATAAAGCGACTTGCGTTGATCGTTGAGTAAGAAATGTGTATGCTCTGGGGAAAAGATTTCCTTTTGAGTACTGCAGGTATGGAACGGTAGCAAAAGATTTGGGGTATTAAGCGCACAAATACATTTACCTAGCGAGCTGTACCGCTCATAATGATCAGTTTGCCATGGACCCAGAAGTAACATAACCTTTTTTCCTTTTTTTTGTGCCAGCAGTCACCTGGTTGTCATATTGGCATGAAGGGCTCCCTTTGACTCCACATTTCAAAGTCTTGATTTTGAACTTGGCATTAAACTTGCTCAAATCAAACTGTGAAATTTTATGGCTGACTCATTTTTGCCGGGCTCGACTCAGTTTTACTTGTGTGGGAGGAGGTTTAGTCAGAATTTTTTAAGCCACTGAGCGCCCACTTTCAACGTGAGCTGGCCTGGGTTTGCAGAGTTCACCGAGGAGGCTGTGGGCAGAAAGGATCTCTGGTGAGCTAAGTCGCTCTTTTGCCTAACAAGGGACTTTGTCCATTGACAGCAGTATTGAAGTTGTATGAGTATCCTGCAATTTCCTACGAGCAGTCAAGCTTCTATGGCTGGCAGCTGGAACGTATCCTTAGCAGTGTAGACCGGAATAACTGGGCAAGCTGGAAAGGCTAATTGGTCTTTATCTGCTGCCATTTGACGTGTTGCTGCATAAGTCACACAGATTTGGACTCCATTGGAACCACATCAGGATACAGTTAGCTGTGAGTTGTACAATTTACTCCACAAATAAGCTGCTACTCCACCCCCCGAAAAAAAAAATTGAAGGGATTCAAAATAGTAAGATAGTAACATACATAGTAATGACGGCAGATAAAGACCAAATGGTTCATCATGTCTGCCCAGCAAACTGCTTATGGTTGTAACCGCCACACCAGCAAGTTACCTCCATACACCCATTTCTTCAGTTCCAACCTCAAGCCTTTTAGGGATCCGCAGCGTTTGTCCCATGTCCTTATGAATTAATTCACTGTTCTCACCTTCACCGCCTCTTCTGGAAGGGCATTCCAATCATCCACCGCCCTCTCTGAAGAAATATTTCCTGATATTGGTTCCGAGTCTCCCCCCCCTGGAGTTTCATATCGTGACCCCTGGTTTTACTGTTTCCTTTCCAGCGGAAAAGGTTTGAAGTTTGTGCATCCTTAAAACCTCTCAGGTATCTGAAGGTCTGTGTCATATCTCCCCTGTACCTCCTCTCTCCTCCAGGGTGTACATATTCAGATCCTTCAGCCTCTCCTTATATCTTCTAATACAAAGTCAGATCCCAATCTAAACCAGTCCTATAATCCACATTGGAATGTCTGCTTAGCTTTCTTAAAAATTATTTAAAAGACTTGTATGTAACTAAGAAGAGACGCAGGAAAATTCTATAAACAATAAAAACGTCCATCACTAATCTTACCAAGCCCTGAGTGAAGTGCAATGTATGTTATGTGAAATAACCTTTCAGAAAAGATGACTTGGACTCCTTATTTTAGCTGTGAAGTTCACATCTTAGAAAATTCTGAATGCAGAAACTTACTTGCTGGGCATTATTAACAAAGTTTGACTTTGTGGCTTAAATTGAATGAACAAGTAAGTAAAATAAACACACTGCTAGATTCATTAGAATAAAAAAAACAACCCTAACAATCAATCCTGGTGTACTATATTTAAACAATGTTTAGTTTTACATTATACTGAGCAGCAGCATTTGCAGTGCTGGTGCAGAAGACGTAAAACATTGATGTATAAAGTGGAACATGTGGCCTAGATATAGGAGGAGTACTAAAATTATATGGTTGTTTTTATATACATAAATATGCGTTTATTTCATGAGCTTAGAATGATTATCATGCATAATCAGTGAAGCCACATTTTTCTGATTTAGTTGTTCATGGATTGTTCGCAGGTAGTGAGACCTTCTAGTGTATTAACATTGAAAGCATCCACAGATGTTGCTGTATGTAGCCCCAGTTTCTGGGGGCTGACTGAAATGGATAGGGGCCACACTCAGTACCCGGGCTAATCCTAATTCACCGTCCTTTTACCCTGGGGGCAGATTCTTTCCTATGGAGGAAAGGCTGAACTTTCAAGACCCAAGGCGCAACGCTGGAAACCTCTTCACCGCATGCAGTTGCTGATACCTAAGTGTAGGCGCAGGTGACTGTGTCTGATGATTGTAAGGTGGCCAAACAGGTGAATAAAGTGACAGCAAAAAGACAGAAAGATGGTCTATTTCCTTCAATTTCTCTTCTCTCTCTCACTCTGCAAAAAGTATCCTTTAGGTGTCTTTCTTACCCTCCAGGTTTGGAATAAGTGTCCCAGCTGGGTGGATGTACCCTAAGTGTAATAGGTTTCCTTCCCCAAACAGTACCTGAGGTCCAGGTGATGTCCAGATGTTCAAAAATCAGTGCTTATCCCATGTCCCAGGATGAAAACTCTGGTGAGGATTTCCAGATGTATAAAACTTCTTACTTTCCATCTCTTTTCCAGCATGCATAATGGAATCTCTCTGGATGAGCCATCCGGTGGCCAAGAGAAATCAAATCTTCTTGTTTCCCCAGCCACAGGGAAGGAAGGGTGACAGCAGACTCTCTCCCAACTCAAGAAAAAGAACAAAGAATCTTCAAACAAAGTTCCAACAAACAAACTTTCTCTTGTGGCGAGTCACTGCCGTCCCTCCACGGATTGTGAGACGAGCACAACAGGTCTTCTCAATCCCAAATCCTCCCAGAGCAGGGCCCTTTCCCTGCTCAAACCAGGACCAGGAATTCACAAAAGGAAAAAAAAAAAACTTCAAAAAATGACTTCACCAAATAAATAACTTGATCCAAACTTTGAGGCAAATCCATCCAGGCAGGTGGTATACCGGATTAGGCAAAAGCCTCTCCCCCTCTCCCAGTGACTCGAACTATGAGACCTGAAGCAGGATATAGAAAAGAAACAGCTCCTTCTCCATCAAATACTAACCAAAAATGCTACACAATGCTCTATATTCACCTTCCATTACACACACACAAACACTTTATCCAAACAGGAGCTCGCCGTTCCAGGAAGGCTCAGAGGAAGTGCTGTTATGAATGTGTTACGCCCGGTCGCAGACAGCTGCGACCGCTTTTGCTTACCTCCTCCTTTACAGCTTTGACTCTGTTGGGAAGACTTGCGGCCTCCACCAGCTATCGCCGGCCTGCCTACCGTTCCCGGGCCTCCCTGGACGCCGCGGACGCTGCCGACCGCCAACTTGACCTCGGAATCCCCTAGGCGCGCGCGCACAGGCCAGTCTTAAGCATGTCATGGCGGGAACCTCTGGGGCGTCCCCTCCAGATGACGTCATCCTTCCAAGACATTTAAGCCGGCTGGCCCTGCCTACCTATGACTTGGCAACGTGTTCCCTCATTGCCTGATTCCGTTTCGCTCACTACGGACTTCCCATTCCAGTTCTTGCTTCTTTGGCGTGAGGCGCTCTGGGTACCCGCTCCTCAGGGGCCCTTCTTCATCTCTGGCTATCCACTCCTCGGAGGGCCTTTTGCCTTGGACTACTGTGTGCCCCGTTTCCCGGAGCTTCTCCTGGAACCTTCACTACTGTGAGTACCTCCACTCTACGGACCACTACCCTAACATCTCTAGTAAGGAATCCTCATCGGTGTACCCCACGCTGCAGATCACTACCGTACCATCTCTAGTGTGGAACCCTCATCGGTGTACCCCGTGCTGCGAGCCACTACCGTGTCATCTCTAGTGAGGATCCCTCATTGGTGTACCCCGCGCTGCAGACCACTACCGTATCATCTCTTCTGAGGACCCTTCACTGGTGTGCCCTGCTCCACGGACCACTACCATATCATTTCTACTGAGGAGCCTCATCGGTGTACCCTGCTCCACGGACCATTGCTGTATCTTCACTACAGAGGTATTCCCCACTGCACCGACTCTGTGTCTTTCTCCTGCACTCCCCGCTTCATGGGCAGTGCCTCTCTATTTCTCTAATAAAGACTCTATTCCACAGCTGTGTCTGACGTCTGCTGAGACCTCACCTCCTGACAGTGAGGCTCACAGGGGCTCCTCCCTGTGGGCGGTGCCATCTCTCACCTCTGCCCAGGGCCCACGTACCTACAAATCCTAACAGAATGTTTCGCCCCCCCTCTCCTATCTTCTTGACCCCGGGCTTAGCTAGGGCAATCTAGTAGAGACCTAGGGGTCTCTCCACATACATGAACTTTCTAGATCATAGAGCTCCCTTCAGATATGGACCTTGCCCCTACTGCAAGATTTTCCTTTCTTTTCTTTTTTTGATCCAGCACCTACTGCTCCTTGAGGCTTCCAACTCAGTCAAAAATTTAGAGCCAGGGCTGGAAACTGAGGCTCTGAGCCTTGATTAATAACTATTTTATCTCCCCTCACCACTAAACTTACTATTGTCTAGTCCAGGGGTGGGCAACTCTGGTCCTGGAGTGCCACTAACACATCTAGTTCTCAGGATATCCACAAAAAATATACATGAGATATATTTGAATACAATGGTCCGGAGTTGCCTACCTCTAGTCTAGTCATTGTAGTGGCAGTTCTTGGCTAGAGACCATGTACCAGGGCTCCTTCTGGAACCCTGAAATCATGGAAACAAAATCCGATCACCAAGAATTACCATTGCATGACAACTCTGACTCCTTTTCCTTCTCCTTACCTCCCATGGACATCAATGCTGCCTCTTGGGCATCTCAAGTTGCAGCCAACCCAAGAAGCAAGAGATCTGAGCCAAGAATCAAATACAGGTCCCCTCACATGGCAGTGCACACTACAGTACCACAACTAAACCACTGAACTGACCCTCAGTGATATTTTCTAATGCAACATAATGCGGTTAACATTTTCTGTCACTTAACCTGCACTATAAAACTCCTCCACCATCGCTGTGAAGATGCAGGTTTGCTTTTTCCTACAGACGCATGCAGTAAGGTTGATCCTCTGCATGGAATTCCCAGCTTTTTCATGCTGTGGTTTTTCTTCCAGTTCTCTTCTTAATGTATTGTCCTAAGATGATAGAGAGAGACAGAGAGAAAGTAATCATAATGTGGGTGGGCTTATAATCTCTTTCCAGTTTGATCAAAGTCAAGGTTCGGACACGAGTCTTTAAAAAGTTGAGGGTTGGGTTTAATCAATCACTGGGGATTTACGGAATTTATATACAATTCTTGCTGTTTGTTTTAATTTCTGAGGAGATTTTTCAATGGAAAATCTTTTTCTGAAATGATTTTGATAAAAGTGCTGAATAAATGCATTTTTAACAGTTTGTAGCAAATTACTTTTAGATGAATGCTGAATCTCTGCTAGTTGCAGTACAGCAAGAAAAATGAAAATATCTTTGTGCTTTCCCTCATTTGGATAATACATATGAAAAATTATGTTTGTTCTTTTGTCGGATTTTTTGGGAGGGTTACTTTAACTTTGGGTGAAAAATTAGTACAATCTTATAATTGATGTAATTGGTTGTTTGGGTCACAGGATTTTCATGGACGTGCAGGCAAATATTTTCCGTTCAGTTTGTTGCATTCATTTTGGCCTGTTTTATTGGCAGAACTCTGATTCAGGAGTTTCATTTCATTTGCATTTTTAATTTTGGCAATCAGTGCCAATAGACTACAGTATTTACATATGGTGCATATTATTTGTCAAAATGAAAAATTGGAAGGGGATTTTCAGAGGCATTTTTTTTATTCATGTCGGATTTAAGAAAATGAAACAAGAATGGCCTCATTTGGAGGGGGGGTCATTTATCAAAATGTGTTAGAGCGTTACGCCCACGATAACTCTGTAACGCATGCGATAAACGCCGCATCATGAACTGCGTATTCAAATTTGAAAATCTTATTCAAGTGGGAGGAGTAAATGGAGATAGGGCTGATTAACATAACACACACTATCGAGGGGTTTAACGCCGGAAATAAACTACCCCTTTTTTTCTAGGTGTTACGCCTGCGATAGCTGTGCGTTATGGCCAAAACAGGATTTATTGCAAATCCTGTTTTGAGTGAGAGAGAGAGCGCAAGAGCCTCTGTGGAGGCTCACTGTTTTTTTTAACTATTTATACCACATTAAGAGGGGGCACTAGTAGCTCGAGGTGAGGATTGTGGGGGGTGGGGTGGATTCTGGGGGGGGGGCAATTTAACATGCGCCGTCATACGTGCGAACTGCACAGCAGCCATCGGTGAAGATTGTTGCGAGAACACCTTTCATCCTTCCAAATCACACTATATCTTCACTGATGATAACTGTGCTGTTGGTACGTATGACTGTGCATATAAAATTGGCCCCCACAAACCTCACCCCGAGTTACTAGTGCCCCCTCTTACAATGGTATAAAAAGTTCAAAAAAAACAGTGGCCTCCACAGAGGCTCTCTCTCTTTTTAGCTCTAGCTCTACTTAGCAGCCTAAAATGCAGTAAAAGTCTGTTTGGGGACTTCTCAGCTTGCGATGTGAAAACATCACAGGTGCAATAAGTTTAACACACATTGCAGTAAAATAGCTATGCGATGCAGAACAAGGAAAATTTCCTAACACTCCCCCCTTTTTTATTTTTTATCATGGGCGCTGTTTCTGCTTTATTTATAGCACTTTAATGAATCTAGGCCTTGTTTGGAATGCATATTTGTTTTAAGGAAATGTACATCACTAAAATCATAAAAACTTGTATACTGTTGAAAAGCATTACATTGGAACTTATGACATCATCTATATCGCTCAGTATAATATCTTTATTATAGATGGAATATAGATATTGTAATAAATATATAAAAGCAGGTACAAATAAATATATTTATCAACAATGTGGATTTTCCCTTTACATGATTGATAGACTACTAGACATATTCAACAACACAGAATTGACCTGTTAGTCACGAAAATAAAATGAAAATCTGTGTGGAGTCTACTTCAGTTAAGACTTAATATACAGTACAGAGCCTTTATAAATGCTGAATAGTACACAATCTGGCAACCGAATGCATTAAGACAATGTAATTGCAATGTACAAACTCCCAGTGCAATGCAGCAGAATTCCATTTCCCATGTTCCTCTTTCAAAATCAAAAGAGACAGCTTAAGTCATCCAAACTACCAACAGGGAACAAATCAAAACATTTGAAGTTCATTCACTAGGGCCTAACAGGCCGGAGTGAGAAGGCGGCAGACAAAGGGCCATTGTGATGTCCCTCACAGCGAGACCTGTCCCAGAACGCTAAAGCAGAGCCTCTCCCCTCAGCACAGTCTGCAGCTGAGGGAAGGTGGATGGGAAAGTGCATAGGATCAGTTAAATAAGACCTTCCCCTTTCACAGGAAGTCAACTGTTAAAACAGTGATGTACTTGTGCAAACCGTGTAGCACAGCAAGGCCACACAGAGACTAAGACTATGATCACGTCTTGATTTTTTCTCCTTAACACCCTGCAATAATAATGTTGTTGTTACCACTTCCCTCACTACAGTAAGCCCTGCTGCAAGTGACTGGTATGCACATCCCTTTCTTTACAGAATAAAAAAAAAAATAATATACAGACAGAAAAGCCTCCAAATGGTGCTTCTGGAAATCGACTGCTATGTTTTTGACATAGAAGACCCTAATTGTTTAAAACGCTTCCCCTGTTTTGAATTAATGGCTACAAATGTTTTAGAAAGAGGGTTCATTGAATTCGCCGCAGACCGGCGTCCTTTCCTGACTTCTGCTGAGGAATGCATAGATCTGGGAGCACCGACACGAGGCTCTTTGTGCTAAATGCATTGTTCTGCTGAGAGGCTTTGCTTTGTCCTGTTGGGCCCAGATGTAGGGGCCTAATTCATCAAGGTCTTTCCCCGTAAAATGGGAGAAGAACCTTATGAATCAAGTCCTTGATCAGTCTGCGGTCCAGCGTCATCTACTGCTTTTTTTTTTTTTTTTTACTTTGTTTGAAATGTGACTGGACAACATATCTACTACTACTACTATTATTACTATGTATTATTGTTATAAAAATGTTTGAAGCAATTAATTCCATTCACAGTCACTGTGGTCTACAAACCAAGCACTAAACTGCCTTCCAGATTTGTATTCTCTGAGAGTGAATCTCATTGTCTGCTTGTATCCTCTTTTCTGCTTGGCTTGCATTATATACTTTAAATAAAAATGAATTAAGAGGAAAAGTAAACAGGGTGCGTGGTATAGCATGGCTTGTGACCTTCTCCCTCAGGATCCTACAGGCCCTGAATACAACATTTCTGCAAGAATCCCACCAACAAGCCTAATGCACCCCCCAGGAATGCCCTGAGCCTCTCCACATCTGTGAGATATTAATGACATACCAGAAGACAGAGGGAGGGAATTAATATTTATGACACTCCTAGCTGTTCATAGTGAGTTCAGACTTTTGTAAAAAATGTTAAGGTTACCTATTGTTATTGCTTTTCACTTCCAGATGTACACTAAGGAAAACCCATACCGGCTGCAACTACAGGGAAACCAGCAAATACCCATTTAATATAAGAAACCCTTTCAGTTGGAAAGTGATTTTTTTGACCATGTCGGTACTACTAACGTCCCAGTCGTGAACATGTCAAAAATTCTAAGCTATATTAGCAGCAGAGTGCAAGGAAAGTATTCCCCAAATAATTATTGGTGTTTGCTGGTTCTTTCAAAAGAAAGTCAACTTTTCCTAAACTTTTTCAGGGTGATGCACGTATAGCAAAAAGGTACATAAGCTATGGATTATTTAACATGAGATGGGTGCAGGGAGTGGGTGGGTGGGATAGGGGAATAATCGCCATGCCTTGTTCGCTCCAAAGAACATCCGTTTATTTAGAAATAGATAGTATGGATATCAGAATAAGCAGTCCAGGGGTACGTTAGAAAGCCACTTACATGCATAAAACATTTTTTATATGTACCTAACTCGATATTTTGAAAAAAAAGGTACGCATGTCAAGGAGCGTGCGCGTAACCCGATCACAGGCACGCTGTTACGCACACTTGGGGTAGGCGTTCCGGGGGAGGTGGAGCTGAGGCAGGAATAGCGCATAACTCTGGAGACTTTTTTGGGGTTTGGGTTTTTTTTTAAAGTCTTCGCAGAAGTCTGCGCTCAAGGTACGCAATGCTAGGAGCAGGTGGAAGGTCCTGCACTCCGCCGGCTCCTTGTCCACATTCCAGCATTTTCAAAGCAATTTCATGCACGCAAATGATGAACTTTAAAAACCAGCAGTAAAGACTGCATGGAACAGCCAGATGCGTGCGGACTTCACCGCTACGCGCAGTGTTCCTCACCTGACCTCCCAACGTACAGTCCAGTCCAGCAGAAATTAGTTGGCATATCCCGTGATAGTTTAAGCTTTTCTTTCTGCCCCCTCTCATAGCAGGAAAGGCACTGCTTGCAACCTTAGAGGCCGACCGACTACAGAGTGTTAAAATTAGCTACTAAAGGGGCCAGTGCATTACCATGTGCTAGCCGCTGCGCACGACTTAACACGCACAAACACGCGCGTCCATAACCCCCGATCCAATATGGGGATTAGCGTGTCCAAATCACCGGGTAGCTAATAGCA
Source organism: Rhinatrema bivittatum (assembly GCF_901001135.1). Classification (NCBI taxonomy): domain Eukaryota; kingdom Metazoa; phylum Chordata; class Amphibia; order Gymnophiona; family Rhinatrematidae; genus Rhinatrema; species Rhinatrema bivittatum. Next base: position 116,090,246 of record NC_042624.1, read on the forward strand.
CTCATCGCATGTAAATTCATGTAGAGGAGGCTATTAGCAAATCCCTGCGATCCAATAACGTTTTCCCTGCGGCCAACGCAGGGCTGGCGTAAAGGTATGCCACGCTCAAGGGTGCATTGAAAAACGAGAAAAATCCTGCTTTCTGTGATTCCTCCTAATAGTATCATCGTGATAAGTAGGAGGAGCCAAATAAAGCAGATTTAGTTTTAAAAAAATAATAAATTCTGGACGCACAATATACACACACAAGATACAAGGTCCAGGCCGTGCGTCTATGGCCAGAAGTGGGAGATTGCGTGTCCGTTTTCCCAACCCGCTTGACAGTCACCTCTCTTGTGCACCCGATGCCAAGGAGGTGCTAGGGACACACAAATTTTCCCTAGCGCCTCCTTTTTTTGCGTGACCCCTAATTTAAATATTGCATCACGCGCCCGGTTTCCGGCGTGTGCACGTGGACACGCCGATTTTATAACATGCATTCCGGCGCGCGCATGTAATAAAATCTGATGGCTGCAGGCGCATGCATGCCAAATTCTAAAATCTGTGTGTGGGCTGCCCGCACCTCGTGCGCACGGGGGGGGGGAGGGGATTTTATAACCAACGTATGTTGTCGCGATGGACCGGGCCCCATTTCCCTCCCAGTCTGCTCCAATTAAGGAGCAGACTGGGAAGGAACTTTCCTATCCCTAACCCTACTTCTTCCTGCCTCTTCCCCTCTCCACCCCGACCCCTAAAGCGATCCTGGCTATCCCCCCCTTTTTTTTTTTTGTTTTGAACCTCTGCAAGTACTGCAAAATGCTGCAGCCAGACTATTGTCTGGAAAAAGGAAAGATGACCACATCACCCTAACTCTGATCGCCCTGCATTGGCTCCCTGTACAATCGAGAATAATTCACAGAGTACTTACAATAATACTCAATAACATTTATCCGAACGTCGACCTGATGGGAATAATATTTAAACCACATATTCTCCCATGAAAGCTCAGATCGCAAAAGGCCTCCTAGAAATCTCGAACATAAGAAACGCTCATTTAACACAAACGAGAGAGAGAGCGATATCAGTCACAGACCCAAAATTATGGAACTGCATGCCAGAGGACCTGCGAACAATAACAGAGGACAAAAAAATTTAAGAGCGAGTTGAAAACTTGGCTATTTAAAAATGCCTTCTGTCTGACAGGAACCGACAGTTCACCATAAGCCGGAAAGCCAAATTATGTCTTGAACAGTTCCCACCTTAATCCTAACCCCTTACAACCCTGTTTCGTTCTCCTATACCGTATCTGTCATTGTAATGCGCCCTGGCCTCTAAATATTTCCTCCTGTATGTCTGTATGCCTTCTACCGTATATCATCATTTATTTCTGAATGTCAAACCTGTACCCCCTTATGAACTAGTGATTCTCACGTGGAATGACGGTATATAAAACACTCAAATAAATAAATAAAGTTAAGCCTCGCTTGCTTGGTTACATTTTAACATGAAGAAAACCTTTGCGTTACCAGCAGAGAAAACAAATCACAAGATGAACTTGAAATGGGCTGGAAGCGACCTGACATCATTCATAGCACTATATTAAATGCAAACCGAGAACCTGATATATTTCAGGAAGCGTGCGTGCACTCTAGACTAATAAACATTTTACAATACTGATGCACATGTTCGCTGTGCTTAGTGCAAATATTCATTCCCTTCACATCTCATAAGTCTGCTTGACATGGATCTGACCTTATGGAAACAAGTTAAACGCTCTTGTTTTTGAGTGCATTGATCATTTATTTATATAAACTTCAGTGACAAAGACTAATGGTTTTGATGTTATAAGTGTCTTTCAGCAAAGTTTTTCTCTCTCTGCTTGTTTTCAGAATAATGTAAGATAACAAACAGCCTACTTGGAGCATATGTCTTCCAAACAAACAGAAAAAATAATCTATTTTATATGGCTCTTCTGTTGAAAGCAAAGGACCAAACCAATCAAATATTTGCAAAAAACAACAGTGCTTTTCCTCCCAGTGACTGCTAAGTCCTTTAATTAAGGAGGGGGTTCTTTGAAGAAGGAACTGCAGTATAAACCACGTTCATTATTGGGCTGAAGACGTTCCATGTGCATTCTCTCGTCACAGCTCTGTGCTCAGCCAGGAAGGGTTATGGGCTACACAGCACACCTAGCTCTCCCCTTGCTCAATAGAAGAGAAGATAAAGTCCATTTCCTACTGCTCAACATATACAGACTTTATTTTTTTTTTTTTGTGTGTGCACTGCAATATATAGATATATATATATATATATATATATATATATATATATATTATTATATATATATATATATATATATATATATATATATATATATATCTTATATTATATATATATCTATATATCTAATATATATATATATATATATATCTATATATATAGATATATATATCTATATATATAGATATATATATATATAGATATATATATATCTATATATATAGATATATATATAGATAGTATATATATATATATATAGATATATATATATATATATATAATCGGGATGGGTATTCGGGAGAAACAAAATAAGATATGAGACGAAATTTCCTGTTTCATTTCATTCTCAAAGCGAAATTATTGAAAATCTGACACAATTTCTTTGGTTTTCACATTTCGTTTTGAAAAGAAAAAGTGATCTGTCAGGCAAAGGCCCAGGGCAGAAGCTGGGACCTCACCTAGGAAATAGGCTGAGGCTCAAAGCAGGGGCCACAGCTTATGCCTAAAGGTGATGCTGCGGCTGAGGCCTAAGGCTGGGGCATCGCCTAGGTGTAGGCCACAGACCGATGCAGGAGCCATGGCCTTGGGTCTCAGCGCAACACCAGGGTCTTGGCCGAGGCCTGGACCCAATGCCGAGGCCTCAGCCAAGACCCCAAAAATTGTAAACGTACTTGCTCCTTCGGGGATACAGCGTTGGGGCCCAGGCCCAATGCCGGGGCCTGATGAAGAGGCAAGGTACCAATGCTAGGGCCAAAGCTGGGTTCTAGTCTGGAGACCAGGTCCTGATGCTTGGGCCTTGGCCAGGACCCAGGCCTGACACCGGGTCCTTGGCCCAGCGCTCAGGCCTTGGAGGTCTTCTGTCTTCTGTTCTTGCTGCTGAAAATGACGCCTTCTGCTCAGGAGGCATTGGAGTTAATTCACTCCGGCACATCTTCCCCAGTGCAGGCTACCATTTTGATGTAAAGCATTATGAGGATGTAAATATTCATAAGAGTCCCTGTAAGAAATAAGGACCTGCTTCTAAGAATTAGGAGAACAGTTGCTTGATGAGAAGTTTAATGTGGTGCTTCTTTGCCTTAACAGCTCCCACAAGAGTCTCTGTACTGATGAAGATAGACCCCAGCCGAATGCAGGCTGCTCCGGCGGAAGTCTGAGTGGATCACAGCTGAGTGCACGCCAACAAGATGTTTCGCCAATACTGAGAAACAGTGAAACAAGCACGTGCACAAGAAATATTCAGGCTGAAACACTAACACTATTGTAATCACTGTAAAATGCATTGCATGGTGCACAAACAAATGCAGAACACTCACACTATGCCATAAAGCTTCAACAGAGAAAACTGATCGGCGTTGCCAGGCAGATCAGAAAAGGATATTTCAACAGAGTTTCACCATATTGTGGGCAGTCTGCAAACATAAACGTTTACCATCACTAGTTTGATTTAAACGTAAAGGACAGGCATGCTGGCACGTAATAAAAGTATAAAGGAGAAAGTCATTCAGGCAGAGCTCACCGCGGCGTTCAGGACTTCAGCGAAGGTCATAGCGGGAACTGCAAACCGGCTTCTACCCGCAGTACCGGGTTGCCTTTTAATTGAAAACAGCCGAGATGAGAGAAGCTGCCAGAACCGTGGGGCAGTGTAAATGAAGGGGAAAAAAATGTTGTGAAAGGACTTCTAAATAAGCTGCTTAGCCAGGACATCATTAAAAAACGGCTATGAGACCATTAAAACATGTTTGTTATTTGATTGTCTATAAGAGTGAAAGTGGGAAAAGATATATCTAGATGTAAAATTGGGTGAGAACAATTGAAAAAATGACTGTAAAAAGGTTTGCATTAATGAATGTTGATAAAAAAAAAAAAAAAGAAATAATACAAGCTATTAGTAAAATAATGCTATTTTTAGAAATTAATTTTTCCATCCTAATTATAATATTTAGCTATAAATTGAATTAATATATATATATTTATTTAGTATTTTTATATACCAGCGGTCGATGGGAACATCCCATCAGTTTACAATTGAACATAATATCGCAACAGGCTTTACATAGAACAATAACATGAGAAATTGTAGGGAGGAGGAGGAGGGGAGTATAAGGTTCAATCCAACAACAGTAACTACAAATATAATCCTCAGAAACAGTAATCATAATCAATTATAGTCCATACAATATTGAGTAAGAAACTTATATACAGAATATGAAAGATCATATTTTTTAAAAGAAAAACTAGGAAAATTAATATGTATATGCTACTGTAAATACATGCAAGGCCTTGGTATTGTAAAAATGTTTTATAGTGTATTAAATGAATCTTCTAAATCATTTGTAAAAATTATTTTTGTTAAAATGATTATGAAAATTATGCTAAAGTACTTCTCATGAAAAAGCTTCCCATTCAATAGTGGTGTTAAATCCTTGAGTGTGTGTGTATATATATATATATATATATATATATATATATATATATATATATATATATATATATATATAATATATATATAAAATATATATAAAATATAGTTTCTGCATATTTATTTGTTTATATTGTATATGTGACTAAAAAGAAATAGGCCGAAGGGAATGTTATAAATTAGTAAGAAAAACCATGATAAACTTATTGCAGTATTAAGGGGCGTTTAATAAAATATCAGTCTATATGAAGCAAGCCACTTGAAAGTGCAGGGATGTGAGCACCTTTAGCAACTTGCCTTATATGAAATGCTCTTATTAAACATCACTTGAATATCACAAATATGTTTTCATGGCTTTACCTGGATGATTTTTTGTGGGTTGGTTTCCTTGTGTCTCCGCCTCCCTTTTGCTAAAAGGAAACACGGACACGCACACACACACACACACACAGACAAATGTAATTTCTGTTGAAAGCCATGAAGGCACCTGAACAAGGCTCCTTTGAGGTCTCGCAGGCTCCTGCACGACAGTTTGATGTGCATTCATTTCTAGCAAATGCCACAAATGCAATGAATGAAGCTATTTTTGGTTTGTTCCAAATGAAATGAACCGAAAATAGCGTCCTACGTATTTGTGGCATTTAAAAAAACAAAAAAAAAAAGGGACCTCCGGGAACCCTGGCTGAGCCTCGCCAGGCCAGCAAATTGCCCAGGTCTGATCGCCAGGACAGGGCCCCCCCTCCCCCTCGTACAAAAGTGCCGGGGCTGGGGAGAATGCCACCTGGGACCCACTAAACCCCCTCGCAAAAGGGCAGAAGCAATGCACGGTCAAGGTCCCAGTGCTTTAAAAATGGCACCGCTCGTGTGTCGGATGGCACCGACGTGACCACTTCGGCACCTTCCTCCCTCGTGGCCGCTGCCATTTTGATGTATGTCTGTATATGTGCACGTGAAACCTAAAGTACGAGCGTACTGATTTTTACAAAATAGCGCTTGCGGGCTACTTACCTGCATATATGCTAATGTTTACCCGCGTAACTCGTTGGAAATTCACCTCCGACTGCATACGGCTTCTGTAATTCAGGAAGACTGAATGAGCTGACCATGTAGCATAACTGGAGTTAGCTTTGCTGTTACTGATGTGGCAGGAGCCCTAAATCGGGTCTTTGTCACAAACAATTTGCCCTTGGAGGAATTCTAAGAGATGTCACTTAATCTCTTCTCTTGGGGATCTGGTGACGTGCCATTCCGGGTGAGGTTTATAGAGGGGATTGGTATACGGTATTTCTTTAAGAGAGTGATTTAGGAGAGCCACTAGGAGGGAGTCTTTTGGTGTTAATATAAAGTGGTACTCAGAGCGGGAATGTGTCGTTTTGGGAAATGGGGTTAGAAGTTGAGCTGAAGCTAGGGTGCGGGAGTCTCTCTCTGTCCTTCCTTGTAGCCATCTAGCTAGTGTCCAGCAAGGCCCAGGATTCACTACTAGATTGAACACCTTTTTCTGTATGCTAACCATTTTTAGCAACATTTTTGGGTTAGTGTGCTTTTTAAAACTTGAAATGCATTAGTATACCATTAGCTTATTGCATTGAGAGTACAACTATTTTTAGTCTGTGTTAAGAAACTGTGCTGGATTTCAGCACACAGGTTTTTTTTATTTATTTTTAGTTAACATTTATTAATCTTATGCTTTTGTGATTTTGTTTTGATGGCCTTATATGTTTATTATGTATGTAAATTATTACCCGCCAAGCACTTGAGATTATGAAATATATAAATAAAATAAATAAATTGCATCGGGCACAGATTGTAAACTCACCTTGAGCTCGGGTCTGGAAAGGCGAGTGATTAAAGCTACAATCCAAATCCAAAGGAATAAATGCAAAGTTTAACCTCCTTTATGATTACCTATCCTTCTGCAAAAACAGAGGGAAGGATGACATTGGGTATTGTTGATGTAAAAAGTTGAGGAAGAAAACAAAATCTGGCTTGACCAAGACGTGATCATCTACAAGCGCTCAAGCTTCTCCAGCTGGGCAGGCTTGATGGGCCAAGTGGCAAACAACTCTGTAAAAATATGTATTGGACTGAGAAGGGATGAGAGCCAGAAATAGCAAGGCATACACATACACAATGAGGAAGTTGAGTTAAGCTTGCAGCTTCAAGGCCGAAAAATCCAGAGCCTGAGCATACATGAAGCCAGGTTTGGAACTCATGCATTAAGACGTCAATTTTCAGAAAGCACGGAGAAGTTGCAGCCACGGTCACTACTCATCCACGGGTTTGCAAACTGTTTTTTTTAAAGGGGAACTTCTTGTGGAGATTCCATTTAAAAATCTTTGATTGGCAGGAGCGGTGGGAGATCTCTTGCCCCGCCCACTGTGCAGGTGCAAAGTGTGAGAGGTAAAGATGGCGTCCTGGTGAGCAGTTCAGCCAGCCTGCCCTGGCCCCACCCAAGGCTCTCGGAAACGTAGCGCACCGTTGCTAGCTCACATCCCCAGAGGGGAGAGGCAATTTTTAAAGGAGTTTTGCAACAGGTAAACACCCATTTACCCACCAAAGAGGGCAATGTTTGAAAATTGCCACCAAAGAGGGCAATGTTTTAAAAGATTTTCCATGTATAAACGAGTCTATCTGCACGAAAATGCCATTGGAAAATGGAACCTCATAAGTAAATATACATTGCACTTTTACCTGTGCCAAAAAGGCAACAGCAGGGGCAGGGTTAGGATGGGATTTCACTGAGTTTCCAGGGAGTACGCTATCCCACGTACGTTACACCTGTGAAGTACACGGGTACGATTGCACGCACAACCTCAGCGGTCCTTCCGATTTTCAAAGGGAAATTCTACAGGGAGTTTTCCTTTGAGAGCTTGCTTAGAGGCCCGAGGGTATAAAGTTCCCTAGGGTCTACAAGCATCACAGGGATTTCGAAAATTAACCCCTTAGAGGTGAATTGTAAAAGTCCGCCGCGCACATCAATCGGGGGACGCGTGAATAAGTGGGGCTCGCGCGTGCCAAGTGGGTTTTAAAAGCCGTTGAGATGCGTGCGTATCTCCCACAGCGAGCACATCTCGAAACTTTTCAAAAAAGGGGCAGAGCATGGGCGTGGTCTGGGCATGGACATTTCGGGGCGCGAACCTAAGGTGTGCACGTAAATACTTCTGCGACCCAGCGTGCGCCGCATAACTTTACTACTGCTGTGGATGCGGTGTGAGTTGAAATTTAAAGAAAAGTAGGCAGATCTGCGGGGTTTTAAGGGTTGGGGTTAACTGGGGGGGGGGGAGCGAAGGACTTACCTGGGTGAACTGGGAATGGCGTCGGCATGCACCCCTTTTAAAATCCCCCGATTTACGCGGTAGAAGCGGCATTTGAGAGTACATGCGCGCGCCCCCCTGAAAATTCAGCGCGCACGTGTGTGCGCGCGGCCAGTGTATTTTATAACCTGCACCCTTGAGCATGCGTATATTATAAAATGGCCAGGTACCTGGGCACGGGCTGACGTATCCACATGGGTGCCAGTTTGAAATGTAGTGTCCCGAAGCAGACCTGAGAAGTCCTGCTGACAATCCTTGTGCCCTTGGGCAAGTCATTTCATTCTCCATTGCCTCGGGGACACTGCATTTTCACTGGCTGATATGCCTTCTCCCTGTCATATTATAGGGGTAGCAGCTGGACACTGCTGCATCTGGAGTTTAGGGGGTGCTCTGAGTCTCCGCTAGACCACTAAGGCAAGGCTGGTAAGTCCAGTGGGGGGTGGGGAGGGTGCGGGAACGAGCCTCTGTATAGGAGATATTTTTGATAACGAGGAGATGCTGGGAATTGGGAGCGAGGCCCCTGTGCCCAGGGGTCCTAAAATTGATCTTTTTTTTTTTTTTTTTTGAGGGGGGGGAGGAACTGTGGCCACTTTCAGGAGTGGTGGAGACTGTAGGACAGGGGTCCTTCACACTTGGTGGTGGGTGGGGGGGGCGGTCGTTGTTGCTTGGGGCTGATCAGCCCCTTTAAGGACAGGCCCGGGAGCATCGGGAAGTGTGTCCCGATGCTCCTGGGGGAAACTAGCTCTAACTTTATATTTATTGCAAAATGATGAATCTGGGCCTCAGTTAGTAACAGAGAATATGACAGCAGGTAATCACCAGAAGGCTGATCCAGTCTGCCCGTTTTATTTATTTATTATTCCGCATTCAAAGCGGATTGCATGCAAGCCCTGTGAGTGCCTCCTTCCTCTCCTGCCACAGTAACGAAGACCTCCACATGATCTCGTGAATAGCATTTCTTTCCTTCCTGCACACCCAACGCAGCTATTCCTCTCAACCTCAGTCATGTCCCTTTCAGGCCTTCAGGTCCTGACCTTCCTACTCCTATCCCCACTGCAACCATCCCTCCTAAAACTCTCCGCAGTAACGCTCACATTTTCTCTTTTGGATCCCGTCTTGATCTCAGCACTCAGCCCATCTATCACGTTCCTCCCTCACTCCACCTAAGGCCACCCACCAACTCTCAGCTCTCGCCCTACGTTCCCTATCACGGAACGGCGTCAGGTCTCACGGAGGACAGCGCAGAGCATCACAGGCGGTGGTATTTCTAGCAAGGTACCAAAGATATTACTCCCTAACGGCAACAATACCGTTATATGTTCAAACATAAAAGAATACCTGAAAAGATTCCACATGAATAATCTTATACTGTACAGGCCTAATTTCATTTATCAACAGCATGACTATGGGAACAAGTGTCATTTTATGCCAACCAAGAAAAAGTTTCAACGCTTCTAACTGCCAACTCTGAATAAGGTAGACAGACAGACTCTAGCCCTGTGGCTGAAGATTCAAGCAAATCTTGTGCACCAACATTTCTCGGGGTTATTTAAAACCTACTTTCGATAATAATAATTTCTCCGGATTCAATTTAAATATGGATGCCGTCGTATTTTATTTTTATTTTTTTTGGAACCATGGAATGTGAGCAAGGATGGGGGGGAAAAAAGACTGGGAATATTGGGATGCACTGGGAAGGAAAGCTAGACGCCTCAGACTTCAGTAGGACTGGTCAGGAAAAGAAAAGCAAAACAAGGATTCAGGGCAACAGAAAAAAAGCAGCTCTTTGTAACAACATTTTCAGTGTATCTTGGATCTCAAGGAGGGTGTAAGAATTACAAATTAAATGAACACTCCAGCGCTTTATTCACCGACCCAGTAGTTCTATACATGAATTTGATTTCCAGACCTGTGCATTTGTAATCACAGGCCCTGAGAGGGGGAAGGAGAAACCCAGCCATTGTGCACCAGTGTCCCCTACTGGCTGGCTAAGGACTCACACCTGCTGGCTTTCAGCTGGAGGATTGCTATCCAGGCGGCCAGCCTAGACGGGGAGGGACAGGGGAGAAATGGGGACGAATCCCCAGAGAGTTTCAAATGGATCTCACGGCTGCCATAGTGCCAGCGGGACCGGGACAAGCTTGCCAGGCCAAAACCCCAAATATCAAAAAAACGCCCATATTTATGCCCCATGGAAGTAATCTAATTTTCCAACAGCCCGCAGAAATGTGAAATCAACCTCACACATTACTTGACACCAGTTTTCAAAGGGAAAGTGTTCCTTTTGAAATTATCCTACCACGGCTCCCCCAGTAAACAATCACACCTGCTGATTTATGTGCCTGGCTTTCTCAGGCAAATTTAGGTGTCTGCCTATGAAAATCAGAGACGTGCGGGTAAAGTCCAAGCCCCTCCCCCAACGCTGCCCAAGGAACGCTTCTGCTCCCGTAGGCCACGTGCCTGCAAGCGTCCTTGCATTTATCAGGCAGGCCATGTCGGCAGGTAAACATCGTTTTACTCATGGAAATACCGTTGAAAATTATCCTCTGAATCTACATTTACCGCCGTTGTACCTAGAAGCACAGCTCTTACGTTCCTATGTGCTTGGCGCCATGATTTTGAAATGCTCCTAATGCCTTGGAGTCCAGATTACCAAAATGATTTGTGGGCGTGACGTGGGATTACCTGGCCTGTTAATTAGCTAGATAATGAGACCTCATATATACTATGGCAGGGTACCGGTGAATTAGTCCCTGGGTGCCAATAGTTCAGTAATGCGGTGATAGACTCTGCGTACACCGTCACAAAGTTATAATCATAGGTTTCACTAGATGATCAGAGTACCGACAACGTGTTGTCGGTTACTAGGTATTAAAGGCAGTAGAAAGGATAAACACTTATCGTAGCATGTTTGGCTGTTATTGCAGTCAGGGACTCAGTACTGGCGTGTTGGCCCGACACGGCTCGTGTTTCTGGGGAACCTTCTTCAGGGGCCGCAGTATGCCAGTGTATTTTCCAGACTGCCCGCTTCTTACGCTGCAGCCAAGTAGCAGAAGAAGCGGGCAGTCTGGAAAATACACTGGCATACTGCGGCCCCTGAAGAAGGTTCCCCAGAAACACGAGCCGTGTCGGGCCAACACGCCAGTACTGAGTCCCTGACTGCAATAACAGCCAAACATGCTACGATAAGTGTTTATCCTTTCTACTGCCTTTAATACCTAGTAACCGACAACACGTTGTCGGTACTCTGATCATCTAGTGAGACCTATGATTATAACTTTGTGACGGTGTACGCAGAGTCTATCACCGCATTACTGAACTATTGGCACCCAGGGACTAATTCACCGGTACCCTGCCATAGTATATATGAGGTCTCATTATCTAGCTAATTAACAGGCTACGGCAAATACTGATGGTATAATATGATGTTGTTTTGAATAATTGTCATAGATTACATCATACATTCAACAGTCTTTATCTATATTAGTGGGATTACCTGGGGCAGAAGTATCTGTTGCAGTGATGAAAATGGGCAGGTATTTGCTTATTTGCATGTCTTGTGAGTTCTGCTGGAGGGAGCCTTCTTTACAGCTCTTTCCGAAACTGCGGCTGCTCAGAATCCTATTGAATAACTTGCCAAGATGTACAAGTGCACTTTTAAGTGAAAGTACATTAAACACAGGATTAATTAGGGAGATTCATTAAGTCTTAAAGGTTACATCCATTTTCATTCCGCCATTTTTGGCCTGCCATCTGTCTTCATAACCGATGCTAATCAGTAATTAGCAGCAACTTGGCAAAAGAGCCTTTAATCTTGGGAAAGTAGTATAAATGCCCCCGCTCGCTAATGCCGTGTCTCCTGGTACGGTATAATATGGCATCATTTATTCTCTAAAGTTTACTGATTGCTAAGAGCACTCTGAAAGTGAAGAAAGGAAACATTCATGCTGATTTATCATGCGTTGTTTTGGGGATGTGTGAACAGTGGCGGACGTTGATGCCCGCTTACATTTTCTGCTGATATTTTGGAGGGGGCATAGGGTGGGGGAACAGGAGCAATTCTAGGGGGGGATGTATCTACCGATAACGTGATTCAACATCCACAACAAAAAACGCAAAATGTTAGTTGTGGGTTATTTCTGTCTCTTGGTTTTTTTTGTTAACCATGTAAGATTATATATTGATAACAGAGGCCTACAAAGCCAGGCATGCAGCACATTCATCAAAGCTATTTTTCATGCCTCGGACTAATTTATATTTGATTAAAGGACTTCTAAGAGCTTCCAGGAAGACGCCATTCAGAATGAACTGGCGTTCTTAAAATGCTTATTAGGGCTGCCAAAAAATGCAGCGTTATACGCATTTTTTTATTAGTAGTGGAAACGTCCCGCTTCCCAGAGCTTAATTTATACCAAGCAGGCACAAAAGTGTATTTCAACTGCCAAGTGGCTTTTGTGTTTCCTCTGGTCTCTAACGTCATGTGTCACGGTAGGTACTACTATTAATCTCTCCGAGGCATCCAACAGCAAGGATAATACTGCGCCTCTCGGCATTCTCTAGCTATTAATGCATTAGGACTTTTATAGCAGATGAAATGTATTCCTGCAAGATACTTACCAGGAGCTCTAATGTTAACAAACACGGAGCTGTGCAGTTACACAGCTCTGACAGATATTTAAGAAACCCGATACAGCGCGTTTAAGAATTGTTCATTTGCAGGCCTCGTTGCCTTTGAGGATCAACTGTTTTATTTGTAATTTTTGACATTCCCCTTCTCTTCCTGTTTGCCCTGTGAATTTGAAAGGGCTGTAAACACATGGATCCCAGCTCAGTGCCCCGGGCCCCGACGGGCTGGCCTGATGCCAAGAAAAGAAGGCCGCACATCGTGCCTTTGCTGCATACCAAGCCCAAGTACTTGTAAAGATTGTATTTGTTTGTTTTCTGTTTTTTGTTTTTTTTTTAATCTGGCTTTGAATCTGGCCCTAGTGTTCCCCCCCTCCAGGTCAAGCAACTTTTAAATAAATGCTTCAAGGTTGTGCGAACATTTCAGTAGTCTTGGAATCCTGGTGTTCTACATCAGGAAGGACACAAACACATGTCAGTCATCACACAAATGAAAAAATGATAAGGCGATGGCTGACACTGGAGAACTCCTGCCTTTTCTTGTGTGGACTTACTTTCTTTTTTTTTTCCCCATTTTGTTTTTGTTTTCTGTTTGATATTTTTCTTCTTCCATTTTTTTTTTGTTTCATTTGTGGTTTATTTAATTTCATTCATTGAAGCAACAATAAACCAAACAATAACATTTTTTAAAAAGTACCTCCTCCTAACCCCCCGGCATTAAAAAAAGCTTCAATGAACCTGGGCATGTCCCCCCTGTCCCTCCTCCTTCCGGAACCTCTTACCCCATTGTTGGTCCTCATGAGCACAACATAATGCAAGACAGTACCACCTTGATTTGCAAATTAAGAACGCCTTGGAAAAGATAAGAGCCAAGGGGATGATCTCTGAGTAATCTGATCCCCCTTCCAGAAATGTATTTGTGACTCCAGTGCACAAGAGAAGTCTATTTCAGGGATGTATAAAAGTTTTACAGATCCAGAACATAGGCAAGATAAAAATTAATAGATGAATGGAATAGGGAAGAGAGGGACTGGACCATGATGTAGCAGAGGACCTGCACAGTATCTATGTACTGTAGTGGAACTGATGATACAAATTCTGCATCACAATTACAGATATCCACTATATTTAGAGTTGCCAACTGGCTCCAGATTTTCAGGACATGTTGCTCCAATCCTGGCTTTACCCTATTGCATGCAGGGACTTATAGTTCTGAATTCAAGAAAGCATGGGATCAACACAGGGGATCTCTGAGGGAGTAATAGGAATTGTAAAGGTAAATTAGTTGGCGGATAGGCAGACTAGATAGGCCCATAGATCTTTTTCTTCCATCAGCTTTCTATGTTAATCTGTTGCCAGAGGACGTGATCGAGGTGATGAGCATAGTGGGGTTTAGATGAGGTTTGGACAAGTTCCTGGAGGAAAAGTCTGTAGCCAGGTGGACTACAGAAAGCTATTGCTATCCCTGGGAGTGAATAACAGGACCCAGATCTACTTTAGGGGATCTGCCAGGTACTTGCGACTTGGATTGACCACTGTCAAAAACAGAATCCTGGGCTTGATGAAGCTTGATCTGACCCGGCATGGCAATTCTTATGTCTCACTAGAGGAGATAGCTTGTAGTCTTAAAGGGAAAATCAACATATATCATAATATCTGGGGCACATATTGGTCAATAAAAGTTTGGTTAAGTAGAAATGGGAATTTGCATGTAGCCAACAATGCATGAAATGATAACTGTATGAGAAGGCCAAGGCAAACAATGATAAGTACATGCTAAAGTATTTACAGTTCGAATTTATTGAATTGAATAAAAAGTTATAAAATAGAAATGTCCAAATGGGGCAGGAACAAGTATTTTTAAATGGTTGCGGCTGACTCTGAGCCTGGTGTCATTTTGCTATTTATCTATTATATTTTATTTATTTATATTCCGCTGATCTAAAAACCTCAGTGGATTACAACTATAGCAACATACAGATTCAAGAGTAATAATAGATGAAAACAAATTACATAATGACTAAAAGTATATAGGAAAACATATAAGTACAATAACAAAAGTCAGAATAATGTCAATCCGGGAAAGCACAAGAGAACAAATGCAATTCTAACCGCTTTCTAAACTGGAGGAGATCACTTTCCACTCTAATCATGTCTGACATTGCATTCCAGAGGCTAGGACCCGCAACACTAAAAATACACTAAATGAATGTGCTTGAGAGATGGGATGTTTAATAAGTTTTTGGACGCTGAACGAAGAGAGCGAGCTCGATGATATCTTTGAATAGATAAAGAAATGCACGCTAAGACCATGAAGGGCCTTAAATACCAGAATGAAGACTTTGAACTTCACCTGACAAATGACTGGCAGCCAATGTAACTTTGCCAAAACGGGCGAAATATGGTCCCTTAATGTGATACTGACCCCTGATATGAGACGAGCAGCTAAATTTTGAATTAACTGGACAGATTGAAGGCAAGAATGTGGAAGATCTAGAAACAGAGCATTACAGTAATCTAAAGAGGAAAGAACAAGTGACTGGATAATCAAACTGAAATCTGAGTCGTGAAGTAAAAGTTTACGTGACCTCAACCTACGAAGCCTGAAATAAGAGGACTGTACCATCGCATTAATAATAATATGTGAACGCAAAGGTAGAGGGGAATCCACTGTGATACCCAAGTCATGTCCTTGGAGATCCATAGGGATTATATGCCCTCAAAGGTGAAGCTTAAGAGAGCTTCAGCCAAAACTGGTCTTGATAACATAATGAGTCTAGTTTTACTAATATTTAAGGCAAGCTTATTGTTGAACAACCAACGTGTAATCTGCGAAAGGCAGGAGGATAACTTTAAAAAGGTCTGATCTATTGTAGAAGAGAAGGGGAAGAAACTATATCTTCCACATATAGGGGCGGATTTTCAAAAAGTTACGCGCGTAACTGCGAAAATCCGCTCCTGTACGCGCCAAGCCTATTTTACATAGGCCCGGCAACGCGTGTAAGTCCCGGGGTTTGAAAAAATGGGTGGGGTGGGGGTGGGCCGGGGTGGTCTGTGGGCGGGGGCGTGGCCAGAGGCCTCTCCACTGCCACTCGGCCGGCGCGCACAACCTATGCCTACCCAGAGGCAGGCGTAAATAAAAAAAATAAAAGGCGGGGATTTAGGTAGGGCTGGGGCCAGGTTAGATAGGGGATGGGAGGGTGGGGAGTGGAAGGAAAGTTCCCTCCGAGGCCGCTCCGATTTCAGAGCGGTCTCGGAGGGAACGGGGAAAGCCAATGGGGCTCCCCTAGGGCTCGGCGTGCGCAAGGTGCACAAGTGTGCACCACCTTGCGTGCGCCGACCCCGGATTTTATAACATGCGCGCGGCTGCGCGTGCATGTTATACAATCGGGCGTAGATTTGTGCGCGCCAGGTTGCGCACACAAATCCACGCCCTTGCATATCTCTTAAAATCCAGCCCATAGTTTGAATTTGAAGTCAAGACAGCCAAGAACCAAACAAAGATTTGCAAGATAAATACTGAATGGGACAAGTGAAAGCGAAGAGCTGTACTCACATTGTACAGATTTGTTGAAATACCCACCCAGTGGGATAGGAGCGAGGAAGGTTCCCTACTGCCCCATTTGTAGTTCCAAGACTAATGATGGAGAAAGAGGCATTCAGGGGTCGAGAAAGGGTTTGGGGCCTTGCATTTTTTAATTTTTGCTCTCAGGGCAAGATGCAGCACGAGGCCTGATTTGGGGCTGGTAGCTAAGCTCAGTAAGGAAAACAAAACATGAACCCAATTTTGCTCATTTTCAGTTTTGTTTCAGTTTGCATATGAATGAAACAGGAAACGTTATTACAATTTCTGATTTCATGTCAAACAAAAGCACATCCCTGGTTACCTCCCTTTCAGCCCAGCATGGATCAACTAGTGAAGGGGCTTTAAGCCCATTTCTAGGCATTCAAAGTTTTCTTTTATTAAAATGAATCCTGTCCTAGTAATCTAGCAGGGCAAGAAGATTGCATATTGCACATAAAGGCTAATTAGTGATTTGCTCTCACACTATGAGGGCAATTTTCAAAAGGCATTTTCCCAAGTAAATGGTGATTTGCCCACGCGAGAAGGGATCTTTGAGCATTGCAAGGGTTCACATTGTGCATGCACATTTTCTTGAACAGAACGAAGGCATTCCCAGGGGTGGGGGAATGAAAATACCTGCCTGCCTTTGCATTTTGAAAACCAGCTATGTTGTATTTTTGAGGAGGGGAAAAAAAGAATCTGCAGGAAAAGGAGGGGGGCAAATATTTTTTTTTCCCTGTGCAATTTTCAAAGGGAACGTCCAAAGGACTTTGCACCGAAACGCACAGTTTTGAAAACTGCCACCCAGGAGGACCGTATCGAATAGGCCGGCGAGCGGGAAAGACGCCCGGATAACTTTAGCTGGATATTATTTAGTGGAGCTTATCCAGGTAAGTGCTCCGCTGAACGGATGCGGAGAAAGTTGTCCTGGATGACTTTAGGACAGGATTTGTTCATCCGACCAGACTTGCCCCGTTAATCCTGCCCGAGCAGCGCCCGAACAAAGCGATGCCACGGCCCAGGAATGCCCCAGTGCTGCCATGTTTTATCCAGGCAAATTATGTGCGGGCGAGGAGGTGTCCAGCCAAAAGATTTTCCAGGGAGCGGGGGATGGGGGGGGGATCTTCCGATCTTGGGTTTTGTCCGTCTAACTGCAAAGGTTAACCTTCTGATATGGGGTGATGATGGGGTGCTGTGGGGGGCGGGGCTTAACTTTCGCTGTTTAACGTAGAAGCCTGGCCATAATCAGAAAATAAAAGTTGCTCTGGGTATCTTTCACTTTGGCCAGGTATATTCAGTGGCTCACGTCACCGGTTACCCGTTAACTTCACCCTCCCCAGCGCTTGCTCCACATGGACTTGTAATTGTTTTCTTTGATTTAGAATTTTATTTTTTTTTTAAAAAGCAAGAAACGGAAACAAGAAGATGGGAGGTAAAGAAAATAATAATCTTAAAGCGGTGTGAGAGGGAGGCTGGAGGTAGCAGACAGCAGCGGGAGGGTGAAAGGCAGGAGAGAGTCCTGTAGGAGCTCCTGCTCTGTCTCTTAACGGGTAAATCAGAGGCCCTGGGTTCAATCCCGCTCTCATGGTCAGCCGGAACTGAAGATGCTGCGGGGGTGGGGGAACGATCATCATGCGTCATCCAGTGGCCCGATCCAGCACTCATGACGGCAGGGCTCTGGTGCATGGTCCTGGCCAAGAGCTGTCACCGCAGTGGCTCATCCAAGTGACCTGGGAGGGAGAATCCTGGGTAATTTCAAATGTCAGCCATGGCACTGTAACCCAAGAAAGGTTGGTTCCGGTTGAGCTGGAAACCCAAAGGAGGAGGAGGAGGAAGATGCCGGGATTCTAACTGAAGAATGACATCAATGGAGCTGAGATTGTATTTCCCATAGGAGAGATCGGGGCGGGGGAACCATGATAGAGAGCATTCAAATACTTCCAACTTTTTTTTTTTTTTTTTTTTTAAGTAAACCTTTTTGCAGTGGAGAGAAAGTGCTAGAACAAGAGATCACAATCCAACAAGATGATCATGGAACAGTCATCCGTGGCACACGGTGGAAGCAAAGAAACAGTAACGGAATTCAAGAAAGCTGGGATAAGCCACTAAGCATAAAGGATCCCTAGTTGTGAAAGACATGAAGGGAAAGACAGAGATCAGCAATGAATCATGTGATCAACCATCCAGGGCCTAAGGCTTTGTGTACCAGGGGAAAAAGATGGGAAGCTGAATTGGCCCTTATAGTCCTTCCCTGACATGAGATTCTCTGTTTCCATAAGTTCAACTATGTGCGGGTTTTAGTTTACTTTGAAGATCTAGAAATGGAAGAGGTTTGGGTGAAATGTACCAACAAATTCTCTGGGTTATGTAAAACAATCAGCAGATCATTTAATTCAGCATTATTTGCTAATTTGCCATTCCTGAGTGGCAGCTGAAGATGGCAGGATGTATCCTTCCCAGGGCTAGGTTTGGTTAAAGGCGTCTGACTTTGCTGGAGAGCCACTGCTGCCCAGGCTGATATGGTGGAACATATGGGAAATTCAAAAAGCTCACCTTCCCATCTCAATGTAACAGACCAAAGGAGGGGGAAACACCCAAAATTCAATGACTCTGGATAACGTTTTAAGGACAAAATACAAGGACCTTCATTATCAGTTTTTATTTTATTTTGCCTGAGAATTTAAATGTTACAACAGCAAAAATCAGTGGAAAAATAACTTTTCCCACTGATTTTTCTCTTGTGTGTTATAACAAAGTCCTTTTTCCACAGTTTTTTTGTTCTGAAATCACATTGAAATTCCCAGGAAAAAATAAAATAAAAACTGCAAAGTCAGGTCCCCAACAATATATAATGATAGGAGCTTTTGGTTATCCACTGCTATGTCTATGGTATCAATATTAAGATTGATTGCGCCTTCCTTCTAACGTTAGGCTTGTAAGAGCAGTAAAAGTTATTAAAGTATGTTAAGTTTGCCGGGTGTGGGGTCTGCCTGTGACCAACAGCACTTACCCTCAAGGCAAGGACGCCGAGGGATGACACTCTTCCCGCCGGGCCTTCCGTAGGCGGGCATGCACGTGGTGTGTCACCCTCTAAAGGCCCCCACGGCGGGAATCCAGTCTGCCGGCACCCTTGGATGATGTCACGTGGCTGGATACATAAGCCCCAGCCATGCACCCTATCCTCGCCTCAGCAAGGAGTCTCCTGCCTCCTGCCTTCCTGTATTCCAGCCTTGACGTGCCCAGCCTGCCTCGTCCAGCGTCTCCTCGCCTGTCCTGGTCCATTCTTCAGCCTGATCTGGTACTGACCTCTTGCTTTTTTAAGTTTGAAAACCAGCTTGAAAAACCGCCAGGAAGTTTGGGGGTTCATCACATTGGCTTGGGAAACTTTTTTTTTTTTTTTTTTGGCAGATTCTTTGAATTTTCAAATCTGCATCAGAGTTCAAGCAGATTCGCCCAATTCTTGGGCAACCACATGGGGGCAGGTTCAGTGAGGACTGCAGTGAATCTGTGTCACGTTTGGTTGGATTTTCCCAAGATTCACTGGGAAAATTTCAACTAACTTTCAGCGCTAATCAGGAGGGAAATCTCAAAATTCTCTCAGAATCAAACTAAGCTGAAATTCACCTGGTTCAAGCTCAGTCTCCAGCCTTTTACATTAGCATCTGCAAACGAAGCAGCATGCCTCAGAGAAAGCTGAACAATTATACTGGGTTTAAATAAGATTCTCGAGCAGCATAACCCAACAAGGAGCACAGGGCGTTTGGGAGAGGCTGCTCAAGGAGTGTTCTCCTGAAGAGGCCCTGATATGGAATTCATAGCATCAATATTAATCAATCCTTCTGGTCGAATACAAGAAAATGATTTGCTTATGTTGTTAGCTGAAGCGAATTTTTGTCATAAGTAGCATTTCCTGTGATACTATGTGGACTCTTCTGATCTGTATTTCAATTCAAGCTGGAGTTTACAAATGGTCGAAGCTTACTGTGGCACAGAGCAGCCGCCAGAGGCGTAAATTTTGCAGAGTTCAAAAACGAATCGCCGGCCTCCTCTCCATACTTGCAAAAGAAATCTTTACAGTGAAGCTACCATTGATATAAAAATACATTACACCTGGAACAACCCAATATTGCGCTAAAAGTCTGGAACTGATTAACTTGGCTCTATCACCGTGTGAATCGCATTATTTCATTTCAAAGTATTTACAGAGAAATTCATTCTTCAGCCTGAAACAGAAAGTAAAAACACAGCTGACTTCAATTACGGGGGTGACCATATGCACTGGGTTAGGTAATAAAATATGGAAGCAGTGAGATATGTAATGCTTTATTAAGCTATCTTAGATGCTTCAGCATACATCCCAACTGTGCCTGCAGGCTACCGAGGGCTACTCAGTATTTATTAAGGGACCACCCAAAGAGGCAGCCAAACCGAGAGTTTCACTGCAAAACATAGACATCTGTAAATAAATCAGGAGAACTGTACACCACAGATAAACAGTCCCTTGGTCGCAGCTCACTCCAGAATCCAGGTGTTCAGCAGGACACTCACTTGTTCTTAGCGTCTTTGAAAACGTGCGTTTTTAAGTTGCGCATCTGTTACTCATGCCAACAGCGGCTAGGCCCTCAGCTTTCATTTGCCTTGGTTTTCTGGATGTGTTTAACATATTCAGTTTCAAGACCTGCTTTAACCTGCAAACCGAATGGTCTTCAGCTATCAAGAAATGCAATAGGCAGCCAGTGTGAAACGAGTTCAGAATGCATTGCAGAGAAAGTTAAGCAGGTGTGCGCTGGGTATATGCGTCAGTCTCTAGAAGCTCAGGCTACTAGGAATGTGCATGAAAAAAAACTTTTCTTTTGTAATTTCATTTCGTTGCCTCTTCGTTTCTTTCTGTTTCATTTCATGTCTGCATTTTATCATGCCCTAAATCACTGCAGTATTACCTAAAAGCATTAAGCATTTTGTCTGTATTGTATGCATTCAATATTTTTTATATGAATGTATTTCTGGGATCCGCACTGGACACTTTTGGATTTTGTGAAATATAAGTGCGTAAAAGTGGAACAAAACAATTTGTTGGGGGTTTTTTTTGTCATTTTGGATTAGAAATGAGATTAAACAAAATAAATGGAAGTGTTTTCCATATCAATTTTAAATTACTACAATTCACAAGACAGAAGGATGTAAATTGGTATTATAAATTGGCCTTCTGATTTTAGGTTTTAATTAATATATCCTGATAAATCACCCCACTGAAAAAAAAAAAAGAAAATAAGAGGCAACTTTAAAACAAGCATGCGGGTGCCTACACACATACAGTGGAACTTTAAATCATGTGCGCAGTTGTGCGTGCATGATTTTAAATGCACCTACTGCGCGTGTGCATGCTCCTAATTTTAAGCTGTCACTCGAGCAAACGTACTTTGCGTATCTTCCTTTGGACTTTGTCGGCTTTAACGTGCACAGGTAAGCGGATTTTAAAACATGCTCGCGTGAAGGACATCCCCAGTTTTACCAATTAGTCCACCAGGTCGCCCGGTCTGACTCGAGCTCATTCAGATCCCTCTGACCTTTCAGCCTGCACTGCCCCCCCCCCCCCCCCCCCCCCGGTTGAACGGACCCCTCCCCCTGCTGTGTTAGACCTACAAAGCGAATTCTCCAGTCTTACACCTCATAAGCAGTAAATATATGCAGCTAACAGCCTGCTGCGCACTGCGGCCGCCGGATTTCAAATACGGAGTTAGACGTGTTACTGTTCGGCCTGCCCCGGAACACCCCTGACCTGCCTTAGCTCCGCCCTTTTATCCTCACGCCTGCATTGCTCGCACGCGGCCTAGGCTCGTGTTCGTGGGGCTTTTAGAGCGAGCAATATTTTTAAAACTCGCCCCTCAGTGCTTATTGGATAAA
This sequence comes from Rhinatrema bivittatum, assembly GCF_901001135.1. NCBI lineage: Eukaryota > Metazoa > Chordata > Amphibia > Gymnophiona > Rhinatrematidae > Rhinatrema > Rhinatrema bivittatum. Next base: position 116,112,330 of record NC_042624.1, read on the forward strand.
CCGGAAAATCGCCGCTTCCCCTAGTACTCTCTCAGCCCTCCTTTCCCTGCCCTGGATTCCTCCGATTTCTTTTTGTGCCTTTTCCACTTTTCCTACGCAGCACAAATGCATGCATTCGATTCAGCTGGAAAAGGTACCCAACAATAGTACCTGAGCAGCAAAACCTACCCCCCCCCCAAAGAACCCTTAATTAGCTGGAAAATAAACACCTAAGTTTATAATTTATAAACACCTAATATCAAAAGCCCTAATCATAAACCAACCACTGTTCTCTTTGGGATTCTGGGGCAAATGCCTTTATATTCAGTTATTTCCATTTGCCTGTACATAAGAACAGAAGAAGAGCCGCTCTAGATCAGACTAAAGGTCCATCAAGCTCAGCATCCTGTATGCAGCAAGGGCCAATCCAGGTCACAAGTACTTGGCAGGATCCCAAAGAATAAGTACAAACCTTTGCTTATAACCAGGGATAAGCAGCGGCTTTCCCAAGTCTACATGGCAGATAACGGTTTATGGACTTTTCCTCCAGGAACTAAACTCCTTTTAAACCCGGCTATGTTATCTGCTTTCACCATATCCTCTGGCAACAAATTCCATAGTTCAACTGTGCACTGAGTGAAAAATAATTTCTCTGATTTGTTTTAAATGTGCTATCTATTAGCTTCCTGGAATGTCTCCTATTTCTAGTATTATTTGAAAGGATAAATGACCGCTTCCTATTTACCCATTTACCTCTCTTCTCAGCAGTCTCTTCTCCAGGCTGAACATTCCTATCCTGTTTAGCCTTTCCTCATATGGTAACTGTTCCACCCCCTTTCTTTTTGTTCAACTTTCTGTGTATCTTTTCGCTATGTCTTTTTTTTTAGATAGGACGAGCAGAATTGCCTACAATACTCGAGGTGCAGTCACACCACGGATCACTACAGAAGCATTATAATATCTTCCATCTTATTTCCCATTCTTTTCCTAAAAAAATCTTCCATTCTATTTGCTTTTTTGACTGATCAGAGGATTTCAAAGTATTGTCCACAATGACTCTGAAAGCCTTTTCCTGTGTGGTGATGCCTAATATGGAATCCAGCAATGGGTGACTACAGTTTGGATTATTATTCCTTATGTCCATCATATATTTTCATCTGCCATTTAGAGATCAGATTAAGAATTATTTGTAAAGGAATTTTTGTTTGTTTGTTTTCCTGAGAAGCACGGAGCCTCTGATTTTTCCTTTTCTAACAGTAAGCGCATGGTTTTATTCACCAAAGTTTACTTGTTGCCAGAAAATGTTCTAAATGCTAAATATGGGGATATTTTTTTTCCCTTCCACTGCCCTTTATATCTGTCCCATGCACATGGTCAATCCTGTCACCATTTTCTTGCCACTGCTTCTTCTGCATTTCGACCAAGTAAGATTTCAGAGTGTTCTACGGCTCAAACGCTTTAAGGAAAAATGTGCTGCCATCTTCATGGTGGATCACCCAGCTATGCCCGCTGAGTCTATCCTGATGCGATGGAGGCCGTTCTACAGAGATTTTGGAAGGTTGCCATAATCGTGCTTTCCCTTGCCCTCACCCTCTTTTCACCAGCATCACACAGCAAGGAAGAATATTTCTTTCACCATCAACATTTCTCTCTTTTCTGTAACTGTAAAGCCTCATTCTCCATTCTTTGCCTTCTATACTAGTATGACTAAATTTATCTAAACTGAAATATATATATATATATCAAGAACACTATCCATCCAAAGAGATTTGGCACCAGTAGGGGAATGGATAATGTGCCTGAGACACTACAGTCATCATGTGCATGAGATATCATTTACCTCAGAGAAGTCCACTGGCATATTTTGACCGTCATGCACATTACAGACTTGACATACCAGATGTACCCAGGGAATGTAGGCAACCATGGCATCCACAAAGGAATGGACAACAAGAAATGAAAAACGGCCCTTGTGTCTCCTCTCACCGTCTGACAGAAGTCACTGGAAAGGCAACATTACCTCTTCCAGATTTAGAGGCACATGTATTACATTTTCAAATTATTTTTCAAAAGGTGCCAATGCACAAAAACACATGAAAAGCAGCCCAAACCACGCAAAAACACCAAAATGTTGGCATTTTGCATGTTTTTTGTGCATTGTCAGCTTTTGGAAAAAAATGTCCAAAATATATCAGAGGCCAGCTGGCTAAGTAACTTAGCCGGATAACACTTCTCTGGCTAAATTACAAGGATATTCAACAGCAAGGCTATGCTGCCCGAATATCTACATACAAAAGGAACTTAGCCAGATAAGTGTAACGAGGCTAAGTCCAGGCATGCTCAATAGCAGGTCTAGACTTATGCAGCTAAGTCCAAATATTGTTACTTAGCCAGATCAGTTATCCAGCTAAGTAACACCAGCCCGATCATCCTACAGGCCACCCACCTTTTATCCGGCTAGCTAGATAGCTAGATAAGTGACATATTCAGCTGTCTAGAGGCCGCTAGATAGCCAGATAAGTCCTACTTATCCAGCTACCTGGATAAGTAGGACTTTATAAATACACAAGAACATCAGGTAAAAAGCAAAGAACACATAAACATCCGATTCAATCAATCATGTCATAAAACAAATATCAGTGTTTTCTTTCACAAATCCTCTTTCCAGAAAGGCAGAGATCACCATAATTACAATAAAATAGCAATAATCATGAGAATGAGTGCAGAGGAAAACTCTGACAATTCATATTACAACCCAACATGAAAAAAGTTATATTCAAGTTCTGGAGACACCTTAGCCAGAAAAAAAAAAGATCCCTTTCACTGCTAAACATTTTGTGAAGTAACACAAACCCCTGCAAAAAAAAAAAAAAAAAAGGCACCTAGAGCCTTGCCATACCATATCACAACAGCACTGACTCTCAGGACTCAAATAACAGCAACCTTATGAAAAAGAAGCAATGCAAATACTACACCAGGCCCTAGAACATTAATACACCACCTACTGGGGTAACAGAACAAGCTGGACTGCTACAGAGAAACTACACGCGAGCAGCAATATTGCACCTCAGTCACACACACAGGCAGAACACAGACCGACCCTTACCTAATACAGAAATAAGAGACTACAAATTAGAAACAGAAACATGCAAAGAAAACCGAAATAGAAAGCCTGAGGAACCAGACTCTGAACAGTGGAATACTGAAGAAAGAGCAAAATACAAAAAGAGTTGCATGACTGTTTTTTACTTGTTTTTTATTCAAACCGACACTGAAGAATCTCAGAACTTAGTGCAGGGGAATTGTATGGATGAGGCATCCTGCTTTCAGGATACAAAGTTTAGGGCTACATGAATGGCAGGGGGTGCTAGATCAGGAGGGCCCAGGAGGACACCTTTCAGCAGGGAGACAGCATTAGAATATAATACAGAGCTAGGAATTTTGCAGCTGCACCGAATGTGTGAAACTGCCTTTTGTAGTGCATGCTGTTATGATAGCATGGCAATTATATTAATTACATTTATATTTAATACAAATAAATTAGGTTCGATTGTCAGACACTTAAACTAATTGCCCATTGGTATGCTGTCAATGTATGAAGTTTGCTGTGGTCATTGAATTTTATCCATATGTTTCTGTGGGGTAAGTGGATGTTTCATTCTGCTCTTTGGTGTTGTGCACATTGTGTCTTTTTAACTTGATTTTCTTTCACTCCTGGCTACACTGTGGGATGCCACTGGTCACAATATGGTCATGGCAGAAATTGTTTCATATTTGCTATCCTTCTGGTAATCTTTTCCTTGTTTCTGCTTCCTTGTTTGGCCACTCTTACCAACTGCATGCTTGCTCTTGACTGTAGGTATTCTGTTTCAGATGACCTTTGCAATCGATTAGGTAGGTCTTCAGAAAAGTTTAAGAACTTATAATCTTGTTTTCTCTCATTTATGTTTGCCTATGTATACGTATATAAGCTAACTGTTAAAGGATCATGAGTCACCAATTAAATCCCTGTTAAAAATATACACTTTATTCAAAAAATCTTAATTTTGTTTCAATTTTTCTATTTTTTCTATTTTGATATTTTTTATAATTAAGAGACTGGTGTTTAGGGTCCGAAGACCTAAAATTGTTAGCCCAGTAAGTTCAATCACTGGCCTCTTTTGTTAGTCTCTTATTATAAATTATGATAAAATGCTGATGTTGCAATTACTTGAAATTATTTAAACAACTGTAATATCAATTTTCCTTTTGGAAATAACTTTTCTGTACTGGAGATAGTGTCAATTCTCCTTTCTGTATATCTTTGCCAATTATAACAGGAATACTTCACATGATGAAAAAACATCTATCCATATTGGCAGTTTATAACCCAAATTATAAGCCCAAATTCTTCTAGCTTTCGAAGATGTGTTGTAGTTTCAGAATATTACTGACTGAAACTTGCCCGATATTACAAAGTAGCCAGAGATAAACTTGCTCTAATATATTTTTTCTCAGCAAACGGCTTGTTACAATGTTGAGTCAGCAAGTAATGGCTACAAAGTATCAAAGGAGGCATATTACAAAGTCTCAAAACTTGTTGCTGATATCTAACTAGGGCATGCCTCACTTGAATTGCTGTTGTATCTGCTAATTTAGTGCAGCAAGAAGCACTTATCCGAAACTTGTAGCGTTATTCTTGTGTTCTTAGCTTAGACAAGTCAGTGCCGCACTCCACCGCCAGCGTTAACGTTTCGCTAAACGCTGCCTCAGGGCGGATTATGTAAGACTTATCTCTCAGCTTTCAAAAGTATCGGGCTTGATTATTAGATTATTAGAGCAAGTTTATGTCTGGCTACTTTGTAATATCAGGCAAGTTTCAGGAATCCCCTGAGTAAGCTCAAACAGAAGTTTATGGGACCATTCCTGATTAAAAAACAAATAAATCCAGTGGCATTCAGGCTTCATCTTCCAGACAATTTGCACATTTATCTGGTGTTCCAATTGATCCTTTGGCAGCCCTATAAACCTAATCCCTTTCCAGGAAGGCAGCCCCCTCTTCCAGCACCAGTCACAGGGAAAGGGCACCAAGAGGTCATTGTCCACCAGTTTCTGGATGCCAGAATTATTGGAGGACGTGTGGCCTGAAAAGGGTATGATCCTGAGGCTCTCGGTTGGAAACCAGCCAAAAATGCACATGCTAAAAAACTGGTGGCCAAATTTTACCAACAGTATCCAGAGAAGTCAAGATTGAGAGCTCCAGAAGGAGCTATTGGGAGGATTGGATATTGTCTCAGGGGCTGTGGGAATCAAACCTGCTTCTCTGGATGGTCAGGGCCAGGGGAACTCAATATATCTCAAGAAAGACAATGCCTTCTGTTGTATGGTGCCTCTAGTGTATCTTCTGGTGTCAGTTCTGTAGATGTTCAGAAGAAAAAACACATTCACCAAACTACAAGCACTATCTAGTAGTTCCAAGTACCCCTTATTATTCCGCTATCAAAATCCTAACTACTAGTCCCAACTCTGCTCGTTTTCTATGGTCCCCTTAGACTAGAGTCCATGATGTTTTGGCTGTAAGTACGGTCTATATTCAGATATAGGCAGGATAGCAAAGTTAACCAGATAAATTATTCAGCTAACTTTGGAGGTATATTCAGTCATGCAACCGTACTACTTAATATAGCTGGCTATCTTAATGTTAGCTGGCTATGGAGTTAGCTGGTTAACTTAGCCGGTTAACTCAGCTCCTCCCAGCTACACCCCTAACTTATTAGCCGCATAGAATTTAGCTGGATATATTCCCAAATATTCATTTAGCCAACTAACTTCTGAGGTAGCCAGCGAAATGCTTTTGAATATGGACCTTAAACATTTTTAGTTACAAAAACAGGTCTGTTCAAATTGAGATTATGAACAAGAGTTCAATCTAATAACAAAATGCCAGGGGCTTGTACTGCAAATTGGATAACCATGAACTTGTAAAATGACTCAGATTTTTAGGAAGTAAGCCAAAAAAGGCCTAGGAGCTCAGCTTTCAGTGAGGGTAAGGGAGTGTCATGGTAAAAACAACTAGCCAGGCTGGGTTTCAAAACCAGAGAGAAAGCTCTTTAATGGAGAACAGGATAGAATTCAATTAAAGTGCATGGAACCTGCTGTTTTAAAGTTTCATGCCTTTGTGAAAAAGAGAATCACATGACATGTCCTAGAAGGCAGCACAGACAAGTAAATCCCAAAGTATCAAAAGGTGGCATGTTTGTATTTGCTGTAAAGGGCTATTAAACTTTTTTCTTTTCTGTGCTCTGCCATCATCCAACCTTTACCCTACCCAAGTTTTATGACCATCTCCTCGACAATCCCATGTCCTGCCCTAGATTGTTGGACCCGGTCCAACGCGGAAGGGTTGGTTGAAGCTTCTGAGCTGAATGTATGATCTTTTATGTCGTAAAAATGTGTAACTTCCCCCTTCTCACTGGCTTTACTTCCCTATACACGACTGGGAAATGCACAATTCACCTGGCCACCAAGAAATGCTGCTATTTGCTACTGTCTCTTTTAAGATTGCAGTGCTCTTAACCCACCAGCTGGAGGCGGTGGAGAATAACTTGCTCAGTTCCTCCCTCCCTGGTGGGCTGCGCACACTAATTCTCCGACTGAGTTGCAGGAATCTGTTCTGGGTGTGAATCTGGCCCTCTGCATTTGGTCTGTTAATGGTTATGACTTATGCAATACAATAAAAATATTTTGTTTGCTCTCCACCATGATCCTGTAATAAGGTATTATAACTTGCCTGCTATTTTTATGGATCTCTTTTAGTTATCAGATTACAGCCTTGTGCAATTTTCTGAAGGAGGTTAGGAGAAGAGTAAGGCCAAGAAGCTGACAATAAAAAAATACCCTAAAAATAAAAAAGAGCAAGCAGATTCCCTCCAGGTATTTCTGGAAGACGGATATTCCCTTTTATTGTCATTTGAAACAGATTGTTCAAGAAATTACTATTGGAAACATTACAGTACATTCCAGCTGTGCAGAACTCATCATATGCAGTATAATCTTTACTGCGCATAATTTAGTGAAAGATGCACACTTCAGTACCAGACTGGCTCATATTTCCTCCCTGTACAGACTGGAATTATTGATCTACGGAAAAAGTAAAGATTATCTTTTGCAGGGGCAGTGTTTTATTTTTTGTTTAGAACGTGCATTAGTCACAGAGCCAAGCAATAGGCTTTTCAGTGGCTGAAAAGGAGTTTTGAAAGCTCTCCCTTCAGGTTAGTCAGAGGGACGCTCCTGCGCTGCAGCTGCAACCTGGGAAATCCTAAGACCCCACTGGTGTTGTATGGTATTAGAGAAACCTTGTGAAAAATGATTTCGAAGATCTCACAGCCACTGCGAAAAATTGAAGCCAGGCGAGTGAACAGTAGGGTCGGAGATTAGGGACTGGTTTCTAAGTTTTGATTACCAAGGGTTTCCACAGGGCAGCTATCTCAGCATTAGAAAAAAAAACCCAATATGGTGTTGTGTATATGTGTGGAGGAGTAGCCCTAGCCTAGTGGTTGGAGCAGTGGGCTATAAACCAGGAGATCAGGGTTTGAGTCCTGCTGTCGCTCCTTGTGACCTTGGGCAAGTCACTTTACCCTCCATTGCCTCAGGTACAAACTTAGGGGGTCATTTATCAAAATGTGCTAAGGTGTTTTTGCATGTGAAAAGCCCTGTTAATGCATGCGATAGGCCTTTAATACATGAGATAGCACCATATCATAAGTCGTGCGATAGCTTGTGTTATGGGGTGGTAAGGTATTAGTGCATTGTCTCCTGAGAGAGAGAGAGACACTAGCCATAATGTCCTCTCCCTAGATAGATATTTATATCTCTATGGGAGTCCCACCTAATAACTCGAGGTAGGGGTTAGGGGCCACTTTGACATTCAATGTGAGACGTACGAACAGAACAGTGGTCTCTTGTGAAGATTTGATGGCCTTCGGAGTGAGGAAACTCACCCAAAGATGAGATTTGTGCAATGTTCTCTCCACCTAGCTTGATGTTACCCAGGTAGAGAGTCCATCTAGCTAGGTTGAGAGAACCTTGCACAAATCTCATCTTGGAGTGAGTTTTCTCACTCGAAGGTCATCAAATCTTCACAAGAGACCACTGTTCTGTTCGTATGTCTCATGTTCAATGTCAAAGTGGCCCCCTATACTAATACCTAAACCTCACCTCGAGTTACTAGGTGGGCCTCCCATAGGGATACAAATTCCTATCTAGGGAGAGGACATTATGGATAGTCTCTCTCTCTCTCTCTGTTATATGCAGGAAATACATCAGGTCTGGCACTTATCACAAAGTCTGAAAACATTATTGCAATTTGTGCTAACTTAGCTTTTCACATAGGTAATTAGTGCAAATTGCAATAAACTGTCTATTAGCATAAACCACACCCCTTTTGCTATCGCATGCGATACTTATCGCATTTTGATAAATCCAGGCCTTAGATTATAAGCCTCCTGGGGATAAGGAAATACCTACAGTACCTGAATGTAATCCACTTTGAAGTGCTGTAAAAAGTGGAATAAAAATCTAAATATATAGAGAAACTATAGCTTATTCTTTTATCATTAGCAAATGTAGTAATCTGTCTTGGTATGCGAGCTGTTTAAGGATTTTTAAGTTATCTGTTATGATTTTACAGAAATAGATTTATCTAGCATATTGGTTCACAATCCAGTTCTCAGGGCACACCCAGCCAGTTAGGTTTTCAGGATATCCACAAGTGTTATGCATGAGCGAGATCTGCATATGATGGAGGCAGTGCGTGCAAATCTATCACATGCATGCTCATTGCACACAAATTAATTTTTAGTGTACATTCACTAAAAAATGTTAAAAGAGCACACTAAAACAGTACTTAGCAGGCAGTACACTACATTTCTTTGTGCACCAACTAAAATGCAGTGTCCATAGTATGCACACATTATTAACATGCACGATGACCCAACAGTATAGGGGTTGATAATCAAAATATTTATTCAGCTAAAATCTAGTTTTACCTGGGTAAATCGACCTAGTTAAAAATGTGCCCCTTTTAACTGGCTAAATTTCTGCAAGTTAAAATTGCAGAGTAGATTGGAAACATCCCTGGGCAGACTTTAAAATTTAGATGGCTAACTGATATTCAGCTATAACTAGCTACATTTTACTGGATAACCCTAGCTGCCAAAATGGCAGTCAAATTTATCTGTTTAAATTCTGAGCGGGTAGATGGAGCAAGACATTTATCCACACAAATAGCTAGAAAAATGCAGCTGAATATCTGTTTGTAAAGACACATAGGAATATTTAATCAGTTATCTTACCCCCTCATCAAGATTTAGAATATCAATCCCAGAGCATCAGCATGCAATAAGCACTAAATAACTTGTTGATGCTACTTAAATTAGAAGTGCACGCTAAACTGTACATTCATGGCCCTCTTCCTAAAGGCTCAGTGCCCTTGCTGCAAACCTGTATAAAAATAATCACTGCAGTATCTGGATCCCAAGAGATGAAAGAAGAGAAGGAACTTCCAGGAGAGGGAAAAACCACAGCAAAAGCATGTGCTTCAGAGGTTCTCCAAGGAGAAAGAGAATGTAGAAGGAGGAAAGTGTAAAGTAGTCAGAGAGAGAGGCTATGCCACGCATATATCCAGGATGACTGACCTATACCATCACATGCTATCCAGCTAGGAAACTCTACAAGGGGGAGAAGGACTGGCATCAGACGCCTCAGTGAGCTATGGCACATCCATCCCACTGACACCAGGTAGGGTTCCAGAGGGAACCTGCATCTCTGAGCACCCTGTAATACTGGAGCCAGGACTATCTTAGCTTTTGTGGTTCCCTGTTCAGAAAATCTGAAGATATATGGGGCGATGAAGGTAGGGAGCCCTCTGGAGAATCAAGAAGCAAGTGGAGGTATCTTCTGAAGCAATGCCAGCTCTAGTTGGAGCTGCCATGGCCAGATGGCAAAGTTTCTGTGAAAAAAAGATCTTTGGTGAAACAAACAAACAAAAAAAAAATGTTGTTCTGGATCAAGATTCAGACTACTTGCAATAGTGTTTGGGCTGACGAACCAAGTCAAGGACATCAATGATCATCATACTCGTGCCATTCAGTAGGAACTTGTGGAATGGCCCTTTGTCAGAGACAGAAAAGCCATGTGACGTGTACAGCAATGCTTGCCCTTGTCATATGTTTGTTAATCTTTTGTTTCAAGATATTTTTGTGGTGGATTTTCGTAGGTAGGTTTAAAGAGTGTGTTTCTATATTTTTCTTTGCCAAAGAGAAGTGCGAAAAGATGCGTTATAGCTCAGGGGCTTGTAGGAAAACGTTTATAGTGTCATTTCTTGTACATCACCTCCATCTTTCAGCCACACTGCTTGCTAGCAGCTGAGCCCTTTAAATAGCCTGCATGCTATAATGTTAACACCTAGTCTGAGGTCCGTGTTCAATTTTAGGCGTTAGTGAGTACATGCTAAATAGCATATGGAGGACAGCATACCATGCTATTCCTGCATGCCTGTTAAAGCCTAATTAGCATCTGACAATCCTTTATTAGCAAACATATATGCACTAATGTCTTCTGGGATCGGTTTAGCAGGCAAACAGGGAGGACAAATTTGAAAGCTGATTTCCGTAGGCAATATACGTTTTGCTCATATACAGTAAATCAGCTTTCTGAAAATTCCCTGCCCTCAATACAGTTAAAAATACACAAGTCGTTCTACAACATACATCATTGTATGTGGATTGGCAGGAGGCAGGTTACAAGAGGAAAATAACATGCACAAATTGCATTTTAAAATCTATGAAGTGAACTTTCAAAGGAGTTTCACACGTTAATATAGCATATAGTCGATTAAGTAGCTTGCACACGCGGATATGCTATTTTATAAACCCCAAGAGTATGTATGCACTTGTGATATGATGCATACATTTTACCAGGGGGAATGGGAGCCGCTTAGGGGTGTTCTGGGATGGGACTCTGAAGCACATGACCAGGTTGCTGTTTTGTAAGAGGAATAATACGCGTATACATTCTTGAGCTTAACCAAACACTTTTACAGCCATTAATAGGCTTGCGCGAGTGAAATCGGACTTGTCTTTTGTCTGCAGTTTTTGGGTGGGAGGTCTGGGTGAACTGGTGGTGGCGCACAGCGAGGTGCCAGAGGGTCTAAGTGAACTGGAGAAGGACCAGGTGAACTGGTGGAGGTATCGTAGTCTAAGTATGCATGCAAGCATTTTCAAAATACTTAATATAACACCTCCCTCCATATTTACATCAAACATATATATTTTTATACACCTAAAATATAGGCACGTACATTTATAAAATAGGTAGAGGACGTAAAGGTTTTTTAGCATTGTAAATATTTGTGTTTTGGGATGGAAATGCATGGTATTTTATAAACTGCAGCACTTGCCACACACCTTACAAAGTACTGCATAATTCTCTACACCTCCATGTTTATGCGCAAATTGTATACCACAGACAGTTCTGAAAATTGGGCTCCCTATACCTTATCTTCCTTTACAATTTTTGCCTGCACTCAAAGCAAGTGGAAAATACTGTGTGTAGTGTATACTCATGGCAATAATCAAATCAAAATTATGCACCTAATTTTTTCTCTTTGATTATTGGTTGAAATCCCTCCCACTTCGCCCTGGGTAAAAAGCTTCTGAAGTTTTTTGGTTTTTTTTTTTTAAATATGGGCAGTTTGATTATTGCCCCCTCAGGCCTTGGTGTACAGCACACTTGTACACCTGCATGCTAAACGAATAGCCATACCGTGTGCACTAACGTTTCGTGAATAGGCCCTATATATTTGTAGAGATAAAGGTAAAGATGATTATGATCCTTTTGATTTTTTTTTGTTTTTTTTACTCACAAATTACGTTTTCATTAGGGCTTCTTAATACCATGATTATTCACATAGCAGCAGATCACTTAAAAGAGATCCTCCATGGAGCCAGAGACAACTTGAAAAGGGCTGCAATATGCAATTAAAAATATCAAGCTGATCACAATGAACATTTTAAAAGATAGGAGGAAATTATATAAGATTGCCCAGATTTTCAATTACTATGGCTGGAACCTTATTAATGTTTTCTTTTATTCTGCAAAATAAAAAAAAAAAAAAGATGAAAACCTATATTTGAACCTTAGCTTCGTTGCTGAAAAATATTAGCAGACATTCATCTCTTCCCCTCTCCAGCAATGGAAGCAGTGTGTGTGTGTGTGTGTGTGTGTGCCCGGCCGACGTCACCGGTTCTAATACTGCAGCCACAATAAAACTTGTCTGGCAGGGGCAGAGAAACACAGACATGTTTAGCTTGCAATGATTGACTTGCCTGGCCGTAGCTCTGAAAAGATTAAAGTCAGTTGAACGGTCTGTACATTTTGGGCCTGATTTTCAAATTGCTTTACCCTCTTTTGTGCACGTAAATCACGCATTGAAAATGAAATAGCGAAGGGGGGTGGGTGTGTGCGCGGGCGGGTAAAGGTACGCACGAAACCTGGTTGGCGCGTACTTTCCCCACCCCCCCGCACTGAAAGAAGTGTTCCGGGAGAGGGGGAAGAATTTTCGATTTTCGAAAGTGTGCACGCAGGTGTCCATGCTCGGCGCAGAGCGTATCTTTCTGCGCCTATCTCCATGCGCGTATCGGAGAAACCCGCAAAATTTCAAAGCAGACAGATGCATCCAAGTCCAGTTTAAAAACCTGGGCTCGGGTCTGTGAGGGTAAAGTAGCCACGGCCTTCCCCAGCACGGGCCGTTTCAAAATTACCCATCTCTGCAGCCACTATTTACATGTGGATGGAGGGGGCCACACTTGGGGCAGTTTTCAAAGGAATTTGCCCAGGTAACTAGGCAGTTAGCTAGTAAATTCCCTGAGCTCAAAACGTTCCCTCTCCTCAGAAGTGAAAAAGGAGAAGTGTGGGAGGACAGAGCTGGAAAGGCGTGGAAGTCCCCGTTTATCACGCAGCGACAGTTCGCAGTGACATGCATCGTGCCGCGATCTTGTACTGGGCCCCGCATCCCTCCAACCCACCTGGCACTCTGCAGCCCCTCTCCATATCCACATTACCAGCCCATAGCAACTGTTACTTAACAAGCGGCCAGCCATCGCCCAAATTCCCCTCGGAGACATCGGCTCCAAGCGACGAACGGGCAAGGATGAAGGAATCATGGCAGCTCCCTGGGGAGGGGTCGTAGTTTAATAAAAAAAAAACCTGCACCCATGCGATGCAGCAGGAATACGGACGCCTGAGAGATTGGAACCGGGAGAATCCAAGTGGTGCTACTGACACCTTTCCTTATACCGGGAAAGTAGCTGGAGTGGGACCTTCTCACAGCTGAGGAGGGTTTCCTGTCCAGTGAAGGAGACGGAGTCTCAAGGGAGGGGGGACGCAGTACTTCCAGGAAGGAGAATGGGTTCTGCAGCTTGCAAGAGGGACAACCCTGAGGGACGTGAAGAGAAGAGCATAGCAAAGACCAGACGGGCTTGGAATTCCTTCAGTTACTGTGAGAAAAAGTTGGAAAAAGTGCTTATTGAGAAGAGAGCTGGTCCTTGGTGGGAGTTTGGAAGGAAAAAAAGCCTAGAGAGTTGCTGGTTGGGAAAACGAGTCCGCCAGGAGCTGCCGTGATGCAGGAGAGGAGCTGCCCCAAAGCTGGAACTCGGAAGGGTCCAAGAAGAACCGACCCACTCGGGAGGGCAGCGGTGATTTCTGCTAAACATGACTGCGATTTGTTTTTGGGCTGCTTTGGATTTCTGTTTACCATTGAACGCACTAATAATTATTAGCGTGTCACTAACTGGACTTTATTTTACCTGCCATTCAGTACAAGTAAAGCTTTCATTTCTGAACAACAGTCTGTGCGGTTCTTGTGCCTGCTTTGTTTACTGGGCTGACGTGCAGAAGAGCCCCGGGAAGCAGAAGCCCTACGGGCCTTGCTGAAGAGGCTTCTTTCTCTCCTGTGCACGAACTCCCAGAGGTCATGGGGCCTGCTTAAGCCATCAGCCTCCTCTTGACCCCCCTGGTGCCAAGGACTGGGCTACACTTAGATTTATATTTATTTAACAACTTTAAATTCTGCTGCACCTCAAATCTCAGTGGATTACAGTAGAACATAAATAATAAAATAACAATCAGACGGAGCCAACTAACAAACAATAAACAACATCTTAATTCTTACATTATAAAAGCAAATTGCATGTTAGATTAGAATTGTTTAATTTTGTTTGCTATTAGCTGCTTTGAGTAGAATTTTTTTATACCGGAAAAGTGGGATATGAATCAGAATTGAATTGTGTTGCATTATGGAGGCATTCCTGGGAACGTATTGGAGGAGGAGGAGGAGAAGAATAGCGCACATAGATTGCATTTTCAAGTCTACACTTGTTTTCCCTGGGAAAAGTACCTGTCCAAAAACGGAGGTGCAAAAGTCGGTGGGTGCTTGGTACCTGTGGCAAGCTTCAGGACTTTTCTTTAAAACCTTGGTGCACAGTTCACAGGTAAAATGTATTCAGTCAGCACAGTCTGAAAATTGCTCCCTACGGATGCTCGTTTGGCTGTAAAAGATTTGACGAAAAGATTCCAGATGAAATAAATGTGTATTTTTTTGCAATGTATTTGATGCGCTTTGTGTGCACGGAGAAATCCACGCCCCCTACGTTGAGCACACAGTAAACACCTGTAGAAAAATCGCTGAATCAGCATGAGTTAGACGTTGGGGGCAGTGAGGCTAATCTTCAAGACGTCAACCTAGGTTACTTCTTTTGAATTCAGATGGTTTATGAATGATGGTCAGGTGCTAAGGCTGAAGACTTAACAAACAGTTTTAATGCATTGCTCACACAATTCAAATTTATGCTAATTCCATTTTTCTGTATCTGACTCCCTTTATCTGAAATGGCTGACCCTTGCTTTCTTCTTATAGTCAAATTATTAAGCCAGAGCTTCCCAACCCAGGCGTGGTGACCCCCCAGGGCCAGTCAGAGTTTCAGGATATCCACAACCAATATGCACGAGGTAAGTTTTCATCTGATGGCTCTCCAAGCTGAGTGGCCGTGAAGTCCCCAGCACTGGGTTGGGAAGCCTTGCTTTAAACCCGCACCACGTTCAGAGGTTAATGTTCAGAGGGGCTTGGCCCCCTACATTCAGGACACAACTGGACAAACCGCCAGTTTTGAATCTCCCGCCCTAATGAAAGGCTAAGCTTCAGCCCGGTAAATCATTACTTGCCTGAAACCCCAGCCAGACACAAAAGAGGGAGCACGTTCCCAGGAGGGTGGTTTAAGTTTGCCCGGCTAAGACTGAATATCAGCGCTAGCTGGGTAAAGTTATCAAGCTTAGCTGTGATTGGAAAGAAATCCAGGCCTAACGTTAGCTGAATAAATGACCCCCTCCCCCAGCAGAAACAAAACAGGAGGCGGAGCAGCAACCAAGCTCCCCCCCCCCTACAAACCCAATACACTGCCCCCCTCCCCCATGTCCCCAGCCAATAAAAGTAGCAGACTGAGGAGGGTCCTCCCCACATCATTAAAATAAAGTTTATAGTGGAGCCAGGGCAAGTTTATCTGTAGATAAATTAATTGGTTTTTTCTTGAATCCCCTAACACTGTCAACTACAGCACGGAACTCAAGTTCTGAATGGGGGATTGGACCTTTTATTGACAGCAGTCAGTGAGGGGACCAATCAATGTAGAGCAAAGCGAATAGATTAATAGTAAATGCCAGTAGGGCTGACATCTGTACAGGGAAAAGCTTCTCCTCATCCAGCTGGCTTAGGCAGGGGTAGGGGTGGGAGAGTCGGGGTGGTTGGGAGGGGGGGGGTGTGGATTTGAGGCAGCGAGAGGGGGAGGGGGCCAGCTTGGCCAGCTACAATCTTTATTTTCTTGGGATCGGGAGAGGGCTGGTACAATTTTTTTTTTTTTAAATGTGAAATTAAATGAGATAATAACACAAAAAATGTTTCCATGCACCCCCCCCCCCCCCCCCCCCACTAATATCAGGTAATAGGATATTGCCCGCATGGGAACATGCAGAGGAGAGAAATACCCCATCGCAGTTGTGAGGCAAGAGGTGAGTGTATTCTGGTACAAAAGAATGCTTTCCTAGTTAAAAACAAAAAAAAGAAAGTATCGCGCTCCTTCTCGGCAGGTAGTAACTCAGCTTTCCAAGATAATATTTAGTTTTCAGCAGATGAAGAAGTGGGAAGAAGCTCAGCAGTGGCAGGACCAGCAGTCGGCCGGGGTTTGGTTTTCATTTTTCAGTCAGTGACTGGGAAGAGCAGGCCCCGTCCCCGAATGTTGTGGGAACCCAGCTGAGAACATGAGTTATGCTCTGAAGCAAAGATCACAGACGGTGGGAGCTGACGGACGCCTTCCCCGCTCGCAGCAGGCGCAGGATTCTCTCCCGGCGCTCACCCAGCCCCCCCCCCCCCCCCCCCCCCCCTCCTCGGGTTTCTGGGCTGCCAGGCCGAGGGCTCGTCCAAAAACGCACAAATAGCTCGATGAAACCGAAGACCCGACGAGGTCTCTTCGGGGCGTAGGGGTTTCCGAGCGTAAGCCAGGATGAGTTTGAAGTTGCAGGTTCTCTTTCTGGAAACAGATTGGCATGCGGAGAGCGTTTTGTACGTTCAAGAAAAATATGCTAAAACTATCCAACGTAACGAATCCTTCTGACTTTGTTCATAGCATGTTGAGGAGGACTGATAGCTAGACAGACAGACAGACAGATAGAATTGCCCAATATTTTCAGGCAGTCCGATTGGTCAAAGGGCATGGAACAGGAAGGAGGCGGCCAATCAGACGCCTTTCTGCTCTGGCTGAGAGAGGAGTCGGGCGCAGCTGGGAAACATGTTTTGGGGGGAAAACTTCTCTTTTCCTCTGGCTCTACCATTTTTTCTTTTCCACCTGTGGTTTTTCAACTGCCACACCAGTCTCCACCCCCCCCCCCCCTCCCCAAAACAAGCTATCTTGGGGTTTTTTTCTCTTCTCCCCCTCCCTCCCCCCTTGCAGCTGCTCCTCCCCAGGAACTGCTAACCGGCTGAACTCTGCTGCTGCTCCAAGAAACGAGCAGGTAAGCTCCCCCCTTTTTCTCTTACCTTCTGGGGCAGCTACTTGCCTCAGCAATGCCACGAAAAAGCAAGGAAGGGGGAACGGATATTTCTTCCTCCCCCCCCCCCCCCCGCCCCTATGCAGGACATTTTAAAAGCCACAGGGTTTTCACACAAGCCACATCAGCGTCAAGTGTAGGCCCAATAGTGGCAGGAACGCAGCCTCCCCCAGCTCTCAGCATCTGGCCACAGCAGCCAGAGACCTTGCAGGAGTCTGACCTATGACTTCCGCCCCAGGACAGACCAATACCACAAAGCCTATGACACTGTTTCCTTTCACCACCAATGCTGTGGGAGACCTAGTTCAGAGGGTCCCCCGCGTTAAGGGGTAAGATTTTTAAAAAGTACGCCCGCGCACCAGGCGCAAACAAGAGTACGCTGGATTTTAATAGATACGCGCGTAGCCTTTAAAATCCGGGGTCGGCGCGCGCAAGGCTGCCCAAAATCGGCAGCCTGCGCGGGCCGAGCCGCGCAGCCTGCCTCCATTCCCTCCGAGGCCGCTCCAAAATCAGAGCTGCCTCGGAGGGAACTTTCCACCCCCCCCCCCCCCCAGCCCTATCTAAACCCCCCCTACCTTTGTTAGAAAAGTTATGCCGGCCGGCCGGTGCGCGATTCCCCAGCCCGGGAGCGGTTTCGGAGGACTCGGCCACGCCCCTGAAATGCCCTGGGCCGGAACCATGCCCGCGGCCCCAATGATGTGGGGAGAGACATACTCCCCTATGTGGAAGCTGTTAAATGATAGACTCTTCTGGCACTTAGAGCCAGGGCACCATTTTAGTTTGTGGATTCCCCTTTTGCTCTTGTAGAGGCAGCATGTCCTGTGCTGTTCTCTGATCTTTCTGTTATTAACTTTTGTCTCTGAGGCATGTTATTTGGATGGGAGTTTCTTTCCACCTTCCCTGCCACCTTTTATTCTTTAAATTACTTTATTGAATTTGGAGTTCGTAGTAAATTGGGACTCAATTAAGTTTATTTACATTTGCTCTTCAATCTAATGGATGAGGTTCCCTTCAAGTAAGTTGAATATGTGATCTTCAGAATCCAAGGAGAAGAATGACTTCCAACCATCCTAAGGGGAGAAAGGAATTAGAGTGGACCCCAACCGGGCCTATGAACATCTGCAACAGATAAGGAGAAGAGGAGTTACAGATATTCTCATGATACTGGACAGGAGAGGAAGGAGAATGATTTGTGCCTTTCAGGTGCAATGATGAAACTAAGGAGTTCAAAGTAGAAAACTATGTAGAAGATAAGATGACTATGTAATATATATTCCATCAATTAATACTTTACCGACATTGGGAGGGAAGCTTTACCTTGCCTTATATCCAATGGGAGGGAAGTTGTAAATCAACTTAAAGCAATTTAATTTACTTAACATCTTGAACATGAGAGAGACTATGAGAAGTCCATAATTTAAAGAAGTAAATTAATTGGCTTTAACGTTGGATTTAAGAAAGACTGAAAGATGCCAAAAAATTACTAAAAGCACTTGTAACATCTGAAATGAGAATACATCAGCTGCAAAGAACTTTATTTCATCAATTGTATCTTATCAGTAAAGAGAAATGTTGGAAACCACCAAATAATTCTCATGTGTTTCGTTGAGTTGTGATTTAAATACTCATCCGTGCTGTTGTCATTAGTACTGTGTACAATACATAGATTTGGGACTTCAAACTAAGCGATGCGAAAGGCCTTGAAAGTAAGCCCCCCCCCCAGGAAACCCCGGAAATCACATCTTGTGGCGTGATAACAGTCTTCCACTTGGAATATAAATTTGAGATATGACTTCTGGAACTGTTATCCGGGTTCAATCATCACAGGGGTTACAGAACATAAATATAAGGATTTATTTTTGTGGATTTTAATTGGTCACTAAGGGTCATGTGTTCTGTTTTGATTTGAGAGTGTGATCAAAATTCAATTTAAATCTCCTGAAGCCAGATGTTTGCAAAGGTGTTATGGCATTATGAATAATCACTTTTTCTTTTTTATCTTCAGAATGATCTCCTGAAGCAGTCACTATCTGCCGGAACTTGGCCAATTTAGGAGTTGAAAAGCAATCTATATTTTTCATGTTTAAACAAAATTTAGAAATAGTCCCGTGAATCACTAGAATTTTGCCACATTAAGCAAAGTACGTTTTGAAAAGAAAATTTATTAGGATTAATTTTATTGTCAAGAGTTTTTGCACACTATTGGACATCTTGCAACTTTGCAGTGTTTGACAAACTGCACATAAGCATGATACATGGGAATTGTCCTGAGAGAAGGGTCCCTCCTGATGGAAATATGGCCCGTGGAGGGAGACTAAACCCTTTCTTCATGATTGAGTTCATCCAAATGAATGAAAAAAATAAAGCTTTCTTGGGACTCTTGAATCTCTTCTGGAATTATCTCTACTTTCTCCTCACAATTTTTGTTTCGCTGTCTGTGAAGAGTGGGGTCTTACTTATATCCAATTTTTTTTTCTTTGGCATCAACTCCAACGAAAGCCAATTCACCACTGAGGTTTTTCTCCTCAGCTGAAGCCCTTACAATCTAATGGTCACTGTAACTATGGCCTGTTTGTCAACAATTTAAATTATATTTTGTACCAGCACTTCTCATTGCTTAGTTCATGGAAAATTTTCTCCCTGCTCTCCCCTTTTGTTCTTGTTGTTTTGTTTTGTTTTCTAATCTTCTGTGGTTTCCAGGCTAACCCACCACATGCTCTGGACAAGTACTTTACTATCTGAGTGCTCTTTCATCAGGCCTGGGCAAAACCAGAAAAAAAGCTCATTACCACTTCCCAGAATTGCTCAGCATGTATTGATTAACCATGGTGCAAACTTCATAAACGGAGTCTGACCTCCACCATTTGTTTATAAACGTGAGCAATTCCAATTAAAAAAAAAAAAAAAAAAAGAAGAACATGGCTCTCTGCTGCAACATTAGCGAGTCCACCACCCATAAAACTCTTGAGTGAACGCACAAAGAAAACAGCGCGCTTCATTCTAGCACAGTATTATATTTGGCCTTCCATGATGCTATTGCCATCTCCAAAAATAATAAAGCTTGTTTGTATTTAATGCGTTGCTCTTTGGTCTCACACTGCGTTCATGCTTCTCCTCTTCTGCATTACCCAATCGCTCCAATGTTTTTTTCCCCCCTTTTATTCTGAATGTTACTGAATGGCAATTCTTTGGGGTCTTCTATGAGAAAGAGATCCAAGGTGTGTCAGCATGGGCAGTGCTTGAACGGAAATGCATGACACCCAACAAAACCAGAGGGACTTATCCAACACTTAACTGCTTGCATTAAGCCCCTCTTAGCCATGGACCATCATTCAAACTGTCAAGATTCAGAAAGATCCAAAGCGCCAGAGGGAAACGAGGTAGAGAAAAAAAAGTAGAAAAATAAAATAAAGACTGGAATGAGGAGTGTGCATGGAAAATCAGTTTGGTTCGTTGGCACTTTTAATTCATTCCATTCTGTTCATTTCTTTTGTTATGTAATTTCATTCACTTGCATTAAAGTCCATGAGGGAAGCAATGCATTCAATTATGAACTCTGGTTTTTCTCAGGGGTGGATTACAGGAAAATAGCAGCCTGGGGGATATTTTTCAAAACCAGCCCCCAGGGCATCTGCTGGACTCCCATGTGCATTTTCCTTGAGGCATGTGTTTCAACAGTTCCCAAGCCTGACCCTTCATAGGTACATCATGTGACCTGGAGACTGGCAGAATTCAGCCAAAAAAATCTCCAACATAAATTTCACATTTTTCCTAAATAACTAAATAGTAGAACTCACCCTAGACCAGGGGTTAACAAACACATCGGCATGCCCTCTTCCATCCATGAAATCGGTTGCCATCTGCCTCCAAGTCTGGTTACATCTCTCATAATTGTAACTTGGATTCCTGGCCTGGTATTAAAGTCTCTTGTCAACCAATCAGCTCTTGAACCACTTGCCAAATAATGTGACAACCACACTGCCAGCTAGTGACAGACCCAAACATCCACACATACTCTTTCACAAACTCACTTTGTGTCCAAGAAAGGGTGTGTGTGGGTGTGTCTCTTTGACACAAAGACACTCACACATACACTCTTGCTCTCAGTGTATGGGTGTGTCATAGAGAATGTGTGTGCATGGGTTTATAGAGAATGTGTGTGTATGGGTTTCTTTCTGTGTCACAGAGAAAGATATACACATACACACACACATTCTGTCATTGTGCTGCTGCTCATATGCTCACACAGTGAGTGCCCCCACTCCAGTACTGTCACTGCATTATCTAAAAGGTTTCTTGTTGCTGCCAGCCCTTCCCTAGCCTGCAGCAGCCCTCTCCCTCTCCCATTCCCACTTCAAGAGACTCACTGGTTCCACAGCCAGCTGAACCTTTCAGGAGGAGCGTCCAGCCTACAGAAGCCTCCCCAACATTGCACAGGCACTTCCTCTGGGCTCACCCCATCCCTTTTTCTGACTGTAGCTTGCCTCCACTTCTCCATAACTCCCCCCTCCATTCCAGTATATTCCCATTGGCTGAGTCTGCAGAGTCTGCTGCTTTTGTGGTTCCCCCAGGTGGAGGGGCGGGGAGACCAGACTAATCTATGCTGTTCCTCCAGGGCTTAACAAGAAAAATGAAGCCTTGGTTGAGACTGGAGAGAGCCATAGGACCCAAAGTAGCAGAGCTCCAAAATTCTGCTTTCCTACATGGATCCAGTGCAACCAGGACTGGTGCAAGGGTTTTAGGTGTCATAGGTAAAGCTGACAGCCTTGTACCCCCAGCCCCTTGCTCCTCACATACAATAAAAAAAATGACGTATTTATAACAGTTTTTACATTTCAAAAAAGCCATTCAAAGTACCGTCTTATGAGGTAAAAGTATCACTAACTGCATGCACATTATATTTACATGCAGTGCTGAGGTGTCAACCATAAAACCCTGTAAAATAAAAAAATAAAGAGACATTTGGATCTCATATTGCATTAAGTCTATTGTAACACATGTTGGATGTGGGTTCGGCTGTCTGAAGGCCTTGGATAAACTGAAAGACAATTAAAATATAGTAAAACTCCAATACCAAAACAACGATAACAGCCAACGTTCAAACTGTGACAATCCTACCTATGAAAAGGCAGCACTACAAATATTACACCAGGCCCTAAAACACCAATTTGGAAACCAGAAAAGCTAAGCTACACAGAAACTACATGCTAGCAGAATACCATCACCTCTGTACACATGCAGAACACAGACAGACCCTCACCAAATATAGAATAAAGAGACCACAAGGTAGAAATAGAAATGTGCAGATAAAAACTGAATTGGAAACTGCAACAAGCTAGATCCTGTATACAGTGCAACAACGGAAAAAAAGAGAAACCTTGCCATTCCTCATATCATATCAAATCAAGAAATATAAATTAGCAATAGTAAAGCCAGACTAATAAAAAGAATATTTAAACTCATAAAACTTTAAAAAATTTCCCAAAAATCAATAAAATATTTTAAAACACCAGATAAATCAGATAACACCCAATGATTAAAACCAATAGAATTTTAAAAAATCCCCCACTTTCTATACTTTCCAGTCACTGAGATTGTTCTGGATTAGTGGAGGTGAGAGTGTGCACAAACTTTCTCTTTCTTCACATATATGCTGACACACATGCTCCCTCACACCCACTGACACATATACACACTCCCTCATGCCCACTGACACCTACACACACACACTCCCTCACACCCACTGACACCTACACACACACTCCCTTGCACCCACTGACACACATACACACTCCCTCATGCCCACTGACACCTACACACACACTCCCTTGCACCCAGATACCTACACACAGACACATACATTTGCTCCCTCGCACCCACTGACACACATACACACTCCCTCACGCCCACTGACACCTACACATACACGCTCCCTTGCACCCACTGACACACATACACACTCCCTCATGCCCACTGAAACCTAAACACACACTCTCCCTCGCACCCACTGACACACGCTCCCTCGCACCCACTGACACACACACTCCCTCTTTCCCACTGACATCTACACACGTACTCCCTTGCACCCACTGATATCTATACATTCATGCTCCCTTGCACTCACTGATACACACACACTCCCTCGGTCCCACTGACACCTACACCGACAGATCGAGGCTGATACATGGGGAGGGGCTCCAGCAAGGTTTGCTTTGAGGCAGCTGGGCTGGGATCCCCTCCAGTGGATGGGCTACTGCAGCGGGCTTGCTTTGTGGTGGTCCAAGCCATGATCCCTTCTGGTTCTTGGTGGTTAAGACAAAATTCCAGGGGCTCACTGAGCGCAAGACCCCATAGTTCCACTTGGACGGATATTAGAGGACTGGCTTCTGCCCGGCCGTGATTTTGTAAACATTATTGAACAGACTTGGTGCTTAATTAGACTCCCCAGTTAGGGATTCTAAGAAACGGCTGCAGCCTTTGCATCCAAATTGTGTGTCACATTTTCCTTGTGTGAAAATGGGGGAGCCCAGCGAGGCTGGGGTGGGGGCAGATAGGAGCCCATGGGTGTCCTGGCTGCTCGGTTATCTCTTCTCTCTTCCAGCGTCAGCTTGGTGCTTCATAAAATAGAAGTGAAATCAGGGCCAGTGCAATGGTATTACACACCCTCAGTGAACCTTCAGCTGTGTATCTCCTCTCCTCCAAAATTTTGCAAACTTAAGAACATAAAAAAATAAGAACATGCCATACTAGGTCAGACCAAGGATCCATCAAGCCCAGCATCCTGCTTCCAACAGTGGCCAATCCAGGCTACAAGTACCCAAACACCAAGAAGATCCCATGCTACTGATGCCAGTAATAGCAGAGGCCATTCCCTAAGTCAGCTTGATTAATAGCAGGTAATGAACTTCTCCTCCAAGAACTTATCCAAGAACTTTTTTAAACCCAGCTACACTAACTGCACTAACCACATCCCCTGGCAACAAATTCCAGAGTTTAATTGTGCGCTGAGTGAAAAAGAACTTTCTCAGATTAGTTTTAAATGTGCCACATGCTAACTTCATGGAGTGTCCCCTAGTCCTTCTATTATCCGAAACAGTAAATAATCGATTCACATTTACCTGTTCAAGACCTCTCATGATTTTAAACACCTCTATCATATCCCCCCTCAGCCATCTCTTCTCCAAGCTAAACAGTCCTAACCTCTTTAGTCTTTCCTCATAGGGGAGCTGTTCCATCCCCTTTATCATTTTGGTCGCCCTTCTCTGTACCTTCTCCATCGCAACTATATCTTTTTAGAGATGCGGCGACCAGAATTGTACACAGTATTCAAGGTGCGGTCTCACCATGGAGTGATACAGAGGCATTATGACATTTTCCGTTTTATTAACCATTCCCTTTCTAATAATTCCCAAGATTCTGTTTGCTTTTTTGACTGCCACAGAACACTGAGCCGACGATTTCAATGTATTATCCACTATGATGCCTAGATCTCTTTCTTGGGTGGTAGCTCCTAATATGGAACCTAACCTTGTGTAATTATAGCATGGGTTATTTTTCCCTATATGCATCACCTTGCACTTATCCACATTAAATTTCATCTGCCATTTTGATGCCCAATTTTCCAGTCTCACAAGGTCCTCTTGCAATTTATCACAATCTGCTTGTGATTTAACTGCTCTGAATAATTTTGTATCATCTGCAAATTTGATTACCTCACTCATTGTATTCCTTTCCAGATCATTTATAAATATATTGAAAAGCACAGGTCCCAGTACAGATCCCTGAGGTACTCCACTGCCCACCCTTTGTCAAATGCCTTCTGAAAATCCAAATATACTACATCTATTGGTTCACCTTTATCTAAATGTTTATTAACCCCTTCAAAAACGTGAAGCAGATTTGTGAGGCAAGACTTGCCTTGGGTAAAGCCATGCTGACTTTGTTCCATTAAACTATGTCTTTCTATATGTTCTGTGATTTTGATCTTTAGAACACTTTCCACTATTTTTCTTGGCACTGAAGTCAGGCTAACTGGTCTGTCGTTTCCCAGATCACCCCTGGAGTCCTTTTTAAATATTGGGGTTACATTAGCACCCTCCAGTCTTCAGGTACAATGGTGATTTTAATGATAGGTTACACATTTTTACTAATAGGTCTGAAATTTCATTTTTTAGTTCCTTCAGAACTCTGGGGTGTATACCATCTGGTCCAGGTGATTTACTACTCCTCAGTTTATCAATCAGGCCTACCACATCTTCTAGGTTCATCGTGATTTGATTCAGTCCATCTGAATCATTACCCATGAAAACCTTCTCTGATATGGTATCTCCCCAACATCCTCTTCAGTAAAAATCGAAGCAAAGAAATCATTTAATCTTTCCGCGATGGCCTTATCTTCTCTAAGTGCCCCTTTAACCCCCTCGATCATCTAACAGTCCAACTGACTCCCTCACAGGCTTTCTGCTTTGGATATATTTTAAAAAGTTTTTACTGTGAGTTTTTGCCTCTATGGCCAACTTATTTTCAAATTCTCTCTTAGCTTGTCTAATGCTTTATCCTATTTTCTTCTGTTGGATCTTTCTTCCAATTTTTGAATGAAGATCTTTTGGCTAAAATAGCCTCTTTCACCTCACCTTTTATCCATGCCAGTAATTGTTTTGCCTTCCTTCCATCCAGACTGTGCTTCTAGGATTGTATTTTTTAACAGTATCCACGCCTCTTGCACACTTTTTACCTTTGTAGCTGCTCCTTTCAGTTTTTTTGTAACTATTTTTCTCATTTTTATCAAAGTTTCCCTTTTGAAAGTTTAGCACTAGAGCCATGGATTTACATACTGTCCCCCTTCCAGTCATTAATTCAAATGTGATCATATTTTGATCACTATTGCCAAGCAGCCCCACCACCGTTACCTCTCTCACCAAATCCTGTGCTCCACTGAGAATTAACAATCAGGATAACCCCCACCATCACCCCTCCCAAAACAATCCTATAAAAACACATAATTCTCCACAGCAGAACTTCCCAGGGGTAGATTCCCACTGCAGTATCCTCCAGATCAGCTACTTAAATGTATAGCTCAAAAGGGAAGTCTTTATTCCTTCCACTCAAAAGGACTGCATGAGGCTTAAACTCAGTTCTCAGAAGGCTTTGCATTCCCTGCCCCCAGCACAGCTGCTCACCACCCACTTGCAGGATAATCAGGCTGTAAGTTTCCTCTCTCCTTGCTTGCTCATTGCAGCCAGGGCCTGCTCCTCCCCACACAGTCCTCTTTTCCCTCTCAGTCCTATTAAAGCCTTTTACCTCGTAGCTGGAGAAGCACTGTTCAGCTCCCCTCTCCTCACTAGTCTTCCTCCTTTTTGTGGCTCCTCCTCCCTAATTAGCTCAGCACCTGATCCCAGGCTCTCCTGACTTTCTTCTCTCTCTGCTGCTTCCCTGGGATCTCCGGGAGTTGTCATTTTTCCCTCCCTCAGCCCTTCTCATTTTCACCCTTGATTCCTTTAGAGCATTATTCCTGTCTGACTTAGAGACGGTTGGTCACATTGTCTTGTCCATCTGTGACCACCAAGTGGCATCTGGAACGGTGGCAGCTTCACAGCAAAGCACGTAGGCACACAAACACACACGCGCGCATACACAGGCACACACAGAAACACATGCACCAGCACAAACACACACAGACAGGCATAAGCATTCAGACAAACACATGCAGGCACACACACACTAGGCACAGGCACAAACACACACGAAGGCACACACACACACACACATAAGTACAAGCACAGGTACCCCCACACACACAGGCAGAGGAAGGCACAGGCACCCATACAGATATAGGCAGGCAGCAACACACACACATAGGTACAAGCACACACATACACACACATATTACAGGCACAGGCTTGCATATGCACGCACAGATGCACACATGCATAAAGAGGCTCTTATAGATCAGACTACCCGAGCAGTCCCGGGCACATTTCACTATATATAGAGAGAGATGCAATATATGCACACATGCATTATATAACTATGTTCAGAAATCATGTCAGTGTCTGATGAATGTGTCAGCTATCATTTTGGGTGGAAGATTGGAAGAGAAATCAAGAAATACATTTTCTGGATGTGCACAGAAAACAATTTCAGTTTGGTTCATTCGGCTCAGTAATTTGTTTCTTTTGGGCCCAAAAAATTAATTTGTTTATTCATGTCATTCAGTCATTTGTTTTGCATTATGGTCAATGGAGAAAGCAATGGTTTCTATCAAAGTTTAGTGAAATTGTAGGCAGATACCAGCAGCAGAGGGCAAAGCTCTCCAAGACACCAAAGTACAGAAAAGTGGCACAAAAGTGGCATGAATAGGCCAAGACACCACGAGAGCAGCAGAGCAACTCAAACAGAGGCTACAAAACAGGGGGACAAGTCACCAGCAACCATGGCATGAGCATGTCAGCTCACCAAAGTAAGAGCAAAGCAGCATCAGCAGTAACAGTAATATCCCGAGGCTCCAAAACAGGGAGACATGGCATCAGCAACCATGGCATGAGCATGAAATCACACCAAAGTAAGAGCAAAGCAGCATCAGCAGTGGCAAGAACACCCCAAGGCACTGATAGAGGATCAAAACCACATATTAGGAGCTACCACCCAGGAAACAGACCTGAGCATCATAGTGCATAACACATTGAAATCGTCGGTTCAGTGAGCTGCGGCAGTCAAAAAAGCAAACAGAATGTTGGGAATTATTAGAAAGGGAATGGTTAATAAAACGGAAAATGTCATAATGCCTCTGTATCGCTCCATGATGAGACTGCACCTTGAATACTGTGTACAATTCTGGTCACCACATCTCAAAAAAGATATAATTGCGATGGAGAAGGTACAGAGAAGGGCAACCAAAATGATAAAGGGGATGGAACAGCTCCCCTATGAGGAAAGGCGAAAGAGATTAAACTGTAATGTTTCCTCTCACACAGTGACAGGATGATAAAAAGCAACAGCCAAGCCCACCTTACTTTAAATGTATCCTTTCTCTCTTTTCTAAATTGCTTTTAAAACTTTTTCTTTGGCTCTGAGAAAGAGCTTCAGAATCATTAACTCTCTTTCTGAAATCCAGTAGAGAAATACGGGAATAAAATGTGACTACACGGTTAAAATATGTACACCCTGGAGGAAAGGAGGAGCAGAGGTGATATGATACAGACTTTCAGATACTTGAAAGGTTTTAATGATCCAAAGGCAACGACAAATCTTTACCATAAGAAAAAAATCAGCAGAACCAGGGGTCACGATTTGAAGCTCCAGGGAGGAAGATTCAGAACCAATGTCAGGAAGTATTTCTTCACGGAGAGGGTGGTGGATGCCTGGAATGCCCTTCCGGAGGAAGTGGTGAAGACCAGAACTGTGAAGGACTTCAAAGGGGCGTGGGATAAACACTGTGGATCCATAAAGTCAAGAGGCCGCCAATGAAGAGTGGGTGACTCGCCAGAATGATGGCTACTGCCTGGAGACAATACCCTTAGTCAATAAACATACACATGGTTACTGTGACTCCAACATCACTCTAAGCTTCAACAGCAAGAGGAAATGTGGAAAAAAGGATTTGCACTCACAAAGACGGGAGTAGCTGGCTTGTTACGGTGGTTACTACCCCAAACCAAATATCCAAATTACTACCTCCACCTTCCTCTATTCCTGATGCCTTTCAACTAGCTTGATCACTCCATTCTTATACTTCACTTTCAATGCATATCCAGCATAGTTCTCTGCTTCAACAGCAGGGGGAAAGAAAAACTGTTACTTCACACATCCAGCAGAGCTCTCTGCTTAAACGACAGGGGAGAAGAAAAAAGGGTTCGCACTCACAAAGCGGGGAGTAGCTGGCTTGTTACGGCGGTTACTACCCCAAACCAAATGTACCTGATACTTCACTCTCGACGCATATCCAGCATGGCTCTCTACTTCAACGGCATGGGAGAAAGACTGATACATCACGAATTTCCAGCATAGCTCTCTGCTTCAACGGCAGGGGAAAAGAAAAACTGATACTTCACGCATATCCAGCATAACTTCAACGGCAGGGGAGAAGAAAAAAGGATTCACACTCACAAAGCGGGGAGTAGCTGGCTTGTCACGGCGGTTACTACCCCAAACCAAATGTGCCTGATACTTCACTTTCGATGCATATCCAGCATAGCTCTCTGCTTCAACGGCAGGGGAGAAGAAAAAAACTGATACCTCACGCATATCCAGCATAGCTCCCTGCTTCAACGGCAGGGGAGAAGATAAACAACCAATAAGGGCTATATAACATAATCTGGGTAAAAACAAATAAGCATGGGTGTAGCTTGCTTATTGCGGCGGTTACTACCCCTACTACCTCTACCTAATCAAGCTAGATATTTCACTTGGATGCAGCTCCATCACCGCTCTCTACATTAATGGCGGGGGTGGAAGGGAATTAGAACCAAGAGCTAAGAGAAACAGATAAGTATGGGAGAAGAAATGAGGGAAGCTTGCTGGGCAGACTGGATGGGCCATTTGGTCTTCTTCTGCCGTCATTTCTATGTTTCTATGTTTCTATATGTTTCTACATGTTGCCTTGAGTTTCAGGTTAAAAAAATGAGGAACTCGTTGTCAATCCATGCAGGTGCCAGCTAGGATAGGCTAGGTTGACAAAATGTTCAACCTTGTCTGGCTTCAGTGGCTTGCTTTCATTATAAAAAAAAAAACAAACCCATCCTGCAGTTTTGCTTGCCCCATAGACTTTAATGCAAATGCAATAAAATATTTAACTGAATAACTTGTCTGCTCACCACTTGTCTGGCTTCATTTAGCTGAATAGCTTGCTAAATGCTGACTTTTGAATATTTCCACCACTTATTCGGCTCAATTTATTTTTTTATTTTGCATAGTGCTTTTATGGCTATGTTCTTTGAATATGGACACATAAGCTTAAAGTGATCTGGCTGAAGTTAACTGGATAATGTTATTTGTCAGTATTTAGTGGGACGTTTATCCCACTGAATATCCCAGATAACTTATCCTGCTAACTTCTCCATGTTCTGGATTTTTTACTATTGGCCTGCAAACATTTGTTACTGTTTATGTTTCTCTGCCTTAGAGATGCAAATTCCAAGTGATGTAACAACACAGCTGTACAGAGGCCACATGGATGGATGGATGCGAAGGGTTAACAGTTTTGGCATACTTTCTCCTAGGCTTGTTCTGAAATTGAGACCATTTAACCAAGCTTGCCCTTTTTCTCCTGAAGGTTAAGTTGTCTTAACAGGTGTTAATTTTGTGTTTTCTTATGGAGATCTGTCTGCTAAGGAGCAAACAAAAAAGTCAATTAGAGTGCAGGGCATTGCTTGTGGCTCCTGCTTGCACCCCCTCCCCAGCTACCTCTATCAGTCATGTTAAGCCATGGACTTATCCTTTCAAGCCTGCTTGAGAATCCCTAGACTTGTATCCTGAATCAGACGTCATGGGGAAATGTCCTGTCCTGGGCAAGGGCTTGGTGCTTGCTAACAGAGATGTGTCATCAGCTTTGACAATCTATGTAACAGGGGGCAGAGATTAACGGAGCCAAAGACTTGACGCGAATACTGTTGGTACGCAGTTAAACTGTCAGGAGGGCAAGAAATACACATATTTTATGCATTTAACATTTAGAGCTTTTTATCAGCAACTGTTTGCAGCTCACAGCTTCCCAGACAGGAAGCTGACCTGGCCGCCTAACATCAGTTGCAGGTCTGAAACTGAACTAGCTGTGCAATATCAAAAGTTTATTTATCATGTGTATGAAGGATTTCGAAATTGGAAATATATAGTGTCATACAGCATTGTCAGTGAGGTCCATAGGGAAAGAGAGGGAATTATTTTTTGTGGTCGCTCCTATAATGGCTCAACCAGTGCCTCTCTTCAGCATCATTGCTTTGGACTAGATGGTCCCTCTCAGCCTTGGCTCAGGGGCTTGCCACCGGGTCAGAAGGTGATCCTTCTACTGGACCTATCATCAGACTGTCAGCTGCCTGCGTGCTTACTGCTCACAGCTATTCTCTCATCAAAAGCCAAGCTGACTGTCTCAGGGTGCCCACTACAATTCCCAAATTCAGGCATGCTCTGTTTTCTTAGCATGGGATTGGAGTAGACTGTTGTGGGAATTTCGGCTTGGAAATGTGATAGGCAATCTGATGTGCACAATATAAACTGCCTTATAATTTTAATATTCTGTATATTTGAATGCTAGTTTGTGATAAGGGTCCTGGTCGCTAGTTTTGTCTTTGCAAAAATTCTAAGGCATGTCACCTAACCTTATGGTGATGTGTCATTACGACAGAGATTTGATAAGAGATTTGAGATCTTTCTTCAAATGAGAAGGAACTAGTAGGAGGAGCTTTCTTGGGTGGCCTTTGGAGCTGGGGCTAGAAGCCTGGGTTGGGGGAATTTCTCTCCTTCCCTGCAGCCGGCTGGCCAGTTTCAGAGAGGCCATGACTCCAGGCTCTCCCCTGCTAGACTCCTGGTCAGTGCCAGCGTGCTGTGCCTGGGAGGAATGACGTCAAGCAAGGAACTAGACCTCATGCCTTCACAGGGGAAGGATACGTGAGTAGTGATGATCACCCACCTCGTCTGAGGATCAATACTCTGCTACTAAAAGGGAGAAGCTAAGTGTAAAAGTGAAGGGAAAATCTGGAGGAAGAGTGTTGTATTGTTGCTGCTGTTGCTGTACGAAACCTCTGCACCCTGAGACAGCAGTGATATTTAGGACTTTTACGGCGATTGCTGGAAAGCCCAGATGTTGGAAAAGCTAAAAGTGTTGTTGCGCTAGGTCATCCTTTATCCCAAGGGGTGGGTGTGAGAAAGACCGCTGTCGGCCCGTGAAGGACGTTGAAGTGCAGGCAGAGGGGTCACAAAGGGGAAAGGAGGGTCCTGTGGTGCTTCCTCTGTCCAGCCTAGGACACGTAGCCCTCACCTCGGGGCCAGGCCCATTATACTATATTTTATGTTTTGAACCCACAGACACTGGTGCTCAGCTCACAAGTGGGCATCAGGCACCCTCTCATTTTAGGTGCCCCAATAGGGGGTGACATGTACTATAGCAAGCCGACCTCACAGGAAGTATCTTCAATCAGTACAGTCTAAGAGTCTGAGTCCTCATGTCCTTCCTGATATTTCCTGAAAATCTGGAGCAAAGAAAAAAAGCTATAGGGAGAAAGCACCCCCAAGAGTTTCTCAAGAAACGGGGCGCTCTTGCAGCAGCTGCGGTGTCAAACCTCGGGACGAATGGCCATGTTGAGATTTCGTCACGTCCCTCTTTTTTTTCTTTGCATGGCTCCATCATTTTTTCGCCCACATCCTGTAGGTCTGAGGGCCGGTGTTATGCAGACCCTTCCAGTCTGATGTCCAAGCCTTTCAGAGATTTACTGTAATCTGTAAGGCGATTCCGTAAGTGTCCCTAAATAAATAAATAAATAAATAAATAAACAAATAAATAAATAAATACTTTACTTTAAACTTGACTCAATCACAGCTACCAATGTTGGAGAAACAGAGATTTTCTTTACTGCTTTCCAGTCACTACTCTTGGAGCCGCTTCTTCTTAAATAATGGCCTGACAGAGTTGTCTCTTACAAATGCCACAAGAAATTTGGGATGGGGTGGGGGCGGGGAGGGTACTCCCATTCTCTTATTCACACATGGGATGTTCAAATGAATACGGTGGTCTGGGCTTGTGGCCAGGCTTGGCGCTGAGTGATTTCGGTCCTGGTGGGGGCTGAAGGGGCATTGCCCCATGTTTTCATCTTTACTGGGGAATAATGACTTTTCTCCTGCTGTGGAACATGAAAACATCTTCCCCAAACTGCTTCAAGCGTATAGGGCACCTGTACGGGGAGGACGAAACTGTTATCCAATCCTTTTCATCACTTCGAACGAAGTGTGAGCTACCAAAAGCACATTTCTTTGCTTTTGCACTTTTACAAGGTCAGCACTACTTGCATTCTCTAAAATGGTCCGATTGGGTTCCCAGGCCGGGGGCATTCTGAGATGCAGTCGTTTGGATGTGGACATTTCAGTTACACATATCCAACAGTGCTACACCTCTGTCCACAAGTTTTCTACTGCTATGTCCTCACGAGGAGAAAAGGTATAACAACAGTGCTACACCATTCACAGCTCCATGAAACGGAGCGATTCTCGCCTTTCTCTTAGATGTAAAATGGAGCACGACCCTTTGCGTCACACACTTCTGACATGTTCGGTTACGCAGACCTTTTGGACTAATGTGCTGACTATGTTGCAAAACTGAACAGGCAGGTTTTTACTCCTAAAGGGTGGGATTCTATTATTGGGGGGGGACTTTCCTGGAATTGGAGACATCTCTAACGATATGGAGAAATGTTTCCGCCTGGCTTTACTGGTGGCCCGAGAATGTCGCTTACTTAAAAGGATCGAAGGCACCCCACCTCCTCTGTCCCCGTGGCAGAACAAAATGTCTGAGTTTCTGCAAATGGAATGGGTAGATGCCAAAGTGTCTTCGTGACAAGTGGCAGATTCTTAGGTTGCAACATGGAAAGCATTCTTCTTTAATCAGCCTCAGCCGGACCTTCAGCAAAGCTTAACTGAATTGGGGTATTCGGTGGATTGGAGCAACTTCTCCCAAACAGAGGGTGCTGCACTATAGCTCTTAATGGATAACTACATTTTTTTCCCCCAATTTTCTGTTACTTATTCCCTCTCTTTGCTCTCCCAGCGAGGAGTCTGATATTTGGTAAGTAAGTATGGGTTGCTTGTGGACTGCAAATGTTATGAGGTTGGATGTCTTGTACTGTTCAGCCTGGAGGGGTGTGTGTGTGTGTGTGTGTGTGTTTGTGTGTGTGTGTGTGTGTGTGTGTGTGTGTGTGTGTAATGGCTGAGTGGTGGGATCTCCATTAAGATGTATTAAAATAATAAATGAATACGCAGGTTTGCATATTGCAAGGTGGCTGTGTAGTTTTTATGCCCTTTATGTATTTCTTGTACATTTGTGCTGTGTTTCTGCTGCCACTTATGTTTATGCTCTTGTCTGATGTTTGTTGTAATGTGCATCTTGCAGAATAAAAACTATTTAATTAAAAAAAAAAATACAAGCCCCAGAATTCCATTGGTTAATACCAACACGGGATCAGTCTGTTCTGAAAAATATGAAACCAGATGTAACCTAAAGAGTGGAACCTGCAAGGTAAGCAGTCAGCAGGCGGAGTACTTGAAACAGAAGGAAGGTTGGGTGAGGAGGAGAGGAATCTAATGGCAGGGAGATGGGTGGAGGGAAAGAGGAACCTGAAAGGTAAGAAGTGCAAATGATTCTTCAAGAAGCTTGAAGGGCAAATAGACCTTCTGTGCCTCTGCTCTCCTCACCCAGAAAGGTGGGACTCATAAAGCACTGTTCTCACCTGACACAAGGTGATTCATTGCTATTGCCTGCCTGTCACCTTACAATCTGTAAATTCTTGTAGTTCCCAGTTGGCCCATGTCCCAGCTGCTCTGCCCATGTCATTTTTCAGCACAGGCACAGTGGATGCAAGCTTGAAAGAGGGACAAAAGGCAGAGATGATTGAAAGCAGCAGTGCTAGCTAAAGACTTCTAAATGCCCTTGGTCTTGTTCCTAGGGTTCCTTTTTTGCCCAAATATATTCTAGTCCTAAGGTTATCTCATTTTTTGGAAATAAAAGGTTGTGCTTGTTGGTAGGACTTCACCCTCCCCAGCCCACCTCCGTTTCCAGCCCTCATTCCCTGGCCCCGCTCTTCAGCAGTGCAGGCTGAATATATGTATTTGTGCCTTCCAAGTGCAGATGTGACATCTATTGGAGTTCTTGATGAAGGTCTGCTGTGCTCAGCAGCCCTCTGTTTCTCTTAGCTGTGTAATAAATGAGAGTGTCCAAGTAGGAGACACTTTAATAAGCTTTAAACTCAGATAGGTCCTCAAATATTAACCAGAACTCAAATCAGAAGGGGGTAAGCTCCACGATTTTATTTGTTTTAGCTGCAACAGATGTGCTGCTATTCCTGATTCTCTGAACTCCTTCTTGTAATGATCTTGGGCACATTTTAGCAGAGACAAAGTGAAAATGGTTGTGTTTCCTGGACCCTAAGGAGGATGTACCCACCCTAATGAGGGAAACTGTCAGTCCAGCAATGGACCCTTTGCTTGTGCCTCAGGGCCTCCAGGCAAGAATTTTATCTTGTTTCTGTGACTCCCATGTGTCCATTAATCGAACTGCTTCCCTGACAGCTCGCATTAGAATTGCTTTGCTTTATTATTGTCTATCTTGCCTGGCCTCAGCTGTACTAACAAAGTCATATTGATGTCCCTGATTAATATAACCAATAGTTCCTGAAAAAAAAGCTTACTCGTGGGGTCTACTTTGTGGAGGAGTGCTGGGGAATCTTCTGGATTTAATTCACATGCATAATCACTCAGGGCCCTTTCTTTGCTTTGGCAACATCAGTAGATCTCAGGACGTCCCTGGGTATTGCACTTTGCAGCAATAATTGTCCTCTATACAATGCCTTGAAATCATCTGTTGAGTGACCAAGAGCATTGTAGAATAAATGTTAAGATATATCACCATAGTCATAACCTTCACTCACAGGCTTCTAGATCACTCGGGATGGCCGATTATTCCTTGGAGCCATTTGCAGCGTATCTGCAAAGAGAGAGCTCTGTTGAGTTGGCTGCTTTCATAAGTAGTTAGGGTTGCCATCTCGCCATAGCTTCTCGAAAAAAGCTGAGGCAGTCCTGCATTTTGTCCCAATGCATTCAGGGAGATGGAGTCCAATGTTTCTTAGGGGGACTCAGAACTACAACTCCGTGCATGCAATGAGGCAAAACTAGGACTATATCAGCATCTTCAGGTAGACCCAGGTGAAGTAGGGACACTATGTGTAGTGCTTTTCTCATGGCAAATAACCAGTTCTTCAGCCATCTGGGAAGGGTATACTTGTGGTTCAGTACTTTAATTACCAGCGCTGAGAGGGAAGAGCAGCTCACTACGCGTGCTTCCAGATGGGGGAAAGACTAATCCACACACTTCAGCAGTCCCCATTGTGCTGGGAATATTTTCTGGATACCTTCCTCTTTTGTAATACCTATTGAAGAAGAGAGAGTTTCTATAGAAATAAATGAATGTGTGGTAAGTATTACTTGGAATTGCTATGCTTTTATTGACAGTACCAAAAGTATTTTCCAAAGCTTAACTACACAGAAAGATATCTTTTCTTACGGAGGAGGGGAAGGAGGCACCCATGGGTGGTGCTTGTTATGTACGCTCTCTGAGGTGCGCAGTTTTGGAGGGAATGCTGCTGTACAGATTGCATACCTTGTGTTAAAATAAGTGTGATCAAAATGTCTTTAAAATCAAATCGACATGCATTCGGAGGAGCTAAATATTTACCACCCAAAGAGGTGGCAGAGTAAGTATGCGCTAAAAGTTGGGTTGATTGTGCTGGTTTATTTTTTTTCAGCTTCGCAAGATTTGGTTTTGCACCATATCTTCCCCAGCTGCTGGCAGACACTCCAGAACATCGCAGTGACTTGATCCTGTGCCACAGCACCACCAGTCCTCCCCACCCACCACCCCAGACAATGCAAGGTTGGGGGGAGTGGGGTGGAGGCTTGCAGCAAACTGGGCTGGTGTCAGAGTAACTTAAGGGCACAAGAATCCAAAAACAGGTAGAATGCATAGAGGGCCACTATGCACACATATAAGGCAGTATCTCCACCACCAGCTATATCACGTCTTCTGAGAAAAAGCGAGGGCTTGAAGACTGAACAGTAGCACAAAAATAGCTTTCTTTTCCAGAACTCTTCTTTGCTGCTCCCTAAGGGGCCTATCCCTGGTAGCCACAATAACCTGCGGGAAAAGGGGGTTTTCTATGGGACTAATAGAAGAATTATCTGCATGCGCTTTTCGGACTTTGTAGCTCATGTCGGAAGAAGAATCCTTCATGGTTTTGAAAGCACATGTGCCATAGCTTTGCTATGTTGCTCCAATTGAAAGCATCACAGCCTCCAGAGAACCTTGCTTGCTTTTGGGCAACATGTTGCAGTCTTCGTGAGACTATTTTAGGAAAATAACGCTTAAGCATGTGATATGAAATAGGCGAGGGAGGAGATGCAGAAGCCTACCCTGTCATCAGCAACCTGGATGCCACGCCGGAAGTGAGATTCTGAGAATGGTTAAGAATGAAAGGTCCCTTTGTATCTGCAGCCTTGATAAATCAGTCCCTTTCATGGGCAGACGTGTTAATCTTTCCAGTGTTGCTTTTTCAGAAAAGACAAACATGGCAGATAAATGTCGAGGGTCGACCATATCCCCTCCCATAGGAAGTCTCACCACATGGGCAGTTCTTTCAGTTAAAGCAAACAGGAACATTATACTTGCAGGGTAAATCATTCAGACTGAGGCTGCTGGTAGTGGATGGACAGTTTCTCCCTGTCGCACAGTGAACTGCTAACTGGTATCATGTTTTCCTTCCTACCACGGATTAGCAACCAGCCAAAAGGGTGACTTAATTTTAGTAATACACTGTTAATGTTCTTTTAGCTAACAATCACACAAGAGCTGTAATGGCCTACAAAGGCCCTCCAGGCAACTGTAGCAAAGAAATTTGAGTCTCTACAGGGATTTTAAACAGTACATTGACTTGTGCTGAATCTTATGGCCTTTATGGGTAAAGTAAGCATTAAAACTATTTCTATGAGATTGCATTGCAGTTGAAAATGACCTCCGGATCTTTGCAGACCATTGCCTATAATGGATTATTTTTACTTTTGTTAAATGACTGTCCTTGCAAGAGACCTGGCCAGAACCTACATCACTAAACATTTGTACGTATTTTTGTGGTTTAATGTAACCGAAACTTAATGGCACCTGTTAGAATGTACTATAGTACGCTTACTCCAGACTTACTTATGTGCCTACATGTAAACCGTTGCGATGGTATATAACTTAGCGACGGTATAGAAAAGACTTTAAATAAATAAATAAATAAATAAATAAATAAATAAATAAATAAATTCTGATCCCACCCGTTCTTTATTTCTTTAATTCTTAAGTGCCGGTCATGTTTGTGTGGGATGAATTCACATATAGGCCGATGCAATATAGGGCACTCGGCCGAGCTCATGGCTTTACACGCACTTGGATGCGCATTTTGGACATGCGTCCAAAACCCCTCATGCAATAAGGGGATTAGCACGTCCAAAACATACATCCAAACCAGCGTGTTGCTAATAGAGCTCATCACATGGAAATTCATGTTGCTGAGGCTATTAGCTATTAACCTCCGATGCAAAACATTGCCACGCAACCACAATGCCCCTTTTAACACTGCAAATTCAATGCCTGCTCGCTCAAGGACTGACAAAAAAACCCAAAAAAATCCTGCTTTCTGTGGTTCCTCATAGGGGGACTCAGAAAGCAGCAACCCCAAGATCTGGCCCAATCGGAACCCCTGCCGACAGTGAGTGAAGGAGTGAATACATTAATATTAAGTGTCAAGCACTTGATATTCATTTATTCACTCCTTCACTTCCTGCCGATTGGTCCATTCACTGTCACATTTCAGTGAAAAGGACCAATCAGGAAGAGCCCGGCCGGTGGTGGGGAGGGAGCTCTGGCCAGGCTGTTCTAGACACACAGCCACTTCTCCTGGGCACCCGATGCAGAGCCCTAGGGATGCACAAATTCTCCATTGCCCTTCCCTTTTAGCATGGCAGCTCATTTGCCTGGTGCATTGAGCACCCAGAAGAGGTGGATGTGCGCGCATTCAAAAATGCGTGCCCAGTTTGGATGAATGTTATTTATGCGCTGATAATTTCAAAATGTGCTACCTTTCAGATATTTTTTAAATTTATTGCACATGATGTGGCCATCATTGATGGGGGTCAATGTCTGTGGAAGCCTTGAGAGGGATATCGGCAAAGCAAAACTTGGTCTTTGCCTTTGGAAGACCAAAAAAAAATCTAAAAGAGAAAAAAATAAAGATTGAATTTAGGTCTGAAAAAAGATAATGCTGATTAGCTCCAGCCAAAAAAAATTGGAGTTCTCATCTAGGCAGTATTCCCCAATCGAGTCTGATTTAATGTTGAAATCTAAAAATGCTGTGTAGTCTTCCTGGATCTCCCAGGTTTGATCCAAACCGATCCTAGCTTTTGTGCCTGAAGCAGCCAAGAATTTTGTCTACGATTCCTCAAACCTGTCAAATCGGTCAATCCAGCTGTCTTGTTCTAGCATTTCCAATGAATTGAAACACTGCACGGAGCATATCCAGCAGTGCTATAAAAATGATAAGAAGTAGTGAAACAGGGCTGATTTATCGAAGAGTGAAATATTGCACCTGTTTAAGATCATACTCATTGCTCCTTAAATCAGGGGCATTTTCACCAAGAACTGGCCATGCAAAGCTATTGCCCCTAAAAGGAATATCTGTATAGTGAACTTACACCTACAAGCAAAGAAAATATGATAAAATTAATTGCCATTTGGACACCCAGTCTTCCAGTCCTGCAAGGTCCTCTTTCAATTTATCACAAGCTGATTGTGATTTAACTACTCTGAATAATTTTGTGTCATTTGCTGATTTGATCACATCACTTGTCATACTCCTTTCCAGAAAAGCACAATTCCAAGTACACATCCCTGAGGCACTCCACTGTTTACCCTTTTCCACTGAGGAAACTAACCATGTAATTCCACTCTCTGTTTCCTGTCTTTTAACCTCCTATCCCATGACTTTTTAGTTTTCTTAGAAGCCTCTCATGAGGGACTTTGTCAAATGCCTTCTAAAATTCCAAATACATTGGGGCAGATTTTTAGAGGAGTGCGCGCGGGGTACATTTGTGCGCGCTACCCGGCGTGCATAAACGAACACCCGATTTTATAACATGTGTGCGCTGCCGCGCGCATGTTATAAAATCCGAGGTCAGTGCACGCAAGGGGGTGCACACTTGTGCACCTTGCACGTGCCAAGCCCTAGGGGAGTCCCAATGACTTTCCCCATTCCCTCCGAGGCCCCTCCCTTGGAGGGAACTTTCCTTTCACTCTCCCCACTTTCCCTCCCTTCCCCTATCTAACCCACCCCCCAGCCCTACCTAAATCCTCCCCCCACCTTTGTTGTCTAAGTTACACCTGCCTGAGGCAGGCATAACTTCCACGCGCCGGCCAGCTGCTGGCGCGCCATCCCCTGGCACAGCCGCTGTGCCGGAGGACTCGGGACTGCCATTGGACCGCCACCCCACCCCTGGCCCTGCCCCCTTCCCATCCCTTTTTCAAAGCCCCAGGACATATGGGTGTCGCCGAGCCTATGCAAAATAGGCTGGGCGCGCGCAGGGGTGGGGGGTTTAAAGGGTTACGCGCGTATATTACTATTATTAATCCCTTACTATTTATTAACCCCTTCAAAAAAAATTAAGCATATTTGTGAGGCAAGTCTTCCCTTGGGTACATCCATGCTGGCTGTGCCCTATTAAACCAGGTCTATCTATATGCTCTGTGATTTTGATCTTTAGAATATTTTCCATGATTTTTCCCAGCACTGAAGTCAGGCTCACTGGTCTATAGTTACCCGGATAACCCCTGGAGTCCTTTTTCAAATATTGGAGTTACATTGACACCCTCCAGTCCTCAGGTACAATGGATGATTTTAATGATAGGTTACAAATTACTAGTAATACGGGGCTTTCCAAACCTGTCCTGGGGACCCCACAGTCAATTGGGTTTTCAGGATATTTATCTCATTCATATTCATTGTGGATAATCTGAAAACCCAACTGGCTGAGGGGTCCCCAGGACAGGTTTGGGAAGCCTTGAAGTAATAGGTCTGAAATTTCATTTTTTAGTTCTTTCTGAATCCTGGGGTGTATTCCATCCAGTCCAAGTGATTTACTACTCTTCAGTTTGTCAATCTGGCCTACCACATCTTCCAGGTTCACCGTGATTTGGTTCGGTTCATTTGAATCATCACCCCTGAAAACAATCTCTGGAACAGGTACCTCCCCGTTCTGGAGATGGATTTCAGTTTTAGAGCAGGAGCTACATTCTACTAACCAAAGGGGCCACATTTTGCCAGTATTTGTCAAGATCACTACCATCCTGGCATTTTTGACTATTGGCACCTTCTAGGGGTCATGGCTAGAATAAGCCAGTCTGCCACTTCCATATATATCAAGCAGTTCCTGGCAGTATTGCTCTGAAAAACACATCACTACATATCCTTCCCTCAGAATAGACAGCAACACCAACAAATCATGACTGATTTCTATCAAACAGCATGCTTCCCCTCTATCTTGGAGCTATTGAATGCACTCACATTTCTATAAGGGCACTAGAGGTAGACAGCGTCACTTACGGCATCTGCAAGGGTTTCCACT
Source organism: Rhinatrema bivittatum (assembly GCF_901001135.1). NCBI lineage: Eukaryota > Metazoa > Chordata > Amphibia > Gymnophiona > Rhinatrematidae > Rhinatrema > Rhinatrema bivittatum. The sequence continues at coordinate 116,153,850 of NC_042624.1, forward strand.
CCCTTAATATGCAGGTGATCTGTGAAGCCAAGGGCATCATCCTGGATATTGTGCCCAGGTTTCTGAGCTCCATTCACAATGCCTACATCTTCTTGCAGTCAGGAATTCATGCTCACTTCCAGGAGGGCCGCATCACTAGGGGCTGGCTTCAAGATAGACATACACTTACCACCTCCACCATACACCAAGTAACATGAGCAGACAATGACATATACCATGAATTCTGTAGAGCAAGTTGTAAAATGATGTAAATGATATTTTTGTTGATCATACGGGTTGATGAAATGATCGACCGGTAGCATGTTTGGGCAAAACATACAGCCAACACGGGACCGTGTTTCGAACCGCAGTCTTCTTCAGGGTACAATAAAATTGTGATGAGACATCACTTCCGATCCATCTGTCATATGCCAACCAATTTTAATGTACCCTGAAGAAGAACTGTGATTCGAAACACGGTCCCATGTTGGCTGGGAACCTTAAGGTGCGTGTTGGAATATATCATCATGAAACAAGGCGTTTCGCCATTATTCACAAGATAAGTTGTTTTGGACTTTTGTTAACACTTAGAGATGTCGAAGTATGTTTTTAAGTGCAGCAAAAAAATACTTAAAAAATACTTTTTTCAGGACTTACAGACCGATGATTATAAATAAGGCAGAAGATTAAGAAATGTTTGAGTACGTTCATTCTGATGACGCCTATTATGACGGTCTAACTACAGGCATTTTTGTATATTTCGTATGAGGAGGGTTTATTGTCTTGTCGATGCAGCCAATCCAGCCACCTCTGACACTTTCATCGCAGCTCCTGGGTCTTCTTCTTGAGATCCTGAATCTATATACAAAAATAGGAATACAAAGTTTAGTCTGCACTGTAGCTACTACTATGACCTCCATGCTAGTATATATCTATGTTTTCTACTGACGTCTGGAGTGAGTAACATGGCTCTTTGCACTCTCTTAATGCACATAGAAGTGGTGTGTTGTCACCAAGCTTGAAAGTACACCAGAATAGGGACATTCCATGAACTGCCATGGTATCCCTCCCTTTTCATTAAGGAGCAAACTGGACAGTCCAACCAGTGGGAATATTCCTTTCTGGTAATAGCTCATTAAAAGGGGATAACTCAGGTACAACAGAGGGCGCACAGCTTTGGGGAGTAATAAGAGCAATGCAGGAGGTCCAAATCTCTCCCTTCTGAAAGAAGGACATTATTTTACTCTCTACCAGGGTCACCTTAAACTTATTAAATGTCCCAGATGAAATTCTATTTCATAATTTCATCTTTACTATACTTGTGAGTATTGGTTTAGGTCATCCCTTGTTTTCCTTGCCTACGATTTCACTCTTGCATTATATTACATTGCCAACGCATGTACATTGATCATGCTGGCCCTCCATCCCCAAACCCTATTAGCCCTCCTAGTGACCCTGCACTCACACCCTAAGCAGCTCTCACCCCCAATAACCACGATTTACTTATCCCATGTGTTCGAGCTCTCGTTTGAGGCCTTTCCAGGCCTGCTTCATGATCCAAAAGTTCTTCCTTTCTCCTGGGATGGGGAACAGCTTCCGCTCATGAGCCACCACCAGGTACGTCAGTCTGGCGATGTCCCTAGTGATGAAGTTGCGTTGGCGTTGGTGCTGGCATCACGGAATCTGCCCGCCCTGGAAGAACTGGAAGTTGTGCATCACAGAAGCATGTGCGTGTACAATTCATGCACAAATGTATGCATGTATGAAACCACACGCGAATGTATGTACAACGTTCGCATGCAAAATATATGCTAAAATTACTCATATTTTACATTGTGCGCGCACTTGTAATGTAAAAGTCACACGCATGCATATGTGAGTCCATATGTACATGAATATGAACTCAGGCACAATTCTTTTAAACCTATCCTCATAGATTTTAACATTCACTTCTTTATGTTTTCTTCTGGAGAACAAATCAGCAAATGCCTGAAATTGGATGGCTTTTCAACATGCGTCTCTTGCAATAGGGTTACTTATTTAACATTGGGTCACCTTCATCCAAGGGTTTTTGTTGATCTCTATAGTTATTGTGTCTCTGGACTGATAGACAGACAGCCACAATAGGTGGCTTGAATCACCCCCTAAACATTTTTCAATGCATGCTGAAAAAGTGTTAAAAAGGACATACATACCAGGGCACTGAAAGAATCGGATCTAGCTCTTGAGTCTCAGGTAGGGTACTGCGCACCCCTAACTGTGCCTCATATTAAGAATCTTAATTCTCAGTCAACCATGAGGAAGAGATATGGTTAGTTTGCCTGGCATCCTGAGCTTTCGTGTTGGCAAACGTTGCCCAGCTTGGTGTGCCAGACAAGTAATGTCTGAAGCAATAAGCTTGTAGAAACCCTGTCACCACAGCCTCTTATCCCTGAACTCTGCTCACTGACCCATTTCCCATCCTGGAACGCATGCGAGAAGACGAAGGGCCTTGCAAAGCAAACATTTTCCTAAGAGTTTTCATTTTTAATTAAGGCAGAGGCTCTGTGTGCGAGGATGTTTACATTTTGGGACTTTTGGACACCATCTAACCAAGCATAAGTCATCTGTGCAACTTTCAAACATTGTTTTGTGTGGTTCCTTTCAGATGACTGCAAATTTTAAAATCCCTTTTTTTATTGGCCAATGAAAAGCCAAACATCGCAAGTCTACAACCATTGAAAGAAATATGAAATTGCAGGCGATATAACCAGTCAACAACGATTTTCTTTCATTTCTCTCTTTCTAGGAGGATCTTGCTGGTTGGTAAGAGGACACAAGCAAAATCAAACCTTCCTGCTATGAAAGAGAAGGTGAAGACTCTCAGATAGAAATGCAATTTGTCCATCTCAAGAGAAGCAAGCTTGACTGAGCCAGCTGTTTTTCTTAAACACATGTTCTTGAAGAACCAGAATTCAAAGAATTTAGAAAGGAAAAAAAAAAAACAGACTGCGGCAGTGGAATGGGAAGAGTGAATAATGGAATAAGGACCTTACGGAGCCCTGTATTGTCTGTGGAAGATGCATTTTATTGTGTGCCAATCAATTACAGTGTGGCCTTTATAAACACATCATGTGAGTTTTGACAGGGAGCTGGGGTGAAGCAGGGTGCCAGGGTAAAACAGAGGATAATAAAATCACTTTAGATTTATTTCTCTAAATTGGAAACTTCATGCTTACACCTGACTAAATCATCAGGCTGAAATTCTAGCCGGACTCCCACAGAAAAAGTCTGAAACCTTATCCAATCTTTGTTTAACAGGGGCCAATCAAACTGCCCTGATGAATTCTGCAGATGTCAACCGCAGAGGCTCATTTGTGGCTCTTCCAAGTCTAGAGGGGCTTTAGCAGACACTTGTCTTCTGTGCACCCATCATACTCCCAGAGAGATCTTCAAGGAGCTTAGAGATTCTGGCTCATGGAATTCAACAATGCCCCTGAACTCTGCCTGCCCACACAACTGCGCTCCCGCACCGCGCTAGACTTGGCCTGGTTTAATGTGGAACACATACGTTATTATTCCGCATTAGCCATGGTCCTCGTACAACTTGACAAATATTAAACAAACATTGCAGGTGGTCACCAACTGGGCCCAGCAGTTGGTGAAAATTCTTGCGGGCTCGTTGTGCTCTGTGGAGCTCGGTTGTCGACCCTTGTTCCATGGTAATAATCGTTGTCATTTTACTGCAGTCAGCAAGTCTCCTTGGGAAGTGCAAGATGACTTCTTTTTTTTTTTTTTAAGTTTAGCATAAGGAGCTGGTTAAAAACCAATAAATCAAGGGTGAAATGTGGATAACAACCTTCCCTGTAAAATCAACATGGATTGTGTTCCTGCAGGGAGCGTTCTGACAGCCCAGCTGAAGTGTAACTGCTTGGAGGCACATTTTCCAGCCTCCAGTAAGTATCTTTCCTTGTCTCTCCTTTCCTGCGTGTCTCCCTTCTCCCTTCTGTTATATGGCACCTCCCCGCTGTCTGCAGATCAATACGATCTTGTCCCTCTCCTGGCTTCAGGCATTGGACTCACACAGCTGATCTGCTTCTCTTCTGCTTAAACAGAAAGGAAATATCTTGATTCAAGATGTGTGACGTTAGTTCACAGCAATATTTACTGACAGGTTAAATCAAATTAGGAGATGAATGGGTCGTGAAGCCTGTGCAGACCAGAGGAGCTGAGGTTAGGAGACGCAGGACATGGCAGGGCAGGAAATACCTAAAGGGAAACCATCTGGAGCAGGAGGTGCTATGTATTATTTTGTGAAACATCATGTTTTAGCATTAAAATATGAAAACAAATAGCTTCTTCCATTATTCTGCTTTCTTTTTTTTTTTTTTTTGTTTTGTTTGTTTTATGTTGTACAGGTTCCCTTCAGCTGACTCCTTTCAAGCTTGTGAAATTGGGTGATTAAAACTTAGGAAGGTCTGCAGATTCCCTTCAGGACTGTATTTAATATCTGTAAAACTGCCACGCTGTCTTGCCAAGGTAAACAGCATCGCATTCAGTTCAAAGGTGAGCAAGCCTCAATGTTTCCCTTCGTCTGAAAGGAATCTAGCTTGGGACTGAGTGCACCAGGCCTGGGGGGGGGGGGGGGAGATGAGGGGGGGTGCCCTGGCCTCTCAGCATGGTGGCCATCGTTGCATCTGTGTACACAATGCTCGCGTCTCCCACACAAATACGAAAAAATTCTCATTAAAAATTATTGCTGTGTCAACATGTGAGGCCAGCAGCCCCAATCTGGAAAAAAAAACATTCTTTCTTTCTTGTTTTTTTTCATTTCCCTGAGAGCATAGCCCAAGGGAGACGGGATGTGAAACTCGAGTCGTCCGCTCCTGACTTCCAGGCTCTGCTTTCTCCTGTCACTCAGGCTTAAGCAGTCCCATCTTCCCCAACTGTTCCACTCCATCTAGTTTGCCACTTTCTCACCAGTTGCTCAGCTGCAAGTCTTCTCACATGACCACAGCAAAAATCTCGGTTGAAGTGAAGGAGCTCTTCCTCTGAACATGGGGGTTCCTATTAGATTGTAGCATTATGACTTAGATCTTCTTTAAGTTAGGATTCGTCATACCTTAAACAAATTAGATCCTGCCAGGGTATGAGGCTGTTTGTTTATCTTTGTCAGATGGTAAGAAGTTCATGGCCGAACGCGCTGCAACAGGTTGAGGGGTGAACTTCATCTGCCTGTGGGCAAAATCTTATTTTTATTCAGGTGGAGAGGGAGGGAGGGAGGGAGCTACAGCCTTAAGAGAGGAGAGGATCTAGGCCCCTGAGAGATTGGAGGGGATCCAGAACCTTGCAGGGGAAACCGGGTTTTTGAGAGGCAGGAGGAGATCCAGGCAGTTGAGAGGGGGAGCTGGGCCCCTGAGAAGAGGAAGTCTGTCCTTGACCCCTAAGATGGGGGATCTGGGCCCTTGAGAGAGAAGGGGAGGGCTGGGCTTTTAAAAGAGAAGAAAAAGGCGAAATGAGGAGAAGGTGTGCAGATTCGTGCACGTGAGAACTTAAAATATCGATACTGTATTTCTTACATAAAGTTATAAGCTGAGGGCAGAATTTGGAAGGCCTAGGTCAATGGATAATTTCCAACACTCTGATTTCATTAAGCATGAATCTATAGAGCATTCATTACAGTAACCAGCACCAGTGGCCACTACTGTAACAGCCAGCGTTTAAAAAGACCTTCCCATCTCTGATAGCATTTAATGGCAATAAAACAATATCAAAATGTTCTTCTGGTGGAGCTGGAGGACTGATAGCAAGAGGTCATCCTGCAGACTAGGCAGCAAGGGGTTAACATTCCCAGGCTGTGTCACCTGACCCTGCATGGGAAGGGGCGGACTCTAAGGGTTACCTAGACAGGATGTTAACCTGTGCTAGTGAGTCTGAGTCTCCATCTTTTCTCCTTGCCTATTGTTTCTGGTCACGCAAGCCCAGTCACCTGTACGGAACCCCTTACCTGTGTTTACAATGTTTTATACTTCTTCTCTCGCCATTTCCCTAAGGAAAGCATCCTTGCGTGCTGCCACAAGAGTGTCGCGTCATTTCTGTTTCACGGGAAGGGTTTCTGCAGGAGACATGGGGACAGCCGGTTCTCATCCTGAACAACTAGATTGAGCCAGACCAGTACCAGAATAATCCATAGGTGGTTCATTACAACAACAATGACCCTAAGGGCAGGCATTTCCTATTCAGTCTGTGGCACTCCAGCCTCACACCTTCACCTCTCCCACCAGAGAAGCAAACAGGAGATCTTGGTAAACTTTTCTCATTATGTTAATTGCTGCTACTTTATTATATTGTTTGATGTAACTGTTTTTTTCTCCTCTTTCCTCCTCATCCTTGCTATGTGTTAATTGTAAACCGATGTGTTGTACAAATGAACTTCGGTATATAAAAGCTATAAATAAATAAAAAATAAAAAATATCTGTTGTACTGTCCTCAGTACAACAGATTTTTGGAAATGGAACTCACCCGTTCCATTTCCAAAAAACAACCAGAGGTAAATAGCTATTCAGGCAGACCAGCAAGTACAACAATTTGCTTTTCAAACTCAGGCCAAATAGCAGTGAATTTGGTAATAACGAAACATAGAAACGAAATTAAAAAAACAGCGGGAAAAAATCATATGGCTAGCTAATTTCTGCAAAGATGCATTGCAGCACAGTATGAGGTATTTTCTTATCCGTGTAACTTTTACCAAATTTTTAGCCAAGTAGTTTCTCTTTGAAAATTTACAAAGACTTCCGAGGGTAACAAAAGTACCTGTGCACTTTGACCCTGCTATATCTGCGGATGGGGTTATGCAAGGGGAACTATGCGCTTATATTTGAATATTCAATATCTATATGGAGTTTTCTCTCTCCTCTCCTCACCCACACCCCCACCCCTCAACCAAGTTACACCCCCCGGAAAACATACATTTAGTGCAGTTAAATATTCATCCCTGGCAATCTAGCTGGCAAACTCCTCGGAAAATTGCCCTCAGAAGGAAGCATTTCAGGCCTATTCAGCGCTAACCTACAGTATGAAACTAACTGCCTTGTTTCCCTATGTATGAGCCTCATTAACCCTCTTCCAACATGCAAAGTCACTTGAGTGACCTCAGTCCCATACAATAAAACCACACTGAGCATGCAAAGGTCATGATATCAGCAACAACTGAGGAAAACACCCCCGCCATGCTTGCATAGTAACATAGTAGATGACAGCCGAAAAAGAACAACTGACCCATCCAAGCTGCCCAATTTTCTTCACGGTGCCTCATGTGCATATTCTTTTTCATATTTATTTTCTTCAGCTCATAGAAATCAATCAAGAAGACCCCAGTACTCACACAGAGGTCATAAACTAATTGCTAGTTAAAAAACAAAAACCTACCAATTCTTTAGCAAGCTATAGGGCATGCTAAGCCAGCTTGTGGCTAAAAGCAAATGTAGCCTCTTCTTCTGGACAGTTCAAGAAGTGCAGGGGTCACACTCAGTCCCAGTGCTAAGTCCTCACAAAGTCCCACAACCCTGGGATATGGATTTTCCAAATGGGTGGAAGATAGACCTCCAGGGCCCAAGGCATAGGGGTTGGCTCTTGCTGTGGGTGCTATCTCACTAGGTGTATGTTGTGGTTGGGTAGAGGTTCCCTAAAACAGATGGGATAGGCTGGATGGGAGTTCCAAAATTAAATTTTACGGCACATCTTCCAAGGCAATTAACTGATATGCACTTGAATCTGGTTGCAATCATGTCTGAAAGTTATTCTCAGTTGGCTCTCTGTGTTCATCAGAATTGGGGTCCTGACTTGGTCTAACTCTCCAGGGCATAGAATAGTAAAGCCTTATATCTTCAGGGTCCCTGTTCCCCAGAATATCCGAGGTCCAGATGTTCTCCAATATCTCCCATTCCGAAATCATCCTTCTCTTACCTGGGATGAGGACTGAAAATCCTTTGCACTCTCGGTTCTCCTCTGTTCTCTTGGGCAGGAAGGATGGCAGAGCGTCTTCACACTAAACTACTTGCTGACACAACTCAAAAGTCAACATTGCCCGTCCGCTGAATGTGAGATGGAATCAGTAGCTTCTCTTTCCCTATCCTATTCAAGGCATGGGGCTATCCCTCCCTGAGCCAAGACTAGGGACTCCAAAACTTAAGAAGAGAAAATGTAAAAATTCCTTAAACCAACTTCAAACTCTTAGAGGCAACCTCTCCTCTTAATGTTTTTAAAGGTCCACACGTTGTTTTGTAGCGTAACTGATTTTCATTAGGAGAGAAGACAGTTGATTTAGTCACAGAAACCACTTTGAAAATTGTCCTTTCAATACATTGCACACTTAATTCAGGCTTTACGCTGCACTAATTTCTGATCAATCTGAAATACATTTCAGAAAATTGTGGTTATTATTTTGCAAAACAAAGGCTAAAAAATAACATTTGCATCTGGTGAAATAATTCAGCAGTTATTTTTAAAAAATTAAAAAATGAAAATAGCTTTGTGTTTTGGAATTTTCTAACAAATTTTATTTTTAAGTTTTACCAAATTATATTTTCTCTTTTTTGTAGATTCTTATATGGTATTCACATCGTCATTTTCTTAGTGTTTGTGTTTGTTTCACTTTTCTATTCACTGTTTTTTTGTTATGAGCAAAACTGTAAAACATCTACACTGCCCTGTTTTCTGTTCTACATCAGTTTGCAAAACAAAAAACAAACAAACAAAGGTACTGGGTCAGACGTACATTGAGGAGTTACTTTTCAAAGTGACTTACGCGGAGTTGGATCGAGGAAAGCATTTTCTAAAGTACGCAACTTAAATTTCCATGCACAAAGCTGCACCTGCTCGGGATCGAGTGTAACTTTGTGTGTGTAGGCCACATGCATACTGGCACAACCCACAATTTTTCCTAGTGGACTTGCGAGCATAGGCCCACTTTGAAAATTAAGGCTAAAGACTGCTAATTCAATAGAATTTAACTATGTTTTAATCTTACCCTCCCTGATCATATGTATGACATCCCTATCCAGTAACCTAAGAATGCAAGCAAAAGTTAGGTTTGTGCTTCCATTTTGAAACGGCACAGAAAGCTGAGGAGATTTGCTGTTTTGTTTTCTATTGTTTTCAAAGAAAACAAAATAAAATAAAATTGTGTTTCATTTTGGTTTTCGTTTTAGCGTGCACTAAAACGTTAAGTGGCTTTAGTGAATGCTAAATGATTGTAGCACACCCTGAAACAAAAAACAAAATGAAACAAGAGAAAATCTACCTTTCTGTTGTGGGTGAGTTTGACCCTGCGGTATCTGATTAACAGTTTAGTTTAATTACTTAATTGCATTTTTTTTTGAAAGAATAAACAACCAATCAACATTTACTCATTCCACTCCACTCATTATTTTATAGACCTCTGTCATATCTCCCTTCAGCTAAAGACTCCTAACCTCTTTAGCCTTTCCTGATAGGGGAATTACTCCATCCCCTTTATCATTTTGGTCGCCCTTCTCTGTACCTTTCCTAATTCTGCTACATCTTTTTTTGCGATGTGGTCACCAGAACTGCACACAATACTCAAGATGAGGTCACACCATGGAGCGATACAGAGACATTATGATATTCTCTGTTTTATTCTCCATTCCTTTCCTAATAATCCCGAGCATTCTATTTGCTTTCTTGGCTGCTGCTGCACACTGAGCAGAAGATTTCAACATATTTTCAACGATGACGCCTAGATCCTTTTCCTAATGTGGAACCTTGCATTTTATAGCTATAATTTGGGTTTACTCTTCCCTAAGTGCATCACTTTGCACTTGTCCACATTAAATTTCATTTGCCATTTGCATGCCCAATCTCCCAGTTTTGCAAGGTCCTCGCAATTTCTCTCAGTCCACTTCCAAATCCAGGTGATATGCTATTTTTTAGTTTTCCAGTTTGCCCTATTACATCTTCCAGGTACACTGAGATTTGTTTCAGTTCTGCTAAATGATCACCTTTGAATATAATTTCTGGCAGGAGTATCTTTCCTACATCTTCCTCAGAGATGTTATGTGATATGAAAGCCTTGAAGTTCCACGCTAGTCTTGTAAGTTGACGTTGTGTCTGAAGTATTGACCGTGTTTGTCCATGAAAAGGAATTACTGTGAAGACCGACCCAGACTCAGTAAGTGGACTGGATTTAAGCTTTGCCCTCAACTATGAGTGCTTGCAACTTTGAATGAAGTTGCCTGTTGATTTGTGCCTGTAGTGCGTCATAAGTCAGGGAATGTCTACATTATTGCTTTATCTCATATTAAACCAGCAGCAATACACTATTCCCAGTGTCTTTTGCACTGGAGGGGCTGCCAACCTGACAGACCTGAAGCAGATCAGTCAAACCAGTGAAACCCAGCGCAGATATCCTTAGAAACAGTACAGATTTTGTCGCAGAGGAGGTTAAGGATGGTTTTGTCAAACTGATCAGCGACTTTCACAGGTTCATCGAATTGAGCAGCTAATCTATTTTTCAACACAGTCTCACTAGCCTAGTCCATGGCACACGGATTTCATCAGCTCTTCGTGATGCTGTCTGCAGAGCACTACAGAAAGGTTTGTCAAGGCAGAACTTAATTCAAAATCCTGACATTTGTCTGCTCACAACTGAAAAAGTGGATACCTAAATTTATTGGAGTGGGGGAAAAAGACACTGATGATGTGTTAGCTTCTTGTTTAACCGCAACCCAGCCGTGGCTTTATTTAATATGATCTCAAAAGTGTTTTCATTCCAGAAAGGAACACTTTATATCTCATTTTTTAATACCCCTGAATTCTATCCTACTGCCATAAAACCCCTGTTATCTCAGACCTAACAATGTTCCCCTTTTATTCATTGTGTGTCCATCTCACTCACCCCCCCTCCCCCCCAAACCATGGAAAACCACCTAGGTGAAAATGTCATCATTCCAGGGCTCTGAGGAAAATATGTTTTTATTATAAACACCCAAAGGAACTGTTGTGATCCAGCATTTTATAGGGAACATGCTCTATAGCCGTGCTTTGCATGATCTGATCTAAACAGAAACTGAATACTGTACCACTGAGATAGAATGACTATTTAAAAAGGGAGTATAGACTAAACGCTGTATTTGTATATAATGAACTTTAATACCGATGTGATAGGGACATCATCCAGCCATGCGAGGCATGCACTGTACGTGAAGGGTCTGGCCTGATGGAAAGAAAGAAGAAGAGACCCCAGAATTGGTTGCTTTTAACATCGAAAAAGACTTTTAGTTTGGGGGATGGTTTTAAACTCCTTGATGAAAGCAGTGTGGTGCTAGGTTAATGAACGTGGCTACCTGGAAACCGAATCAGGATACATAAGGTAGCCCGGAAATCGTCCAGAAGTGCCTGGTTTCCTAAATAAGAACATAAGAACCTTCCATACTGGGTCAGACCAAGGGTCCACCAAGCCCAGCATCCTGTTTCCAACAGTGGCCAATCCAGGCCACAAGAATCTGGCAAGTACCCAAAAACTAAGTCTATTTCATGTAACCATTGCTAATGGCAGTGGCTATTCTCTAAGTGAACTTAATAGCAGGTAATGGGCTTCTCCTCCAAGAACTTATCCAATCCTTTTTTAAACACAGCTATACTAACTGCACTAACCACAATATACGTCAGATAATATCCTGCCTTTTTTCCCATTAGGAATTAAGTTTCAAATGGTTACTATCATTCTGTACCCCTTGCAAATCTTTGGAAAAGAAGATTCACTAAGGTATGGAGATTTTTTGTTTTTCACTTTTTTTTTGTTGGTTACCTAATAACTAGCAACTGCATAAAAAAACCACAGACATACAGATTATGACAGCAGATAAGCACCATTAGCCATCTTATCTGCCCAGTCTCACTCCTGGTGTAAGACTGGATGTTTCATCTAATTAACTGTCCTAATACAGCCTTAGCAATTAGTCACTGCAATGCCCTGTTTGCCAATTACTGCTTAAATAAATCCTTAGGCGTGTTCATCCTTGTATCTGGAAACCTCTTGTGTGCACTTATATCTTCCTGCTTGCTTTTTGTCCATGCATAGTAACACAGTAAATGTCAGCAGATTGACCCATCCCGACTACCTACCCAGTACAGATTCTTTCTTTCTACCACCCTGCGTGAAAGAACCTGCAAATTCCCAAATGCAAACCAATAGCAGCTCCTCCTCTCAGACCCACTGCAGCCCACGTCAGTCCAAAATCTGCCACTGTGTTGGCCTTCACCCCTTTCACCACTTTAAGGGCAATTTTGAAAAGCCACTACCCCACGTATTCACTGATCCAGCCGGGTAAAACGTCTGTCTGAAAATCCCTCCTCCTCACTGCCTAAAAGCACTGATCTCTATAGCCCTCTTCTCCCCGTGCCAACAGCACTGACGTGAAAGGATCATTTAGCAGGCGAGAATATCCTCTACCACGGAGCCCCTCCAATGACCGACAACCCCCTAAAGCACCCTTCAATCGATATCCAAGCCCACCCACCCTCTCCCCTCCCCTGACAGACAGCAGGCCCTCCCTTCCCTCATATACCCATCAGATCTCCATCCCCCCCAAGGAAGATCAGCCTCTCCCCCCCCCCCACACCGAATCCTTCCCATCCCGCTGAGCTTCAAGCCCACCACCTTGCACACTCAGATGGAAATCCCCAACGCCGTCCCTACCCCTCTGGAATGAGGGTTTATCCTCACAGAGGGACTGGCTCTTCACAGGCAGGGGGGGGGGGGGACATGAAAGCCCCTCCGCTGACGTCACTCAGCCTGCCCGATGACAGGTGAAGGGCCGCGGTGCTAAGCTCTCATTCCAGAGGGGTAGAAGGTGAGTCGGGGGGGTGGGGGGAGGGGGGGAGGGGTGACCTTCCTCAGCGGTTGGGGCTCTGAAACCGAGGGGGATACTGATGCCTATCGAGGGAGCGTGATGTGGTCATGGAGGTGGGGTGGGGGCGGGCTGCTTGACATCGGCAGGGTTTAGGGGAAAGGAGAGCCATGCTGCTGGCCAACCTTTCTCCTTCACTCCGTCTGGCATGGGAGATGTGGCAGTGCAGTGGGCGCAGGCTAACGGTGCGTGCAGGCTAAGAGGACATTGGCAGGTGAATTTTCAAAGGAGTTATGCGCGTAAATGTAACATAATATTGTAGCAATTTCCCAAAGTCCACTTAACGCGGGTAAAACCCATTTTTAAGTATGTAAATGCTTTTGAAAATCAGGCCCTATATTTTTTTTTTCGCAGGCATGAGCTAAAATGTAGTGTACAGGTCACTAAGTGGCATTTTAACATGCATGTTTACATTTCTAGCTCATGCACACATAAAGACTTTTATTGCATAGCTCCCCCTCACACACACACACACGCGTGCACTATCAGAAATAATTGCGTATGGGGAGTGTGCTGTCGTTACCAGCAGCATCTCCATCTTCCTGTATCCGAAAGACCACGCATTACCGAGGCAAGCTAGAAACACGTATTGATTAGGGGGCTATTCTCAAAAAGCTTGTCTGCTTAGAATGCCCACGGGTGCTACTGCTTTCAGCATGGGGGGGCTTTATGCAAATTTTCAATAACAAATAAGCCTTGTAGCTTCTCTGTGAAAAGCAGCGAAAAGGACGCGCCTGTGTGGCTTGCACCTGCTAAAGCGGCAGGCGTACTCGCAGGAGAACGGAAGACGTGCCATGCTGGGTCAGAGCCAGGTCCTCCCCTGACCTAAACCCGCCTCTAACAATTCCTCCTCGCAGCCCGGATAAAAGGGCTCGCGCCATGGAGTGCTCGGGTACTTTCAGCTGGTCCAAAAAAAAAAAGGGACAATTTTCAGCCAAGCCCATTTTACGCAGGTGGAAAACCACTGCCTGGGCTCTGACCATAGGGCCAGAGCGAGCTGTGTTTACGCACTCGTTTGCTTGGATTCGGTCACTTTTTCACTCCTTAGAAAGGGTCATTTTCCGAGGGACTTCTGCAGGTCAAACAGTGCCCGACTGGCCGATGCGTGTGTGAAATGACACGCAGGCTCCCTGCCTGCGCGGAGGCCGGGTGGGGTTTACATTTACAGGCAGAAGTTTTGATTTTGAAAAGCCCGCGGATAAACTTTTTCTCCGCCCTAACTAGCAGGTGTAAATGAGAGCAGCTCGATGTTGTAGGATAATTATCAAAGCGATAAGTTAAGCATGGATCATCCCAGAAATGAATGCGGGCTCCTGTCAATTTACCCCAGAAGGGTTCTGAGAGTGCGGAGGTATGCGCAGTGAGACCGTAGTTAGGGGTTCTGAGAGTGCGGCGGTGTGCGCAGTGAGACCGTAGTTAGGGGTTCTGAGAGTGCGGCGGTGGCGCAGTGAGACCGTAGTTAGGGGTTCTAAGAGTGCGGCGGTGGCGCAGTGAGACTGTAGTTAAGGGTTCTGAGAGTGCGGCGGTGTGCGCAGTGAGACTGTAGTTAAGGGTTCTGAGAAGCGGCGTATGCGCAGTGAGACTGTAGTTAAGGGTTCTGAGAGTGCGGCGGTGTGCGCGGTGAGACTGTAGTTAAGGGTTCTGAGAGTGCGGCGGTGTGCGCAGTGAGACCGTAGTTAAGGGTTCTGAGAAGCGGCGGTGTGCGCAGTGAGACCGTAGTTAAGGGTTCTGAGAAGCGGCAGTATGCGCAGTAAGACTGTAGTTAAGGGTTCTGAGAGTGCGGCGGTGTGCGCGGTGAGACTGTAGTTAAGGGTTCTGAGAAGCGGCGGTGTGCGCGGTGAGACCGTAGTTAAGGGTTCTGAGAGTGCGGCGGTGTGCGCGGCGAGACCGTAGTTAAGGGTTCTGAGAGTGTGGCGGTGTGCGCGGTGAGACCGTAGTTAAGGGTTCTGAGAGTGCGGCGGTGTGCGCAGTGAGACTGTAGTTAAGGGCTCTGAGAGTGCGGCGGTGTGCGCAATGAGACCGTAGTTAGGGGTTCTGAGAGTGCGGCGGTGTGTGCAGTGAGACTGTAGTTAAGGGTTCTGAGAAGTGGCGGTGTGCGCAGTGAGACTGTAGTTAAGGGTTCTGAGAAGCGGCGGTGTGCGCGGTGAGACTGTAGTTAAGGGTTCTGAGAAGCGGCGGTGTGCGCGGTGAGACTGTAGTTAGGGGTTCTGAGAAGCGGCGGTGTGCGCGGTGAGACCGTAGTTAAGGGTTCTGAGAGTGTGGCGGTGTGCGCAGTGAGACTGTAGTTAAGGGTTCTGAGAAGCGGCGGTGTGCGCGGTGAGACCGTAGTTAAGGGTTCTGAGAGTGCGGCGGTGTGCGCGGCGAGACCGTAGTTAAGGGTTCTGAGAGTGTGGCGGTGTGCGCGGTGAGACCGTAGTTAAGGGTTCTGAGAGTGCGGCGGTGTGCGCAGTGAGACTGTAGTTTCCTTACACCATCCAGAGCTGCAAGAAAACGGACTCGCTCCACTGATGCAGAGGGCGAAAAAGTACCTGGCTGTTCGTGAGCATTGCCCAGTTTTTTCTTTAAAAAGATAAAACCCCCTCTTGCATGTGTATTCAGTATGAGCATGAATGAAATGTTTTTTTTCTGAGCTCATTAACTTTCTTGTCTTTTCTTCCTTTGTCTTTGCTCTGACTTTCTCCCGTCAGCATTCTGTGCCACCCCCACACCCCAGAAAGCAAACCTGGACAACCCAAGAGACCATGAAGGGGCCGAGGAAAGGAGCGGCTGTTTGGCGAGGGGGTTGCACACTCAGCTCGGGGCCGCAGCACTGGTAGCCGCAGTCTTTCCTCCTAATTTGTCTGAATCCCCTGCGTCTGCTTGGATCCGAGGGAACACGGGGGACCTGATTCTAAGTGGAAGAGTCTGCCCAGCCTACTGACAGAGCGAGAGAGAGAGATCGTGTACATAACACCACCAGGGCATTATTCTATTGTTTTAAGAAATCTAAGCATGTTGTATGCCAAACTCTGTTAAATTAACGACCGATTGGCATAAAGTTTTACTGTAACATGTGAGCAAATATATTGTTTGGATGTTTTTACTGCAATTAACATTTTTACAAAATGCAGACCTCCCATTAGATGTTCAAACTGAACCTCCTCTCTTCCTGCCAAGTACACTTCAATTAAAATCACCTTTCGTCTTATTAAACTCTTGTTGTTTGGCTAATGTGATTATTAGTTCCAGCTGCAAGTTGTGAATAATATTTTTTGTGGGGGTTTGTCTTCCTCTGAGTTTTCAAAATGCTTGCAATACAAATCAGTCAGAGTGAGCTTCTCACAAAGGGGCCACGTGAGAAGAGGTTCTTTCTGAACGCCCTTCTAACAGATAGAAAAGGTTTTGTGAGGGGGAGTTAATAAACATGGGGCATACCTCTGACATTGTACTATTCGTTTCCATTCTGAACGAAATGTCATTCTCCAAGGAAAAAGCCACATGGGGTGGGGTAACACAGAAAAGAAAGAAAATGAACACACCAGAGGAGATATGATTAACAAGGTACAGAAGATAGCAAATAACTTGATCGAAGCCCAGTGTTCAGGAATTCATCCATAAAGGAATGGACCAAAGTACTAAGCATTTTTCCCATAGACACATGGGTCCTTATACAGTCTCCACCGCTCTCGTTCTAAGACCAGACTAGACCAGATGTTTCCAAGGCAACACATACATCCACCATCGCCATTACTTCTAATGCTGCCTCCTAGGCATGTAGTAGGCTTTCCCTCTTTCCTGTATTTACGTTCATATAGTTATCTCACGTCTTTTTCGTTGCTCGCTCAAGGCATGTTACAGTCGGGAACTTCCCTGTCTTCAGAGGGCTTACGGTCTAACAGTGTTATTGGAAACAGTGGAATATAAGCACAAAGAAATACATTTCTATCCGAGGCAATGGAGGGTGAAGCGACCTGCTCAAGGAGCATCAGCAGAAGGAGGACTGTGAGCCCTTGCTGCTCCCATTCTCAGCCCTCAGCTCTGACCACCAGGATACTCCTCCACTTCAGCAGGTCAGGAAATCTGCAAAGTTAGTGCTTCGGCTTTTAGTGTTTTATCTCCAGTCCAGTCTCCAATGGCTCACCAAGTCTTCTTGTTTGCCTAGAGAAGATTGTTAATTGGATCGAGAAGAACAAATTGATTTTCATTGCAGGAAAGGAAGATATTCCATGTTCAGGTGGACTTTTTGATGAATGGAGAGGTAGTAAAATCTTCTTCCTAGGTCAGAAATTTAGGAGTGATGTATGATGATGCTGTCTTGTTTTGAGTCTTATATCTCCAATCTGGTTAGGTTGCATCAGTTAAGGAGGTTAAGAAATGTGTTTAGTTTTGAGTCTTTTCGAATGGTGATTCAAAGGGTGGTTTCTTCTGTTTGGGATTACTGTAAAGGGCTTTTACTTGGTATTTCCGATAAGGCTGTGCAGCGTCTTCAGATAATGCAAAATCTGGTAGCAAGGCTGATCTTTTCCTGTCTCCAGAGAACCACAGTTACCTTTGTTGCCAATTAAGGAACAAATCCAATTTAAGATCTTGGTTTTGAAGTTTAAGCTTAGGCAAGGCTCTAGACTGGGTTATCTTAAACAGCCCAATAGGAGTTTACATTCAGGGCAAGGAGGTTTGTTCCTTGTTCCCACACTTAAAAAGGGGCAAACAATTAGATGCAAGGAGAGAGTAATTTCTGGAAGGGGCCCTGAGTTATGGAATTCTGTCCCTTTAGATATTAGAATGGAATCAAATTATTTGACATTTAGGATAAGGTTGAAAGCCTGGCTATTCCCCGGGGTGGAGGAGGGGTAAGGATGGCCTGATTTGTTTTCCTCTTATTCTGATGTGGGTAACCGTGTTGTTGAAGATTTTAATGATTTTATATTGTTTTTATTGTCTTTTTGTTATTGTGTATTTGATCGTGTTGTGCACTGTTCTGGTCAGCTTTTTGCTGAGTGTACGGTATATAAAAGCTGGAAATAAATAAATAAGTGCATTCTTACTCTCCAGAAGCCATCATAAACTGGTATCTTCACTCTAATCCCTAATTCTCATGCCTCATGATCTTGCACTCTGTGAGCTATATGACAGTAGCTAGGGTTCTTTAAAGTCAAATGCAGGAAAGTATTTTAGGGCTACTTTGCCTATTCCAGCTGATATTAATAACCTGAGAGGGTACTGGAGGTTTGAACAGAATTATTAGGTCTTAAGGTAATACCACATTTTATGCCAAGTGCTTGAATGCTGATCCAGGAAATACTTCAAGTATTAACAACCCTTTATGTATGCAGAGTAAGCACTTATGAATTCCAGCATTGGGATATAGTTTCAGTGTTCAGAAGGGAAATGGTGGACGGGGGATTCACTGCAGCCAGCTGGTCCCACTTTGATAGACCTCTACTAGGCACTCTGCAAAGCCTCTTTCCAGGGGCTGGATGAAAGGCTTCTCTCTGACTCCTACAGAAGCCAACAATAGCTTTTTTTTAGCTGGCATGAGGCCTGCACTCAAGGCAAGCCGAAGTCGGACAGCGACCGCCGAGTGACACGGTTTCTGGGAGGAGATCTTTTGACCATTCCTGGTCTTTGAACTTAAATCCCAGTGCATTGAGGCAGATGTAGTCCTGTTTCTTCCACTTGAAATCAGCACAAGTACCAGAATGCAATAGGAGAAAATATGAGAGTTCCTCCAGTGACACTTGGTGGCTGTGCAGGAGGCAGTCATTACCAGAAGCGTGGGATGCCAAAAGGGTTACCCTGCTTTTTCCAACTGTTATGTATTTCTCTCTTTTTTTTTTCCAATTAGTGGTGGATCTAATAGGCTTAAAGATTATATGGGAAATTGTGGAAAAATGTAATTATTGACTCTTTAGGCCTTTTTTACTCTCCAGGTGTTATTATGTTGACTACACTCAAAGATGGATCCAAATTTATTTCTACCTCAAGGATAATAATCAATGTTAAAAAAAAAACCAAAAACGTGGTACCATGAATGTTTGGGAGGAATCTTTTGAAGAAAGCTTTTAATAAGACAGCAATTTGCAAAACCATCTACCCAGAAAAAGTGCGATTTATCTGGGTAAACCAATTGTCTAGAATTGGCTAAAGGCCCAAGCGGGCTCCCATAGCAGACAGAGGTGAGCTTTGGGTGGGATCAGAGAATAATGCACGTGCACAAGGTACCTTCAAATTCATGTTTGTTATCTTTCACAATACCCGCCCAAAAAAAGCAGGCGGAAATGTCCAAGGGGGCTTCGTATCAGCTGTAATTCTGAGGTCAACAATACCTGGGCACACTTTCTTCTTAAACTCGGTGCAAAGTCCATGGATAAAAAAAACCATATCCAGGGAGTATTCCCCTAAAGCAGACAGCCTGAAAACGTCTTCCCATCCCCCAAAAGGATGTAAAACAATTGCACTACAAAATTGCTTTGTATCAATTAAACCTAGAATTCTGGATAATCTTTCATTTCAACAATATAAAAAGTTATCAATACAAATAACAGAACAGTAGCAAAGAAAAAATATCAAGCAGACATCCATAAAAACATTTACAAGACATCAGGATTCATTGTAGCTAGAGGATGATTGAGTGAAAACCATGAAAAGAGACCAGAATTTACCTTAAAAAAAATGCTCTTTTACTTTTTCTTTCATATTTTTAGCTTTCACATCATACGAACACTCAATGAACTTTATAGGCAATCGGTTAATATTGGGACATTCAGGATTTTGTAGCAAGAAGCTATGATGTCGTGACAGAGTGCCCCTGTTTTGCCCTTGAAACCTGTGCAGGACCAGGCTGGTTGCCTGGCCCACTTTAAAACTCCCAGAGGGAGAGAGCTCTGTGGGGCAGGGAGGGTCCTGAGGGAGGGACCAGCTGGGTTCAGGAGGCCCCTGGACCTCCAGGAGAGGCCAGCTCCTGTAAAGCAGTTCTGACCACACCAGAGGGTTTGTAAGTGCATTGTCCCGCGGTAAGACAGTCTACCATTCTGTGGCGCGAAATAAAACTGATTATTGCATTAGAAAAGGCTGGAGTCGGTGTGTTTTTACTGCTCCAGTCTAGACGTTTGCTCGGCCAACCTCACAATGAGATGTAAGAACAGAGAACTTATTTTCTAGGATTAGACCTAACAGAGAGGGCGCAGGATCCCGGGGGAAGGCCTTGAAACGTCCTACAAAAGGGATCAATGTTAGAACCCTTCCACCGTATCTGAACACAAGATCCCAAACTCCCACACTGCCTCCCTCAGTCTGAAGTGGCAAATCTAATGGAGCCTTGAAAGAATTAAGTGTGCCATCTGGAAGATGGAAATCCGAATTTTAAGATAAAAGAGCTATTTTCCAAGATCATCATCAATTAGACAACTTGTTATTTCTCGCTTGAAAGCGTACAATTAGGTAACACCTCTCTTCATGATTTTTTTCTGTACTCAATGGTACCTGTACAAATTTAAAATAACAAAGATCAGGGGATCATAAAAAAAAAGCCTTCTTCGAGTTGCATTCCTTGCATGCTTTATTCTTCCTGAAGGAAAATGCACAAGGAATCGTCAAGAAGCCAGGTGGACAAAAACACTCCAAGGTCCACATCATGTTCATAAACACATTTCTGTGCTGTGCTTCAACAAATTATCTGTGTCAAGGGCAAAACATTTACTTAACAATTCCTGTTTAAAAGCCTCAGCAAATATCCCCAAATGTGAGAATTAACGTGAAAAAAAATAAATAAAAGGATTACTTGTTCCATAGCATAGCCAGGCCCTATTACCCCATCCCCTCCTCAACAGAGCGCTGAGGGATAACACGGGTCAACAATGTATTATCCACATCTCCAGATGAACCCAACTTCTTACTCTCACTTCTCCTCTCCAGATGGCAACTTGGGATCTTTCAGAATGAAAGGTCCAGGCAGCAGGGAGAAATAATCCCTCTCTTTTCCCCACTCGAAGGCAGGAAGGTGACAGCAAACTGCCTCCTGAACCAAAAGACGAATAATCTCCGCACAAAAACAGAATCATCACCGGATGCGAGAGGGAACAGCAGATCTTCTTTCATTCTGATCCTTCCCAAAGGCCAGGGGTCACTTTCCTGCCATGTGACAGGGCCAGGGAATCAGCAAAACACCCAAATAAAAATCCAAATTTCACAAACAGCCTGACAAAATGGAAACAGCACTGAGGCAGACTCTGCAGCCGGACCGTGCACAGCCCAGCTAATGCAGAAATCTTCCCTGAACCTAAAGAGGGAGCTTGCAGGTCTGTGGGCACCACCCCTGGACCTGCAGACTCCCCGTCCCTTTCTGGCACAGCTTAAGGGGCCTGCGCAGGCGGGGACTGGAGCGGGAAGGAGCAGGGTCCTCTGTCACTGCTGGTTTTTGGTCTTCTCTCAGTTTCCTCTCTACAGCTTCATTCCATCTCTTTTAAAACTTGCTTTTCCCATCCTCCTCTTATTTCTGTACCATTTTTCTTCTCTTTCCTCTGTTCGTATCTCTCTCCCTCCCTCTCCCTTTCCTCTGTTTGTATCTCTCTCCCTTCATACCTCTCATCTTCTTCCAGTCTAACACTCTCCTGCCACTTCCTTCCCTCTCCTGACTCTTTTCCCTCCCTTTCCTCACCCCTTTGTGTCTCTTCCCTCCACCACGACCCTCTCTCTTGCAACTGTTCTCTCATCTTACCTCCCCTATCAGCCCCCTGCATCCCCAGTCTTCCTCTCTCTCTCTCTCTCTTAAATCCCCTCTCTCATGGTCCCTCTCCAAGCCCATGCCCCCTCTCCTCATCCCCAATTCTTTTGCTCCTCACAGCCCCTGTCCTCTCTCTCTCTCAGCTCCTCTCCCCCTCGCAGCTTCTTTCTCTCCCGCAATAACTCTAAGCTCCTCATTGAGCCCTTCTCCTCCTCACAGCCTGTCTACTCACCAATCTCCCCTCCGTGCCTCTTCCCCTTCCCTATCCTCTTCATAGCCTCTCCCCCCTCTTACAGTCAGCATCCCCTCTTCATTTCTTATACCAGCAGCATTCCCCTTCCCACCCAGTATTTCCTTTCAGAATCCCTCTTTTCCTCTCCCAGCCTCTCTTCTAGCACCTTTCTCACCCACCCCACCCCCCTTTCATAACCCGCCACCGCAAGCTCCTCATTTAGCTCCTGTCGGAGTTTCTCATCCCTTTTCCCAGTCTCCAGATTCACTCCTCACTCCCTCTCCACAGGCACCGTAGTGCGGTCCAGAGACAGGACGTTGACTCTCTTACACTGCTGTCGCTCCCTTTCCTTCCTGCAGCCCATTGGTCAGGTTTTTTATTTGTCAGCCAATAACTTGCAGGAGGAGGTGGATAAAGTAGCAGAGGAGCAGCCATATTCAAATCCAGTCTAAAAACACACCTGCCTGAGGCTGCCTGAGAAGCTTAACTATTTGTCTATAATAAAAACACTTCCCATGGACTCTTGTTTATCCTGTATGTTTGTGTTAATTACTCTGTAAGCTCATGGAGCAGGGACAGTCTCTCGCGTGCTTGTTCACAGCACTTGTGTAGAGCTTTTGAAATGATGATGAGGAGGAGGAGGAAGCACAGGGATTTGCTGGTAAGGATGTGCATTCCTTTCTGGACTCGGTGAAAAATGCTACAAAATACCCCCTCGTTAAGAACATAAGAACATAAGAAAATGCCATACTGGGTCAGACCAAGGGTCCATCAAGCCCAGCATCCCGTTTCCAACACTGGCCAATCCAGGCCACAAGAACCTGGCAAGTACCCAAAAACTAAGTCTATTCCATGTAACCATTGCTAATGGCAGTGGCTATTCTCTAAGTGAACTTAATAGCAGGTAATGGACTTCTCCTCCAAGAACTTATCCAATCCCTTTTTAAACACAGCTATACTAACTGCACGAACCACATTCTCTGGCAACAAATTCCAGAGTTTAATTTTGCGTTGAGTAAAAAAGAACTTTCTCCGATTAGTTTTAAATGTGCCACATGCTAACTTCATGGAGTGCCCCCTAGTCTTTCTACTATCCGAAAGAGTAAATAACCGATTCACATCTACCCGTTCTAGACCTCTCATGATTCCAAACACCTCCACCACACCCCCCCTCAGTCATCTCCTCTCCAAGCTGAAAAGTCCCAACCTCCCCAGTCCTTCCTCATAGGGGAGCTGTTCCATCCCCTCTATCATCTTGGTAGCCCTTCTCTGTACCTTCTCCATCGCAATCACATCCTCTTTGAGATGCGGCGACCAGAATTGTACACAGCATTCAAGGTGCGGTCCCACCATGGAGCGATACAGAGGCATCATGACATTTTCCGTCTCACTCATCATTCCCTTTCTAATAATTCCCAACATTCTGTTTGCTTTTTTGACTGCCGCAGCACACTGCACCGATGATTTCAATGTGTTATCCACTATGACACCTAGATCTCTTTCTTGGGTTGTAGCTACTCCACAGAACTCTGGAAGGGGGGTAAGAAATCAGTTGTGGGTGGAGGCCTGGGGGAGGGGTTAATTTAGCTTTTTTTTTTGCCAAGGGGATAAGGAGGCAGGGTTTGTTTTGGTTTTTTCATTCATGTTTTTGGTTTGTTTTTTTTTAGTTACTGTTGATTTCAGTTCAGTAAATGAAACAAACCATAATAAAATGAAACGAACAGAAACACTCAAAGAAAAGACTGAAACAAAATGAAAACATTTTCCCCTCACACCTTTATTTCCTGTTTGCTCTCCCTCCCATTGGTGCGGCCTGGAGGGAGACGAGAGCCAGACTTGTGCAGTTCTGCAGTCCTAGAAGTAGTGGTATCCCCCCTCCCCCCATGGGGATCCCAAGCAGCCATGATCACCCCTCAATCTGCAGACCAAAGAATCTCAGCTCCCCCCGATGTGATACTGAGTGCTGCTAGCGTCCAGAAGATTTAGATATTATACACCTTCTTACAAACTATTAGTCTCAGGAAGAATCCCATATGAAATGTCTTAGGGGATAATCATTTAAGCATCAAAGGAGCATTCTTTTCTACCAAGATTGTCATTCTCCACTTTCCCCCAGAGATTTTACTCCCCGAAATGATGAATTGCTCACTGGGGGAAACAGAACAAACAAACCAGAACGTATTTGCAGGAATGCCGTTTTGTTATCAGAGCAAAAATGCAATAATTAATTATTTTTAAACAGAATGCCAGTGTTTTTCCTGGCCCCCAGTGTTTTGATAATAAATATTAACCATGCTTAATGGTTAGATAATTAAAACACCAAGAGGTCCATATGCAGACTCAATCCGGCTAGAAAAGTTAGAAAACTTATCCGGCTAACTTTAGAGGCAAATTCAAATATGCAGCCACACTATTCAATATAGCCGGTTATCTTAACGTTAGCAGACTACCTTTTGGACAGCTCTTTGGCCCAAGTAGACTCAGCCTGGCTATGCTAACCGACTAACTCTAAATATTGGAGTTAGCTGGTTAACATAACCGGCTAACTCAGCTCCTCCCAGTTATGCCGCCAAAATGACAGACTTTAGCTGGATGTGCCCAAATATTCATATACAGGCTGGCATTTGGATGTGTGTTTTCGACGCGCTAGCTTTACCACTTATTCAGTAAGGAGTAATAGCGCGTCGAAAACGCGCGTCCAACACCCTCCCCACACCCGAGACTAATAGCACCCGCAACATGCAAATGCATGTTGATGGCCCTATTATTCATTCCCGCGCGATACAGTAAGTAAAATGTGCAACCAAGCCACACATTTTACTTTAAGAAATTAGCGCCTACCCAAAGGTAGGCGTTAATTTCTGCCGGCGCCGGGGAAGGGCGATATTAAGTCGGAGATCCCGAAAGTTAAAAAAAAGTTAAAAATAAAAAAAAAATTTTAAATGGGCCCGCAGCTCATGGGTTGAAAACCGGAAGTTCAATTTTGCCAGCGTCCAGTTTCCGAGCACGTGGCTGTCAGCGGGCTCGAGAACCGACTCCGGCAAAATTGAGCGTCGGCTGTCAAACCCGCTGACAGCTGCCGCTCCTGTCCAAAAAGAGGCGCTAGGGATGCTCTAGTGTCCCTAGTGCCTCTTTTTACCACGGGCCCAAATTTAAATAAATTAAGTTACTGAATCGCGCGCACAGGAGAGTGGCCTGTGCGCGCGCCGGGAGAGCGGGCGCTCGCCGGCTCTCCCGTGTGGTTTACTGTATCAGCCCGTTAACCAGCTAACTTCTGAGTTAGCTGGCTGAACATGGACCTCCAAACAAAAAGTCAGAGTGAAAGCAAAAACCTTCAACTGGACCCACCTAACAAAAACATAGAAATGACATACTAATTAGGTACAAACACGGACAGTCCGGTTATGCACCCCAGAAGATGATGTATACCAGATTCTAAAGCATTAAGGGAGGTTGTACCAATGGGACCTCCCAGTTTATTTTCTCATGTAGTTTATTTATTTATTTATTTATTTATTTTAAATTTTTATATACCGGAATTCCTGTATGCAATACAAATCAGACCGGTTTACAAGTAACGAAAGAGGTTGCCCTGGTCTGGGAAGTTAGACCTGGGTTTTTTTACATAGAACATGGAACAATAACAATAACAATTTTAAAGTTTGCCTTTAAAGTGCCACCAATCTCGTGTCATTTTTATAATACCACTATATAGTTCCATAGTGCGAGAACATCTAGCACACTGTGTGCAATTCTGGTCTCCACACCTGAAAAATGATGTAGCAGAACTGGAAAAGGTACAAAGAAAGTCAACCAAATTGATAAAGAGGATGGAATGGCTCCCCTATGAGGAAAGGCTAAACAGGTTAAGATTCTTCATCTTGGAGAAAAGACGGCTGAGAGGAGATATGACTGAGGTCTATAAAATCATGAGAGGAGTGGAACAGGTAAATGCAAATGAGTTGTTTACTCTTTCAGAAAAGATTAGGGGACACTCCATGAAGTAACTAAGTAGCACATTCAAAACAAAATCGGAAAAAATATGTTTTCACTCACACAATTAAGCTCTGTAATTCATTACCAGAGGATGTGGTAAAGGCAGTTAACATTGCTGGGTTTACAAAAGATTTGGACAAGTTCCTGGAGGAAAAGACGATAAATCATTGTTATCCAGGTAGACTTGAGGAAAGCCACTGCTTATCTCTGAGAGTAAGCAACGTGGAATTTCTCTAGTATTTGGAATCCTGCCAGGTACTTGTGATCTGGATTGGCCACTGTTGCAAACAGGATCCTGGGCTTGATGAACTGTTAGTCTGACCGTATGGCAGTTCTTATTTCTTAATGCACCTCTACTGCTGCATAAATCCTCCTCTAAGTCTGACATTTTCTGCCCCTATACCATATTAACAGTAGAGATGGGAACAATTGGCTTCTTTTCCACCTTCTCAGCCAACCCTTCCTCTGTAGCTGGTTTCCCCCTCTTAAAATATTCCCTTCTGAGCTTGGTAGGAGGGTTCATCATCACATTGCTACTCATGCTGGTCTAAGATCTCTCTAGAATAAGAGCCTCCCCCTTTCTTCTCCCATTGCACTTTTGCCTCTTGATGTTATAATATGATGGGGTTTATTAAAACAGAAGACGAGGGAATAGGGATTCTTTTGTGTTATAATTTTCATACATCCCTTTTGTGAAGGGTTATACAGGAGAAAACCCCAGAACAACTTAAAAGACCGGCTCCAGAGAACTGGCCCAGTCCACCTTAAACCTAATACAGCAGGGAAACCTGGTCCCTGGGAAAGGAGCATTAACTATCCAGATCCAGGTGGGAACAGGAGGCCCAGGGAAGCGACAGAAGCCTAGGGAAAGAGAATACCGCGGAACTGTAAACTGTATTTCCTCTTTTGTTTTGTGAACTGCGAAGACTAGCAGAGCTACTTTTGTTGGTTTCTTGTCGTTAAATAAAGAAGTCTGTGAGCGTTTTCCCAGAGTCCAGCCTGAGTCGGTTCTCTGGACACTCCAGGACCGCTCAAGTTGCCACAATCCTACTGTGGATACACAGACAGCAGACCAGTTAGTTGCTTTTGTCATAAACAGAGCACAGTGAGTAAACTGGCAATACTTGCTGAGGGTCAATATTCCCGACCCATAAATAAACCATCAAAGAGCCCTGCACACCACTAAGAACAACATGCTGCCAATAAAAATCAACTTCACTAATAATTCCAGTATTTTCCCCAAATGTGGTCATATTTGTTCCTTTTTCCCCACAAAGAGTAAATAATCTTCTCTATAAGAGCAATTCCAGTTACTTCTGGCTACCATTTAAATAACTTGGGTGGCCCTTTCCATAACAATGCTACAGTAATTTGTTATATTCTAACAATGTCTTAATTGGCTTTATGTGTGCATACCATCTGATAAATAAAATGAATTTTAAAAAAGAGGTCAATATTTAGCAGTACGATGAGCAAACGGTTTATTTGGCTAAAGATAGCCAGATACATTGCCATGGAAATTCAATGGAGTGCTGCACTGAATATAGCCAGATAAAATCCTAGTGAGCCAGATAAATTTATCTGGCCAACTTTAGGACTTCTCTATGGCACAAGCAGAGTTAGCCAGATAAGCTATCCGGCTAACTTAACTCCACCCAAAAATACCCCCAGAATGCCTCCAGTTTATCCAGCTAACTTTTATGTAGCCAAACAGCCAGATAAGTCTGAGATGGTCAGGGTGGTGGGAAATGTAAAAGCTGTGGTTTGTCCGGCTAAGTCCCAAGCTTTGCCAGATAAACCACCTGAATACTGACACATAAGAAAATAAGTCAAACTTAGTGCAAGAATCAGACACACAAGAACTGGTGCACTGTCACAATGTCTTATTTAGCATAGAGAAAGCAGGAGGTCGCCACTGAGTCACTGCAGTGCACACAAACACTCCACAGGCTTCAGGAAACAAACAGGCAGGAGGGACCCCAGCTGCTGCATCTTTCCGTGCTGGTCTTCAGGCGTGAGGAAGGAACGCCACTGGCCTTTCGCCTTTGTCATCATCAGCTCGACCAGAGCCCATATAAAATTTATAAGCCTAGGGCATGCAGTCTAAGGGTGCGGTGCTTGTGAGCCCTTCAAGGAACCCAGTGGGGAGCTCTGTGGAAATTGTGTGAAGATTGCTGGACCCTTAATACTCCAATCTTCCTGCTGGACTTGACAAGTTTTATTTTATTGGCGTATGGGCAAGAAAAGGAAGGGTAAGGGCATGTTACCTCCTGCGGCGACTGAGGTTACTGTATCAGGTCCCTTAGATTCATGGAGAATCACCTCTGCATAGCAGCCAATCAGGGGACCTCTAGGAGGGACATTGGATGCGGTGTCCTCAGTGTCATCTCCGAGTGCTGTTTTCTAAGCCCTGAGAACTGGAATCCTCTCCTACTGAATCATCTGTGAGCTCTCGATTGACTGTTCCTGATGAATCTTAAGATGGAACAGTGGTAAGAATTCAATCAGAGGAGGTTTTTGATGGAAGATCTACCCCAGTGAATCTGGGGGGGTGGGGGGGTCGTTTTCTTCCTCCCCTAAGCTCACTAATGGGGTTAGGAATTCTGGAAGTAGGGAGGGGACAGTATGAATAATCTCATCCCATCTTGTTCCAGTTCTCTTCCCTGATTCACAGAGAAAGATCACTATCTCAGCAAGGAAGAATACATCCTTAGAAGACTTAACTCTTTCCTTGCAGCACGTGGAAGGTATTCTGGAAGGCGGAGTGATACAATTATGCAAATTTTAGGTTGATGCCTCAGTTCAGATTGAGGCACATACTTCTTCATTGGCTAATCACACAGCCCTTCATGTGTCCCTTTCGAATCAGGTCGAAGTTATATTCCCTTTATGGTGCCTTGATTAAGGATAATGCATCTCTTCATTTGAGAGTTGATTTGCTTGAAAATGGTATTAGATATAAGAATTTATGTTTTGTTACTTTTCCCAGGTACATTTCTCTCAGCTTTCGACATGGTTAAGAAATATTCCACTGAAAATTTGAAAATATTGCCTCAAAATATGACTCCTATACATTCAAAAGCATTTAGGAAACTTACTCAAAAGTTAGATGGCTAAATGAGTATTTGGGCACTTATCCAGCTAAATTCTATCCAGCTAATAAGTTATGCGGTTAAAATTTAGCCGGTTAAGTTAGAAGTATCCCGGGGTGTACCTGGGAGGAGTTGAAATAGCCAGCTAAGTTAACCCCAATATTCAGAGTTAGCAGGTTAACATCGCCAGCTATTTCTGGTCAGGCCAAGGAGCTGTGCTAAGGTTAGCCAGCTAACTTTCAGATAGCCGGCTATATTCAATAGTGTGGCTGCAGTATCAAATATGCCTCCAGAGTTAGCCAGATAAGTTCATCTGGTTTACTAAAGCTTTTCTCCCATTCTGTGTCTATTGGAAAACTACTTAGTGAATGAGGCCCTATCCAGAGTGTGTCTGAATATGGACTTCAAAGTGTAAACGTCCTCTCAGTAATGATTGCCTGATGTCCAGGAAGGGTTTCTTCTGATAGATTGGATGTAGCAGCATTACTAGAAAATTCTCAAGGAGTTATAGTGGCTAGGGATAGTAATCTTTGGAAATGAATAGGGATCTGGTTTTGAAAACCACTGACTGACTTTGTGCCTAGCTATGGTTTGGGGGACTACCTATAGGAACACCCAACTTAAGTCCAGTCCACTTTCTCCTGTAAATTATCTTTAATCTAATCTTTATTTTTTACTCTGTTTTAAATCAAGACACTTCAGAATGTGTGCCTTCTCTCAGGACTGGATTTAAGTTGGGTGTTCCTATAGGCAATGGAGGGGTGTCCCTTAGCTCTGCAGGGAGGAGAAGAGGTAATCGACCCCCATTACACCTGCTAAAATCCTCCCCTCTCAGGGTGGGTTCTCTCCTCCTTACCTCTAACTACCAGTGCCAAGCCCTCCGCAGCAGTAACCAGAGGAATTCATCGTAGGGTCTTCTGTTGCAATCACTTAATTTCAAGCCCTGCAGTACCCTGTTCCATCCTCACATGGGTGCCTGTTACTATGGAAACCCATGCAAGGGGCAGGGCACATGACATCTGCAGGAGGCCTCACACTTAATTTTTCTGGGGGCCAGAGCCACGGTGACACG
This sequence comes from Rhinatrema bivittatum, assembly GCF_901001135.1. Classification (NCBI taxonomy): domain Eukaryota; kingdom Metazoa; phylum Chordata; class Amphibia; order Gymnophiona; family Rhinatrematidae; genus Rhinatrema; species Rhinatrema bivittatum. Next base: position 116,183,831 of record NC_042624.1, read on the forward strand.
CCAGGAAAACAACATGGCAGCAGTAATAAACCTCTAGCATCTATAAGCATTTGTCAACGGAGGCAGTTGCCTATGTTGCTTTTGCCTAAATCTGGGCTTGTCTTGTCTCTCTGAAATAGTCACGGCTCAAAGTGTTCTTAGTTTGACTTTTACCTAAAAAGTTATGAAGTCATGAAATGCAGCTGCTAGCTGGGATAGGCTGGTTGAAAAAAGTTTGATTCGGCACGTACCCATACTTAAATATTTTCCTAATATATTTCTCACTCCTTGATGGGACATTAATCATTAGTAGCGGTGCCTTTTTTCATGTTGGTCATTGATATACAGGACCGCAAGAGTGCTCTTTGTTGTTTGTATTGAAAACATTTTGAAACATGATTGGTTCTGCTCCTTCTGTGCCCTATCCCCAACCAACTCTACTCTGTCAGGCTTCAAGTCTAAAACATGCATTGATTGGCTTCCCTCACAGACTTTAATGGGATTGAACTGAATGAACCAAAAAGCATTCCGATTTTTTAAGATTGCACCCATTCAGTTCAGTTGCCTCAAACTGAACCAAAAATGGACTTAATCATTGCATTTTTTTTTTCATTTAAATCAAAACAAATCACATCCTTACTACTGGATACCTATGGCTGCCCACCCAGGCTTCACCTGCATCATAAAACGGGAATCAATGCAGGGAAAGTTATTGATCTCCATTTTCAAAAGGTCTTCTATGACAAAGCTCTGGCTAAAGCTCAATGTTGAACATCAATTGATTTCCTGGAAATTTTTTAATCAAAACCGATCGCTTGTGTTTTTGGATGAAATTTTGTCCTAGATGAGTGGAAGCCAAGCATGAAAGGATTGATAAGCTTTAGTCAGACACCAAGTGAACAAAATTGGATGAGTCAATATTTTCAGATGAAAAGAAAATAAACATAGCAGTTACCACGAAGGAATGTGAGGGAGGGAAGAAAATCTCTGCGGTAACAATAATTTCAGAAGACAGATAGGCCAGCACTTAATCTCCTTGTCTCTTTTTTTTCAGTTCATGAAACGGTCTGGAATCCCAACATTGAATTAGTCGGACAAAAGTGTCTTACCGCTTTCTCTGCCTGCAGCCGTGGCGTGAGGTGTGAGACAGAGAGCATTACTATCTTACCATGCCAGAGTTTTCCCAGTCTCATCCCAGTACAACAGGATGGTGGCTAGAGATATAGACATAGATATAACCTGTAGATATATGTATAAATATATTTCTGGTGAAAAATCAGAGGTAAGGAACAGGCTTAGCCAGTCCTGGTTTGACCCCATGCTGGATCAGACAAATGGTCCATCGAGCCCAGTATCCTGTCTCCGACAGTGACCAATTCGAGTCCACCAGCAGATCACGTCCAAATGCATATCTCTGAATTTTTTAGCGCTGAAGCTAAGCTGCCAAAGCATTTAACCACTCTTCATTCTGTCAGGCATTTTCTCTCTGTTTTAGATCTTAGTGTCATCTGCCACAATATCATTCACAGTGACAGTGAACAGAACGAGCCCTAGGAACAAACCCTGCAGCACCCCACTTGTCGCCTTTCTTTCCTCAGAGCAAAATCAATTTACCGCCAAGTGCTGCCGTCTATCCCTCAACCGGTTCCTAATCCAGTCCACCAGGCCATCGCTCCTAGACTGCTCAATTCTGCTAAAATACAAGCATAAGAGAGCCTAAAAGTCCATGCCGCTTCCTAAGTGTGGTGTGCGGTGATTTTCTGACATTCCCTAATTGGGAAGTGTATAGGTTGAGGAGGCTCCATCAAATGTCACTCTTTAACTGATAAGACACAAAGTCTAGAACCAAACAAAAAATTAAGCATAGTAACATAGCCTTCTAGAACCAAACAGCAGGCATCATCATATTCCATACCAAAGGAGCCCTCTCCAATCAGGTGAAAACCACCTTGTCTTCCCCGAGCTCCTTTTTGGCCCTCAGTCATCTAATGATAAATGGAGTTGAGATTCCAGTTGCTCTAAGAAAGGCAGAGCATGTCCATAGGTTCAACGGAGTAAAACCAGAACTGGTTCAACCTGCCCCTTCTCAACCCTAATCAGGAAATAAAAACAGATTTAAAATTTTGACCTGAAAGTTTTTCTGAATAAAAGAAAAGTATGGTGTTAACCATCCTTTCTCTATGCCGGTATTTCCCAGCCCTCTCCTGGACGCATCCCTACCCAGACAGATGTTCAGGATTGCCACAATGAATATGCATGCAAGTCTATCTCATACACATTCACGATGGATCTCCTGAAATCCGTGTGCCTCCAGGAGAGGGTTGGGGAAACACTGCCATAGTCAATCTCATCTCTTCTCCCATACATCACGTTTCAGTTCACAAGACGTCTCGGTCACAAATCCTGATAAAAGTATTTTACTAACTGAAACTGCAATAAATGGTCCCTGGCCTTGCTTTTCCAAATTTGCTTTGTTTAAATTCATGCTGTTTCTAAATTGCACAAATAAGAGTGGCTTAGTGGTTAGTGCAACGAGCTAAGAGCTATGGATGTGCAGCTGTTTGAAACAACAGAGAAAAGTTTGACATTTTCTGTCATTTTGAAATGAAACAACAACAACAACAAAAAGTCTTCTTTTTTATATTGACTTCCGTTGGTTTATGCATGTCATTTGCAAATGGCCTAGGTTTTCACCAGCTTCTCTGACAACTGGAAACTTGGAACCGTGCAGGACATAATAGTAGTTGTGGATTAACTTTACCCCATCCAATATTTTCCATCCACCTTCCCTGTTTTATTCCACTTTCCTTTCCCTTTCAGATTGGTTTAATTTTCCAGACTTGCTCTCAGCCCTCTCATTTTTTCCCTGCTAGGTGGAAATCCCATGATAAAGTTGCCTTGCCTTTTTCTAGAAGCACAGCTTGGCCCTTTTGCATTCGAGAAGCCGCTCCTCACCTGTCAGCTTCACGGCCTTTGGAGGCTATTGGGTCATTTATGCAAGTTTTGGGCATTGGCAAGCTAAGTTCAACTGACAGGAATACATGCAAGGCAGACTTGGATATTTATGCTACAAACAATGTAGTAGGAGCAGAGCGCCTATTACTGTTAGGGACATCGTAAAGATTTTTACCACAGGTACAGAACTGGAAAAAGTCCTTCTTGAATAACATCATGAGGGTTTTGCAAGAGAGCTTAGAAAATAAGTTTCTTAAGATTTAAGTAGAAAAACTGTAGCAGCATATGTATACATTTTCTTTTCAGGACACAATAATAATCTTTCTATTAGCCTTAGCAAGTGAAGAGTCTGAGAAGAAATGGGTCTATATTTTTATTATTGTAGAGCAGCTGTTGACGAGTTTTTTTCGACAGCAGGTTAGGAGGCTCAGCTGAAGGAGAACCTTGACAAAGCACTAGCAATGACCTTCTGCTGTGTATTAGAGAACAGATATAAGAAGTAAATGCATTACTTGGAAATGAATTAATGTAGGCAATAGACCTTGCATTTTAAAATGTAGGAATGCTTTTTTGAGCGATAAATCTAATGGTTATGAGCAAAAGATATTTGACAAGATTATTCTACTGTTTCAAAAGGTGACCTATTTAAAAAGTTCCTAGATTTGTCTGCCTTGAAACATCCCAGAGTGTCTCAAAGGAACTTCAGGTGCCTACAAGGATAATAGAACAATCCTATATCAAGATGTGCAAAAATAACAATTTCTTCTTTCCGAGAACATGCTTGCAAGAGCTTGTTTAGTGAACGTCTATCTGCCTTTCCACAGAAACTTTCTCCATCAGACACGGAAACCGATGTACTATTGAACATTAACACCAGCCCTTAACGTGCGTAAATGAGGGGGCTTACCCATGTAATAACCGTCAGCGTTAATGAGATGCAAACAAGGAACGCATTGCCATGGATGCTGAAGTACACACACGCTTTTGACGGTACCACAAAAGCTTAACCATGGTTCTTCAAGGTAGAGTTAGTTTATTATGTTATAGGGATGTGCATTCGTGTTGAATGAATGTAAAAAATGCAACAAATTAGGGCATTTTCAGTCCATTACAAATGGAATGAACTGAAAATAGCCTCCTATGAAAATAGCCCCAAAGTTTAGGTTATTTTTGTATTCTTGGTATTTGCCTACTGCAGCCCTGGTAGGGCCTCTCCAGGCCAAAATCTGGCCTAGCACCAGGGGCCTGACACAGGAAGGTGGCACGCCGATTGCTTTTTCAAGTTCTGTGACTTGCTGGCCACCCTGCCAGAAATTGCCAATTCCTGGAACGAAGTAGCCCAGCCAAGGAGCCTTTAGGATTGGAGAATGGGGATAGAGTAGCCCTCTAAATGGGAATCAAGCACATCCTCAGGTTCACATCTGACTGAAGAAGAAACATGCAGGGCCAATTTTTAAACTCTTTACACTGGAGCAAAGTCCATGGGCTCCTTTACCCCACAGACTTTGCATGCATGTCTGCCTTCACTTTCAAACTTAGACATTTTTGGTTACCTTCTGACCCGCTGCTCAGGACCTTGGGACAGGTACCACTTATACCCCCTCCAGTAGATATTCCTTAGCTGAAACATTTACCTCCTTCAATATTTTCACACTCCTTAAGGTTTTGGACTGCGATTCAGACTCTGGTGATGACCATTCCCTGGCAGGATGGCCTGCGTCTAGATTCTCCCTGCACACTGGTCCCCAGCTTGCTGGACCCTCTTTCTCTCTTCACTCTTCTGCACCTCCCGTAAGTCCTTACCTAAAACCTTCTCCTCAGCTCCCCTCTGAGCCTCCTCTGGGGGAGATTCTGGTTCTTCGCTGCCACTCAATGAAGATAACCGCGGGCCAATGAAGAGTTGTGCTTCCCTATTGCCCGCTGACACTATACCGACATCAGACAGGCCAGGTCTATCGAGTCCTCTGTCATACTGAGTGCATTCAGACCAGCTAAAACCACGAACAGCATGATAGGAAGGGGCATAGACATATTCCCAGGGGCATGAAATGGTCATACCTTACATACCAGATACATTCATTTCTTAAAAATATTAAGTGGTGCACAAGGCTAATAGGGCCAGCAGTCAAAAGCCACACAATCTGTGAGTCCTCTCGCTGTCCATGCCTTCTAGTACTTTACGAAAGCTTCATGGGAGCTTTTTCAACCACGGGAATGCTCTTCTTTATAGTGCAGGAGGTGGTAGAGTAGGGTCCATGGATGATCACCAAAAAAGAAGGTCCAGTGAGTATGAAGAGAAAAGTCCATATAGCACGTATATTGAAAGTATGCACAGTTTTAATTTTTGCAGGGGACTTAATGCAGGTAAATAGACTTTTGAAAATTGCTACGATAGTATGTTACATTTACAGTTTCCTTTGAAAATGACCCTTTATATGTATAGGCCCTAAGGAGTCTGCCATGCATTGTTATGAATTGAACGCTATGAATTTGAGAGAATGAAGTTACATGTGGGTGAATGAGAAGTCCCCAGATTGCTTGCAGTCGAACCCGGGGAGAGTCACAGGGATTTTATATTACAGACTATAGTGAGGAGCACTGGAGGCGGAGATCTGCCAACTCAACAATGCCTTTAAGACTAGCAAGACCCTCGAGCAGGCTTCCTTTACCTCCAGGGCCCAGAAATAAAAGGAAGAAGTAAGACCGGGAGGATCCGCTGCTTTGCTGATTCTAACTTCTTGCACTCCTGCAGGAGCGCCCACCTGGCTGCGTGCAGACCGAGCTCATGCAGAGAGGCTTAGGACATACCCAGAGGCCCCCGTACACATCACACCCACCCCATAGCCCGTGTCCACTCACTAGGAGAAGCCAGCTCGCCGGTCAGAAAACACCATGAAAATTTGAACCTGGCACGTAAAATAGCAATCGACTCACGCAGTGTTGATGACATTCCTGCATAACGTGCTTTTAAAATAGCGACTTTCATGCATACGTTCAAGCCATGCACCGACCCTAACACATCCATTTTTTGGACCTAGGCGTACTTGCGAAGGCGTTTATAAATGTGTAGGCGACTCATTTATAGAGGGCGGATTAAGTGTGGAAGTTTCACTTGAATGTGTATATGTTCATTTCTTTGTGCATAACATTTTGAAAATTCACCCCATGTGCATTATTTCTCTCCCACCCTATACGTGCCCCTGGGAATAACTCCCCTCATTCTGTCTAAAGGTCCACGCATTGTGGATGAACCTGTGGTCTTTTAGCCTCATGGAAGGATGACAGTTATCAGGCAGCTGATTAACATGGGCAAAAACACTCTACACGTGTGCATTGCGCTGAAAATTGTCTTCTGTGTCCCTTAAGTTCCCTGGCAACTATTTTCCTTCATGCACAGTAGTGCCGTATGACATTACAGTGGAACTGGAGGAAAACGTAGCTTACATAAAAGAAAGACCCACACATGAAACTTGTACCTCATCTGACCCTTTGTTAGGAGACACCAGGAAGGCAGTCTTTCAAAATCTTATTGTACCATGAAATCTCAAGCTGTAGGCAAGGCCAATACAAGCCTGGCTGTAAAGTGGAAGGGCCAGTCAGTCACACACACGTGCCTTGGACGCTTGAATCCATTTCTCATATGCCCCTTGGATATGAAGTTACGTCACGCCTCTTACCTTTTTTTTATCTGGGCAGCCCTGCGATGAAATTCTTTATTCTAGTACAACAATCAGCTCCGTAAAATGTGCAAGACCCCTTGACATTCCTTTGCAACACTGCCCTTGTGGTCATGTACAAGGCTCTCATGTTGATTTCCTTCATTGACTGACTAATCTGCAGAAATAGCAGCAACTGGGCTAGTGTGACTCTTAGCCCAGGGATCAAGAATGCCCCCCCCCCACACACACACACACACACACACACAATCTCCAACTGTTGCTTAATAGCCTCTAATTTGGCCCTGAGATAGTGCTCTGCAGAGTCTTTCCACGTAAGTCCTTGACTTTGTTAAAAAAATCTATTGGGTGTAACTCTGAATTAATCATAAGGGGAGAAGAAGAGACATCAATAGCTGATGGATTGTATCTGTAGAGTCTGAGCTCAGAGGTTGCATTTGTGTAAGATACTGTAGTCTGCAATGTTAGTATATTGGCTCATTTGTATGTTTTTCAGAGTGACGTAGAAGAGGAGCAGCAAGGGTGCGGCCCCCTCGGATTTTGTCCCCGGCTTCATCAAGAGCAATGTTTCTCATCCCAGCCCTGGAAGCAGGTCTAACCAGTCTGATTGTCAGGATTGCCATAATGAGCATACACGAGCTGCAATCGCATACATTGGAAACTCTATCCCCTAGATTTATCAAAATGCTATAAAATAGCGCCTGGGGCGTGGTTAGGCTAATTGCTCTGCTACCGCATAGGCAATTTCTGCAAGGTGTGATTAATGTATCGCATCTGCGCTCTTTTTCACTTCGCACACTGATTAATACATCGCAGAGAGAGAGACTCTGTACAAACCTGCTCCTCTAGTGATACTTTTCATCCATTATAATGACTACAAATCTTTAGCGATGTCAATTTTACTATGAATACCTCAGAATTTCTGAACGCCGCCCTCTAAAGTCCACCCCGAATCTTCCGAAACCCATCCTGATTCAAAGTGCCCCTCTACAGTGATACACATATAGAGAGTGTGACTGACTCTCTCTCTCTCTCTGTGTCTCTCACCTGTGCGCTAAAAATATTTTTACCATAACGCAAGACTATCGCAAGTACAACGCACCGAAAAATATGTGTAGTTATTTCCGGCGCTAAATCGCGCATTGCTGTATCGCATTGGCCGCTAACAGCCCTCATTACCATTAACCCTACCCAAACTCCTCCCACTGGAATACTCAATATGGAATTTGCATACACATTTGAGTTGCGTTATCGCGTGAGTTCAGGGCATTAACGCCCACGATAATGCCTTAACACGTGCATTAAAGCCCAATCGCGAAATGATTAATGACCCTGCTTGTTTGCAAATGTATCTCAGACATGCATGTTCAATGTCCCCAGGCCTGTGTTGGGAAACAGCGACTTAGTCGATAAGATGCCCCTGTTACTTATGTATTGTTTAATGTATTCATTTAGATCAGGCCCTTTAATAATGGGAGAAAAGTCTTAGCAAGCCTGGCCCTAAGTTTGAACCTGATGCAATGGAGAGTGACCTGACTCATCCAAGGTCACAAGGAATAGCAGCAGGACTTGAGCCTTGGGTTCCCTCGTTCGTAGCCTGTTGCATTCAGTACTACTCACCCCCGATGCCGGGCCTCTCGCTTCTTTGTCGTGCAGCAGAATACCGCCGCGACTACCTCGTTCCAGCGGCCTCCATAGGCGTGCATGCGCCCGATGGCCCAACCTTTAAAGGTCCACAGCGGTAAAAGGCCACAGTGCCTGAAGATGATATCACTAGCCTGGGTCCTATTTAAGGACCTCACCAACAGCCCTTCTTTGCCTCCAGCTACCGTGTGTAGTGCGTGTGTGGCTATTTGTCCTGTTCATGCCTTTGCCTCAACCTGTTCTAGCCTTCGTCCCTACCTTTTTCAGCCTTGCCTGCCCAGTCTGCCTCTGCCTGTACGTCCTTCTTCCTTTCCTTGGACGGTTTGACCTTCACCTGGACTCTGGATACTCCTATTCGCTGCCTCCCTCTGACCCCTGCCTGGACCCCTTGACATGCCTGACCGCCGCCTGCCTACGACTCTAGCCTGGCCTCGGATCCCATCTCCAGTCATCAGCAGAGACCTTCGCTTAAGTCCTGCTGGCCCCAGCACCCAAAGGCTCAACCCGAGGAGAACATGGGCTGGTGAAGGTGGAGCTCCTGACCGGTATCCGCTTCGCATGGGTCTGCCTGCCAATGGTGAGAAAGGCAGAGTCAATCTTACCTCGGCCCAAGGGTCCACAGACACAACAGCTGCTCTAACCTCTACCCTGCTCCTCCACTTCAGACTTTAGGAGGGCCCAGGAAAGTACCACTCACAAGGTGTGGGAGGGGGGGGCGGGGGACAGCTGTGGTATGTGCTAGTCTGGAAGGGCACAAGTACAGTTTTTTTAAGCATTTTCAGAGCCAGCATGGGCTACTTGAGCATGGTTGTCTACTACATGTATGAAAGCTTGTGCTGTTTGTATGCGCTCGTATGACGGGCACTGCTGCTTGTTCTGTATAATGTATGTGGGGCTGACTGAGTTGTTTGCGTTTTCACATGGTTTGTCCGTCGTCTCTTGTACATGATGCATTGTTGGTCACACAGGGTCCCACCAAGGTGACCTTTCACCCTGGATGAGTCTATTGACCTGACAGGCAGGCAGTCATGTCCCAGAGAGCTCTTCTCACACATTGACTGGAGCTGGCTGCTGAGAAGGTGTCCACTGGACTCTCAAGAGCTTCATTTCCCCCCCCCCCCCCCCACTTCCTTTTCCCTTCCCCCTCCTCCTGCGCCACACTGGAGGTAACAGCACAGCTGCCCTGAGAAGTGATACTGCTTGGGGTTGCCAAACACATGCTGCTGCCGCCAGCTGCATACAACAGCAGCCGCCCTGTCGTCTGGACTCCGGGGCCTTGTTAGCAGCCACTGCACTAAGTTACAGCATGAGCAAGGAAAGTGAACCCATGATCCCCACATAAGAACATAAGGACTTGCCAGGCTGGGTCAGACCAAGGGTCCATCAAGCCCAGCATCCTGCTTCCAACAGAGGCCAAAACCAGGCCACAAGAACCTGGCAATTACCCAAACACTAAGAAGATCCCATGCTACTGATGCAATTAATAGCAGTGGCTATTCCCTAAGTAAACTTGATTAATAGCAGGTAATGGACTTCTCCTCCAAGAACTTATCCAAACCTTTTTTGAACCCAGCTACACTAACTGTACTAACCACATCCCCTGGCAACAAATTCCAGAGCTTTATTGTGCGCGGAAGTCCATTTTGAAAATTGGTGTAACTCATGCAAATGTGTGCATGAGTTACACCAATTTTCAAAATGGACTTCCGCGCATAACCTAGAAGTATCCCTACAAAAGTCGGAGCACACAATTGCACCTGCTGTTTGGGTCCGCATAGGTGTGCCGAGAGAATCTGCGTGCACATTTTATAAAATCGGAACGTAGGGGCTTGTAAGTCCCAGCTCCACCCCCTGAAGTGCCTCTCCCCTACGTGTGCATCCAGCGTGCATGCGCTTAATTTTATGCGTGCATCGGTTCCCTTTATGTGGCTAAAGCACTTTTTTACCTGCCGAAGCACCTTTGAACATTATCCTTCCGGCGTTGTGCTAACACTCGCGCCCTTCAAAGTATCACAGGCTTCCTGCCCCCTCCTGGCTACACGTGTGCCTGGCTGGCTGTCGCTGGTGACGGCAATGTCAATTTCATTCAACCTCTGCTTCCAGCTTTCTTTCTGTCCTGTTACTCCTTCCCAACCTGTCCACTTCTTTCACGGGTGCTTTCTCTCGTGCTCCGCAGGGATCCTGCTGAAGACGGGCATTGCCTGCGATTAGGTGCCCTTTAACCTGCTTACCGCCTTGCAGGTGATTTCTTTGCTTTTGCAGCCGCACAATGACAGGCTGCGTCTGCATGATGCACGCAAGAAGGAGCTGCAGCCCTCCAGCAGCAGCAGTAGGGGAGGGTTGAGAAGAGCCCCAGCCATTTACCACCCCTGCAACAATCCCCACAGTCCTCTAGAAAAAGGCTTAGAGGGGGGGTGCATTTTCAAAACGTTCCACGTGTAAGAATTAGTGTAAGGAGCCGCTGCTCACTTATTCCATATTTTATAAACGCCCAACGTATGTGCATATAAAAAAGGGGGGTGGTCTAGGGGTGGAGCCAAAATGTACATACACAGCTTGCAATTTTATAAGAGACTTACGCATGTAGATTTGCCAGCTTTCTCGTGTAATTTTACACCTGCTAATTATCTGGCATAAACGATATTAAAGATATTTATTGTTTGGCACTGTCTGGGTGCAATGGGGGCAGTTCAGGCTGAAGAACCAGGAGGGTCTCGTTGACCTGGAGAAGGCCTGGGTGAACCGCTGGACTAGGTGGTAAAACTGGTAATTTCCTTGAGGCCCACATGTTTTAAAATACCCCGACACTTTCTTTTTGCTCGTTAAATACGCGTGCATATATTTTTAAAATAGATAGAAAAAGTACACAAGTTCAGTGAATTGCCATATGGTCTTTCAATGCATTGCATGTATTTGTGCTTAAGCCTACATATGTGCAGATGTTGCGGGCTGGAGATGCACGTATTTTATAAAATATGTAGGCGGGTTATACAAATGCTAGTGTAGATATGCTCATAGACATATGCATGCGTATATCCCGCCACGCTCATTTCTTATCCTCCCTGGGTTTTATTTACGTTTTGTTTCTCTGTCTTCTGTAGATAAAATGAATATATATTTTTTGAATGCACTGTGAGGTTTTAGTTCTGCAAGAACAGATTTTATTGTGCTACCCATGGCACAATAATAGCTGAGGCCCATATTTAGAGGAAACCAAAATGGATAACTTAACCCTAGATAAATTTAGCCGGCTAAGTTATCACAGACATCAGCTGAATAAACGTCCTGCTGAATATCCCTGATTAAAGTTATCCCACAACCTCTAGCCAGATACCTTTAAATCTAACCGGCTACCTTCTGATTATCACTGCTTAGGTTTAAAGTTATCCGATCCTTTGTGGCCGGATAGGTTTGGCCTTAACCAGCTGTTTTCAAAGGAATATAGTCAGTAAAGTGGTGCTGCAGTAATAGAAAAAAAAAGCTTGCAGGCCTAGTGGCCCAATCCAAGCTGAATTATGGGCCCTGCTGGGTCAAGCCTTCAGAACCGCTCCAAACCCTTCAGACTGGATTTATATTGTTTAATTTGAAGAGGTCGAGGACTGGCCTCCCACCCTCCCCCCAGGCAAAATTGCCCTCCAGGGCCTCTTTCCCTCCATCCCACCCACCCACCCATCCCATTTTCAGCCCAGATCGCAGTGCGCTGCTCCTGGGTCCAGCACTTCCATGTGAGCAGCACTGGAAGCTCTTCACAGCAATGATGGTAGCTCATGCTTCCAGTGCTGCTCACATGCGTACATAAGTTATCTCATCCCTGCCCCAAAACAGCCCTTAATGACTTTTCCAGCTAAAGGTTACAGGTTAAGTGCTAGAGATATTCAAAACTTGCCATTGAGCCAGATAACGTATGAGCTATCCGGGTAAAAGGCTTTGAAAATTGACCTCATAGTTTGGTGATTTTGGTGGTGTGAAAGGGATATGTGTGCAGCCTTTGAGTTCCAAAGATAAGACTTTAGGTTGTGGTTGTATGAGTGGTCGGTGTGATTGAGTCCTGCTTGCTAACGTTACAGGGCAAAAGGCCAGTATTATGATGGGTCTATAGTCCCAGGGATATATTTAGAGTAGGTAAGGGGTGTATATGTGGAAATGGCTTGTCATCCATGTAGAAACTGTGTGGCGTGCAAATGGACGAGAATGAGTGTAAGAGAGAAAGGCTGAGTGTCCGAAGGGACAAAGAGACTTGCAGTAGGGCCATGAGACAGGGTATGAATATAATACAGGGGTACTTAGGGCATTAAGGTGGTCCGGAGCAGTTTTTGAAGGCAAGCACCAAAATTTCTTGTGGACAAAACAGCACTTGTCCTTTCATTATGACTTTTTCATGGGATCATATAACCAATGTTTTACATTCGGGAAGTTTGATAAAATTGCTTGTGGGGAAATGTGATAGAATAAAAAGAAAGTTTATTCCTTCTAGCTTTCTAATTTATATGTAAGCAAAAAAAAGAAAATTTTAAATATTAAAGTATTAAAAATAAATTAAAGCATAATTTAAAATAAAATGTAAAAACCGTTCCCATAAAACGAAATGGAAACTGCAGAGCTATGGCAGGACTGGCCCAATCTTACAACAACCTTGAGTAGAAATGAACGTATTCAGGTCTGCGAGCTCTCAGAGATAATTACAACCTGCGTATGTGTTTGGGTGAATGGAAGGCATTAATGCTGAGGCTATAAAGCGCGCTACACATATCTTTTTCAGCCCATGGTAAAATATCTTCTTTATTTACTGACTACCTTCCAGATATCTGTTTTTTCAATTCTTCTATTCAGTAAAACCCTCCACAGACCTAATTGAATTTTGGTGGAATCAAGACCACAGAGAGTAAGTAATTGCAAGAATTTCACCATTGGTCTTGTTTAAATGTTATTGCAGCTGCTTCTATCTAGTGTGAGAAAAAGAAAATGTATCGCTTCCCAGTCCTATCATTATTCATTAGCCTTCCTGGCCTTTAGACTCCCTAGTCCAGCAATGCCATGACGTTAATAAGAAGTCACCTGAAGGCATCACAAACATGATATCTTGGTAAAAACGGGAGCTCCGACATGTAATGCCAAGCCTGTCCCATCTGCCTTTATATCACCTGCCAGTCTTTGCCACCTCAAACGGTGCCTCTGGTCCGCAGTGTTAATACTGTGTCGTGGTCCTTGCACTGTGAGATACCTAGCATGCATCCTTGACATCTTGCACAGCTGTGTTGACTTTTATTCACAAATGAAGGAACAAGAAAATGCATCTTGGCTCATGCACACCATAGTAAATCCACCTTCCCTTTCACGCTGCCTATCAGAACTTGGGACATGAAATCCGGTTCCACCAGCCCTCATCCTTCTTCCGCAGCTAGAAGCTGCTTCTTGTTGCATGTCCATATATCCAGACAATATTGATATTTATTCTGAGGCATTCCCAGTCCCTAAAGAAGTCTAACTTGCTTGCTAGCCTTTTGACTAAGCTCAAAGGTAAGGCCATGAGCTGAAGAGGGTCCCTTCTTGACCTTTTGGCTGAGAATGAGAACCTTTACAGGATGGGGGGGACATGAAACCAGTTACATCCTGGCCAAACTAGGAAAATTAAACCTTCTGTTTAAAAAAACAAGTAAGCATAAAATGAGCCACCCTGCTGAAAGTGAAAATACGTTCAAACACAAATCAAAAAGAATTTGTTTTTTCTGGGTCAAACCAACTTCCAGACTCAGGGACCGTTAAGATTTGATCCAAAATGACTAGTTCCATTTATATAAAGGATGTGCTTCTTATTCTTCAAAAGCACAAGAAACAGGAAGATGTCAGTTTGCTTTAGCTGCTGGGCTGAGGAAATACACCATGCAGAGTGAAACATGAGGACAGGAAGAGGCTGATGCTTAGCACTGCTTAGCTGGATAAATAAGGACTTATCCAGCTAAGTGGCAGCCGCTGAATATCCAGCTAGGTTTCAGTAGCCACCACTTAGCCGGATAAGCATTTATCCAGATAAGTAGATAGCCGGGTTTCTTGGGACAGGCAATGGTCGGATCGAGGCAGGGCATCGTCTCTGGTTATCTTAACTAGATAAGCGCCTATATTCAGCCTTATCCGATTAAATATCCGATTAAATTCTGTTATAAGTGTCCCCTCACCCTCTTTTAAGCCTACCCTACCATTCCCCTCCCCCCGTCACTGCCATCACTGGTCTGGTACCTACCAGCCCACCTGTACATATTGTCTATTGTTAATTTATTTTCTTCAAATGTTCCTATCAAATTTCTCTCTTTCCCTATCCTTCCTACTGCTGTCCTCTCTCATCCTTTCATTACTGCTCCCCCCTTCCCCATCCCTGTTTATTGTATTTCTCTCTCTTGTTATTTTGTTACAATGTAAACCGGCATGATGTTGCAACGAATGTCGGTATATAAAAATCAACAAATAAACCAATGGACGGCCGGCGCCATCTTTAAAAATGGCACGGGCCATCCAGTGCACCTACCATGTGACAGGGGCCGACCAATGGCACCGATAGCCCCTGTCACATGGTAAGAGCAAAGGGCCATCGGCGCCATTTTGATTAGTGGCAGCCGACAGCCCGAGCACGGGAGAATGCTCCTGGGACCCCCGCTGGACCACCAGGCATTTAAAAAAATTTTGGGGGGGGGTGTCCAGAGGGTGGGGGGATACTAACAAACTCATTTTAAAGGGTCAGGTTGTGTTTTTAGGTTGTGTCCTTTCTTCCCGCCCCTCCCCCCCCCCCCCCCCCCCCCCATAACGATAAGAAAACCCACTAAAGTAATCGTGGAGTTTCCTATCGCTATCGGGGACCCCCCCGATATCTGATGATATTTTCAATCGTCAGATAAATGATTCACATCCCTAGTACTGATGGCTGCAAAAAAGCAAGCTGATGATCCTTAGTATCAAACTGTAACCTACAGGATTTCATGCCTTCCTTTTATTTTAGGGGCCTGGAGAGCTCTTCCTTTATCCATGTGGCTTGGCAGCAATGGTTTCCTCACACTGTCGTGCCAAAATGGCTCAAAATGGCCTCTTCGGGAGTTGCCCAGGACTGAGTCAATCCTTGGGCCATTCAGTCCCTGGCCCTCTCCGTTGAGGCTTCCAGTAAGGTTGCCATTATCCTTCTTTGTAAAGGCAGGTCTGTGGATGTGGACATCAGCAGGGCTGACAGTTGACACCGGCTCATTTCTCAGAAAACCACTGGCCAGCTTTCAGATGGTAATTGTTTTTGGTCGGCACTGGCTAAAGATGGAGCCATGAATAGTATTTCACAAACTTTAAAATGGGTCGAACTGCATTTTTTTTTTTTTAAATCTGGCCTGGACCAGAACCTGATGGAGATTAGGAGAGGCAGGAGTTTCAGGTAGGTGAGGAAGTGGGGAAGGGTTCGGATGTATGAGAAAAAAAAAATCACATAGCATAGATTCTTCATTTCTTGCCTACACTTCTGCCAGCAGCACACAAAACCTCCATTTCTCGAATATCCACACTCATTGCTAGCACAAGTTTCCCCTACCTGCATGAAATAACTCTAATAGGAAAACAGGATTTCTACCATAGGTCTTCAATTACAGGATATCTCTAAGAGAAGTTATATTGAAATGGATTTTACAGTTTGAAGGCTTGTTTTAAGATTTTTATTATAAACAATTTTAAGAATGTGATAATACACTGTCTCTGTTTCACATGTTTACATAGCCATGTAAAACTGCAATTAAATAGACTCGTAATGAAATGCATATGTTATAGGACCTGACTTTTTCCATAAAAACTAACACTACCTCATGCCCTTCTATCAGAGATGTAATCTGAGGTTCATCTAACACTTTACTGGTAAGTAAACTATTAAAAGCAATAGTTTACTGTGGGTCTCCTGCCTCGGCTTCTGAGCTGTTGCATGAAGGCGGTGATTTAAAGTGTAATGAAAGCGGGATAACAGAAATGGTTATTATGATCTCAAATGCTCTGCTAATGCCAGTACGCCCATGATATTACCTCTATCTGGGTTTCAAAAAGTTTTGTTCTCTTTTATGGACTTAGGTTATCCTTGCGAGCTAGAGAGGCCCTACCCATGGTGACCACAACTCTGCAAAATCCCCCAGGTATATAAATGGCTGAAAAGCTCCTGAAGCTGGGCCCTCTGCAAAAATAAACAAGGGAGAGAAGAAGCGAGGCATGTGTGTAATGGATCTGAAGTGATTTTCAACTTTTGCCCTATTAAAAATAACCTCACCCTTATCCGGCTGAGGTTGATTTCAATAGGGTAGGGGGCCGGGTCCACGGTTGATTTTCCCTCCAAATTTCACCTTAATTGGTCAACTGGCAGGCAAATTATTGTGCCTCAAAGATAGATAGATAGATAGATATAGATAGATATAGATAGATATGATAGATAGATTTGATAGATAGATATAGATAGATTAGATAGATTTGATAGATAGATATAGATAGATTAGATAGATATATATATAGATAAATAGATAGATAGATAGATTAGATAGATTTGATAGATTAGATAGATTAGATAGATTTGATAGATTAGATAGATAGATTAGATAGATAGATATAGATAGATTTGATAGATTAGATAGATAGATGTGATAGATAGATAGATATATAGATAGATAGATAGATTAGATAGATTAGATAGATAGATTAGATAGATTTGATAGATAGATTAGATAGATAGATAGATTAGATAGATTAGATAGATAGATATGATAGATAGATATAGATAGATAGATTAGATAGACAGATTTGATAGATAAATAGATAGATAAACTTAACCCCTGGATTAGCACTTTCTAGCCTGGAGTTGAAAGGTGCTAACGATATTTGTGCCAGCTTGGTGTACTATTCAGGTGTTTACTACAAAAATTAAACTCCTGTTGCATAGTGAGAGGTTCACCATTGGCACTCCACCCTCTTCCAACTCATTTCCAGATGTTTCTGGACATATGTGGGCTGTGTTTGCATAGCACTAGTTCCAGTGACTCGTACAACATATGGTATCTAGAGAACGCAGCAACAGGGTTAAGTTTCTTCATATATTTGGATAATTCTTATGTTTACTAAGCCAATACAGTTATTAGATCTCTGTACTGGAAGAAAAACCTCAAGGAGATAAGGTAGTTCTGAAGGTATCATCTGAAAATTTTAATTCCACCCATTATAGAAAATGAAGACAAGACTTACCAGATTCCGTGGCTATATTTAATACTCCTTAGTATGAAAATGTGACCTTCTTGGATAAAGAAGCCTTCATTTGATTTGGGACATGTAAAATCCTTCTGTCATATTTTTACCATTCTAAACCAATGGGATTGGGGGGTGGTTAACAAGAATCGTCACTTTTAGTCAATATCTGTAAAAACGTAAAACAACTTTTTGAACTGTTATCAGTTCATTGCACTGAACAAGCTGTTGGAGATGAATTTCTTTAATCCTATCAAAACGTGCATGTTAAGCTTGCTGAATGTCTGTCCCATTTTCTTGTTATATAATGCAAGGTGTGGAGCAGTGTGCAAAGATAAGTCCCTGGATCATGGACAGAAAGTGGTGTTTTACATGCTTGGAGCACTACTTTTTTTTCCATTTATGCACTACATATAGATTTCTGAATGCAAACTCATGCCAGTTGATCATTTCTTTGACTCAGAGCATTTTTTGTTATGTGATTTTCCTTGGTTTTGGAGTGGTTGTATTTTTGCAAACCCCTTAACTGACAATTCTGGGCCCTAGCGCTCCTAACCAGTTTGGCTGCCTAATAAGGTAAAGCAAGTTCTCTCCTGGCTGGTATTCTTGCTGCGACGTAGCTGCACCGATTGCCTGACCTCTAATGGAGGATTTGCATGTTGTCATCCCTTTCGTTGGATGCAGAAAGGTCTTGTAGAACGTGAGCTTTCCACACCCCATGGAAGGGGCGGAGAAAGATTCCAGGTTTCATCAGGAACGCTGCTCTGCGGTGACTCCAGTGCCAAACCCTGCTAGAGTGGCAAACTTCCCTGGTGCATGTGGCACTTGGGGTTTTTGGGATTTTGTGGCTATTCATCTTTTACAATTTTTGGTCGTTTTGCAAATGCACACATTGCCAATAATGTAAGTCTGAGACAAAACAAGAGCTGAGGATAGTGAAGTCACAACAGACGCACACACACACACACACAAAATGTAACAAGACAAATGAAATCTATTGCTGGAGATTTCTGTTCTCAGAAGCGTAATATCGCTAAGCTAAAAAGTCATTCCCATAGAAAAAGGTGCGTAGAAGCAGAACTGATTGATAAGAAGAGAAAATTCTCATTTCAAAACTGCAGTTCTTCATGTGTTAAAAAGAACAAACAGTGTGGGGTTCACATATTAACCCTGTCCAGCACAAACCAGCAGAGGCACTGAGATCAGTGTTTTAGCGCTGGATGCACATGTCATCAGGCGTTAAGTAATGAGCGGCAAGGTGCTGGAAGTGATCGCTGTGGGGTTTGGGAGCCAAAGGGTGGCCAACTGACCCCAGGACAGCCAAGCAGGCTGATCCAGTCCTGGTTTTTGCCCCATGGCCATGCAGGGATTTGTAATTCTGACTGTCCCATCGATTCCCCTAAGAAAATCAGAACTATAGATCCATGCATGCCGTGGGCCAAAACCAGGACTGGATCAGCCTGCTTGGCTGACCTGGGGCCAGTTTGGCATCGCTAGGAGCACCTTGTTAAGAAACTGGCTATCGGAAACTGGCCTTATGAAGAGCATAAGTGTTGCGATAAATGTGTCCCTTGTAGGCTAGGGTTGTTTAGAGAGATTAGTATAAGATTTAGTTATCTGGGGTTAGAAAAAAAATTTAAAAAATTGTATATAGGGATTAGTGGTGTAGAGCAAGATGATTAGCTAAAGGACATGATAAAAACTGTGGGTGATTACTTTCCCTTTGGTAAACAAAAGGCATTGCAGATTTCTGTGACTTTATGTAAATGATGCACTTTTGCTCGGAACGCACAATGTAGACGTCCCTGCGTCCGATGCAGTATATTTTTGAGTGCCAGAAATGCATTAGAATATTGCAGCAGGCACCCAGGTAATGTTGATGCACGCACATTAGAAAAACAGATGCTCGGTATGAGCTTCCCTTTTTTTGCACACATCTTATTGCATTGGCCTGAAAGTTTTTCCAAACAGCACACTTACCTGGTAAAGAATCTGCAAGGTCCATGTACGGCTCCAATGATTCAGTTCGTCAGGATCTCCTTATTCCTCCATGGAAGCAGGTTCACCTGCTGACGATGTTTAGGGAATATGGACACCCATAGCAGTCAAACACTGCTATGGGTGTCCAGCCACAAAATGATCTTTTCTTTCATTTGCTTTTTCATTTCATGTTTGTATTGTAGCACACGCTAAATGGTTTCGGTCTGTGCTAAAATGATGTAGCGTGCTCTAAAATATAGAAACGGCAGGAGACAAAAATATTTTGCTCTGTTCGTTTGAAAACAGCACAACAGAAGTTGTTGGCGCTTTCATGTCATTTTCTAATGATGGCTCACGTCCCCATTAGCCACACCTCTCCTTCCTCTGATACTTTCAGGCCGATACAGTACAGTGCGCTCCGGCAGATCGCACTGTTACCCCGCGTTTGGACGTGCGTTTTCGACGCGCTAGCTTTACCCCTTATTCAGTAAGGGGCAATAGTGCGTCGAAAACGCGCGTCCAACCCCCCCGAAACTAATAGCGCCCGCAACATGCAAATGCATGGTGATGGCCCTATTAGCCATTCTCGCGTGATACAGAAAGTAAAATGTGCAGCCAAGCCCCACATTTTACTTTAAGAAATTAGCGCCTACCCAAAGGTAGGCATTAATTTCTGCCGGCGTGGGGAAGTGCACAGAAAAGCAGTAAAAACTGCTTTTCTGTGCACCCTCCGACTTAATATCATAGCAATATTAAGTCGGAGGTCCCAAAAGTTAAAAATAATTTAAAAAAAAAATTTTAAATCAGCCCGAGGCTCACGGGTTGAAAACCGGACGCTCAATTTTGCCGGCGTCCGGTTTCCGAACCCGTGGCTGTCAGCGGGTTTGACAACCGACGCCAGCAAAATTGAGCGTCGGCTGTCAAACCCGCTGACAGCCGCCGCTCCTGTCAAAAAAGAGGCGCTAGGGACGCGCTAGTGTCCCTAGCGCCTCTTTTTACCGCGGGCCCTAATTTGAATAATTTTTTTTTCTGAATCGTGCGCACAGGAGAGTGGCCTGTGTGCGTGCTGGGCGCTCGCCCGCTCTCCCGCGATTTTTACTGTATCGGCCTGATCGTTAGTCCAGCTCCTCTCCCCCCAAATGTGAAGCACCCTGCTGGCCACTTGTCACACTGATTGAATAAGTCGGGCTATTTCCTATTCTCTCTTAATATCAGATCCCTTCTGTGCAACCCAAAATGGAAGTCTCCTGCTCCAAGAATGGGATTCTCTCCTTCCCTGAACATTACCAGAGCACCAGCTTTCTTCTGGTTCTTGGGAAGCTCTCACTCTTACTTGACCTTAGGGGTCCCTGCATTAATGTTTTCTCACCCCTCTGGTACATGGTACAATAATGAAGCAAGGTGGGCACTCACAAACCCAATACTATTTAGAGTGCTGGAATCCAGACACAGAATGTGTTTGCTCTGCTTGTTCCACCTCCCAGATTCTTTTGGCAACAGCACAACCAAATGAGAAAGCCCTTTCCAACAATTTTATTTTAATAGCTGCAATAGCCTGGGGTAACTGATATGGAAACACATGAGATGGCCCAAGGTTCAATATAGCCCTTGGCTCGGCTGGTCAGTCTCAAGAGAGAAGCAAAATTCAATGCACAGAAGTACGGAACAGAATCTTTAACAGAATTGCAATATTGATCAGTTTTGCAGACCCCCTTCCCTTTTCCGTAAGCACACATAGCTGTCAGTTTCTATAGTTAACAGCCTTATCTATGTTATTTACTGCAAATCAGTGTGGTCAGACTGATAAACTATTAACGACAAATACCTCCCAGGTCCTCTCTTTCAGGTTCATTTACAAAGCCTGGCACTAGTAGTGTCTGGAATGGGGCTGAATCGTGCTGTAGTGCACTCAAGGCAATAAGTGCAGCATATTCACATGGCTGCCGCAAATAAAGATATGCCATGCAGTTTAGCTCATTTCAGTTTGTTGGACACAGTGAGTCTCTACCATGGCCTGCACAGAGGCATTCACTGATTATGCCACTTCCCTGTGCATGCTCTGGCTCTGGCAACCGTCTTGTCACACACACTCATTCATTACTTTGAAGCAGGCCCGGATTTAGGCACAGGCAACCTAGGCAAGCTGCCCTCAGCACCGGGTTTTCTCAGGCGCCAGACCGCCACCATTGTCACGCCACTGATTTGGGCCTGCGGTTCTGCTCCTCTCCTCCATGCCAGCTCCAACCCCGGCCCTGCAGCAGCAGCAGCGTCAACAAGGAAGCTCCGCACCAGGCCTGAGAGCCCTCGGCTGCTCAGAGGCCCCGCGGCGCGCTGCCCCTCGCACGGAAAACCCACGCAGGAGGAGGGGGCTGGGAGCCGCAGGACCTCTGAGGCCTCGTGCTAAATTTCCTTGTTGACGTTGCCGCTGAGGGGATGAGGCCTGTGCCAGTATAGAGGGACAGCGGGCAACTATAAAGTGAGAGGGGGATGCTGGAAAAGGGGAAGGATGGGGGAGGATGGGGGAGGGGACCGCCCTACTCTTCCCCCCTCCCTCCAGATTGCCTACATAGTAAAGCTGGCCTTGCCTTGAGATCAGCAGAAATGATCAGCCTGAGGTTCCTAAAATGCATGACTCGTCTTTGCACTGACACACGGCCTCCAGGCGGAGCCCTGGTAATATATTAGTTCTCGTGCTGCTGCTCTTCTTGGAATAAAACGTGGGCACCTTTTATCCCTGCCTGCTTTGTAAACTCCCTCCCCTCGAGTACACGTTTCAAATTCTTCACTCTCTATCCCCATTTACATGCACGGGACTCTGCACAGCAGCGCCCACATGTACAACGATTCACAATAATCAGAATGGCAAAGTGCAAGGAGCTTTAAAAAAAAAAAGAAAAAAAACCCCACTGATTTATTTATAAGCGTTCGATATGCTGCCTTTTTCCGAAAAGCAGGCCCGAGGTGGATGACGTGACGCAATAAGGCGTTGTGTACAGAGGTAAGACTAACGCTCCCCTCAGGAACGAGCTGCAAATCAACAGAGAAAGGAGAGCTGATTATACCCGCTTGCTTTAATTATCAAAGAATGATTCTGGCACAGCTGCTGTAAGCGGGGCCAGTGCAAGGTTCTCAGGTGCTCAAGGCGTCCCTCTTCCCGCCACCAGCCTTACCTATGGGCAGCAGCTCCAGCACAGTGCTCGCTTCCTTGCTGGCACTGACCCTGCTGCGGCAACCCTGCCCTCAGGCTCTTCCTTCTCCCTCTGCCCAGCATCTCTTCTTCTCCAGTATTCTCCTATCTCCTCGCCACACCTAACATTTCAGCATCCTCCCAACCTTTTTCTGCTCTTTTCACAGCTCCGAGTACCCACTCCCCCCTCTCTCTCTCTCTCTACCCCTACCCAGCTCCTCCCGACGCTGGGCCCCCTCCTTCTTCGACCGCTGGAGGGAGGGGCTCTGCTGGTGGCTCTGGGCCCCTCTCCCACCATTCATAAGGGGCTTCGCCAGCAGCTGGCAGGAGTTTGCTGCCACCCCTCCCCTGGCCTAACACACACAACAAGGTTTGGTGCTCTAGGGAAGGGCCTGATTTGCCCGGCCCTGGCTGTAACTCTCTACTCTTTTTTTTTTTGTACCCAGAATAAAATATTATGGGAACTGTGCTTCTGATACCGTGTTTGTCTTTAAAGCGAGTGCAGCAGCATGCACTCCGGTGACCTGTATTTATTTCCCTGTGAGGCTGCACAATCCTGAGTCGCCTTGGGGATTTAATTATTTGCCTTTGCCAAACCTGAATTCAAGGAGTGTTAAATGCAGGTACGGTGGATATTCCCTGCCCCAGAGGGCTTACATTCCAAGGGGCTCATTCACATGGCCAAGGGGTTTTTCTCCCACAAGGGAAAAATACTGCGGGTGTCACCAAGCTGTGATAAATGGCCCTGCCGCTGTGGGATTCCCATGGGGTTTTTCTTTGCAGTTACGTGCGATGGTGGCCCCACGACTATGGGGATTGCCCTTTCCTTAAAGAAGCCAATGGCCCCAAGAAAGCCTCCCCACCCCAGAAAGTACTCAATAACCCAGGCATCTGCATAGACCCCCCCCTGTCCTACCCACCCCCCCCCCCCCCAACTTGGAAATGGCTTGTCAAAATATATGGAAAATATTTTTTTATATCAGCACCAGGCCCCACCCTGCCCGAACCCTCCCCCCACCCACACACACACACTTCATAAAAAAAACTCCAACCACTTGAGGCTGGACCACTGGCCGCCATTTTTCAAAATGGCGCCACCCAGACTTTGTGCCATCATGTGATAGGGGATAAATTGGGCGGCGCCATTTTGAAAAATGGCCACCATGTCTGGCGCAGATATTCAAAATGTACTTTTCTTATATTTTGATAATTGGCTAACTCCAGGGGCGCTGTGGGGAAGTGGACAGGGTGTATAGGAAGACTTCCAGGGTTTTTGATCACTTTTACATAAGGGGGCATACCTGGGCCCTTTCAGACAGGGCCCTGGGAGTTTGGGGATGTGCATTAATATCTCAGTGCTCCCTAGGGAAATTAGCTACATCTCATGAACTAATTTGTAGCTAACTTCAGGTCAAATACTGTAGCTTGCCAAATTTTTGGCCAGCTGCATTTTGTGATTTGCATCATTTAGTGTATTTATGAGCTGATTAGCATGAATTTGCATGCTAATCAGTTCATTTAAATGCCCATGGCATTGAGGCTAAAATAAGACAAAGAATTTGAAATACCTCAGGTTATGTCCCACATAGGCTATTTACCATATGAAAAACAGCATTTTTCATACAGTAAATGGCCTAACACAGCTTACAGGCCGATACAGTACAGTGCGGAGCGCACTGTTAACCCGCGATTGGACGCGTGTTTTTGACGCGCTAGCATTACCCCTTATTCAGTAAGGGGTCAAAAACACGCATCCAACCCCCCCCCCCCCCCGAACCTAATAGCGCCCGCAACATGCAAATGCATATTGATGGCCCTATTAGGTATTCTCGCGCGATTCAGAAAGTAAAATGTGCAGCCAAGCCGCACATTTTACTTTCAGAAAATAGCGCCGACCCAAAGCGCTAATTTCTCCGGGGACCAGGAAAGTGCACAGAAAAGCAGTAAAAACTGCTTTTCTGTGCACCCTCCGACTTAATATCATGGCGATATTAAGTCGGAGGTCCCGAAAAATTGAAGTCGGGTTGAAAACTGGACGCTCAATTTTGCCAGCGTATCGCGCGCACAGGAGAGTGGCCTGTGCGCACCCGCTCTCCCGTGGACTTTACTGTATCCACCCGTTAGTGAATTAGTACCTAAGTTAGTATCTAAGGGACTATTATCCTCTTGTTCTATCTAAGGGACTATTATCCTCTGTACTCCCCCCACCCCCATTGATGTAATTTAAGGAAATGACATATATAAGTCACCTTTGTTATATTATTATGGTTGCTCCGTTCTACTTTACTTCTGCGCTTTTCTCTCTTTCTGTCTTTCTCCCTTCCCGCCCCCTCTCCCCCGCCTGCTCCCACTTCCTTTCTCCTCCTTCATGAGTTAATTGTGAACCGGTGTGATGTGTATTACGAACGTCGGTATATTAAAAGTTATTAAATAAATAAATAAAGGAGGGGGAAGGGACTTGCCCAGGGTCACAAGGAGCACCAGTGAGGGAAGCAGGATTTAAGCCGTGGGTTATACTGGTGCTGAAGGCAATGTATCACAGGTCTCTCGGAAAGAAACATGCAAACACGAATGAAAGCTAAACAAACCATTACGGCATCTGAAGTAGGTCTGGGGTTGAAAAAAAAAAATCATTTATTAGAAATGCATGAGAGTCAGGTCATAAAAAAGAAAGATTATGTGTTATCTGACCTGCAAGCCTATCATAAAGTTGGAACTTCATTAAAAACAGTCTTCGCATGTATGTGGCACTTAACCCAATCAATAGAACAGATGCATGTTTCCAGGCAAAGGTTATAATGAGTCTGAGGGACCAATTGTGACTAAGCTTATGGGTCCAAGAGCAAGATGATTTCCTATAGGGTTAGTATAGAATGAGTCTGCAGATCATTGTTTCCCGTTACCCTAAAACACTTGCCAGGGTTCTCTCCCGGTTTGGGGCATGCAGGGTGCTCTCTGCTCTGTAGTTCATGTCCTGTATTCCCATGGGACATCTGGATGTCCAGATGTATGTACACAACATGAAGTACTGTTTGCATGCCCTCCTCCTCCTCTTCCATACATTCAAACTTTCTTGCGGCCTTGCCTGTGACTTATTTCGGGACCCAGAAAATTATTGTTTGGGAAATGTATTGTTTAAGTAATGGGGACAAACCTTTAGCTCTTAAATCTTTTTCACGTCGCTTTTAATGAGGGGTGTAAAAACAAGAGAGGAGAACAAACGAGATCCATCACAGCCTTTCCCCCTCGTTTCCAGAGAGAGCGAGAGAGCTTGGTATTTAGATGGGGACGGAAGGTGCCTGAATGCAGTGCATCTCATCGGCGGAGCAAAGCTCCTGCTGGGGATCTCGCACGCCATCCGCTTCAGAATAAAATCCCCACCCGGGACGAAATCCCCGAGCGCTTTGGGAAGGAGGCCCCCCGAATCCCCTTTCGGGGCGGACGAGCTACTCCAGCCTGGCGCCCCAACCTCAGGGGAGGCGAGGCCCGCGCAGCCCCCGAAGGGGACCCTGAGCCTGCTCTCGGCGCTCAGCAGCTGGACCTGCGATTTCCGCGCGCATCCCCCGGACTGGAATTATTAACCAGGGCAAGGTCGGGGCAGCGCAGATCGCTTTGCTTTGTTCCCTGTGCCCGACTCGCAGTCAGCAAGAGGGCGACCAGACGGGGCTGAAACCGAGAGGCCTCGCTTGCTGGATTCGTTTCGTTTGCGCTGGGTTTCCCCGAAGCAGAAGGGCAACAAAATAACTCAAAGCGGAAAGGCGCAGCTTCCAAAAGCAGAACCACAAAACCTTCGAACCCCTTCCCTTTCCAGTAACAAGCACACTCCTTAGCCGAGAAGAGACTTTCTGCGTTTTATTTGTATTTATGTCTTGTGTTTATTTTGGAAGCCGATGGAGGCGTAGGCGGAATTGTAAAAAGAAAAAACGAAAAAAAACAAAAAATCCCACTGGGAGGAAGGGCAAAGTTTTCCCCCACATTTCTCATAGGCAGAAGTCGTCTCCAGAACATCTCAAGGCAAAGTTTGTTTTCTGAAGCCAAGCACTGGCGATCCTTCAACTGCCCTCTGTCAACTCAAGCTGGCTCTTCATTTCGTGTGGGTGGGGAGGGGAAAAGCCAACACATCGCCCCCCGCCCTTCAGGTCAATCCTCTTCTCCAAATCAGACGTGGGTTGGGGAGGAGAAGACACCGATTCCGATCTAATCCAACCTTACTGAGAGCACAGACTTCAGCCTGGAGAATTCTTTACCTAGAATAACAATGGCAAGCTTGGAAAATGGGCTTGAGTTCTTCTGGACGAATAAATATTTGGTTGAAACGATGCTTTTTTTTATGCTGTTCCGAATTTGGAGTAAATTAAAAAAACAATGCAAAGACCAATTTCTGTGACCGGATAAACCTTACCGGGTGATTAGCATGAACTATAAATTACCAAAATATACATTTTCCTTACCTTGTTCTCCTTTGTCAGGAAACGTATAATGGAATATAAAAGAAAGGAGGTTAAATGTACATATTGTGCGACAGAAATATCTGACAAAAGAAAAACACAGGGAAGCCTGCTTTTATAATCTATAAACCTGCTTCTTACTGGACATAATATTTAATTTCTGAAAGCTCTAAAGAGCGGTTTTTGACTGGAATAAAAAAAAAAAGAAACCCAGGAAAGTTCCATGAAAAATACAGATGTGTAAACGTCCTAATTAGATACTTTACTTCAGCTCGGTATTTTGCATTTGAAAGAGGCTTTGTTTATTGCCAGAGAATATCCCCGGGTGTGCATCGGGAGGATTCCTGCCATTGCACCAGGGAACAATAAATGCATCAGTTCCCATCTCCGCATTTCATCCACAGCTCATTTTTTTCAATAACTTCATAAAGAGACAGAGAGAATGCTCTCCTCCATGCTCGGGGTTTGCATCTGATTTCCCCAAGTGGATCTTTTTCTGGTCGACAGTGAGCGCTCCTTGGAAGTTTCTGACGAGGTTTCCAGTTATACAAACAATGCCCCAGTTCTCAGTCAGGACCCCCGGGATAAAGGATCTCCTGTGCTTTGGAGTGAACCACCTGATGTCTTGACCCATGACTAGTTTTTTGCTTTTAAATAGCTCAGTGCTACAAGAAAAAAAAAAAAGACTCATACTTAATGCCAAAAAAAGACAACTCCTTTTCGAGAGGTCATTACTATGTGTTAAGATATTTTGATTTAAATAAAATGAGACTGTGTCAATCCTTTCAATATACTCACTTATATGAAAATTGTTTTCCAGGTCAAAAATACATCTTAAGTGACTGAAGGCCTTTAATAACTCAGATACTGCTTTTTCCCTAAATTAAGGCAAAGCTCTAAAATGAAGCCTTCGATATCAAATACACAATTTCACCGCTTTTTGGGTTTGTTTTATTAAGATACAGAAAGAGAGACGAATCTTAGTAAATCCGACCCTTTATCTGCCTAAGAAAATGTAAAATTGGGTTGCATTTGTTTCCTGGGAAGTTAGTATCTGACATAAAAGGCGCACCTATGTAAAACAGAATTGTTACACATCGGATTCATTAGCAGCGGCAGAACTAGTATTTTCTTCTGAAGGAGGAGGAACCTGTGCTGTGTACAGCAGTTTGTTCTGGATTGGAAGATCTGTTAAAGTCATTAGGAGTTTGGCACTGGGGCACAAGAAAACCAACACAGACACCACTCACTTTTCTAAATAAACATTAGTCTTAAAAAGTTTGCACTATTGACCCCCTGCAGATCTGATTACTTGTAATTCTCTGAACCATATTTTAAGACCCAGTAACTATTTCTGTCTTGAGGGAGGGGAGGAGGAGCAAGGGATTAAAGTTTTCTATCTGTTCACCAGGATTTCATTTACCTTTAGAGATTTCACACTGCATAATCGCCTGCACGTAGCTGGTTCACCGGTGCACGAGCCTTTTTTTTAAGGCTAGCGTAGAAGGTTGGATGATACCCTGCGATTTTTGGATCTGCCCCTGTATGAAGCACGGAAAGCAGAGCAAGACAGTGCCTCAAGCTGAAAGATTACCTTGCTTGTGTTAAGAGAAATGCTGTCTTCATGTTAGCGTTATTTCCTTTAATATTATCAGCAAAACTGAGAGCTTAGTGTCATTTTATTTTCACGGTCAAATATGCCAAATTTTGTGAAATCCCAGAGAGTCTGCGTTCTGAACATAGAAGCCGATCTTCCAAAAGCTTTTGGCACTCTCTCTTTAGAATAAAATATTTAGGAAAGGGATTCATTAATATTATCATGCTAAACCCATTCTGAAATGTAGCTTATATCTACACACCACTTTTATCTTATTATGCATCTGTGATAGATTGATTGATCAATAGATTCATTGTTTTTTTTTTTCCACCAGTTACTAAGCTGTGAGATCCTGAGGATATTACCCAACAGTAATAGTCAAGTGGATGCAGCTAAAGCAGTTTTGTTTTTAAAAGTCTTCAAAATAATGCCTTTTCATTGTATTTCCTAAGAGGGATAAACTCCTTAGCCGCATGCCCTGTTGAAAACGCATAACATGGACTTACCTGAGATGCCCTCACCTGCTCTGGACCTCAGACCTTCCTGTCGAGCTCGCCTAGGCAGGATCTGTCACTTAAAATGTGCAAATGACACAACTTCACACACCTCTCAGGGGGTACAGCCATGGCATACACAACTATCCTTCTGCCTCCCTGGTTTAGAAGTTACATAAATAGGTGACCTGCCAGGTGTTCCACGTGCATTTTCCGTGGACGTCAGAGAGAACAGATGCCTCACTTGCTTTAGGCATGCACTCAATTTCCCCCAATCCGGTCGATGCCCTCCTCTTTGATTTACTTAAAAATGATTATTATAGCAACAATTCCTCTGCTAACCACTACTCACTGTTTGACACGATAATTTATATTTAAAATGTTTTGACGTTCGGGTAACAGAGATTGACTCGAACGGTTGCAAAATGAACATTGATTTCCCGAGGCTACGGCAGCCACATTTTTCCCAGCGCCGTGTGACTGCAGCTGTGATGAGGTATCATTGGTATAATTGGAAAGGTCACATGTTAAATCCTCGCTGTTGTTCGCGCTAATATAGCTGGGTCCCTCTGTTGCACATTTACTGATTTATCTTAAACCAACCATTGTCATTAGGTTCACTCCAGGAGCAATGATCCAATGGGTTTCCACGGCAACTATAATGACATTAAAATGGAGCCATCCCGAGAGGCAGACACGAACCGCAAATCCCCAAGCCTCGGGGGTGATACTTCTGCGGCGAAACCAGGACAAAAAAAATCTTTCACAAATTAGTGTGGGCAAGAGCCGGGGAGTTACACACGGGAACACAGCCTTACATGACTGGGTTTGTAGGTGCCTCAGCAATTGTGAAACCGGCTCAACAGGACGCATCATTGCACGTTAGGGTCCCCCATAATTAATAATTATGGTCAGCAAAGCACCAGAATATAAACTGCTAAAGAGATCCTTTACTAACCAAAATGTAGACACGGGTGAGTGTAAGTGGTACTTTTCTTACAAAAGGAAGGGTGTCCGGATGGTGTCTGTGTAGGGATCAGGGAAGATATTTAATTTACAGCCACCAAGTCCGACGATATTTTGCTAGTTACTTCTGTAAAATCGTTTATACAGGGTTGAGGGCGATGCACTGGAAAACCAGTCCTTTCTTCAACATGGTTGCGTTTAGAGGAAGCTAAGGACTTCTCTTGCAGGTACCCATAGGCATCGTTGTTTTAAAGTTATGCGGGCAAAACTCTGCCGAGCAGCTGGAACACAAACAGCCACCTGCTGAGGGAGTGAGGGAGTGAGGGAGTGAGGGTGTGAGGGGAGTGAGGGTGTGAGGGAGTGAGGGGTGTGAGGGGAGTGAGGGGAGTGAGGGTGTGAGGGAGTGAGGGGAGTGAGGGGTGTGAGGGAGTGAGGGGTGTGAGGGAGTGAGGAAGTGAGGGGAGTGAGGGTGTGAAGGTGTGAGGGAGTGAGGGGAGTGAGGGTGTGAAGGTGTAAGGGAGTGAGGGGTGTGAGGGGAGTGAGGGTGTGAGGGAGTGAGGGGGTGTGAGGGAGTGAGGGGAGTGAGGGTGTGAGGGAGTGAGGGGAGTGAGGGTGGTGAGGGAGTGAGGGGGTGTGAGGGAGTGAGGAAGTGAGGGGAGTGAGGGTGTGAAGGTGTGAGGGAGTGAGGGGTGTGAGGGGTGTGAGGGTGTGAGGGAGTGAGGGTGTGAGGGGAACACGCCCAGCTTGCACGTGGCAAGGAAGAAACGGAGCAACCCGACAAGGATTACTATTTGTCACATCTCTATCTGCAAATCTGTCGAGATGCTGAAGCTTAAATGTTAATTAAACTCAGTTACCCAGCTTTAAAACTGCCAACCTCTATATATAAAAAAAAGTAAAACAAAATAAAAAGTTTTGATGTGATTAAAGTGTGTTTGTGATATGAATAGGATGGTAAAGGCTATAATATTCTAAGTGCCTAAAAAAGCTGGACTATAAATCCAAATAAATCAATACATGGCTGTTTTACAGTGTGTGTGCTGTATCTGCATCAAACATTGGTCTGAGACATCCTCAGAGCTGAAATGAATGTAACTGCCCAGAAGAGGTTCACAAATTAAAATCCCTCGTTAGTTCACTCCTTTATTTAATGGTTGTATGGCAGTTCCCCTGATGATAATAAGGTATATAAGAGTGCGTTCTAACTTCATTTTAAAATTGATTTTACAGAAGCAAAGTCTATGGCTATCAATCAAGAAGCATTTTTTTCAGTAACCTATTTTTTTTTTTCATTTTAGGACACAGCTTTACAGAAAAAAATATTTAAATGCCGAACACTTCTCCTAAACCATTTATAGCTATTTTTTTTTCATTGTGTAACATAACAATAAAATTGAATTGCACGAAAGCTTTGCATTTTGGGTGCCACCATTTCTATTATTCGGTTTTGGTTTTTTTATGATTCCAGGAGTTTTAAACAAAACGTTAAGTCCCTTGCTTTTGTCCAGTGCTCTGCTAATTCCTCATTTGTTGATCCAAACGAGAGAAAAAAAAATGTCTTCTTGCAAGAGCGAAAACAGTATCCGCTGGGTGAAATTTGAAATGATCTGGATGGAGATTCAAGATTAGAACTATAAAAGGAAAATTGATATCATATCAAAGTTACAGCATTTTTTTTTTCCAAACCTTAAATATATTTACAATATGCAAAGCCATCTGTGTGTCACTTTAAGGGTGCAATCCGTGGGGCTGGAAAGTGCTCGGTGCTGCACAGGACCGAATTGCATCCCTTCCCAGTTTCAAAGGCCTACATGTGAAGTGCTGTAATAATTCTAAATTGATAGGAGAAGCTCCGAGTGATATAAAATTACAGGAGCTCTTTATTTTCCCTGTCTGTGCTTCACTTTAAAAGTGCCTGGAGGCGAATCTGAATTCGGGGTTCATGGCTTAAGCAGAACAATAGACTTACATCAAGAAAACAAAATAGATGAAGATTGATTGTTACAAAATCGTGTTCTTAGTAAAGACAGAGACAGAGGTAGACAGCGATATGTAAACCCTCTCTCTTTCTTTCTCTCGCTCTCTCTCTCTCTTCTCGTTGAAATAAATCTTGTGCCTGACCCTCCTCATCCGGGACTCTATCCGCAGGAGTCCAGCCTGCGGATAGAGTTTTTCCCTTTCCAACGTGTTTCCCTATTCGTGTTTCCCTTTCCAGCGTTTAAACTCTGTTCGTCCAGTTTTCCTTTTTATGTTGTATAAGCAGGCCCCACTAGTAAAAGTCCACTTTCCCGGAGAGGCAGAGTAGGAGAAAACGCTTAAAACAGAACCCCCGGAAACAAATGCAACCATCTCCGTACCCAGTACCCGAATGTAAACCGATGAGATATCGCAGATCGAATGTCGGGATATAAATAATAATAAATAAATAAATAGTAAGAGGGGCAAGGAAGAAACTCGGAGTAACCGAGGTTTGGCGAAACACACGCCTTGCTGGTGAGTGAAGGATACATATATTTATATTTATTTATTTTATTTTATTTTATTTTTATCTACCGACATTTCGATCTCAATCGCGATATCACACCGGTTTACATTCGGGTACTGTAGGTATTTATCCCCGGAGGCTTACAATCTAATATGGCTGCCGTGTCCGCTCATTTGCTAATAAGATCAGGAATAAATAGTGGCGCAGTGCCACCCGAGGCTCCGTGCCCCCGTGCCTATGGATCTCTGGGCACGGTGGCGGGCGATGGTGGGAAAAGAACAAGAAATGTCCTCTTGAACCGGAGCAGAAGGGCAGAGTCTAAGGGCTCAGACTCCAATGGCAGGGCAGAAAGTTAGGGATACAAGATCCCTCACCAATAAACGTACCAGGGGGGTTTGGAAAAGTGTCCTTTCTGGTAACACCAGCACCCAGGTCCCCATGACGCGGATAAACCTAAATCCCGGGCCCAGCAAACCCCCATAATCTTGTTATGTTTTCATGTGCTCTGTCTACTATGATACTACTTCCATTTATTATGAATGTCTGTGCACCTTGTAACGCTTATGAAGGTTTTACCTGTAAATCGTTATGATCTAGTGATTCTCACCGGGAATGACGATATAATAAAACATTGAATGAGATAAACGCTCTAAAAAATGTAATGTCCCTATGCTTCATAGAAAATTAAAAAAAAAAAAAAAAAAGAAGCTACCTCTTGGACAGGTGCGTGTGACACTTCTTATAAACCTGAAGCGGCAAAGCCCGGAAACAGAGCTGTGGGCCCGCACGTGCGCACGGTGCCTTTCGGTGCAGTCAGACCTGAACGGCTGCTCGTCTGCACGAATGCAGAAAGCGCTCCCAAGGCGGGCAGAAGGATGGAGGCTCTCCTTTGCATGGGCTTCGGAGAGTGTAAAACGAATGCATTTACTTGCAAATGCACCCGGAGAGTGAAGTTACCCGCATCGAGACAGCGCAAGCTAAACCCGGTCCAGCGCCGTCCTGTTGCAGATCAAGCCTTCCCTCTCCCCAAGGCTTTCTTTTAAAGTCAGCTCTTCCGGGTTTCAAAGGCGCTTACTTTCCCTTGCTTTTCATTTTCTGGAGTGCTCGGGCACTCCAGCTTCCCACGTTCATCCAGACGAGACTCCAGCATGCAACAGCCTCCCCGGGACGGGCTCACAGATGCCAGAGCAGCTGTGCGAATAACTTCTTCCTGACACCTAAATATGTAAACCAGGGAACCCATGCAAAGCTTTTGTCAGTTTATACATAGCTGCACTGTACTGTACTGCAACTGTAGGTAGAGATAGGAGGGATACAACTGTAATACTGTAATACGTTTAACAATTCCTATCCTAGAGATAATTAACAACCAGAAAAGAAACTCAGTGCAACTACTGACTGTCTTTTCTTAAGAGAGAAGCCGCTTAGTTGAACGTAGAAACGTGAAAATAGGACAGTAATGGTGTTCTGACCCCTGCACGAACTGTGAAACAGCAAGTGCTCAAGCCATGCATTTATTTACCGCCCTAGTTACAATAATTCTACATCAGGCGCTCCTTTGCTTCCTGTAATCCCCGATCCCTGGTTGCTTGGTTGGTTTTCTCTTCCCTCTACAAGTCAAAGGCAGAACCCAGAAGGTTTAGGCCCCCAGCTTAGCCCCTCTCCTGTGCCTGTAAGGCGACCTGATTCCAGACCTCTCACCACAACGCACAAATGACACTGTGCTCATGGCCTGGCTGCTCTAACATTCGTTCCGTTTGTTAATAGCAGTTGTGTGTATGTTGACTGTAGTGCTCTGAGATTGGTGGGTCGGCGGAATAGAAATTGTGTAAATAAATAAATTCATTCAGTCATTCATTAATGTTTTGCTGATTAAAACTCTGAGAAAATGCAAGCTTAAATTCTGAAATCAAAGAATGAATATTTCTGCTGGCTCTTGGGGAAATAAATAGTAAATATGTCAGTATAATAACCTTGAAGCTAATGCGTGTAATCTATTATGAAGTGGCAATCTCTGCTCTCCGATTTTCAGCATGGAGGGGGAGGCAGCACTCCTATGACACCTAAAATGCTGGGGGTAATGCAGAATGCAAGGAGCGAACTTCTGAGCCCACAAAGTTAAACATGCAAAGTCCTATTTCCAAAGGAAACCACCTCTCTCCTTCATACCTAGACTTCAGACCTTGCTGCCTCTGTCGAGCTCATGCAAAGTACCTGTTTCACAGGGCCAGGGAAAGGTCTTGGGTGTGGGGGTATCCTGTGTGTGTGCCACACAGACACGGCCAACTCCGGTCCTCCAGAGCCACAAAGAGGTCATTTTCAGAATATCCACACTGCACAGGATGGAGGAGGTGCGAGGATATCACTTGGCCTGTTCGTGGGACTCCAGGACCGGGGCAGGCCACCCCCATGCTAGGCAGCTATGACTAACACCCATGCAGGCAGCTATGGACTTTTAGCTCTGCCTTGTAAATGCTCCAAATGCTTTCTGTTTTCCTCAGCCCACAAATATTTACAGAAAAGAGGCAGCCAGACAAAGAAAATGTCAGGTGATAGACAATACCAAATAGACAGACAGACAGTCAGCCAGATATTACGCTGGAAACCAATTGCTTTGAAGGAGTCCATTCCTCATGGGCACCTCTAGGCCTCTTGTCATTAATCCCCCGTGAAGAAGGTGGAGTTTGGGGGTTTTCTGCACACGGAGGAGACATTGGCTCATATAACTATAGTCACCGTTTGCTCCCGAAAAACACCAGAAATCTGGACTTATTTTACTTTTGATCTAATTTGTTTGTTGTTTTTTTTTTGTTTTGTTTTTTCTTTTAATTTAATTTCGCCACGGGTTGTTCCAGCGATAGCATCGGCTCTTCTGTGGCTCACGGAAACTCAACGATGGCTTTACGAATATGCCCTGGAAGCAAACTGGCACAGAGCAGAGTCTGGAAGCGGAGGTGCGCTATCGTGCAAGTTGGCTGTACTGTATTTGTTTACATGCTTTCCCTTGTTATATTTTTCCTGCGTCATTTTAAATAAATTACTATAGGAGTTATTAAGTGTGCGTTTAAAATACTAAAGAAAGAGTAAATAAGAGAGTAAAAAAAACTTCACCCAAACATTAAGGTAAAGCAGCGCGGAAGGAACTTTCTACGCGGAGCTGAATAACGCCCTATGCCCTGGGCGCTGTTTTTTTGGGGGGTTTTTTTGCACTGCAGAGAGATCTGCATAGGACGTGCCATACCAGCAGCACTATTGACAAGTTATTTAAAAAGAGAGGGTCTAATGGCGATGCTATAAATAGGGAAGGAATCGGCCTCAAACGTGCTGGTCACAGAGCAACGGGAATATAATTCCCTCTGTGATGTCTCACAACCCAGGCCGGAAGTGAACTGTTTTGTAGGGTTCAAGGTTTATTGGCAATGCGGACAGTGGAATTTACAGCGCCTCAGATTTGTTACAATTCCCATAATATGAGGCATCACCTAAGACCTGCAGGTGATAGCCTGGTGGTGCAGCCGCGCCACGATTCAGGTCAAAGCATGTAACGCAACACCGCGGAGCTTGTGCGATCCCGAAAGGAAACAGCGCTGCGGGAGACCTGCTCGCGTTCATCACTTATCGCTTTGCAGGAAACGGGCACGTTTGGGTGCAATGTCTTTAAATAAGTTCCACAAAATTACATATAAATACATATGTTTCTGTGTGTGTGTGTGTGTGTGTGTGTGTGTGTGTGTATATATATATATATATATATATATATTATATATATATATATATATACACACACATATATACACACACACACACACATACACACATACACACTGTAAAGTGGAGAAGGCCTTCTTTACCCCATCGACTGCGGCCCATAGCTGAGCTATTCGTTGCCCCCTCAAATCCGGGTCATTTTAAAATAGCACCTTATTGGTGCTTTCTAAGAGCAAGACCTGCTAGGCATTCTCCTATAAGCACAAAATGGGGAAACTGCCGTTAATAGCTCAGCCTCGGTTCCCTCAGAAATGGCCTAAACTAGGACCTCCAAGCAAGGCCATCCTGCAATTTCTTTCCAGATGTCCTTATATAGCCTACCCCTATTTCATTACCCGTCATATGTTCCGCTGTTCTTTCTATATTATCAGACCCCCTTGATATAAAGAGTAAAATCAAGACGCACCTTTAAAACCCTCGAATTAGGCCTTGTTTCCAGGGCGAACTACGTTACCGCCGGATTCGGTTTGCGCTGGCGTTGGGGCATTAACGCCAC
Organism: Rhinatrema bivittatum; assembly: GCF_901001135.1. Taxonomy (NCBI): domain Eukaryota; kingdom Metazoa; phylum Chordata; class Amphibia; order Gymnophiona; family Rhinatrematidae; genus Rhinatrema; species Rhinatrema bivittatum. Next base: position 116,220,744 of record NC_042624.1, read on the forward strand.
ACCATCGCGTTGTACATGAGCCCCTCTGGAGCCATGAGCTGTAAGAGTCCTCCTACTCTGGAATATTTGTAACGAAATAAAGAATTGATTAGTTAATTCTGCCCAGCGTGTAATAGTATTCAGTTTGTATTCACTTAGGTCTGTTGTCTAATTATGGATTCACTCTTTTCAGAACAGTGCGCGTTAGTTTGGTCCTAATGCAGAAAGGAAGGGAATAACCTCAAGGTTCCTATAACACTCATCGGTTTATTTATGATTTTATGTTAAATAACAATTTCGTCTAAGCTTTTGATAGGAAAACTGAACAGTGACAAACTAAATTCAGCAAGCATCGATAATTTAAAAAAAAATCCAGATGATATTTGCATATGTTTGCATATTTATATTCTATTGTTATTGTTTTATGTTAGTGAAGGTTCTATTGTATTATATTCCATCAGACGCTTTGTTTTAATGTAACGCCGTTGCCGCGAATGTTCTGTTGTATTGTAAACCGATATGATTTGTATATTATACAAGAATGTCGGTATATAAGAACTCAAAAATAAATAAATAAATAAAATCCCTTTGGAAGATTTTCAATGCCTTTTAATATCGTCCCTCTAGTATTATTGTTAGCTCACTCAATATTTATTTTGTAAAGTAATATCAACTGCTATTCTTAGCTTTTCTTTAAAATTTAACATTAAACGCATGGTCAGGACAAAACCATTTTTAAGGTTTTCCAATGAATATGTAAATTAAGATCTCACACAATGAAATGCGTGCGTGACCAGATTTGGCATTCTTAGCTTTGAAAGTTAATATCAGGTATTATCATCTATACCTGGGATATCTGTTTAAGTTCTATGGTCATAATGGCTTCTGACCTTTATTCTGAGTAGTGCTGGATATTTGCCGATAAGAAATGAAAACAGAAATTGGGATTTTTTTTGTTTGTTATTTACAGATTGTATTTCTTACTCCACAAATACATCGGGTTTGGTACAGGACCGCCCGGTCCAAGATTTGGAGATCACTGACATCATGCACAAACTAATATCAATAATTTGTACTCATAATCCAGTGACTTTAGGACATCACTTCATGTGATTTGTACACTCTTGTGCTTTAATCGTGTTAAACTTTTTGCTGGAAAAAAAATAGCCTGATCAGCCACGGTCATACCAGTCTAGAAGATAGTTTAAAGCTCTCTTGGGTGTGTGGCGCACTGATCACTAGGCCCCTGTAAAGAGTTTGAAATCAAGAGAAATAAGATTTCCTCACGCTAGCAGCATTTAAATAACAAGTAAATAAGTTGTCCAGTATATGCAGGGTGACTACACGAATCAGTTTCACTAATGCAAATGTTATTGATGTTCTTAGAGCATCCTTAGGACCAGAGGGGGAAAAAAGTCTTTATGAGCCGAATAAGAAACTTCTGAAGGATGGGTTAAGTGATAAGAATTGACTTGGCGGTGTCGTTTAGGAATCCGCTATATTATTTACAGTTATCGGGGGTCTCAAACTACCAAAATGGATGCATATAAAAGCAGATATGTGAACATAGCATCGGCAGTATAAAAACATGAAAGGACTATAGCTACTTTGGCAAATTAATCATCTATTGCTTTGGCTACTTTCTGCTCAACTTACCCTAATTTTAAATCACATTGGCTTTGATAGATAGACAGACAGACAGACAGATCACGCACATATAGATATGCTAGAGGTGTACGGTCTCTGGAAATGAAAAAAAAATCAGGAGAACTATAATAAGGTAATTAACAACTGACAGTGTAAACTGAAATTTGTAAGACTTTGGACAGTGCGTTTAAAGCTATATTCACTGGGAACCCTATTGCCAAAGACATTGTCTCAATTTCTTCCCATAAAAATGTCTTTGACACATAAGGGCCTACGAATTATTCATTCATGCGCTACGAATGCAACAGAAAGTCTGCTGAATAGGGTAGTGCCTGCCTTATGCTATTGCCAAAGCAGAAGAATTTATGCGGAGAAGAGCGGGGATACATTTTTTAATAAATAAAGTACTGCACTCTTTTGGAAACACTTGCCTCACTTTCTGTCAATGGCAAAAAAAAAAAAAAAAGTGCGCAAAATAAAAATGTTGCATTTAGCATTAAGCCTCGGACTTGTAACACAGGGAGATAATTTATGTATCACTTGGTTTTTGAGAATGCATTTATTAATATTGTTCTTTATGCATGATAAATATGTTTTTAGAGCTGAACAAAATCTTTTGAACGAAGACCCTCCGGGGATGGAGGTTGAGTGGATAGAGCCAGATAAAGCAGGCAATTCTCTGACATCCCTTCTGTTACTTCCATCTTCAGAAGCACCGAACCATCTGAAATAATACAATACTCAGCTTTTCAACCTGATGGGTTTTCCTCCTGCGGATCAGGACCATTAGATGTTTGCATCTGATGCAAAGTAAAGTAAATACCTCCACGTACCATCATGGCACCTGTCGCTATAAGCCAGGCTGGCGCCAAAATTATAATTTATTTTTTTGGGGGGGGGGGGGGGGCGCGACGTTTCTCTTAAGTGAAATGAAAAGCTTGACATACTGAATTGCAACCACTCCTCCTGTCCTACAGATAAAAGCGCAATGTGTAAGTTACAGATGTAGTACAGGCGCCTGCACGATCGCCGTTGCATGCGAAGCCTTTTCATACGCAAAATAGCGTGAACGCTATGACCAATAACACGTTTCCTAGTATGCTGTATCCCGCGGTCAGGTGTAACGCGCGATCAAAGCTGACGCCGGCCTTTCATCGGGTCCCTGCATGCCTGTCCCTTAATGTTATCTTCTTGCACTTCCCAATGGTGGAGGCCAGGTGATAATTCAATTTTCAAAATCCGTACGCTCAGGAACAAAGCTGAGATAATATTTGGGACTGAAGTTATATTTCTCACGTGAAAACGGAAAGTTTCGGAGGCTCCCGGCTCAATGGTTAGAAAACCTGAAGCCCTCTGTGATCCCATTTCAAACACGTTCTGACCTCTTTTCTGAAGTTGATTTGGTTTCCATTGTTTAACATTAACACTGGGGATATATCCCAAAATACCAAGCAAACTGCCTGACCCACCAAGGCTTTTCTCCCATCCTGTGTCTCTGGGAAGAAACCTTGAGGAATCAGCAGCGCTCCCGCGGAAAAGGGCCTTGGCTTTATTTAGCGCTTAATTCTGTTACATTTGACATCCCAAAAATACCGAAAGCAGGCAACGACTGCCTTTCCTATCCCTCAGATAACCCTTGTTAGAAAACGGCTTACCAGTACGGGAGCCTTATTTTTAATGACTGCGGAAAACAAATGGAAACGCTGTGTTGAAATTGGGTTATAGTGCAAATTCCGATCAGCTCAAGAAACGAAATAATCCGAGCAAGCCGGAGAAAGAGAGGGCGAGAGCCGCTGGCCTTTCGTTTGATCTGAGTATTGCTTTAGCAGCAGGCCTGTACGATACAAGTTCCCTGCATCTGAATCCCAGGGGGAGACCGTGCCAGGGAGCTGCAAAAAGTCAGGCGAAGGAGGCTCGCCCGACACAAATCGATGGCATTTTCCCCCCATCCCTAACAAACCTCCAGGCTCAGATGTTCAGTGCCTACCTAATATGCAATATCAATTAGCTTCAGACAAATCACGAGTCTTTGGGATGTGGATTTTCCAGGGAAAGTTATTTTTGAGTGGCACCTGGACTGAGGGTGAGCATTAGCGCTCCCCCGGGTCTCTCTCACACTTCAGGACTGCAGGGAGAGGGAGAGCAGTAAACTCCGCCGAGGAAAGGTTAAACAACCTCCTTATAACGAGATACTGTACGGCTCCAAGGTAGGAGTCACGACTACAGCATGTGTAAGGCAATTAGCTTAACCCGGGGTAACAGTGCATTGGGGGTTTGGTTTGGTTTTTTTTCTTAACTGCAAATATTTGTTTTTGCTCTACCTTTGCGTTTCTTCTTGGTTGTGACTTTTAAGGAATTGCCATATAAGAAATCTTGTTTGCGCTCCAGTTTTTATTTGTTTGCTTAGGTCAGCAGTCGGGATATTGCCTTAGGGCCCTTGAATGTAAAGACCTTTCCCATGAGCACACGAGTGCGCCAAAGTCTCCGGAAGACCATCTCCTTTCCTTGCGGTGCATTTCTGCGCTAGGGGACGGGGCCTAACGCAGCGAGAGAGAGCGCGCGGTGATCCGCAAAGCGCGGCCGTGTCTAGCGCTGAATAAAATACACGTGCTAAGTGCGCGCTGCTGTCAGCGAACAGCCTGGAAATCTCAGCAGCTAAACGGGCCCTGAGTGGCGGAGAATCTTTGGGAGACGGGAAGGGCGCGCAGGCCCCAGAATGCGCGCGCGCGCGCTGCAGGCTTTGCTCCAGGCCTCAGTGGGGAACTTGCTGCGCTGAACTTAACCCCCGACAAACTCCCCCGAGCCCTAATCCGTGTCACCAATGCCTTTTCAACAAAACCCAAAGCCTCTTTAGTCGGTGGGACAAAGTTTTAAACTTCATTAAGTGGTCAATGAGCTGACCCTTTGTGAGGCCGGGTTTAACTAAATAGAAGAAAAGGACTTAGTAGCAGAACTGGGAAAAAAAAAAAGGGGGGGTGGGCTTAGAAGGAATGCACCAGAAAGAAGGCGTTTGATGCAGTACAGTATTTCACTTACTCTTGGGTGGTCGACTTGAAAACTGCAAAACTTAGACGGGGCCAAAAAACAATAATTAAAAAAAGCAAACAAAAAAAAAAAAGCAAATGGCCTTTGGGTTAACTGCTCCAAGGGGGAAAAAAAAACAAGTTTAAAATGAAAATGCGAGTTTCTGGGAGCCTGACTAGAACTCTCCAAGAATCGCTACACTGAGGCAGAGAAGATTAGAAAACAAATAGTTTCCATTGTCAGTAACTCGCAGCCGTGTTGATGTAATATATACATTTCTGGGGCACAGGAGGGAGGCAGTTTGCCTAGAAAATAGCAAAGTAACTATGCCAAACGCTAGGCTGCCAGTTAAACCTCACTCCTGGGTCCTTCTCTTCTTCCAGAGGTTTTTGTTATTATTATTATTTTTGTAAGAAGCCACGACTTCTGCCTAACACATCTCCAGATCGGTAGTTACAGGTTAAATGCCACGCAAGGAATTGCAAATCTGCCCAAAATGGACTGGTCAAAGAAGCTGTTAAGCGAAGAATACAATATCATGAACGTTATGCTTGGTATTTATCAGAAATAACGCGAGTTTTAAACCAAACAACTGGCCTAATTGTCAGGCTCATTAGTTGTAAAGCTACAATGCACGAAAGCTCACGGAAGCTCATTATGTCCTGATCTTATATTGAAACTTAGCCGTATTGTGAGGAAATCGACAAATTGCATGCTGTTTAGAACTGGTAACGTGTTGAAGAATGAGCCCTCTCCTTCTGCGGGCGACTTCCAAAATCCTCATTTCGGTAGGGCTTGCTTGGTGCAACTGCAAGATCCAGTTTGCAAGTAGGGAAATTAAAAAGAACCGACCTGCTAGGGGTCCAGCAAGAAACGAAAAGAACTTCGGTTAACAGAACCGCCCAAACGCCACCGTCAGTGGAGAGTCTACCAAAAGAAGATACTCATTGAGGAAAGGTCAAAGGGCGTTAAACTTAGTCAAGTCTATATATGCTTGGTTTAGTTTGGGGATTTTTTTTCCCAAACAAAAGAGTAGTTTCGTTCTTTTTTTTTCTTTTTTAGAGATAACCTTTGGCTCTGAGTTCCAAAAGAATTCCGGGAGTCTTAGAAAGTCTTTCGGGGCAGGTATAGTCTGCCAAAAAAAAACCCCAAAACTTTAATGACAGCATGTGTACAAATCAAAGTTCGAATTTATCCATGGCTAAATAGCCCACCATGTTACTCCCCAAACAGAAAGAAAAAGCAAGTTCATAATTTTCTGATCTCAGAAAAAATCTAAATGTTTTGACTTACAATAGAAAAGCTAAGTAAATATCTTAGGAACGGGAAAAACAAAAACCCTTACATTTCTCGGAAAGGAAACAATGCAGCTGTAAGTATCACAGATCTGAAAGTTTGTGAAAAGAGGCAAGCAAAGTGTATATATGGATGTGTGAGTGTGTGTGAGTGTGAGTGTACACTCACTCACACACACAGCCTTCATTGCTAACACAAAATTCTCTCATTCATGCATAAACAGAGAATAATGGATCATTAAAAAAAATGTAATCTCTTTAAGAAGGAACAATGTACTCCCTCTTTCATATCCATCAAAAGATATGAATGTTACATTGAATGCAATGATAATTAAATTACAGACATTCTCCAGAATGTTGCAGCTTCTGTGTGAAAACAGTTGATGGTTCTTTCATGCCAAAAGCCTGGTGAAAATAAAAATCTGCTGTGTCAGCAAAATATCTCACTAATGTCATTATTTAAAACATATTAAACTGCAATTTCGATTTTCATATTATTGTTCAATATATTAGATAGTCAAGGGTTGGTTTTTTTTCAGACTTTATAGTAACAAAAAAAAATGTGCATGATATAGATTTGAACTCCTTCGGCAATGATTTTTATGGGATGGAGGAGGGGAGAGTTTCTTCCTGCCTCGGTCCAAGAAACAACTCTGGTCTCCTTTTGTAAAGAGACAAAAAAAGTGTGTGTGTGTGAGGGAAAGAGAGAGAGAGACATTGTGTCTTGTTGGCTTTAGAGATACACAACGTTTTGGTCTCCACCATAGTGTGGGCAACTGAGACAAGCACAGTGCAGGATTTCAGTTTGTCAGACACTTGAAATGGAAAGAAACACAGGCTTGCCTTGGGTCCACTTGTGGAATTATATCATGACTGTGCCTAAGGAAGTCATTTATTAGAACGACAGAAGGTCCCGTAAGTCAGACGAAAATTCGGAGGTCTTAGCTATCACTGTCAAAACGCCAGAAACCCTTCCCCGAATAGGACCCCAGCAATGTGTACGTAGGCGGAAAACGAGAGAAACCGAATATACTTGGGTCTGAAGTGTACAGGCCGCGCCACACCACAATAATAATAATAATAATTATTATTATTTAAAACCCCCCTCTTCCTTCTTTTCCCCATCCCAGACACCGCGGGAAAATAAACTCGATTGCTCACTGCTAAGACAGTGAGTGAAAGCCTAAGGCAATGCCGCAAATTAGGCTCAGCTCGGTCTCTGCCCTGATTGGCAAGAGCAGAAGGGAACTCGGGACATGAAGACGGAGTACGGAAGACCTATGAACGGTTTAAGCTCATCGGTGGGCCCAGCCAGTTTCCCCGTACAACGGAAACTAATAGGGTAAAGGGTTTTGTTTTTTAATCAGGTATTTTAAGGCGGGGGCGCCGACTCTGTCGAGTTTGTATGTCCCAGATTTTTTTTTAGAATTTCTTTATAAATGTAATGCAGCCGAAAATCACAAGGCCTCCCTGTCCCACCGCTCCGATTCTGCAAACAGGAGGGGAGGAGGGGAGGGGGCGCGACTCTGCTCAGCGGTTCCCGGGGAAATGTCCCGATTTAGAAGGAACCTCGGCCACTAACGCGGAGCTGAACAGCCCTTGCAGCCGGGTTTTCTAATTTCTCCGGGATCGGGGCCACCCCCCGAGTAATGAGCTTGTTAGGAACACCCCACATAGCAATTTAACAATTTAAGACACAGCCCTGCCAAATCAAGGGGGATTTGCAGCCTCCTCCGTTCCCAAAACATGTGCTTGGCAAACTGGAAAATGGATTCACGCGGCCTCCTTTTTTTTTGTTCCCTCCCGTGTCGAGTCTTGTAGCTTCTTTTGTAGGGGGAAACCCAAAAGGAAAAAGCCAACATGAAAGAGGACAACCCAGTGCCCGCCAGAAGATCGCCTTTCAAAAGCAAATGTGTGTGTGTCCGAGTTGTGAGACCGCTCGCTGGGCAGCCTTTGAGGGCCATCCTGGGTCTTGGCCACAAGACCAACAAACTCGGCTAGGGTTGGATGCGGATTAAGACACTTGTGGGGAAAAAAAAAAAAAAAAGCCACACAAATTCAGTGGCCTCCCCTAACGGCCTCCCGAGGGCCAGGCTCCTCCAGGGAAAATGCCAAAGTTACTTTAAATGAATATTTTGCTTTTGGGTCCTCCTGAATCCGCTTTTCATTCGGTTGCAAAAACAACAAGAATGGAGTCACTTCAGTAAACTCAGAAGTCCAACATATCTTCCGCCATAGCCCAGGACTACAACCGGCGAACAACGAGTCCGCTTTTTTTCGTTATCCCCGTAAAGCTTTTAAGCTGCTCCCAGCCCCACAAAACACGGCACTTTTCTATAGACCAAACTTAAAAACTGAATTGTTCGGCATCAATAAATATTGTTTCTATAAGAAACTCTTAATGATGTTTCTATTTAGGGAGTTAACCACATTCAAATGTTTTTTGTTTTTTTTTTTGTATTTCATACAGTTCCCGTTTCACGTTGTCATTTAAAAAGGGAGAAAATTATTCATAATAGATACTGGCAGAGTTCATTCAATAAAGGGTATTTTATTTTTAGGGAAATCAAAGTATTAACTAAACCAAACCCAGCAAATATATTACCAATATTCGGTTTGATTTATTGCAAAAATTCTATACAAGGAATGTAAATTCCTTTTATTTCCCATTTTAAATGTGGTCTAACACGAAAATACTACTTTATCCATTTTAACAGTAAATTGTTACTTTAACTTAGTCTGAAATGAATCCCATCAGGCAGTGCCATTCTTACAATTAGGAAGGAGTAAAATTAATGTTTTGTTTTTTACACTTTAGCACCCGCAGATAATTTATTGAATATCGTTTTACAGGCAATAAATTCACCTATTTCGCCTACATAAAAGCAAATGTTATTTATCCAGGTGTATAATTAGATGATTCATATTTGTTTGATACCAAATATTTTTTTAAATTCCAGTACTAACAATTTTCAACAGTTAAAATATAAATAAAGGTTTATAGCTCGGCCTTGTATGAGTGGCCCCATTAGGAAAATACATAAGAAAACGTATCTTTTTTTTTTTTTTTTAAGAGTTCACAAGCATTTATTAATTTACACCGAATGACATGGCGGACAGTTGTATTTTTTTCACATATGCCATCAAATTATTCACAGATTCGCTCAATAAAATAGATAAAACCGATGCACAACCAGTGAACAGAGAATTAGAGGTATATATGATGTACATCTCCCGTCATCTATATACAAATAATTACAAATACATAAAAACACACGTCGGGAAAAGAAACCATGTTAAAATAATGGAAATTAGATCTCCTGATCGGGCATTTTAATGTGCACTCCAACAATTTTTTTTAAGTTTAACAATCCTGAGTTTTCGTGACCTTTAACAGTGCTTCATAAAAAAAAATAAAAGTGAAATTAACCAAACAGGAAATGTATTAGAACAGGTCACGAAACGTTTTCACGAGCCAAATAAATACGGCGAAAAGTTGGCCTTATAAATGGATGATCCGGGGAGGGAGGGAGGGAGGGGGGAATATCTTTTGTATGGCTGGAGATCCTTTCGGTAAGAAAAGATTGGGACCAGTACAGGAAAAATGAAAAGCAATATTGCAGCTCTCATCCAGAAAACAAAAACAAAAACAAAACCCTACATTCATCAACGTGCTAATCTCTAAAAATGTGACATGCCTTCCCTTTTTACACATGTATATCGTACACGCTTATAAATATGCTCTATGAAGGTTTCGTTTTGCCTAAGGGACGATGCCGAATAGTCTGAAAAGTATAAGAATTCCTACCTTAAACACACAGGACGAGACAATTGTTTTTTGTTTAGTTTGTCTAAAAACGACAGCTGTTAAGGTTTGTGACTTTGCTGGAGAAGCTCTGTCCGCCCGCTAGGAGAGGGTCGTGGGCCAGGTTCAGGTGGGTCTGCAGGGGGGCCAGGTGGGGGCTCAGCAAGGCCAGGGCCTGCGCCGGGTAGGGCGAGCCCGGGCCGGCCGGCGGGGCCGAGCCGCCCCCGATGATGTTGTCTATGGAGAAGGAGGGCCGGCTCTGGCCGTCGGTCTTCAGCGACTGCAGCAGGGGCAGGGTGGGGCTGAGCTGCGGGTAGAAGGGCTTGCGGGCCAGCTCGTTGCCCAGGAAGGCGGGCAGGCCCGGGCCGGAGAAGACGGAGGCGGGCGCGGGCAGCGGGCAGGGCCCCGGCTGGAAGGGGAAGGCGGCGCCCGGCTGGTGCTGGTAGCCCTGCAGCTGCAGCCCGTAGTTGTAGCCGTAGGGCGCGTAGGCGGCGAAGCCGGGCAAGTAGCCGGCCGGGTCCCGCAGCAGGTCGCCGGCCGCCTGCTGCTGCTGCTGCCGCTTGAAGCGCTTCCTCCGGCGCAGGAAGCTGCCGTTGTCGAACATGTCGGCGGACTCCGGGTCCAGGGTCCAGTAGTTGCCCTTGCCCGGGTTGCCGGGCTCCCGCGGGATCTTGACGAAGCAGTCGTTGAGCGAGAGGTTGTGGCGGATGGAGTTCTGCCAGGCCGGGAACTTCTCCCGGTAGTAGGGGAAGCGGCCGCTGATGAACTCGCAGATCTCGCTCAGGGTCAGCCGCTTCTTGGGGCTCTGCAGGATGGCCATGGTGATGAGGGCGATGTAGGAGTAGGGCGGCTTCACCAGCGCGCTCTTGCCGCCGGCCTTCTCCGGCCCCCGGGCCGGGTGCTGCGGGCGCGGGGGGCCGGAGGAGCCCGGGGAGGAGGCGCCGTCCTCCTCTTCCTCCTCCTCCTCTTCCTCCTCCTCCTCCTCCCCCGCCCGGGGGCCGCGGGAGTCCTGCTCCGAGGGGTAGCCGCCGGCGTACTGGCCTTCCTTGGCGCCCAGGTCGCCCACCACGTCGATGTCGATGTCCAGGTCCTCGGAGAGCACGGAGTGGTCAGACATCTCGCTTCCCAGAGTCATGGTAGACGGGAAGGTGACGAGAAGAAGAATAAAAAAACGATGAACCAGAAAGCGTCCCCTCCTCCCCAGCCCCTAGCGGAGCCCTCCTGCTCGGTGCCAGTCCTGGGGCCTCATGCAAACTTCGCCACCGGACGCCGCCTGCCTCTCGCCGGAAGAAAAAGAAAGAAATCAACAAACTTGAAAAAGACGAAGCAGCGGCGGCAGCAAAAGATCTTTAATCACCACAGATCTTCATGTGCGCGGGGGGAGGGGCCGGGGGGGCGGGGTGGAGGCTTCAGGTGCCCGCTGGCAGGTGGGGGAGGGGCAGGCGAGGTGAGCGGGCAGTTTGCGCGCGCGCGCGCGCGCCCCCGCCCCGGCTCCGCCTCCCAAACCCGGAACCCGGGACCTCGAGCGGAGACCCAGCGGAACTCGATACTGCGCCTCTGCCCGGCGCTGGCTGGGCATTTATACCCCGGCCGGGGTCACGTGCTCGTGACGTGGCCGGCCCCGCCCCTCCCTCCAGTGCCTGCGCGCGTGCCTGCGCTGGGTGCCCGCGCGCCGATCGGGCTGGAATGCGGGAGCCTCTCCCCGCTCTACCTACCTAATATGTGGCTATGTGGCTGTCTGTCTGTCTGTCTCTATATATATATATATATATATATATATAACCCTGACATTTATTCGTCTGTACTATTTTCAAACCTCTTCAAACTGCTTTGATAAATGAAAAAGAAAAATAATTGCACATGAAACGAAATACTAAACTTCAGGACAGTGCTGCTACATTAATGCCCGAGGTTAGTTGTTCTGTATTTTCTACTTAAAGCCCAGAAGTGTTTTGGTTGAAAATTAAGCAAGTTACAGAATCCTTTCCCTACGGAAAAGAGAAGTATTTGAAGCCCTCTGGACACATTTTCGGGATAAGGTGTGCTACAGAGGTGGTGGGCAATGATTCATTGCGCATTACAAATCACAGGCTGGAAGTCCGAGTGCTAGGATATATTAATTCCAATCTGGGCACCGAAAAGAAGAAGAAGAAAAAAAAACAGATGTGCTGGAAGATTATTTGTGACTCGACGTTCGATTTGAAAATCAGATGCTTTAAAGTTTAGAATTCAGCTCTGAATAGTGCGCTAAAGTGCTGCCCAGAGGGACCTGCAGGGACTTCCAGTAATAGTGTATACCATCGTTCAAGTTTCCTCTAATTACAGTCAAAGGTTTTCCGATAGCTCAGTGCGGTATTATTTTTTTAATCAGTATATTGCTAAACTTCCTACTTTTCCTCACACTATACGATTTTATTTGTATGTATTTCCCGTATGTTGAGCATGGAAAAAAATATTACTTAGAAAAATACTAAAAGTACTACTTGCCTCTTGACCTGAAGGCCAAATGCCAGGCAGCTGCGGTCCGGGCAGGGGGTAAAGGAGCCGGTAGGGAAGCTGAGGCCGAGCCTCCGCTAAAGCCCGGGCTTGGGATGCAGCTCTCCTTCACCTGTTTGCCCCCCTGCGTTTGAAGGTCCTGCAGGTTCTTGCTCATTCAGTGCACGATGCCCCTTGTTTGGAAAGTTGGGCGCCGCGGTAAATACCCGCGCGAAATGCCAGCGCGGCCCTTAATCTGCACCGTGAGCCGCGCGTCCTGCAGACTTTTCGTAGCAGTTTAGACCTCGATAGCGCGCACTTTCTGAGGCTGAGCTCCGAAGAGGGAATGGCGGGAAGAGGCTCCGAGGTGTCCGTTCCCGGCTGGTTTCCCAAATCCCGGGCCTGCAGGCTCTCCAACGCCACCTGAAAGCACAGGTTTGCTCTATGCGATTTGGGCTTCTTCCTAAGCACTTTTCTGACCTATCTCATTTGACTCTTTTTCCTGCATTCCCTCTGATTTATTATTATTATTGCAAAATCTTACACTTTCATGACTGTCTCTCATTTCAATCATATTTTTAAGCAAACCATCTCTATCATTCTTGGAAAGTCTAATCTTCTCTCCATAGGACATTTTGGGGGTGGTCTTTCTTCTCCCCCATGCACAGTATGCGTCACCCCTCGCTCCCTTAGTACATCAGCCCCTGCACTCTCTGCCTTCCCTCAGGTGTGCGAGAATAAGAACCCTCCAGACCGCTGATCTGCGCCGGGGAAATCCCTTTCCAGCCAGGAGCAAACCCGTTCTGAACCTCGGGAACCGAACTCAAACCCAGCAGTCAGGGTGAGCAAGCTCCGGATTCCCTGCGCCTCCCTGCCGGCCCCCCCCCCCCGCTCTCCAGGAACAGGTGTTGCCATTTGGTGACCAAATCGCCGGCAAACTGGCCCGGAGCAGCTGCCGAACTTCCGCAAGGAGCAGAAAGCAACCATTCTGTAATTACTAAAACCCAGCGAATGCCCTCGAGGGGGGGCTTTAAGAAATTGCACCCATGCATTCCCACAATTTCCCTGGGCTTGTCCAGTGGGAGCAGGTTTTCCCTAAACAAGATGCACGGGCAGCAAGCTCAGCCCGAAATCGAGCCTGGGTGTAGGTTTGCACGAGCAAATAGCACCATTATTTGATCCACTTAACTAAACTTTTTTTTTCAAAACGGGCGGGGGCAGGATGGACGGCAAAGCAGCCGGAGCATTTCATAGCTATACGTGCAGGCTTAAAGATGTGCATTTGGGATTTTAGTGGAAACGAGTTGCACGACTGGATGCTTCTGATGCAGTTTTGTTTGAAATGCACCCCCTCCAAAAAAAAATAAATATTTTTATATATATATATATATATATATATATATTATATATATATATTATATATATATATGGTTTGCTTAAAAAAAAAAAAATATATATATATATATATATATATATATATATATTATATATATGTGTGTGTGTGTGTGTGTGTCACTATATATATATATATATAGTGACACACACATATATATATATAGTGACACACATATATATAGAGACACTATATATATATATAGTGACATATATATATATGTGTGTGTGTGTGACACATAGTTACTATATGTGACTATGTGTCACATAGTATATATGTGTATATATGTGTATATATATATATATAGTGACACATAGTGACACATACCAAAAAGTAAATAAAAAAAATCACACGAAGGCGCACGCAAAACTATTTCTGTTTTTATTAAGTATAATAATAGTTGTGCACCCAGCATAGGCGGCTCTGTAATAAAAATTCCCAAGCAGCTGCAAGCAATTCCGACCCCACACACACATAATCTGATCTTGCATTTCTGCCTTGCATATTTGATGACTCGGAGTCAAAGTCCAGTCGGCCGCCTCGCTCGTAGGTGCCGGCGACTTTCAATCGCGATCAGACATTTCCGCCCCCAGATCTTCAGCTCCTGTGTTTTACCTTTCAGGGGGAAAGTGGAAGGAAATCATCTCCATCTGAAGCAGAGAATAAAAATTGATGCTGTTTCAAAATGCACAAAAAAAAAAAAGGACAATTTCGCCTGCCAGTCATCCAGTTGGCTGCCAACTCCGGTGCGGTTTCCCGGCCGACGGTGCCGGCAGTCCCGCAAGCCAAGCAGCTGCTCCCCTCGGTGCAAACGGCAAACTTGCCCCGATAAATCGACGCCGAAAGTCCTTCAACCGCAAGAACTTTAGCCTGGCAGGGTTTCCGCCAATCGGTGCAAACGGCAGCGAGGAAAAGCCATGTTTCCGTCTCGGATAGACACAGAGAGAGATAATATATAGAATATATATAATATATATATTCTAGATGACAGCATCCGCTGCGGCCCACACCTTTCCCTTTCTCGTAGGCTTAAAAGCTTTGCAGATTTCACAGCGGCATTTTGTGCATTAAGACAGAAGAGAAAAATGGAAAAGTAGATTTATTTTTATTTTTACCAGAATCAGTTCATTGCATGCGTTCGATACAAGATTACATTTTCTTATGTAGTAGGATGGGAATGATTGAGCCTATTTTGCATTAGAACATTTTTAGGGCTTTTTTTTTTTAAGATGTTTTTTGTTTTTCTAAGTGTGTTTTGTTTTGCTTTTTTGTTTTTTTGGAGGGGGGTTGTATCATTAAGTAGCAGTAAACTGAACCATTTCTTGGTACTGATAACGGAAGACGCGCATTTCTTGGTGACTTTTAGAATGGGCGTACAACCATGGGCCTGACGAATAAAACCTGTAAGTAGGACGGGTCGCTGTTCGTTTCCCTCAGAGGGGCCCTACTAAATCCGGTCCAAAGGTAGCAGGTTTTGCATCCCATTTATAAAGCAATATCGGTTTTCCTGCAGCTGCATCCAGTGGACGGACGGAGGTGTGAATCCTCCCGATATCTGGAGGCGCGCTGTACAACGCAATCAGTGCTTTAAATACGACCGCTTTTCTTTGTAAGTTGTTTTATATGCTAAATACTTATCCAGAAAAAAAAAGACAAAATTGGAATTTATTTTTTAAGTAAAGCCATATTTTTCAGGGCTGGGCATTTCTTCCACATAGGAAGACTAAATTAAAGCCTCCAGAGCGGAATTAAATATGAATATTATATATTTCTCTGGTCCAAGTAAAACTCTTGCCATAGATGCACATAGTACAAGGGCGTTAATGGACAGGACCCTAATTGTAGGAAGCGCTTAAGGTCCTTAGCTGATAAGAAATGTTTCCATAGAGACAAAATGGGTGAGCCCTCCCCCATCCCCCAAGCCTCTGTTATTATTTACACGGACACGGAAAAGGCTTTGCCTCAGTGCTCTGAGTGCAGTTTATACCACCAAAGGTTCGCAGCTCAGAACAGGACCCAATCATTGCCGAAACGAAGCAGTTTGAATTCGTTTAATCCGCGGCCCGGGTGTGGGATCGGGCCCCCGGGTTTGGGTTGCCCCCTGCTTTCCCGGGTGTACATTTCGGGCTTTCTATCTCAGGTGAGCTCGCCCACCTGCGCTATTGCCGTAGAAACGGTTTCAATGTAAGGAGCTGCTGCCGCGGTATCCCCTAAGGCAGGCTGCGCTCTGGAGCGCCAAATTCATTTGCCAGGACAAACGAGATATTTATTATGTCGTCCCCGCAAATAATTCTTAAATGTGGCAGAAAGCATCCGATAAAGAAGACGTCGCCGGAATGAAGCGGCCCACGGAGAAGACCCGTGAATCCTGAACAGGTTTGCAGAAGAGATCTGCCGAACGATTTTGGTTTTCGTTTGTAGAAATGCGTGGACCCAGCACGAATTCTCGTACGAGAGATGAAGGGAGCTCGCCTTCGCCCAACCTACGACTCCAGAATAGGCGGGATGAGGGCTTTCAGGCGATAAAATCACTTCGGAGGGCGCGAAAGAGCCTGCATATCGGAGACATTTCCACGTGTCTCCGATATACTCCAGGCCACAGGAAGCAGAAAGCGTCGGCGAGCTCTCCCTTCTGCTTCCAGTGCACTAGCGACTCAGTGCTGAACGTTTTTAGCGACAAGTGGTCCGTGTTTACTTTAAACACGTTTATTTTTTATTTCGCGCAAGTGGCCTTCCCCTGAAGTGCATCGATTTCTCAACCGATCCCCCTGGTTCGGACAGCGTTGCGTCTCCTAGGTCAGAATCCGAACAAAACGACACGAGAATCCGATATTGGCAGATCTAATTTCAAAGCCGCTGTATCTGGGGCCATTAATGAGGTCCGAGCAGAGGGGAGAACCCACAGCAAGGCCAATGCATTGTGTCCTAATCTCTGCGCACATATGTACAAAGAGAGGGAGGGCGGGAGCTGAATCCTAGCTAGGTTTAGAGGCTGAAATGCAAGTCTCCATCTGCCCTAGCTCGATGATTGTTTTAATGTCTGCCTGTCTGAAGTGCTCTTTACCAGCTCCGTGTTCACACAAATGGGTTCTGGCAATTTCGCTCCCCTGCTTCTTCTTGGGATCAGACCTATGAGGTGAGATCATTTCAACAGGACGCCAAAGAAAGGGTCCTCCTGCCAGACATGAAGCTCTTCTCAATGCAAATACAGAACCCGCCCTGAAAGGGAGCCCTCGCTTTTGTGATGGGAAAGAGGATTCAAGGTGTTCTTCCTTCCCTTTTCTCTGCCGAAAACAAAGTACGCGTAGCCAGAGACTTGGTTTTGTTTTGTTTTGTTTTGTATTAATCGGGTGCGGTGTATTTGCGCTCGGAGTTTCTTGTTCTAATGCCCAGGCCCACGAGTGGCTTATTCTAGCCTATTCCGGGGGCAGCAGCCAGGGATCGGGCCGCACAATCCTCCTGCCCCTCTCCGGGAAGGAAGCGTTTTCTGACCGCCGGATAAAAACGCCCCCGCCGGACGGGTCAATCTGCCTCCGTCCTAATGCAGGCAAAAAACGCCGAGCCCAAACCCACCATGTGGCTTTCTCTTCCATGTGGCGGTCAATAATAACAAGCGGTATTTATTTATAATATTATTATTATTATTATTATTATTATTATTATTATTATAAGCAGTGTTATGTTTCTGATCAAGCCTTAGCAAGCTCCTCCCATCTCCCCGCCCCCTCCACCCCTCCCAAAGAGAAATCAGGGTCAGGATCCCAAACGGAACCGAGACTTGTAAAACGGCCAAAGAAGTCGACCTTTGGGTCCGGCGTTTATTGCAGCTCAAATGTGAGATGTTTCCAGGGGCGGAAGATTGAGAACGCGATTTCCCTTCTCGCACAGAGACGGTGCCACAGGCTTCCGTGAAAGTCATTTAAGATGAATATTTACAATTCTACACGGACAGTGAGATTCATCAGCGAGCGAGACCGGGGTTTCTGCCCTTTCAAATACGCTGCCGAAAGGTGGGCGCTACAAAGCAAAAAAAAAGTCAGGGAACAGCATCCCCAAAATGGCCAGAAGAGGAGGGAAATCCTCAAGAAGGAAAAGAAACGAGAAAGGAGTTAATCATAAGGGGGAAAGGCCTCAAGTCAACTTTTAAATACGAAGAGCATAAAGGGGGGAAAAAACAGGTCACTCTCATCCTAAGAAACCCAAGAAGCAGCGCGCATAAAGGGGAAACGGCGAGCATGAAAGCAACTGCGCTAATAAAAGATGCTAAAAAACTATGAGGAGCAATCCAGTGAAAGGAATTCGTTCAGCTCTCCCCTCTTGTTTCGTTCTGGTTGGATTCCGTTTCGGAAGAGGCCGGCTTTTAAAAAAGGGAGGAAGGCTCCTCCCAGCCGGACCGTGGGGAGGTGGCTGTGCCTTCCTGAGCTCTCGTGCAGGCTCACCCGAGGGACGGGGAAAGCCCCAAAATCCGAGGCGAGGACGCCAGAACATTTGAAACGGGGCCTCGAGACCCGAGCATGAAGGTACCGACTTTTTATTCTTTAAAAACCGTAGAAAGAAACTAGCAAAAGGAAAAGAAAGGAGAACTGGGCATAAGACCAACGGGCACGTTTCTTTTTAGGGCAAATCTAGGTGGCGCCTGCTGATCTGAGGGGAAACCTGCAAAGCACAACGATCCGCGCCTGTTACAGGCTTGCGAACCAAAATCCGCCATTTGGGAAATGAAGCCAACTTGACGTCTAAGAGGAAAAGAACAAGCATTTCAGGCCGATGAATTTGGAAAGCAATAATAAACGGTTTGGGTTTCTCTTTAAGTATATGAAATACAATGAACAGGTAGAAATCAAAGCAGCCCGATTCCGAAATTCCCTGTAAGAGCTTCCCGAGGCAGCCCCGAGCTTCAGCCCGGGCGAGGGGAATTTCTGGCCGATGGGATCGGGTTGGGAAGCCGCTAACTTGCTGATTTGCTAACTTGCAACCGCTTTTCCTCTTTGGACGCGCATTTCCCCCCTCCGCCCGCCCACGTTTTGAAGTCCGTCTTGTTTGGGGTTTTTTTGTGCTTTCCATTTATTGCATCTGATACTTGGGTTTTGTTTTTTTTTGTGCTTTCCATTTGTTGCATCTGATACTTGGGTTTTGTTCTTTTTGTGCTTTCCATTTGTTGCATCTGATACTTTGGTTTTGTTTTTTTTTTTGTGCTTTCCATTTGTTGCATCTGATACTTGGGTTTTTTTTTGTGCTTGTTGCATCTGATACTTGGGGGGTTTTTTTTGTGCTTTCCATTTGTTGCATCTGATACTTGGGTTTTGTTTTTTTTTGTGCTTTCCATTTGTTGCATCTGATACTTGGGTTTTGGTTTTTTTGTGCTTTCCATTTGTTGCATCTGATACTTGGGTTTTGTTTTTTTTGTGCTTTCCATTTGTTGCATCTGATACTTGGGTTTTTTTTTGTGCTTTCCATTTGTTGCATCTGATACTTGGGGTTTTTTTTGTGCTTTCCATTTGTTGCATCTGATACTTGGGTTTTGTTTTTTTTGTGCTTTCCATTTGTTGCATCTGATACTTGGGTTTGGTTTTTTTTGTGCTTTCCATTTGTTGCATCTGATACTTGGGTTTTGTTTTTTTTTGTGCTTTCCATTTGTTGCATCTGATACTTGGGTTTTGGTTTTTTTTGTGCTTTCCATTTGTTGCATCTGATACTTGGGTTTTGTTTTTTTTTGTGCTTTCCATTTGTTGCATCTGATACTTGGGTTTTGTTTTTTTTGTGCTTTCCATTTGTTGCATCTGATACTTGGGTTTTTTTTTGTGCTTTCCATTTGTTGCATCTGATACTTGCAATATTTTTCTGGAGGATGCACCCCCAGCAAGGATAAAAGAGAGCGGAGCCCGCAGAGCAGGCGGGCGGGCGGCTGCTGCGTCCCGGAAACGAATGCCGGGCTCTCCCCGTCGGGAGAGGGGACTCTGAACGGCGGCGAGGGAGCCGGAGAGCGGCAGCTAATGGTCTCCCGCTGGGACACAAGAAAAGGGGGAGGCAACGGGGCAGGGCGCCGAGGCCCAGCCAAGACGATTGTCAAAGACCTCTCTATTGTGCCAAATAATTATAAAGCTGGACCGAGCAGTGGGAGACCCGAAGCGGCCTCCACGGAAAGACGATGCCGTGATGCACTCACATTTAGCCTTTGCATTATTATTGGGGGAAAAAAAACTAGTTTTTGCATTGGCTTAGACCAGATTAGTGCTATAACCATTCCAATCCTTTCAATTCACTTATTCAAGGGTTCTGTCTGTCTGCCTCGCCATGCAGAGCAGCACGTTTTCAAACCTAGAGGGGAATAACGTTGCATTAACATTAGATCACATATCAAAATAATAAGTAGACGTCTACAATAAATGGTTAGAACCCCAGCAGTAATTCTGCTTCACAGCACATACTACCCGTGTCCAAATCAGAGGAATCCGCATAAAAATAACACTAAAACAAATAATGCAAAGGCCATTTTAAAAAGTGCAGTCAGCAGTCAATGTTTTCATAAAGGCATTCATTCTTCTTAATGCTTAAAAGAAATCTGTGTTCTGATTAGTGGACATCTGAGTATGAAATTTGACTGTTTTCATGGCTCAACTACTTTCTGATCATTTTGCTTCTGAGACTAGAGAAGACTTAATAACATTGGGCAGCACATAATAAGTTTCATATAATTATATATATATATATATATCTTGATGCATAAACTAGCCAATACCTCAGTGAATTAATATAGACAGTCCCCGGGGCAATGCCTTAGTAATATAACTAACAATCATTTAAAAATCTGGGATTTAGGGCATAGTTTACATTTAATCATATACCAAATGAAATCCTAATCTCTCTCGCCATTCAGATAACTCAATTTTTTTTTTAAATTTAACTAACAATAGCTGAATTCTTGTTCATCTGAACCTGAGTTCTGATTCACCAACCTCCATCACCATCCTCCCCCCTCTCACCAGCTGGAAATACTAAGATTATGGGGGTAGCAGGTTTATTATTTATCCTTGATTTTAGTGGCTTGCTTTAATGTGATTGCAGATTATGATCCACTAAACTCTGTCAGGAGGGAAACTTGACTATTACTATTTACCATTTCTATTGCAGTAGCACACATATGCAGCACTGTACAAATACATACAAGAGACAGTCACATCTCCACTGAGTTTACAATTTAGTCAAGACAAACATACAGGACAAAAGAGGGTTTGGAAATGTCTTTTAATGAGAAAATGGTTAAAATCAACACGGTTGTGATCAGGAGAAACTGGGGTCATGATTTCAAAGCAGAGAGAGAGAGAGCAGGAAGCATTAACTCAGGAAGTCTACTGCAGGTGTGTGTGTGTGTGTGTGTGTGTGTGACAGCATGGTGGAAAATGTTGAGACAGGAGTAAGGGATGGAGGAGAAGGGCACAGACAAGAGTGACTTGCCTTGTGAGTGAAATTCATGAGGAGGGATATAGGGAGAGATGGGGAGGAGAGGCAGTGAGGAGCTGCAGTGCAGAGTGAATATACATATCTGTGAATAAGAGACGCTTGAGCTGAAGGTGGAAATCGATACGGAAACAATATGGTAACTTGAAAAGAGGAGTTATATGGGTGGAAGATAAATCACGCAGCTGAATTTTGGACAGGTCATAGTGGAGAGACACCTGTGAGGAGCAGGTTGCAGTGATCGAAGCAGGAGGGGGTGAGAGAGCGGGTAAGCATTTCATTTGTGTGCTGAGAAAGGAAGGGATGGATTTTGGTGATGTTTCAACGTAGGTAAAGAAAGAAAGGAGATTAAGATGAACTCGAGGTTTCGGACTGATGGGACTGGGAGGATGACGGTGTTACCCACAGAACGAGAAAGGGGTGTGCATTCATTTTAAAATAAATGAGAAGCTCAATGAAATACCCACATTTCATTTCATTTAAAAATTAAACAAAAAAAAAAAAAACCTCCAAATTTTTTTTTCTTGACTTTCCTTTCAGAAAGTCAACAACAAAAAAATCAAAGAACTGCCAAAAACAACATCATTAACCCCTCCTGTACCTCTCCGGAACCTTCCCCAAAAAACCTCTCATCTTCAAATGGACAACAAAATGGTTCTGCCCTCATTGCTGGCTGGTGCTCGTTTTGAACCCCTACCCAATGGGGCAGGAGTAACTGAGGATTGTTCTTGCTCCTTTTTACTTTACAGATGCCAGGAAGTGAACGAGAGACCTCTGAGAGGCAGGGATGGGGCACAAATGGGGACACCTGGGAGGGGAGTAACTTAATTTTGCTGTTCTGGCACTGGGGGGGGGGTTTGATTTCTATTTTTGTCTTTTCTTTTGGGGTTTATTTCAGGTCAATAAACAACATGTACTAAACTAAACATCAAACAAACTGAAACACAAATAACAGAAGACACCTGAAATGAAGAAAGTAAACAAAGAATTTCCCCTGCACACTGTTAATGAATGGAGAACGGGGACCAGAAAAGTGAGAAATTCTCTCTTGGCCATGGTCCCACCATGCGGTGCGGTGGGACCTCCGGGCGGAAATGGCAGAGAAGGAGGCTGAGATTTGGGACTGGATTCCTGGTGAAATTTCCGGTGCACAGAGGAATATGAGGCGTTTACGAGGAGGAGGCAACAGCTGGATTATGAGTGGGATTTTAGGTCTGGGATGGCAGGGCATGACTTTCTGGTCTGTTTTTCTGAATAGTACAGTTCTAAAACAGTTTGTGCAATGCATGCGGGTCGAGTTAAAACATGTTAACCTTTCCTCCACCGCTTTGCTTATCTCTCTACCATTAACTTCCACCCTTCCCCATACACCCATGCATCTCACCGCAATAAACTCTTCTAACCATCTGCACAGCAATCTGGTTAGCTCTTATGGATGTGCTGTGTTGAGGTGTCTTAAGCTAGACTGGCAGGATTCTTGTTTCTGTATGTAATTCTAGGTACTAAGCTCTAATAAATGTTGCCCTGTTCCCTACAGGTTGCCTGTTGGATGCATTGAATTTAGAATCTGTTGCATCAAGGCTGGGATCTCCTTCCAAAGCTTAGAAACACAAGAACATTGATAACTATGATATCTGAATCAAGACGGGATGAAAATTCAATTCATTTGGGTCAAACTAATTCTACCTGCCAGACACAATCTGAACTGGTTTTCCTACTGCCACAAGCTGCATTGACATTACCTCTTCATGATAATAAGTCAGAGACAGTAATGAATCTGAGAATCTGACACTTTGCAAGGAATGTTGTTCAAATTTTTAACATTAAGAAAGCAAGAAGATGACACTTCCTTCTTTGGTGCAGAAATTTGCACAAAGCTATGACAATCAGGTCGATCCAGTAAGGCCGCGGTAGAAACAGTGCGGCAGTGTCAGGCGCACCCTTCCTCCCCGCACCCACAGTTCTCTTCACTAACTCCCCGATACTCTCCTCTAATCGCATGCAAATGCATGCCGCGGCTTTAAAGCGGTAGGGAAGGGTTATGGCCGCGTAACCCATTTTACTGTATAGGCGCTTAATACAGCGCCTATACAGTAACCAGGGTGCGACGGTACCTGTCATTTCAAATGACATTTCAAATGGCATTTGGAATGACAGGAACCAGGAAGTGCAAAAAAACACGAAAAGTCTTTGTTGCTTCGTCGCTGTGTCTCTCCTCCCGGAGCAGGGCGCGAAAGCAGCCTTGCTCCGGGAGGAGGTGAGGCACAGCGGCGAAGACAGATGGGAGAGGAGAAAAAGCAGAGCCAAGCAAAGCGAAAGCGTGCAGCAAGCCGGCGAAATAGACCTGCGAGCAGAGGCAATAGCAGCGGTTCGGTAAGCCTGGCACCCTCCTTGATGTAGTACGTTCCGGATGCCCCCCCCTCCCCAGCGCGCCCGCCACTACCCCTTTCATCAGCTGCATCCACTGCGACCCGGCAGTCCCGTAAGGCCTACAAAAAAAAAAAAATCCCCGGCTCCCGCGCCCCCGCACTGGCCCGCCGACTCTACCCCCCCCCCCCCCTCCTCCCGATCGGGCAGGTAGGCGGCGGCGACGAAAACCAAAGCAATTTTTTTTTTTTCAAAAAGCAACATCACACATTGCATAAAATAATTTCTCCAGCCTTAAAGCGACTTACTTTTGGGATCTGTCAAGTAAGTCGCAAAAGTAACTTACTTTTCTGAAGCCATCACGATCGTAGCTCAAGACGAAGATGGCCGCCTGCACGGGGGAAAGCGTGCAATTGGCCGCTGAAGACGTGAGCTCACGTCTTCAGCGGCCAATTGCACGCTTTCCCCGTGCAGGCGGCCATCTTCGTCTTCGTCCGGAGGAGCTAAGATCATGTTCCTGATGGCTTCAGAAAAGTAAGTTACTTTTGCGACTTACTTTTGGGATCTTGACAGATCCCAAAAGTAAGTCGCTTTAAGGCTGGAGAAATTATTTTATGCAATGTGTGATGTCGCTTTTTGAAAAAAAAAAAAATTGCTTTGGTTTTCGTCACCGCCGCCTATCTGCCCGATCGGGAGGAGGGGGGGGGGGGGGTAGAGTCGGCGGGCCAGTGCGGGGGCGCGGGAGCCGGGGATTTTTTTTTTTTTGTAGGCCTCACGGGACTGCCGGGTCGCAGTGGATGCAGCTGATGAAAGGGGTAGTGGCGGGCGCGCTGGGGAGGGGGGGGCATCCGGGACGTACTACATCAAGGAGGGTGCCAGGCTTACCGAACCGCTGCTATTGCCTCTGCTCGCAGGTCTATTTCGCCGGCTTGCTGCACGCTTTTGCTTTGCTCGGCTCTGCTTTTTCTCCTCTCCCGTCTGTCTTCGCCGCTGTGCCTCACCTCCTCCGGGTCGCAGTGGTAGCATGGCGCTCTGAGGGGGGCGAAAGGGTATATACCCATGAACGGATTTGAGTGGGAGCGCTCTGTGAAGCGGGACATGCCCGTGAGGGGCATAATGGGTGGATGCAGCTGATGAAAGGGGTAGTGGCGGGCACGCTGGGGAGGGGGGGAGGCATCCGGGACGTACTACATCAAGGAAGGTGCCAGGCTTATTGTTTTATTGTGTTTGAGTATCTTAAGCGGTGTCGATGGATTTGTTACACAGTCCTAACTCCTACTAGGGGGAGGCGGTAAACTAACAGGTTAAGGCCGCGGCAAAACAGCGCGTTCCTAAGGAGATAATATCAGCGCCCGTTACAGTATCGGAGGGGAATAGCTAATTCCTTCATTATACAGCTTTTCCGTTCATTTACATGCTGGGTGCGGAAAGGGTTAGGTGTTTATTTTAGGAAGCGCTAAGGACGCGTGAAACTGGAGACTGTATGGCTGGATGGCCTTACTCGTCTGTATTGTGCGCACCCAGCACGTTACAGACGGGCAATCTTTAACTGCACGTTACTGGATCGACCTGAATGTTTGTTATGAAAATGTCAGTGTAATAAGTGCATCATTAAACATGAGACAGTTTTAGCCCATAGCGACCCAGGCAAGAAATGGAGTCAAATGGTGACCACAGCCACTAACCAATGAAAGGGAAGCTTTAAAAATGCTCAGTGACATCACTATCTGCTCTGTCCTCCCTCAGATTTCATTGAACTAAACTGGACTGTTTCATTATAGGGGGAAAAAAGGATTCTAAGTGTCAGGAGTGTCAAGGGCACACGAAAAGTGTAAATCAGGGGTCAATGAGTGCTGTACAGTCTACAGCAAAAATCTGAATGAAATTTATCAGGATGAGACAGATGGACAGATATGACGATCTTAAAAAGGCCAGATTCCCTACAGGACATCAGGTTAAAAACAGAAATACAGATTTGTTTCCTCTATCTGTTTTGAGGAAAACTTTGTGCTTCTGTAGTGGTATGCGAAGTTTTCCATGGTTCACTTTAAAATGAAGCTCTAATTACACAAAAAGCATCTGGGCGAAATAACTGATGTAACTCTATAACCACAACAGAAAACAAATTTACAGCTGGTTAGAGCAACAAACTGGAAAAAGAAAATAGGGTTTCAACTACAGCATGCTATCAGCCAGAATAACAAATAGTTGATATTTTTTTATTTTATTGGATTATATGTTAATTGCAATCTCTGATTCATGATTTGTTTCGCGATATTATGTTTGACTTATTGTAACTTGCTTGGAATTTGTTAAAATAAGCATGTGACAACCATTTTAAAGAAAGAAAGAAATTGATCCTTTTCAGGAAATGGGAAGCCCATAACCAAGCATGGCGTGGCTGCTTATGCAGAAAGTGAATCAGAAGCCATGGACGGGATTTACCGAGAGAGTTTTCCCTTGACATCAGTCCTGGAGCACCCCCTTGCCAGTCTGGCCATAATATAGATTGATTTCTCACTGACATTGCTCTTTTCTTCTGCATTTCTATGTTTTTGTATGGTTTGAAATCTTGATATATTTGTCCTAGCTCGATAGTGTCCTTTGAATCTTTGCTACTGTGCATTTAAGTTACTGTTTTTGTTAATTTAAAGCAGGGGCTGGTATCTCTAGTGTCCACATAGGTGCCCACCTGAGCACCAGGGGTCATCAATATCGCAAATAATATGGCAAAGAAGACAGAGAGAGGTCGCACGAAGACCCGGATTTTGAGTTTCAAAAACACGGACTTTGTCAAAATGGGGACTTACCTGGAGGAAGAACTGGAAGACTGGGAGAAAGTGGGTGAGGTGGAGCAACAGTGGGCCACACTGAAAGGAGCAATTGCAAAGGCAACAAATCTGTATGTTAGAAAAGTAAACAAGAGCAAGAGGAAAAAGAAACCGACCTGGTTCTCAAAGGAAGTGGCTGAAATAATAAAGGCAAAAAGAACAGCGTTCAGGAAGCATAAAGGATCCCAAAAAGAGGAACACAGGGAAGAAGAATACCTGGTGAAACTGAGGGAGACGAAGAAAGAAAT
Organism: Rhinatrema bivittatum; assembly: GCF_901001135.1. NCBI lineage: Eukaryota > Metazoa > Chordata > Amphibia > Gymnophiona > Rhinatrematidae > Rhinatrema > Rhinatrema bivittatum. The sequence continues at coordinate 116,247,266 of NC_042624.1, forward strand.
CAGGAAAGCAAAAGGTCAAGCGGAAGAAAGAAAGGCCCAAGAGGTAAAGCGAGGAGACAAAACATTTTTCTATAATCAGAGAAAGAAGGAAGGTCCAAAGTGGTAGAGTCAAATTGAAAGGCAACAAGGAGCAGAGATGGAGAGGTGGAGCCAGATGAAGAAATGGCAGAAATATTAAACAAATACTTCAGTTCTGTGTTCACTAAAAAAATCCCTGGAGAAGGACCGTTTATGGTTGAGAAGACCGAAGATGGGGATGGGGTAGACGAAACTTCGTTTACAGAAGAGAATGTATGGGAAGAGCTAGGGAAGGCCATGGGGCCGGATGAGGTTCATCCCGGGATACTGAGGGAGCTCAGAGATGTCCTGGCGGATCCGCTGTGTGACCCGTTCAATAGATCCCTGGAAACGGGAGTGGTGCTGAGTGATTGGAGAAGAGCGGTGGTGGTCCCGCTTCACAAGAGTGGGAGCAGAGAGGAGGCGGGAAACTAGAGGCCGGTCAGCCTCACCTCAGTGGTGGGAAAATTAATGGAGACGCTGCCGAAGGAAAGGATAGTGAACTATCTACAATCAGGTGGGTTGCTGGACCAGAGGCAGCATGGATTCACCAGAGCAAGGTCCCGTCATATGAATCGGACTGATTTTTTTGATTGGGTGATTAGAGAATTGTATCAAGGAAGAGCACTCAGTGTGATTTACTTGACTTTCAGCAAAGCTTTTGATATGGTCCTGCATAAGAGGCTTGTGAATAAAATGAGAAGCTTGGGAGTGAGCGCTAAGGTGTTGGTGTGGATTACAAACTGGTTGACTGATAGGAGACATAGTGTAATGGTAAATGGAACCGACGCTGAAGAGAGAAAGATGTTAAGTGCAGTGCCACAGGAACTGGTATTGGGATTGGTTCCGTTCAATAAATTTGTGAGCGACACTGCAGAAGGGATAGAAGGTAAAATTTGTCTATTTACAGATGATACTAAGATCTGCAATAAAGTGAACACACCTGAAGGAGTAGAGAGAATGAAAAATGATTTAAGAAAGCTGGAAGACTGGTCAAGGATTTGTCAGCTGGCATCCAATACCAAGAAGTGCAGAGTCAGCATCTGGGGTGCATTAATCCAAAAGAGCTGCATGTGATGGGCGGTGAAAAATTGATGTGTACGGACCAAGAGAGGGACTTTAGGGTGATAGTGACTAGCGATCTGATAGTGGCAAAGCAATGTGACAAGGCGATAGCTAAAGCCAGAAGGATGCAGGGCTGCATCGAGAGAGAATAACCAGTGAGAAAAAGGAGGTGATAATCCCCTTGTACAGGGCCTTGATGAGGTCTCACCTGGAGTACTCTGTTCAGTTCTGGAGCCCGGATCTCAAAAAGGACAGAGACAGGATGGGGGCGGGTCCAGAGAAGGGCAACAAAAATGGTGTGGGGCCTGTATCAGAAGACTGAGGAGAGGCTGAAGGACCTGAATATGTATAGTCTGGAAGAGAGGAGGCGCAGGGGAGATATGATACAGACCTTAAGATACCTGAAAGATGTTAATGATGCATGAAATTCAAACCTTTTCCATTGGAAAGCAAACTGTAGAACTAGGGGTCAAGATATGAAACTTTAGTGGGGATGGCTCAGAACCAACGTCAGGAAAGATTTCTTCATGGAGAGGGGGGTGGATGCCTGGAATGCCCTTCCAGAAGAGGTGGTGAGGACAAAATTAATTTAAAAAATGTAATTTAAAAAGCATGGGATAAACACTGTGGATCCCTAAAGGTGAGAGTTGGAGATTAAGAAAAGGGTGCATGGGGGTAACCAGCATGGAGCGGCAGCTGCTACCATTAACAGAAGGCATGGGGACTCCTACCCTTAACCAATTAGCTTACATGATTTTGAGACAACTGCAGCATCGCTCTCTGCATCAGATGGGGGGCAGGGGAGGGGTTAGGGGATTTGGATTCAGATGAAGGCCCTGACTTTTACGGTCCGGGATACTGATACACAGACATTAGGGAAAAAGCACAGGACTGCTTCTACAGCCAAGTCCAAAAGCAAATCACACTCAAGCAGAATTGTCTGAATTATCAAGAAGGCTGCTCACCCTGTAAAAATGTTACTAGCAATAATTTTGTTATGGGTTTGACAGTTGCTCGGTTTTGATTGTTAATATTACTATCCTTAATATGTAACATGCATGGAGCGGCATTTACAACCCTTAACAGTAACATGGGGGTAACCTGAACAGAGTGGCAGTTACTACCATTAACAGAAACATGGGGGTAACCTGCACGGAGCGGCAGTTACTACCCTTAACAGAAACATGAGTGTAATCTGCATGGAGCGACAGTTACTACCATTAACAGAAACATGAATATAATCTGCACAGAGTGGTGGTTACTACCATTAACAGAAACATGAGTGTAATCTGCACAGAGTGGCAGTTACTATCATTAACAGAAACATGAGTGTAATCTGCATGGAGCGACAGTTAAAACCATTAACAGAAACATGAATATAATCTGCACAGAGTGGTGGTTACTACCATTAACAGAAACACGGGGGTAACTTGCACAGAGCGGCAGTTACTATCATTAACAGAAACATGAGTGTAATCTGCACAGAGTGGCAGTTACTATCATTAACAGAAACATGAGTGTAATCTGCACGGAGCGGCAGTTACTACCATTAACAGAAACATGAGTGTAATCTGCACGGAGCGGCAGTTACTACCATTAACAGAAACATGAGTGTAATCTGCACGGAGCGGCAGTTACTACCATTAACAGAAACATGAGTGTAATCTGCACGGAGCGGCAGTTACTACCATTAACAGAAACATGAGTGTAATCTGCACGGAGCGGCAGTTACTATCATTAACAGAAACATGAGTGTAATCTGCACGGAGCGGCAGTTACTATCATTAACAGAAACATGAGTGTAATCTGCACAGAGTGGTGGTTACTACCATTAACAGAAACATGAATGTAATCTGCACGGAGCGGCAGTTACTACCATTAACAGAAACATGAATATAATCTGCACAGAGTGGTGGTTACTACCATTAACAGAAACACGGGGGTAACTTGCACGGAGCGGCAGTTACTATCATTAACAGAAACATGAGTGTAATCTGCACAGAGTGGCAGTTACTATCATTAACAGAAACATGAGTGTAATCTGCACGGAGCGGCAGTTACTACCATTAACAGAAACATGAGTGTAATCTGCACGGAGCGGGCAGTTACTACCATTAACAGAAACATGAGTGTAATCTGCACAGAGTGGCAGTTACTATCATTAACAGAAACATGAGTGTAATCTGCACGGAGCGGCAGTTACTAGCATTAACAGAAACTTGAGTGTAATCTGCACGGAGCGGCAGTTACTATCATTAACAGAAACATGAGTGTAATCTGCACGGAGCGGCAGTTACTAGCATTAACAGAAACTTGAGTGTAATCTGCACGGAGCGGCAGTTACTACCATTAACAGAAACATGAGTGTAATCTGCACGGAGCGGCAGTTACTACCATTAACAGAAACATGAGTGTAATCTGCACAGAGCGGCAGTTACTATCATTAACAGAAACATGAGTGTAATCTGCACGGAGCGGCAGTTACTACCATTAACAGAAACATGAATGTAATCTGCACGGAGCGGCAGTTACTACCATTAACAGAAACATGAGTGTAATCTGCACAGAGCGGCAGTTACTACCATTAACAGAAACATGAGTGTAATCTGCACAGAGCGGCAGTTACTATCATTAACAGAAACATGAGTGTAATCTGCACGGAGCGGCAGTTACTACCATTAACAGAAACATGAGTGTAATCTGCACGGAGCGGCAGTTACTACCATTAACAGAAACATGAGTGTAATCTGCACGGAGCGGCAGTTACTAGCATTAACAGAAACTTGAGTGTAATCTGCACAGAGCGGCAGTTACTACCATTAACAGAAACATGAGTGTAATCTGCACGGAGCGGCAGTTACTACCATTAACAGAAACATGAGTGTAATCTGCACAGAGCGGCAGTTACTATCATTAACAGAAACATGAGTGTAATCTGCACGGAGCGGCAGTTACTATCATTAACAGAAACATGAGTGTAATCTGCACAGAGTGGTGGTTACTACCATTAACAGAAACATGAATGTAATCTGCACGGAGCGGCAGTTACTACCATTAACAGAAACATGAATATAATCTGCACAGAGTGGTGGTTACTACCATTAACAGAAACACGGGGGTAACTTGCACGGAGCGGCAGTTACTATCATTAACAGAAACATGAGTGTAATCTGCACAGAGTGGCAGTTACTATCATTAACAGAAACATGAGTGTAATCTGCACGGAGCGGCAGTTACTACCATTAACAGAAACATGAGTGTAATCTGCACGGAGCGGCAGTTACTACCATTAACAGAAACATGAGTGTAATCTGCACAGAGTGGCAGTTACTATCATTAACAGAAACATGAGTGTAATCTGCACGGAGCGGCAGTTACTAGCATTAACAGAAACTTGAGTGTAATCTGCACGGAGCGGCAGTTACTATCATTAACAGAAACATGAGTGTAATCTGCACGGAGCGGCAGTTACTAGCATTAACAGAAACTTGAGTGTAATCTGCACGGAGCGGCAGTTACTACCATTAACAGAAACATGAGTGTAATCTGCACGGAGCGGCAGTTACTACCATTAACAGAAACATGAGTGTAATCTGCACAGAGCGGCAGTTACTATCATTAACAGAAACATGAGTGTAATCTGCACGGAGCGGCAGTTACTACCATTAACAGAAACATGAATGTAATCTGCACGGAGCGGCAGTTACTACCATTAACAGAAACATGAGTGTAATCTGCACAGAGCGGCAGTTACTACCATAAGAAGCTAACTGGGCAGACTGGATGGAACATTTGGTCTTTTTCTGCCATTATGTTATTATATTACTATGCAGTGAAGGCAGTGCATGCATATCCATTGTGGATATCCTGAAAACCAGACTAGCTCGGTCAGCTCTGGTCCTCCAGAACCACATATAGGTCAGGTTTTCTGGATGTCCACAATGAACATGCATCAGATAGATTGGTGTGTGCACTGCTTCCATTGAATGTAAATCTATCTCATGCCATATTTATTATGGATATCCGACAATCAGACCTGTTTGTGGCTCTTGAGTACCGGAGTTGGCCATCCCTGCACTAGAGGGCACTCCAAGACAGGTCTGAGAAGCCCTGGTTTAAGGAAACCAGAGCATCATCCAAGATCCTTATTGGTAATGCCGGGACTGACAGAGGAATAGTGCTGCTGCCTGCTCAGCTCAGGCACTACTTTCAGTCTGCTTTCAAAATAGCCACAAATTATTTATTTATTTATTTATTTATTTAGGATTTTTATATACCGACCTTCTCAATACAAGTATCAAATCAGGTCGGTTTCCATAGAACAAAACTGTCGCGGTTAAGGTGTTACAATAAACAGAGTTTCTGAACATAAGAACATAAATAAATATTACATATTTATATTACATATTACATAATGTAATATTACATTATGTAATATGTAATATGTAATGTAATATTACATATTACATTAATGCTAGATCAGGCCATTCAGGTGCCATTTAAAAAGGTCACTGCTATAAATAGAGCCTGTTTTGGCCTAAATTCTGTATTTTATAGATCTCTGCGAAAAAAAACTGTGTCCCTTCCTTCCTCCCCCTTCCTTCCTCCCAAACAGGAAGCCTACAACACTAGCTCAATACGGACCATTTTATAGGGTAGCCCTAAACTTTTTAATAAAACAACTTTTTTTTTTTTTTTTCAAAAGTTGAGGACATTTTTTAACACAATGCAATCAAATTTGTCCCTTGTTTGTCAGCAGCCATAAATTTGGAGCACAAATTAACCTATGCAGAGTGCTCCAAAATCTTTCTTTTTTTTAAATCTCATTAGATTATTGAATTGCATGGGGAAAGTTGCCCTCCCCTGGCAGTTCCTTGTCTTACCATTAGAATATTATGCGTCGGTGGCATTGCCAGAACTGATTTTAGGGGGAGGGGAGCGGGTGGGCACCAGGTGCTCTGCCACCCCAGGGAGGGACCCCCCCCCCCTGAGATTTTGATAATTAAACTCAACAATCATGAAAAGTCCTCCATTTTACATCCACTCAGCCCTCCTCCCTCCACTGAGAACATTTCTGTAAAAAAAAACCAGAGAAGAGGAGAGCGACTGAGGTCCTGCTGGCCTTCTAAAAGAGTAATCTTCAAAAGAACCTCTGAAGGAATGCACAGAAATGGCCTTTGACAAAACTGCGCACCCAGTATGAGGGTAAACGTCTGTGCATATATGTCCTGTATACACAGACGATTACCTGGGCTGAGTGAAGATGCTCCTGGGGCGGTGTTTGGACTAGGAAAAACCTCTGCACTTATTTTAGCTGGTGTGTGTGTGTGAGTGTGCGTGTATGTGTGTCTGTGTGTGTGAGTGAGTGTGTGGATTGTGTGTGTGCATGAGGATTGTGTGTATGTGTGTGTGTGTGTGTGCATGTGCGTGTGTGGTGTGTGGTGTGGTGTGTGTGCGTGTGTGGGAGTGTGTATGTGTGTGTGTGTGTGTGTGAGTGAGTGTGTGGATTGTGTGTGTGTGTGTGTGTGTGTTTGTGTGTGTGTGTGTGTGTGTGGGCAGATTTGATGGGATAGTTTTCAAAGCAAACTTATCCGCCTAAGCCTGCTTTGAAAGCTGGTGCATTTTATGCATACATTTGCCACCTAACTTATGTGTGAAGTTACAAAATTACTCTCCCCCTCCCGAAATGCACACCAACCATACAGACAAATACAGTGAGAAAGTCAAGGAGGGGACATCGTGAAGTGGCGGGGTTCCCGCTCCCTACCAGCAAAAGCCAGCAGCAGCCAGCAGGTTTTCAGTGGTGCACGTGGCGCTCTGTCTGCCCACAGGACATTATAGGAATGGTTCTTCATTTCCAGGAGCGAATACTTTTGTTCCATGACCCATGTGGTTTATGTAATAACATGTCCTTGTGGTCTGCTGTACGAGAGTAAGACCCGATGCATGTTCCAAAAGTGGATGACCGAACACTGAAGTTGTACAGCAGCTAAATGTTTGGAGGCACCAGTGGTGCTGCATTTCGTTGAGTTGAAGCATTCAAGTGAGGAGATGTGGTGGCCCCTCGTTGACTGTACGCATTCATCTGTGCATGGCGGAGATAGAGTCAGAAGGTTACTCTGACTCAAGGAGCAGTGCATCTATAAGGTGAATATTGTGATGCCTTGAGGCTTCTTTTCATAATACGGTTTCATATATAGATGTGGCTCCTTTAAGTGTTTTTGTATCAGTTTTTGCAGAGCTCATATGTTTGGACTGTGATATATATAAGAAGCCTCAATGCACTCACATTTTGTCAGTCTTTTCCAGATCCTCCGAAGCAGCAAATTCTGGAAAACATTGATGACATCAGTGTCGGGCTGCCCGTGAGGACTTTTAGTGTATTTATCTAAATCAACTAAGCAGCTAAGAAACTTTGACACAATTTTCTCTTTAGAACTGACTTAAAAGGCTATGAAATTTTGAAGAGTTTGTGAAAATTCATGAAATTACTTTAACAAGCAAGGGCAAATGATGAGGAGCAGGGCATCCTGCTGGGCTCTGGAATTATCCTAGCTGCTTGTTCGATGCTGTTCCTCTTTTTAATATAAGTATGTTGTGGATTTAAAGAAGTAACCTGAGTGATTTTTGTAAGTTTCCACTTTTTTTTATAATTGTGATTGGTTTCACGTTTCCTCTGATTACATTGGCACTCCTTTTTTTTTTTTTTTTTTGCATCTTATCTTCCTTAAAATAAACCTCCATCCATTGGGTTTCCTGGAATTTCCATGGGAGTGACGGAAGGACTGAGTACACAGCTGCAGTGAACCTTGCTGTGCCTGCTTGCTGCTGCCCATGCCTCTCCTCGTGCCTTGCCTCTGCCCCTGGTTCAGCTCCTTGCTGTGCTGTTCTGCCGCTGCTATTGCCCAGCCTGCTCCTGGTCCCTCTCATGGCTCTCACTTTGAGAGCTCCTGTCACCGCAGGCACTGTCGCCTTGGGTTTTGACGGCACTGGTGCTGTTTATCTTACCCCCACACTCTGTGCACCTCGCATTCTATGCCTTAACCCTTCACTCTGCGTCTTGGTGTTTCTTATACCATTGTGTTTTCTGCCTTACACCTCACTCTCTGCTTCGGAGTGTTTATGTCACTTTCCAGTCTATCTATGGTGCAGCATTTGTATATTTATTTATTTAAGTTCTTTTAATATACCGATGCTCACGACAAGTCTTATTGTACCGGTTTTACAATAAACTAGGGGAGAACCAATTAACACAGCAGGCGTAAAAAAATTACAATAAAACAGGGAATGTAGAACTTGGTCATTAGAAAATGAGGGATAGTAGACACACAGAGATTTATGCTAGGAGCTGCCCAGTGTATTAAATATCTCATATTTCTGGTTCGAAAGTATGTGTGTATATTTCCAATGCAAGACAACACATGCTTTCTTTACCCAATTTATAAACGTACATGCATATGACACTGTGAGAATAAATATCCAGAATTAAATGCAGGTATTTACTGTTTTGAAAATACTTGCGCCCATACTTGGAGTCGCCTGTCTGCTGACACTTCCACCAGTTTGCCCAGACCTTGTCCAGTTCACCTCGACCCTCTAGCACTTCACCCGGAACCCCAGCGGTTCACCCAGACCACCCACCCAAAAACTGCAGACAAGTCCGATTTCACTAGCAGAAGTCGATTAGCAGATAGAAAAGTGTACGAATAAGTTTGGGAATATATCAGGGTACATCTCTTATAAAATACCAACTACTGTGTGTGCTTCTAAATCCTGGCCCAGATCGCCCCTAAGCCACCATTTTTCCCCCCAGTAAAATCTACAACCAAAACTGAAAATACGCACGTACTAAGATGTTAATAAAAATAGCATTATACATGCATACATGCTACTGATGCACAAATATGCTGCTTTTATGCTTGCAGGCATTTTAGCTAAAGAAGAAACAGTTCACAGGGTGGCACTGCCAAGTAAGAAGTGAAAACTCTAACAGCACATTAATATCTCTAATTAACGATGGCGATATGTTGTGAACCGCCTTGCTCTACTTGTAAAGTTTGCTATGAGCGGTATATAAATAATAAATGAAATGAGATAAGATGTGTCTTTTGGCTTAATGATTTATTTCATTTGGTTCGGAGCCATACATTTTTTTTATTTTTTCCAAGTTATTCCTTCATTTCTTTCTCATTAAGCGCAATGGTGGAAGCAAAGCATGGTATTGTTGGCTCTTAACCGAATGAAACGAATCACTCAGGCAAAAGAATTGAATGAATGAACCAAGCCGAAAGTTTTCTCCTTGCACATCCCTAGAGCAGGAGCAGTTTCTCTGAGGGGGGTCTGACTCTTCCCAGCAGGCTTTCATCCTTTCTGAACTTTAATGCTACGAATGATTTACACACACGGTGAGGGTATGCTGTGAACAAACTTAGAAAACTTTTTTGAACATCTAATTAAAAAAACACAAAAAACACCACATTATTTCAGAGGCCAGCTATGTCTTGTTGATCCCCGGCGCTCATACGATAGCGCCACCATTAATTATAGATTTTAAGGTGCTGCTAGAATTCTCAATTCTTACTCTGCAGTGCCACCCTGTGGACTGTTTCTCCTTTAGCTAAGATGCCTGCATCATATCCATAAGTAGAGAGTGAGGAGCCTCTCCCATGAACACAGTCATTAGAAAAGCTGGGTCACTAATAATTAGAAAAAAAGAAACTGAGAGTGAAGGGCTCACAAGCCTCATTCAAAATTTATTAGAAAATAAATGTGAGCAGTTTCTTACATTTTTCCCCGTAGACTAGGTTTTCAGCTTAGTATTTGTTATGACTCGGAATTAATTATTTAATCAGACTTGTGTGATACAATTCTTCTGTTTTCAGCAAGATTTTAGCTTGACTTGTTTTAGCCATTCCCTTGAATGCTTTTAATGAAATTAGCCTGTTAGCATAGGTTTGATTTATGGACTTTCAGTTGCATCAAACTGGTTATTTACTTTGCCTATTTTAATCAGTCGATTGATATTGTGCTGTGTAAGTCTACTTATATTGTGATGAGTCTGTAAGAAAGGTATTTCTAGGGTTTGTTTTGTCTTGATATGTTTGAATATTATGTATTTTATGTACTTTGCTCAGTGTCAGCCCTGGAATAATGGAATATAAAATCCCAGAAATATACTTATTATTTCTTTATCAATAGCATTCTGCTTCCAAGTGCATAAACTGACATTTATTGAAAGCTGAAGTCTTCATTCACATTCACTATATTGAAGACTGCCGGAGCATCCCAAGACTAATCTCTACTAGGGATGTGCATTCGTCCTGGTTCGGGGAACCCGAAACCTGAAGGAATTTTTCCCGAAATTTCAGGAAAAATTCATTTTCGGGTTTATTGCGCATTAATGAGGTGCGTACTTAAACAAAATTCGGGTCTCCCCAAATTTTAAAAGCCTGAACCATGGGAAATACGAAATCTCCCATGGCGGGCCGAAAACGAAGCCCAAACCAATAGGGTCGGGCTTCACACATCCCTAATCTCTACATAGTTCAACTGGAAAGCAAGTTTTCACACTATTGATCAACACCTACTCCTTGATGCTCTAGCCTCACTTGGATTTTGGGACTTCATCCTGTTTTAGTTCTTTTCTTATTTCTCCCGTTGCATTTTTAGTGCGCTTTCTGGAGGATTCTCCTCTGCTACCAACCACTATCAATTGGTGTGCCTCAGGGCTCTGTCCTGGGCCCTCTTCTCTTCTTTCTGTATACTCATTCTCTTGTTGTCTGATAGCTTTCGATACCATATTTATGCTGATGATCCCAAGATTTACCTCTTTACACCAGAAATTTAATCAGGAATCCAATCCCAAATCTCAACCTGCTTCTCTGACATTGCTGTCTGGATGTCTCGCCACCAACTTAAATTCAACATAGTTAAGACAGAGCCCCTTAACTTTCACCCTTTCTGTGGATAAAATTGTAATCCACCCAATCCCCTCAGCTCATAACTTTGGCCACCTTTGACTTCTCTCTCCTTCTCTACACAGGTCCAAAACACTGCTAAAATGTGCCATTTCTTTCTCTATAACATCCCTAAAATCCACCCCTTTCTTTCTGAACCCACTACCAGAACCCTTATCAACTCATTCATCACTTCCTGCAGGTCTCGTTCATCACTCGATCATCACTTCCTGCAGGTCTCCCAGCAAGTTATCTCTCTCCACTGCAATCTGTCCTAAATTCAGCTGCGCAACTTATCTTTCACCAAAGTCGCTATACCTTATAACACCTCTTTTCAAGTCACTACATTGGCTCCCTATCCATTTCTGCATGCAGTCCCAGCATCTCTTACTCACCTACAATCGATAACCTAATTTGTCGTACTAAAAGAAGAACAACAAGATCAGCAGCAGAGAAGGGGAAGCAAAGCCTCGTGGAGGATAAGGAGGGGAATCCTGTGAAGGGGCAGGGAAAGCCTTAACTCTGAATAGACTGGCGCTGATCTGAAGTCGTGGGTTTTTCCAATTTTCATTTCCCTCGACAGTGTTGGATTTCTAACCTAGACTCTTGCGAGGGCACTGTCTGCAAATGGTTTTGTCTTGTGCTTACCACGAGAGGAATAAGCCTCGCTCTTCAGCCAGGATATGTTGGATATGATCTCAATCCCACAAAGTTACCACCATCAGCTAGGTTAGCATTAAAGCTCGTGTCTGAGAAGGATCCAGTTACTGCCAGTTCTGTTCTGAGTAAGGCTGTGGTGGGTTTTGTGGGGCACAATCAAAGGACATTTGCATAACGAATAATGCACACAGGAAAGCTCTCCCAGATTGCTGAAATCCTGGGGTTTTTTTCCTTCCATGCACCAGCACAACGGCCAGTCCAGGGCATGAGAAATAATACTGAGTTTGGTAAGAGAGGTTTTCACAGAACTTATTGAGTTGGTGTCCTCTGTCATTCAACCTCTAAAAATGTTGGTAAATAACACGTTGCTCCTATGCTTTATTTACCGCACAGAATCTACATGACTTCCGAAAGGGCAAAACCAAACCAAAGTCTTAATCTCAAGATTGCATGCAGTCCTCTGTAAATATTCTGGCCTCTTTTTAATCCCAACATTTTTGGATCAGTTTATTTTATTCTTGATGACTACTCAGTACCAAATCAATTTTTTTTTCACCCCAGCCATAGACGATATGGATGTGCATCGGGTGTCCGATCGTTTGCGCTTTCGGGTTCGTGTGGCCATGGGAAAATCTCGTTTTCCTGCGGTTCGGCTTTTTTTTTTTTTTAGTAAAAAATTGTTTTTCGGCTTAATATGCACTAACGGGAGTTAGCGCGCACTAACAAAAATAACAAAAAGTAACAAAAAATTTTAAAAAAATGTTTTTTTGTTAGTGTTCATTTCTTGTTTTAACCAATATATAACGAATTAAGAAATATCGTACGATATTTCAATTCGTTATAAAAATGATTCACATCCCTGGTAGACAATACAAACTCTGCCAATCCATAAGGCGGGCATGGATTCAACAGGCATCTAATGAATTCTATGGTGTTGGTTGTGGATAGAGGGAGAAGGCATTGTGGCTTTTTTTTACTTTTCTTACAGGAAAGAGTTTGAGGTGCAGCTGCCAGGGATCTTTTCTAGCTGGGAGGAGTGGACAGAGAAGGCAGGATAGAGCCCTCTACTGCAGGGATGGGCAACTCCAGTCCTCAAGAGCCACCAAGCAGTCAGGATTTCAGGATATCCGTAATGAATATGCACGAGGCAGATTTGTAAACATGCTGTCCTCAATTCTTTGTAAATCTGTCTCGTGCATATTCATTATGGATATCCTGAAAACCCGGCCTTTTGCTGGCCCTCAAGGACCGAAATTGCCCACCCCTGCTCTATTGTTACTATTTATTTATCTACTTATTTATTTATTTAATTCAACTTTCGACCTGCTAGAACATGGAAAATGCTCCTACTGGATAACAACAAAAAAGCACATTTGGTATCTGTTATCATATCAGAATTTATTACGCAGAAAGCATCGAAATCATTCAGAAAATCTCTAAATAAAACAGTTTCCTAAATAACCTAGGCATGTGATCCTGAGATGGGCATAAAATAACAGCTCAACACAGGAATGACAGCAATAGGTCCCTGAATCAGCCCACAAAGCAGGAAAGGAACGATTTATCCGAGAGCTGCCACTGCCAGAGAAATAAGGATAGGGGCGGGGTGGAGGGAGGAGAGAAGCTACCTCATCACAGCTCTTATTCTGTGGCCCATCAGCCACCGCTGCATAAGGGACAGACTGAGCCAGCCCTGGCTTTCCTCTATGTGTTGGTGTTTGAGGTAGCTGTGGGTGGATCCTTGGGCCGGTGGCAGATGACCACGCCCCCGGGGAAAGATCCCGAGAGAGACCACCGGTCAGGCTCAGAGTTAGGAGACAGGCGCACACTAGTTCTTTTATTAGACAGTATATTGAACCACCAGAGGTGGCAGTAGTGAGCTGGAAGTGCCCGGCTGGGCTGTAGTCCCTCAGATACTGGAACAGCGATCCCTGGAGGCTGAGCTGTAGAGAAACTGAATATGGTGAGTGGGCAGGGTATGCAGAGTTCAGGTAAGGAACCTTGATGGTAACACTCACACAATAGTCTCTAGAAGTAGTCCAGGTGTTGGAATGAGTTAGGCCCTTGAGGAGCGAGTACCTGTTTCCAGGGGAAGCTCTGAGAGAGAGATGGTAATTCACTGGTGTAGTTGGCAGCGATGACTTCCAGGCAGAATAAGTATTCAGCAACCAGTCTGGGAACATGGGCCCTCGAGGAGCGAGTGCCAGTTCCAGACTGTGACCTGAAAAACAAAGAGAGAGCGAGGCCCCCGAGGAGCGGGTACCCCTGGTAAGTCCGAGGAGGCAGAGTAGTGTAGAACGAATCCTTGCTAACTCTATTAGTTAGCGATTTCTAAGACCTTATATATCCGGTACTGCTGACATCATCTCAGGGGGACGCCCCTGAGGTTCGCGCCATTGCTGGTACATCAGTTGGGGCCGCGCCACGCGTGCGCCCTTAGGCCCTTGTGAAACATGGCGGATTGCAGCGTTGAGCCGCTCCGGAGACGCCGGAGGAAGATGGCAGAATGACGCCGCGGCAGCCAACCTGCCACTGGAGCAAGAGGGAGTCGCCAAGGAGGTGAGGAGGGCGGAGTGGAGACGTCGAGCAGCGACGGTCGCAACACAATGGCATGGAGATGTAGTGCCGATTCCGCAAACGAGAAGTAGAAACACAAGTCCATGTAGGCGGTGGGGTAAAACCAGCCCTGGATTAGCCTATCCTTTATGATACAGAATTGTTGGGAGCCCTTGCATGAAGGTCATTGGGGAAGGTATAAAGGGGACCCAGTGGACGGGACAACAGAAGCAGGATTTGGGAGGTGAATTGATTCTTTGCATTTTCAGTGTCTACAGATGAGTACTAATCTTTGTTCTACTTTAACAGCCCACGCTTACTGTATTTTGTAATGGATATTTATTTGTAAAGGCACATGTATATATTTTTTTCATTAATCTGTGACATCTACTGATCTCTCAGATAGAATGAGCAAAAAAAACTGAACACTGGCAGAAAATCCACCGTTATCCTCTGTTACAATATTTCCTATCGTTGGTTGTTGTCAACAAGCTCAAGCATTCTTCTAGATTTGCTCTGCTTAAAATAAATTGAAAAATAAAACCTGAAGAAACGATTTCCCATATTCTGTTATATTCCAAGTTATTAACCGGCAGTGCAAGTTGTTATTTTTTTTTTTCACATTTATCTCATTTCTTCAATAAACCTTAATGGAATATGGAATGAACTTGAAACTGAAGAAGACAAAAGTCCTTGTGATACCTGTCTGGAGCTATACTTTATTATTGGGACCTTTCCAGCGACGGGAGGTCCAAAGAGTGGATGTGTAGCAGGTAATGAGTGAAAGGAGGGTCCTTCCCCTTGGGGAAATGGGTTATGGTTTAATGAGCTGGAGTCTGGAGCTGTAGAGGGCTGCATGTAGTCCTGAGGAGTGTCTGGAGATATTCTGATCTGCTCTGGAAAGCAACCTTGACTATCTTTGGAGGACACCATCCATCCCCGGGACGTCTGAAGCCAGTTGTGTGTGTGTGTTACAGGAGAAGAAGTTTTCCATTCTTCAGCACAGCCAAAAGGGCTTATTGGGGAGCTGAGAGGGAAAAATCTTCGTTTGGATTCCAGTCCAGTGACATGAGAACGTGAGCATCTGTTCTGAGCTTTTGTACTGTCTCAGAAGCTGTATCTTATTCTTCTGCAACTCTGAACTATTTTTGCAATAAATTCTTTCTAGTTTGGAGCACCAAGTTTTGTGTGGACTACATTTTTGGGATCCCATGGGCCCTGCAAGGTAATCCTGCTCCCCATTAGCACAAGCCCATCCATTTTTCCAGAGGCTGCAATGAGTTGGCCGGTGCTCAGCAGCATCTTAAGGTGACTCCCGGTGAAGGGGAGAGGGGAGAGGGGGGTCTACATCATAAAAACAAAAGGAAATATCTACACTATAGAAAGATTTGCTGAAAGAATGAACCTGGAACAAATTACACAATACAAATATCTCAGCAGTTGGATCACAGAAGATGGAAAATATTTAACAGAAGGGAAAACAAAGAATTGGGAAAGCAAAAGATGATTTTTGGAAGAGTTAAGGAATTTCTTAGGAAACAGTGGGGAGTGAAGACATTAAAATAATTATTAAGCAGAAAGCTGAGCAGAGGGAGAACCTGGCCTGCAAGGTCGGCACCTGATAGTGAACACATCCTTATGTAAGGCACTGACAAAGTTATTAAATAACCTCCTGCCTTTCAAGCCGCTCTTTTCTAGCCTTTCTGAAGAAATCTTCAAACTCATCATCACAACTTTGTGTTTTTTTTTGCAGGCGGCATGTCTTCTCCAAATGGAAATTTAAAAAAGCGCAGAAGCAATGCCGGAGGCGCTTGCACCGTGGAGTGTGCGTACACGAAGGGGCGCGACAAAGGAGGCTGTCCCTGCGTGCGCGCCGCACTAGCGCCTCTGTTCTGCATGGTCATCTGCACCATGGAAAACTGTGAGTACATTTCATCATCCTTCCCTTCCCACTTCCCTATCCCTATAATCGCGGGCCAGGGTCGCTGCGGGCGTACAACTCTCCGACGACCGCTCCATACCCTGCACACAAGGACCCTCACCAATATTAATCTAACCAACATGCACCCGCTTGCTGCAACTACCACCCCTATTCCTCATACTCAACAACACACAATCTATCCACCGTCATCTACGAGCTCCTTGCTTCCGGAGCTTGCGATTGTCTATGTATCACTGAAACCTGGCTGAAAGACTATGACACTCCAGTCCTCAACCACTGCTGCCCTCCTAACTGCTCATACTTTCATAGACCTAGAATAGGTCATAGAGGAGGAGGTCTGGCTATATTCTTTAAGTCCCACCTGAAATTTACTAAGGTAGATGTCTCTAGCCCTCCCTCCCTGGAGTTCCTTTGTCTAAAATCCCAACATATAAATCCACCCCTGGGCTCCTTGCCAAAAACACACTCCCCCTGTGTGAAGCTATCCTGAACCTCAACTTGAATCCATCAACAACCATAGTCTTATGCGACTTCAACTTTCACCCACTGGCCGCACATATTTCAACCCCCACCAATACTTGTTCGATGCCTTTCTTTCATGCGGCTGGAAACAAATCATCTCGTCTCCTACGCATAAGAAAGGCAACTGCCTGGACCTAGTATTTGTTAACCCCTCAGGCTTTCACATAAATGATCCTAACACTAACATATCTGAAATTCCTTGGCGTGACTACTTCCTTATCAACTGCACCCTCAAACCCAAATCTTGCAATCAGATTGCCCATGGAAACAGAAATGTGGTCATATAGATCCTGTATCTCTTGCAACCAACCTTGCTCTGATCCTAGACAATATTTCCTGTAACTCACCTGAAGAACTTTTAGATCACTGGAACTCCTCCCTTAGTTCAACACTCGACAAACTGGCCCCTCTGAAACCATACTCAACTCATAGAACAAATCCACTAAATGGTACATCTCGACACTTCCAACCCTAAAACATGAGCTGAGAAAATATGAGAGAAATGGAGGAAAGACCCAACCCACATAAGTAAAATCCTATACAATGACAAACTAACATCATATCAAGAGGCCATTAATGCCGCAAAGAAAGCTTATATATACAAAACCTATCGGCCTCATGAAACAATCCCAGAGAATTATATACCTACGTTAAGAAGATAATCAACCCAAGTTCTACCTCCTCCACTCTTCCTCCCACCATCTTGGGGATGAACATTGCTGAAACGTTCACCACTCACTTTATCAACAAGACAGCAACTGTCATTAGTACCTTTAACAACTCAGCTTACGAAGAAGCTGTCTGTGATCCAGAAATTCAAAGCCCAACCTGGGAACTCATCAACGACATCACAACCAATTATACCACTAAGATCATTGACAACCTGAAACCTTCGTCTAACCCCCTTAACCCATGCCATACATCCCTACTAAAATTAATCAAAATGGATATTGCTTCATTTGCCACTAAATTCATAAACTCTTCACTACAACATGGCATTGTCCCCGATATCCTAAAACAAGCCACAGTCCAACCCATAATTAAAAATCCGACAGCATATCCAACTATTGCCCAAAATCCACCCTTTCTTTCATGGCTAAAGGATTAGAAACCACAGTTCTCCACCAACTCTGTGACTTCATCGATTTACGCTACTAAAGTTCCTTGTAAAAATGTGAACACACACATACTATTCAATACACGAATAAGGTTATTTTGTTATTTGTTTATATTTGTTAAATATTATTGTTACTTTCAATGTTCCTTGTAATAATATTCAATGGTTGATTAGTTATTGTTCAATGTTCTATGTAAAATTACCCCGGTCTAACCTCCCAGACCAGGGCAACCTTTTCGTTACTTGTAAACCAGATTGATTTGTATTGCATACAGGAATTCCGGTATATAAAAATTAAAAATAAATAAATAAAATAAATAAATAATATACTTAATCTATACCAGTTTGCATTTAGGAAACATCACAGTACTGAATTGATACTTCATCCAGCTTTGATTCAATGAGATGCAAATTCGACTATGGCACCTCATTCCTCCTATGCCTTTTCGACATCTCTGCTGCATTTGACACAGTCAACCACTTCATCCTACTCTCAAGACGGTGATCCTTCGGAATCACTGGTTCGGTGCTAGCCTGGATTCAGTTAGGACACAACAAATCCAAATTGAATCCCTTACCCTTTCTTTGACATCTTAGAGTTCTGAAATGCCCCAAGGGTCTGCTCTCTCTGCTGCACTCTTTAACCTTTATCTAACCCTTCTATGCCGCACCCTCAATGACCTTGGAGTACACTATAAAATCTATGCAGATAATATCCAATTCTTTTTTCCTGTCAAGGAAACATGTGCCCTAACTGAAGCTTTCCTTAACAACTGGCTTACAATGATCCAGAAATGGCTACACGGGGTTAAATTAGCTCTCAACACATCTAAATCATAAATCATTGTGTTATCATGCCATCCAATCGTTACCACCCCAACCATATCTCTTTTGATTCAAATTCCATCTCCATCTCCCAAAGCATATAAAACTTGGGAGTCACCATCTATCCCTCTCTCTCCATGCCCAACCATATAAGAAACATTACCAACTCCTACTTCTATAAACTACCCCTGCTACATCACCTCAAGCCCCTACTTAAATATGTGGATTTCAGAGTGGTCCTTCAATCCCTTCTATTCTCAGGGATTGATTACTGTAACTCCCTCCTGACAGGCCTGCCTCTATACGCCACTCGCCCACTACAGATCATACAAAACTCGGCAGCAAGACACCTTATTGGCACACCCATGCGTGAACACTTCTCTCCTATTCTCAAATCTCTCCACTGGCTACCCATCTCCTACCGCATACAATACAAGCTTGCAATGATCATCCACTCAGTGATACATAACTTAAACTCCCCATGGCTCTCCTCAACAATAAAAATCCACGCACCCTCCCGACAACTCCGATTGTCCAACCAGATGCTTCTAGTCTCTCTGCCTACAAAGCTCACCTGTCTCGAGGAATCCAGGGAACATGCATTCTTCTCCGCTGGACCACTACTGTAGAATAGCCTACAAAGACAATAATATGTCTCCAAGAAAGATCTCTTTTCCAAAAAGTTCTAAAAACTTTACTCTTCAAGAGAGCTTCCCCCCCCCCCCCAACCTAGATGACAACTGACCTCCCTCAACTCATCCCCTTCAGTTGCAGCTACCTAATCCTCCACCCCTCCCCGAACTCCTTTACTCAACCAATCTCATGAACTTTTTGCCAACCTTTCCCCCTCCTTAGATTTTTGTATTGCCCGGCCCTTTTTCCCCAATGGCTGTATATGTTTTATATTGTGCCCCGCCCCGAACATCTCTTTGTTCATTTATGTACCCTGCTCTGAACATAGGAAGGCTGGGTAATAAGTGCTTTAAAATAAATAAATAAATATTAAATTATATATTTGTGCAAGTCTAACCGAGCATGAGAAAGGTCTGGATTACATTTTTCATACTCCGCTAAGAAACAATTCCCATTTTGAAAGTTCTACAATAAGCACTGAATTAATGCCGAGGGCTCGGACAGAGGTAGTGCCTTGTGCTAGCTACTAGCACTTTTCTCACCCCAGAGGGGTGAAGGAAGGAAGGCCACAGCCAGCCAGATCCATGCCACTGCTCACTATAGCAGCCCTGCCTTTTCTGTGCTTCACCAGTGGCCCCATAACTGAAGGCAGCGGCTATGAGGATCATAAGGAAATAGGAGAGGAACCTTAAGGCAGATACAGAAAGGGAGGGTGGAAAGAGGAGGGAAGGGAAGGGAAGGAGAGGAGAGGAACCTGAACAAATGAGATGTGGGAAGAAGAGGAAGCCAAAGGGGTAGACACGCAGTAAGAGAGAAAGGGGCCTTTAGGGCTGAAAAAGGAAAGTGATGGGAAAAGAGGAAGGTGGAGGAAGATGGAGAAGAAGGGAAAAAGAGAAAGGTGGAGGGGGATGAAGAAGAGAATGGAACAAGTGATGATCAGAAAAGAGCATAGAGTGATATAGGTGGGACACTGGAAGAGTAACAGGGAGGGCAGAAAAGAGAAAGTAGTTTGGAGGGATAGAAGAGAAGGTGCGTATCTCCATTTTATTTTTCACTTCAACATCTGCTTAACCAGGTGGGTAACAGCAGGTGAACGACTCCCCAAAAACCAACTAGGTGAATGTCAATGCCGGTAGGTTGATGGTGGCTGGGTAAGCGGAATACAAATCAGATAAATAAATAAGTAAATAAATATTGTTCATCAAAGTGATAAGGAGAAAACACAGCCTAATGATTCCACACACCATTGGCTAACTAGGTTTTTGAATGAAAAAAGAGGCAAAGTAAACCACAGTAAACAAAACACAAGCCACAGTGGTGTTTAGAAAGATGGCAAAACATACTGTGATGTACAACATCAATATGTATTTATTTATTTATGCAGTTTTTATATACCGAGGCACAGAAAACAAGTTTCTATCTCTACGGTTTACATTATAAATAAAACAATTATTAAATACATTTAAAAAAAAAATAGAAAAAAGAAAAAAAAGAAACAGAAAAAAATACATTCAAAATCCAATATCAACTCTATTTTTATTCATGATAATAAAAACTTTAATTATTAAAAGTTAACATAACTAGAAACGAATATACTAAAAATTCTTAAAACCAAAGAATAATAAAAGATAAGAGTAAAACAGATCAAGAAAGTTTAGGTGCCTTGACATGATCCTCAATTATCCTCTTGGAGATTAACACCATAGTTTAACTTCTATCCTGTGAGTTAGGGTCAAATGCTTGCTGGAAACAAGATTGAATAAGGGCAAAGTAAACACATAGGTGAATGAATAAATACATTAAAAAAATTAAAAATTATAAGTTAAATTCAACCCAAATCATGGGTTTTATGCTAATTATTTATTATTGTTTTTTATTAATTTACATATAATTTTTAACTCATTTCTTTTTATTGTATTTATTCATTTACCTATGTGTTTGCTTTTGCCTTATTCAATCTCTATTATAGATGCCGTAAATTACAGTGTTTTTTGCCATCTTTCTAGACACCGCTAACTGGATTGTTATCAGCGGGCTGCAACTCCCCAGAAAAACGATCAGATCTGTACCGGTAAGATGGCAGCTGCTGGGAGCTATCCAGCAAAGTCACAGGGAAATAGGAGGTGTAATCTTCAAACAACAGCCTCACTAGTTTGGTCTCTGTTCAGTTTACTGCAAAACTTGTTGGTAAAACGAGCAAGCCTGGATTAAGCCTGGGATTTTCCAAGCTCATTTACCCAGAAGGGCAGAGAACCAATGAGGAAGAAAAGAAAACCTGCCTTGGATAAGGAGCAAAATCCTACAAGTGGTCGAGCTTCTGCAACTGGCAGCTGGGATAGATCCTTGCCAGTGTGGACAGGAATAATTGAGCAGGCTGGATGAGTCAGTTAGTATTTTTCTGGCATCATCTCCTGTGTTATTATGACAATGGCTCAACATTTTTGGGCTCAGCCGCAGACTTGATGGGAGGCTCTCTCTTTGTCCCTGACTTCACAACATCAAGTCAAACAACAGGAGTATCAGCACCTGGAGAGGAAGCTGGAGTATGGAGACCCCTAACTTATGCTGTGAGCATCGACTTTTATATATTGCATTGTAAAGCATTGAGTGGCCAATGCAGAAAGGTGCGTTCTGGCCAGCGCACAGCTTTGCCTGCAATTCAACACTCATTTTGTGAGTGTAAATTTTACTGCCGATGCAGCAAGAAGTTTTATGCTCACAAAATATGTGTTCTAAAATGGGAGCATTACTTAGCGCCCTTGCATGGATATCCCATGCAAATGAGGGCATGAAGCAGTACTCCCCAATGCAGACAGGTGCGTTAGCTCCCTCAGGATTTTCCAAGAGCTGAAAACTTAACTCCAGGATTAGAGACACAGCAGCGCTACTGAGCTGGCACTCAAAACAAGAAAAAAAAAAAAGAAAAAAAATCACACACTTCGCAGATAAATACTGACTTCTCCAGCTACCTAGCAGCGACCCACACCAGATAGCCAGATAAGTCAGTACATAACCGGGTACGTGACGGCAGCTACCACTGTCTGATCTGCCTGTTAGGGACGGTCCCCCTCCCTTCCTGAGTTAAAAATGTGCGTTTGTCCTAAGCCAAGCACATAATGGAAAATTAACCAAGCACTTTGAATAAAGTTATGCAGTTGCTGTGCTGCTCCACTGAGATAGGTAGGGACGCAGGTCAGCAAACAAGCTGTAGGTCGCACCCTTTAACAGGTCTCAGCCTTTAAGTTAGTCCAGTGGAAAGGGATCACTAGCAACTTGTTTGATGACTTTTATTTCTGCATAATTAAAGAGTTTGCAAACTCCAAAGTAAACTCTTAACAGGTGAATTTTCAAAATGTTACACGCTACTCACTTATTTCATATTTTATTTTAAAAAACCCAGAATGCACGTGTATTTTCACTTTTGCACGCACATATATGCATGTAAAAAAGGGGCAGTCCCGGGGCGTTCCTGGGTAGGACCAACAGTTACCCGCCAAAGTTGCTATTTGAAAAGACCCCTGCACACATTTTCCAAGTCACTCATGTTTTTACACATGCTAATTATTTGGTGGAAGTGATATTAAAGGTGATTATTGTCTACCACTGGCCGGGTGGGAGGTCTGGGTGAGCTAGGGGGGACTTTAGACGAAGAACCAGAGGGGTTCTTGAAGACCTGGAGAAGGTGAACTGGTGGACTAATTAGTTAGGCTGGTAATTTCACTCACACGCATATGTTTTAAAATGCACCAATTTACACATGGAAATCTCCACGCACAGAAGTCGTGCTTATTTTCACACCTAAAATATATGCGCATATATTTTAAAAAACAGGTGGGTAAGGTTGGCGCATTCAGTACGTTGAACCATGTGGATGCAACGCATTGCGTGTATTCGCAGGTTGGCCTACATGCGCACACGTGTGTTGCGGGATAAGCGCGAGTCATTTTATAATAGGAGTGCATGCTGACGTGCACGCACGGCCCGCTACACGCGCACATGCCGCCACCACCAGGCGCAAGCCTTTGAACTCCACCGCGCGCACTGCTTCCCCTCTGCGTGCGGTGCAATATTTCTCAGGGACACTAGGTGGCAGCAGCGATGTTCCTGCGGCGGCTCTGCTCTTCTCACAATCAGAGGCTTGCAGGGTGCGCAGCCCCCTCACAGCTAAAAAAAAAAGCGAAATCCTCAGGGGTTTAGTCAGGCCTCGCCCCTGTGACACCCACTGCCCGCGGTGTGGGACCTGCCAAGCTCCTGCAGCAGTGTTTTCGCCTTTCTCCCGCTATTCCGTGGCACTTTTCCTTACGTTTGCACACAGCGTTTGTTAATTCAGGTGTAAAACTATCGGCATTACAGGACGGAAGCAGCTTTGCACAGTTTCCTGGCTCTTTTTCTGGTTTTCTCTCTTTTCTCCTCTCCTCCTATTTCACGCTAGCTACAGTTTGGCTTTCTGCCTCCTAAGGGAACCTTTTCCCTTGCCTGCCTCCCCAGATCCCCCCCTGTTTGATTCTCGCTGCAGTTTTTTTCTCCCTTCAGCCTCTCAGCATTCAACTTCTCCTTCCCTCCTGTCCCAGCCCCACTCACCAACTTCTCAGCCTTCCCACCCCTCCCCTTTCCCCAGCCATCCTCTTCTGCAGCCCTTCCCCTCTTTCTCCCGCTTCCCCTTCCCTAACACCATCCTCTCCACCTCCCCACAGCTGATCCTCTCTCTCTCTCTCTCTCCAGTTCTCGTTTCTCTCCATCTTTGCCCTCCCGTCCTCCTCTTCCTCTCTCCTCCTAGCGCAGGCTTCTCTTCAAACGAATCCCTCCCTCCTCTCCTGAGCGGGTGCACCTGCAGGCAGCCCAGGCCGTACCCGCGGTCTGAATCACCGGGAACACCGAGCAGGTGAAACCGCGAATGTGCCGGAAGTGGCAAACAGCGTGAGGCGCTGCTCATCTTCCTCCTGCCGGCCGGCAGGGTAGAGATTGTTCCTGGCCGGTGGGTGATGGAAGAGTTATCGTCAGGCAGGGCCGGGTCAGTGGGCGGGAGGAGGAGAGAGGCTGAGCAAGCCCCCACCCTGCAACCTGGCGTCTTCCTTCCCCGCCCGCTGATTTCCTGCAGTGCCAGGCAGCCTGGGCCAAATTCTGTGATCTGGGCCACGGAATTACGGTGCAAAGGGGACCCCGGCCTGGCAGGAGAGGCGTCAGAGAGGCGTCAGAGAGGCGAAGTGTGTCTGCGAGTCCCGCTGCTCCCAGCAGGAGGCGCTGTGGCTCAATAGAACTCGGATGGCCATTCTGAGGGGCAGAGAGTTGCGGAGAAAGGACAAGGACAGGGGGTTCAGGCTTCGCTCAGAGCTGAAGGCGTGAGGGACACTTAAGCCCTCCACTGGGGAAAGGAGGAAGCCCGGGGCCCGGCAGATCGACCTCCTGAGAGGTGGCCAGAACGAAAGAGGAATTTAAGAAGAGAGCGAGCCGGAGAGGACTTGGTCCTCGGGAGGATTTCAGCAGAATGAACAGTGCTCTGCTGAGGATGGGTGCCGGAGCTGGAAGGGTCAGTTAAAGAGGTCAGCGGGAAGGTGCTGGATAAGAACCCAGGGAGGTGAATAGCAACGGAGACAATACTCCCAATTCACCCTGTGCAAATACTTCATACCACAAACCTTCATATCATTTAACTCTTAATGACCTTCATACGATCACAGACGCGTGGTCACACTTATTAGGGGAGTCTTTGCAGCCTTTTCTTGGACTTCCTCTGCTAGGATAATCCGTGGTCTCAAATGTATGGGTTTTTTATAGCTTTTTTTTCTTATATTGCAATTAAAACACAGTTAACTTAGAAACGAGTGTTTGCACATCTTCTATAATTCTGCCGCCCGACAGTGCCCCAGTGTTTCATAGATCTGCCTCAGGGGCATACATGATAGATGCTAATCATACTGGACGCAGGCTATGATGGCATTTGTTTAGCATTAAATCTTAGCTGCCAGACCCTGGAATATTCCTAAGATTTAATGCTAAAAAATGCAGTTTTGTATTTAGGATGAAAAACCCAAGGGCAAGGTACAGTATTGGGGGTGAATTCTAAGCATGAAAGAAGAGTGGGATCTGATAGTGATCATATCTGATGATCTTAAGGTGGTCAAACAGGTGATAAAGTGATGGTAAAAGCCAGAAAGCTGCTCGGCTGCACAGAGAGAGGAAGGGTCAGCAGAGAAAGGGAGGTGGGATATTGCCCTTGTATAGGTCCCTGGTGAGATCTCACTTGGAAGTCTGTGTACAGTTCTGGAGACCTCACCTTCAATAGGATACAAACAGGATGGAGTCAGGCCAGAGGGAGGCTGCTAAAATGGTCAGTGGTCTTTGTTCTAAAGCATAGGGGGACAGACTTAAAGATCCAAGCATGTACCCTATAGAGGAAAGGTAAGAGATAGGGGAGATAGGATAGAGGCATTCAAATCTCTCACAGGTTTCCATGCACAGGGGGTGAACCTCTTTCCATGGCTCTAGATCGAGGGCTCATGAGATGGGGGTGAAAGGGGGTAGACTCAGGAGTAATCTTAGGAAATATTTCCTCACAGAGAGGGTGGTGGATGCATGGAACGGCCTCCCATATAAAAGACATGTACTGTCCCCGTCAAGGGTTTCCTTACATTTAGTTGGGGACTGCTAGTTGGGGAATTAGCCCCCCATTTCTGCATCTCAGGACACATACGGATTCTCAGAGAGACAAAATATTGATTTTCGCACGGGAAGAAAGTTCTGAGGACCCAGAGGTCAGGATTACCTTGTTTCCGGAGATTCATTTCCAGCTAAACCTTGCCAAGACTGTTTGATGTAATTTTCTGTTCCTTGTTCTGTGTAAACCGAAGTGGTATGCACAAGTGCATGAACTCCGGTATATAAAAGCCTATATATATATATATATATATATATATATATAAATAAGACAGACAGACAGACAGCTTAGCAGCTGAGAATCCAGCCAAGCCTACCTGGACAGACTTTATCCATCTGAACTTAGGCCCTGCTACTTGTGTGACCGGAGCTGTGTGGGCAAATTAAACTGGTGAGCACCAAAAAAAATCCACAGTGTCCAGCTAAATCGAAAGGCCACCCTGCAAGCATTGCCAAGGCAACCCCCCATTTCCGACCGGCAACATCTGTGCACCTTGCAACTTTATGCAGCCGAGAGCAGCTGATGCGAGGGGTGGGATTTTTAACTGGTTAGATTTAGCAGCCCGACTTCCAGAGTTAGCCAGATGAAGCTTTTGAACGTCCGTCTCTTACTATCTAATGAGAATACAAATTCAGCAATTAATGTGACCTTTTCCAAGGACCTCGGAAATACTGGAGTTTCTAACAAATTCTGCTTTCATCAAGTTCTGTGACCCCTTGGCCCTGCACGACATCCTTTTTTCCTCCTAATACGAGGAACAAAAAAAAAAAAATCTTTAGACCTGGGACCATGGAAGTTTCCCCTGCGGTAGATGAAAGTAGCTTTGGAAGATTGATCCGACCCAAGATTTGACTTTGTCAGTTCTCAGCTCAGCATTGCAAAGAGACATTGGGACCAGTTTTCAAAGCTGTTAGCCAGATAGATTTTGCCCCCCCAACCCCCTCCCCCCAAGGTGGATAAATCAGGTGACTATAGATATGGCCACTGAAATTGTGGGTGCTCCAGGGTTCGGCCAGGGAACAGCGTAGCTGGCTAGCTTTGAATTTTTAGCGCTCTGCAGCTAAATTAGCCAATCATCTCTGAATGCAATCGTTGGTGGCTTAAATCTAACCACCTGGGGGGGTGGATAGGGAATATTAATTCACCCTGCTCCCAATGTCTCTCTATCACACCTAATTGGGTCCTAAAAGCAAAATGAAAAGTAAAAAGTCTGATAAACTTTACCTTCACCTGCTGCAGGGGATTCATTTCATCACTGCCTTGTGGAAGTGACTGAAATTTTCTGAGACTTCTCTCTCCCCATGTCTAAACAATTTTATGCTCCTGATATAAAGGCCCAATAGGCCTTCACCAGAGGAAACCTCTAGCAGTGGGAGTGTCCATTTGTCAATGGCCCCATGCAGTGGGTCCCTCTTCCAAAATCTGTAAACGTTCAGTGAGCAAAGGGGGCATTAGGAGCCATGGGGGGAGGGGAGCGAGAGAGAGGCAGCCGTGATCTGTGGCTCTGCCTGTTGCAGGAAACGGGAGGGCAGGTCGCCCGTTCTCCTCACCGGGAGAGTGTGGTTTGGTCCTCTCGTTTGCGGACAGCTGGGAGCGCGTTCCAGGAGGGACCCAGCTGCGCTCAGAGAGATGCAGAGGCTCGTCCAGGAGGCTGTGTTCACCGTCCAGGCCTCGGACCAGCAGTTTAAGGTTGCAGAAGAGGATTTGCTGTGCTCTGACCAGGTTTCTGAGGGAGAAGGTGACCTAGAGAGGAACCCGTGGGGGGATCCCACTTTCTTACATCTGTGCTTATGTATCACATACAACTGTAGGTTTTTTTGTTTCTTGTGTACGGAAACTCGGAGGAGCTGAATGCCTGTGATTTGTCACTGTGCTAATGCTCTGCTTGATATTTGGCCTCAGTAAAATCGCATTTTCATTCTGGAATAACATCTCAGTATGTGAAGACTTTTGTTGATTGGCTCTGTGCGTGATCGCCTTTAGGCCCGGGAGCAATGCTTCGCTCTCCCCTCCCCCACTGGAGGACCTTCCAGGGCTGTAGCACTACTGCACCTCTTGCCTTCTACAGGGAATGCTCGGTGAAATGCGTCACACTTGAGGTTGTTTTTTTAACAAAACCATGTATTTCAAGGCAAAGGGCATAGCAGAACTTATCAAGAGGATAGTTTGGAATTTTGGCAGCGCAAACCTACACCCTTTGACCTTTTCCCTATAAGAAATATATGCAAAAGGAGCAGCGCGAAATCTCTTGCTGCCTTTTCTTTGGGTAGCGCTGAAAGGCAAGGCAAGCACCTCTGAGAATTGGCGCAGAGCCCTGGGGGGGAAAAGCTGCCTTATTGCACCTGCCCCCTCGGCTTTGAAAATTGCCTCCTTAGAGCCTGCTTCATCAAGGTCTTTTCTCATAAACACGGAATGGGAAATACGCTCGCGTGAATTCACCCTCTTCAAGGGCAAATCAAGAAGACGCCTCAGCCCCCACCCCCACCACAATCAAACGCATTGAAATAGATAAATCATCACGCCAAGGAGCTGGCGACCTCGCACTCGAGAAACGTTCACAGGGAGAAAAAGCGCAAAGCCGCAAATATCATTCAGGCAGAGCATTTCCCATTACAAAGGAATCTCTGGAGGAAAAACCCCAAATTTAGAAAAGGGATGAGTTGCAGGGAACAGTTTCTGGGCTTCCTCAGAAAGGGCTTGCGATTCAAATTCAGTCCTTCCTTCTCAGGGAGCTTTTTGATGCATTAACAGCTTCATCTTTCTGTAAAAGCAGTGCATTTTCTAATTTACCTTGATGATGTGCTCTAATAAAAATGATAAGGGGGTCCATAGTGAGACACAGCCGGCAGACAGGGTCCTTCTTTAACCTGCGATGTGCCGTTATTGCGTGCGTTCGGGCCTCTTTTTTTCTCTGGCTGGATTTTAGCCACATGATAAGTTATCTGGCTAAAATCTAGCTGGATAAAAGGCTGAATATAGCAAAACTTGCTGTTTAGATGGATAGTTTTAAGTTAGCCATCTAAATGGCTTTTGAATATCTACCTCCGTTTATCTTAAGTGGGCGACCGAGACCCTCGCTGAGAACCGATGTACTAACCCACGGTGTTTTCAGCCTTGGGAAGGAACACATGGGGGTCAGTTGGTGCCATTTTGGAAAACGGTGCCAATGGGGTAAAAGCAAATAGGAACTGCTCTTACCCCCAGAAGTCTTGCCCCATATGGGGTAAGTTCAGAGGGGGCCATGGTGGGTGGTGGGGGGGATCTTTGGGGCTAGGGGACAGGACCTGGAGAGGTTAGACTTAACAAGATCCTCATCTTTTGTACATTTTCACCCCTCAAGGGGCTCAGGGGTTGCACACTAGGATCATTTGGAACTTCTGGGGGGGGGGGGAGAGGGGGTGGGGAGATGGACTGTGAGGCCCCCTTTAAATGCTGGTGGAGGTTTACACGAGCTGCTTCTCCTTTGAGCTGCCCTTAAAAAATAACTGCACCCCTCTGAGGTGTGTATATTTATTTATTTATTTATTTATTTATTTATTTATTTATATATTTTGTTTTGCAACAATGGGCCTATGAAGTCTTTTTTCACAAAATCCCATGATAATGAGATGCTTTGGATGATATGCATTACAGATGCTCATTATTGTGGGATTAATGTGCGCAGCAGACCACTGCAAAGTCCACTTTTGTAAAAACTTGCCCAAACCCCTATCTTTTTGCATTGGTGCATGTTTCTAGGGGGGTCTTGTGCAATTTTCCGCACGTAAAGCCCTTTTGCAAAAAAATGTTCACAGGCTTAGGACATCGGCCTCTGAATTAGTCTGAAGGCAAAACCTGAAGCACCGTTACTGGTTTGGGACTGGGGTTTTCCGATCCGGTAACACATACATGGCTGGATTTAGGCGCAGGTAACATGGGCAAATGCCTGGTGCACCAGAGTCTGAAGGTGCCCAGAAACTGGGAACTGCCCCGCTGCTCTTTCATTCCTGGGGTGAAATCTCCTATCCCCAGGGTTCTGCCTATGGGCTCCGTACTCTTAAATCCAGCCCCAAACACACGGAGTTGAAAGCTTGAGAGGTGCGGCACCAGTCGTCAAGGCTTCAACCCCGAGCTACTGTCCCCATGTGTGTTATCTTTCACAAATATCCTTAAGTTTGTCACTTTCTTAAAGTGCTGCAGTATTCCCCCTCCTCGTGCTTACAGCAGGGGCTTGGGATGGTAGAGAGAGGAAAAAATGGGGGATTTGAATATCAACAGGGAAGAAGAGATGAGGGGGGATTAGGGGTGGGGGGAGAGAGGTTGGGTGGGGGTGAAAGAGCAGGAAAGTCTCTGCACAATCCTCTGGAAAGCAGGAGGAACAGCGGGTTACAGAAGCGGCAGAACTACCTGGCATCCTGCCGCATAACCTGGACCAGACAGCACTGAATAGCAGCAGAATTTGTGCTGGTTTCAGGTGCAGCTACTTTTTAAAAGCAGAACAGCATGCGTGGTTTTGAATATCTAAAACCACGCACAATGTTTGCCTCCTCCACGCTAACCCTGACCCCCGGGCATGCCTACAGAAATACCTGGGCAAAAGGGCAGGCCTTGCTGACACATGCGCACGCTTTTTCCCCGTGTAGAGGGCGGGCAAGCATCAAACAGCCCGTGTTCTAGAAATGCCTTTATTATTGCCTTCCCATGCATTACTTTGGCAGCTTCCCTAGTAACAGCTTTTCCTCATAAAGGAGATAATAGCATGGGGGGGGCACCGTTTAGGAAAATTCTGATACAAATATTTACCCTTGAAAAGACTGTGGATAAATTCCGTTTTGTTCCTTTACTGTGGCTTAAATCCAATTCGAAAGGCGCTCACGGATGTCTTACATTAAGTGACAGAATCAAAGGGACTGCAGCCGGCCCGGAGTCCTCAGAATTACTTATCGGGGCCTTGGACACGACTTGTCTCACTCGTGCTGGGAGCTGGAGCGCAGCACTTCAGCTCCCCTGGGAAATAAACAAGTCGGTCGTCCGTGCTGTTCACCAGTTCAAGTGGCAACGAACTCCAGCGTCAGAGCTGCCCCGGCAAGACGACGACTCGAAGGCCGAACTAGAAAAGCAACTGAGGACGCCGGGGGCCTTCTTTGTTTGCCTCCTGAAAAGCAACTGAACCGCCTAAAAGCACTTGAAAGCCAACGCATGAGAAGGCGCACGGAGGACTGAAGCCAGCGACGCGTCGCCGTTCCTCAGACAACCCCGGCCTGGACTGGCTCCACAGGCACTTCAGCCAAAACCAAACCGCAACAAAAACTTGTATTGCCTTCCTCAAAAATAAAGTGCCCCGGGCACCCCTAAGGGTTCAGTCCCATGCAGTCAGGCACCAGGCCCACTCCCCCCTGTGTGTTTGCTTGACTGGACGTGAATTGGCTTTGCTTTTCCCACTCTCCGTCTTAACGCGGGCGACGTCTGACGTGTCGCGTCCTCGGAAATTCAGTTCTCCCATGACCTTTTGCATGGTCGTTAAAGCAAATATCAAGCGTGATTTGGCTCAACGAAGCAAGTTTCAAGAAATGCTACTCCAGGAGCACCGGTTTGTATAGCAGGTCTTGCAAGAATATGTAGAAAGGCCTTCAGCTTGTTTCACTTGCTCTCCAAACTCTTTATCAGTTGTTGTTGTTGTTGTACATCTGGGCTGTTGTCAGAAGGCGCCTGCTGCGTCAGTCGGCACAGATCACACTTGTTAAACGACTGAGTTTGCTGGAGGTTTTTTTTCCTGAAACTTCCTGCACATTCCACAGTGGTTAGACAGAACCATGTGAAGCATTTCCCAAGGAGCGTTGAAATTAGCAGGTTAAACTTCGTTTGCTGCCACATCTACCCCCCACCTCCCCTTTCCTCGTCTCCCTCCCACCTTCCCCCCACCCCCCAAAGAGGAATTTCCAGATTCCAAAATTCAGAAGTGCAAGGGCAGCGTGTGCAGACTTCATCTACTCGGGCAGAAATTCGTCAACAATTGGAGATCTTTATTTTATTTGGCAATAGCGAGGTTGATATTCAAAAGCCATTTAGACGGATAACTGAAAAGAGGCCTTCCGGGGGCGAGCGGAGTTAGCCAGAGAACCGGCTAACTCCAATATTCAGCTGACTCTGGTCACGCTGCTGATCTGTGCCAAAGTTAGCCGGATAAACACATCCAGCTAACTTTAACTGAACCGGGCCTGTTCAGCGGCAGGACCACCCTGAGGTGAGTAGTATACCCTGCTGGTTAGCCAGCTAGGTTTATCCATGTAACTAGCCGCGCCGCTCAGCAGCTGAATAATATTGCCCCTAACATTTTTAAAGTTTAAAGAAGCAGGATGACCATCGCTAGAAATCATACCATGAAGTTTTATGAGATAAACTATTACATAGTTCATGTGGCAGCAAGGCTGTAGGCTGGGGTAGAAAGATAGTCCGGCTGTCCTTGGGGCATCCTGGGGAAGATCTCGGCATCTGGCAGGCTCCTTCCCATGGGTTACAGACGTGCAGGGCGGCAGTCCCAGGGGTAGCTGTCAGCGGCAGCACTGAGAGGTATCCTAGGTGGTGAGCACAGGAGGCTGAGCATCAGGGAAGCCAGGATTCAAGTCCTCTGAGTCACCTCACCTTCTGATACCTCAAATCCAAACTTAGGGCCCTGTTTACTATGCATTTTTCCCATAGACACAAAATGGGAGAAAACCTTTAGGAAATGAGCCCCTTAGATGGGAAAAACCCTCTTTTTAGACAGGGAAATAACTTATAGTACCGGTTTGTAATTTGCTCAGAGCTCGGATTTGTAAAAGGTAAGTAATTAGATTTTTAATCCAAATCCAACAGTTCCACATTGGGTCCAGCCACACAAATCAGTCGCTGGAATGAGTGCAGTTCAGTCAGTTTTGTATTGACTTGATGAAGGGAGCTGAGACCTGGAAAACTCGTCACATAAATGTATTAACTTAGCTCAATAGAAAGCTATCGCCTACAGTCTGTTTGCTGACCTTTATGTCTACATGTGGGTCATTTTTTCCTTTGGACACAAAGAAGGGTTTTAGCCCATGAAAACCAGACAGAAAGCTTTCGTTGGTTTAGATCGGGGGTGGGCAATTCCAGTCCTCGAGGGCCACAAACCTGTCGAGGTTTTAGGATATCCTAATGAATATGCATGACATAGATTTGCATACAACTGAGGCAGAGTGCATGCAAATCTCTCTCATGCATATTCATTAGGGATATCCTGAAAACCAGACTGGTTTGTGGCCCTCGAGGACCGGAACTGCCCACCCCTGGTTTAGATGAAAGAATAAACAGCAAGCTCATGCTAAGCAGTAAAATAAATAAATTGTGCCATAATCACATCGAGAATTTTCAAAAATGCCAATACACGTCCTTTTTAAAACGCTCCTCTCGTAATTTAAACCTCAGAGGAAGGCGCAGGTAACGGAGTGCGCGCCCTCTCACCAAGAAGCTCTTCTTGAGCGACTCGACGATGCTTAATTCACAGCGGCCGTCTTCCAAACAAATGCAGTCAATTTTGTTTTCATTGCGAAAAGAAGACAGAGAGAAAACTAAGCAAACGGGTTCCAGGTGACCGGACTCAATTATTTATTTTATTTTTTTTAGCTTTCTTGAACTCTACCCACTGTGAAGGTCATGAGTTGGAGTAGATATACCTTTTACCTACACTGCTGAGTGCTCGTTTTTCTAAACGCATTTGGAGAACTCAGGGAGGGGAAGGTTACCCTTAAAACAGAGGAGGATAAGCTGCTACAAGAATGCACCTCTTAGGACACAAGGCTCACCTGCAACCAGTGCACTGACGCCCCACTCTGCATCTTTGGCAGAATCAGCACAGGAGCGGAAACCACACTGACTTGTGGATTTCACGTCTACTTAATTTTTAAAAAAACAACTTAAAAAGCATTGCTATAGACACACACGTTCTAAATGAAGGAACTCCCTAAGCTTATTTCATCAATACAATGCTTGAACATGGGTCTAGCTACAATATATATCAGCACAAATTGGGAAACTTTAACAGAAGGTGAAGGAATAATTATAGACTGGATATATAATGCTGAGATGGAATGATTTACATTTCTAATGTGAAAAAAAAATGTTTTATTCAAGTACAATAAAAATTAAAAGACTGTCAGTTTTAGAAAGTCAAGGAATGTTTACTGTTCTAGCTAACATTTGGTGTAAGTCACATGTACCTCTCAAGTCCAGAACCAAAATTTGGTTGCCTCATATAGACGTTATTAGCGCTGAATTGTCCAATGCCGTTCGTCTGGGAACTGGACCACGTCAACAGCTGCTCTGTGTGATCCGCTGAGGAGACGGATTTTATGGACTGGACACATAGTCTGTTGGAAGTGTCGTACGTCTGGGGGGCATTGGGAGAGCAGCTTGTCTGTGGCATGGGGAAGTGAGGAGGGGAGGAAGAGTAAGAATAGGCAAGGCTGGAAGAAAGTGCATTAGAAGTCCTGTTTAATAATGAACCTACCCCCGTCGGACTGACAGCCTGCGCCTGGAAATAAGGCGGCTCAGAGCTTCCAACGGAAGAGCTGGTCGGCATGCTTGCAAAATCGCCATTCAAACCTAGAGAATGGTGGTGGAGCTCTGATCCCGGTGACGCTGGCATCACTGACTGTTGGCTTATTAAATTGTCAATACTGAACATCCTTTGTTGGCCCTGGCACCCTCCTCCAGGGGTCTGGTAGTGGTGGATCATTGGGTGGTGGGACGCTGTATAAATCTGATGGCTGATATATCCAGGACCCACGTTAGAGTAGAGGGAGTTGGCATAAGGGGGTCGCCCAGCTGGAGTTGGCGTGAAAGCACTAGAGTTCTGCATGTACCCCGGATAGGTGGTGATATCAGTCCTCTTGAATCGTTTTCTGCGTCTCAAAAAGCTCCCATTGTCAAACATATCTTCAGCTGCTGGGTCTAAGGCCCAGTAGTTGCCCTTCCCTGGGTGTCCTGGTTCCCGGGGGATCTTCACAAAGCAATCATTAAGCGTGAGATTGTGACGAATGGAGTTCTGCCACTTTTTGGAGTTCTCCCTGTAGAAAGGAAAATGTTCTGTGATGAATTTGTAGATGCCTCCAAGGGTGAGCTTCCTGTCAGGTGTGTTGGCTATAGCCATAGCGATGAGCGCAATATAGCTGTAAGGTGGCTTCCCACGCTGGACAGGGCGCTTTCTCCTTCTCCCTCCTGAAGCTGGGAGATGGTCATCCCTGTGCCGAGTATTTGTCTCTTCTCCTTTTTCAGGGGTAGCATTTCCTCTGGGCTCAGATTTGACCCACACTCCTTTTCCACGGACTGCTCCCGGAGAGTCCGAGGATGCAGCTGGAGAACTGCCCAGGGGGCTTGAAGCCTCGCTAGGTGGATGCCGGGGATCCTCAGTCGTGGTACACATGCTTGAAGAGAGAGAAAAGCCTGCCAGATTCATAAACATCTGCCTGAAAGAACTCCCTCCGCAGCCGTCACCGGGGCTCAGGACAGATCAGGTGCTGCACGGGCTGATACAACCTGTCTTATATATCACAGCATAGGATCTCTGGCGCCACCCTGTTTACCCTCACTGAGTCAAAGCCCCTAATTGGAGTGCCCACCCATCCTAAACTTTGCCAAATGGGAGCTCGGACTTAACCTAGAACCAGTTTTCCTTTTGTAAAGGGATAATGCAAAGCCGATCAGAGCCAGCATGAATCTGCCTTCTGTGCTGGGTTGGTAGCCCTGCCGGCTTCCCAGTGCTTCTCAGATACTTACTGGAGCTGGAATGTGTTCAGCCCCCGGCTGGAATAAGCACTTCTCATTTGTGACTTGAAGGTTAGCGAGTAGGCCAGAAAAGTTATTTTAAAATGGCATCACCGCCTACTTTCATAATATTTCTCTTATGAGCTTTGGAGAAGAGGAAAATAATGTCTCGCACTTTTAGTGATTCAAAGAAAAGCAGGTTGATATGAGGCATGTAGGAGGTGACAGCAACTCCGTGGCGTTTGGACATGATTTACATGGAGGAGCGCGCAAATCTGCAGCAAATGAAGCCGAGGAGGTTAGAAAGTTTGACCTTTGTGTGACCTGACAGTTTCCTCATGCTCCTCTGGGCATCCGAGCCTTTGTTTGCAACTACCTGGGGATTTTTTTTCTTTCAGTTTATATTCCCTTTCGACCAGGACCGAGGGTGTCGGGTCCCAGTTGGTGGCTGCTTTCAGAATTTGGCACTCTACGTAGGCGCCTGCGCTGCCTGCGGTCTAAATCCTGCCCTGCTCTCAACTTTCTGCAGCCCAGGACTTCAAAGACTTCTAAATCAGACCCCTAAGCGTCACCCCTTGAGTGATGACCATAACTCCCTTCCTTAGAGGGGCTCTGAACTGCCTCCCCCGTCCTAGCTGGCCTGAAGGGAGCCAAGAAGCAAACTGGGGGGGGAAAAACGCCATTTCATTTTTCATTTCAATTCGTTTCGGGGTTTTTTGTTGTTTTTTTTCTATGTTTCGTTTTTCTTCTCATTTTGTTTTGTTAGCGAATGGTAACATTTTAGCCTGAGCTAAACAAAACGAAACGGACAACCGCATGGACCTTCGACATCCCGGAGCCGCCAGGCTGGCAGCAGTGCCACGTATTTTAGTCTATAATTCCCTGCGGATTGTCTGAATGTTCTTTGGTGCTGTTAATGCTGCTGTTGTACTGCACTTGGCTTCACGTTGAAGGTACTGTGGATAACTTGATAAACATTACACATGGGAACATTACTCAGAAAACATATTTGTAGCTAAAAGAGGGAACACTTCTTGTTTTCTAGGCCCAAAAAGCAACATGTTCTGTTATACCAAAATTATTTCAATTGGCAGCCTGTTTGCACAAATACTTCCAATGTAATCCATTCAAAACGCTAAGATACGTTCCCTATCGTTGCAAATAAATGAGTACGTATTAAATCTAAGAAAGGTCCATCTTTCTAACGGAGATTAACATTCTTAAATTATCAAAAACACATAATGATAAATAATTTGGTTCAAATTGATGGTCTAAGCAACTTTTCTTACAGTCTCTCTTTGAAAAGAATATTTTTCTTTTTATAGTAAATAGAGCCCAGAAAATATGACACCACTTTTTTTTCTCATATACTAATTCTATTTTGGTCTTTAATTTTGTAATAACAAACACTGGGGCTGATGCAATAATTATGCACAGAAAGTGGGCACTGAACAGTCAGCGTCCGCTTTCTTAATGCGCCCCCAGGTCGCGTTAACATGGAAACGCTAGGGGCTGAGGGGGGATATGATAAGAGGTCTTTAAAATCATGAGAGGTCTAGAACGGGTAGATGTGAATCGGTTATTTACTCTTTCGGATAATAGAAGGACTAGGGGGCACTCCATGAAGTTAGCAAGTAGCACATTTAAGACTAATCGGAGAAAATTCTTTTTCACTCAACGCACAATTAAGCTGTGGAATTTGTTGCCAGAGGATGTGGTTAGTGCAGTTAGTGTAGCTGATTTTAAAAAAAGGTTTGGATAAGTTCCTGGAGAAGAAGTCCATTAACTGCTATTAATGAAATTGACTTAGGGATATTCACTGCTATTACTGCTATCAGTAGCATGGGATCTGCCAGGTTCTTGTGGCCTGGTTTGGCCTCTGTTGGAAAGGCCAGAGCATCAGGCCCATAGCAGAGCTATACCTTGAAACCAGGGTTAGATCTTAGTGCTGGGTCCTGCTGTAGGGCTAGACCTCAGTGTCATGCTCTGGAGTACGGCTAGGCCACGGGGCCTGGCTCAGGGCACTTATTTTGGCTCGAGAAAGCCAGCCACAGCCACCAGAGGCCAGTTTGGTTTTGGGTGTGGGGTTGTTTTTTTTTTTTGGTTTAATTTTTAGGAAAAGGAACTGTTATTAACCAAATAAACTTAGGAGGTAATTTTCAAATGTAACATACTATCGTAGCAACTTTTTAAGTGCAGTTATGCATGTAAATCCAATGGACAATTCAATGGTATATTTTGTAACAATTTTCAAAAGCCCACTTACAGGTGTAAAACCCAGTTTTAAGCAGGTAAATGCTTTTTAAAATCAGGCTCTGTGTGCATAGCCACGACTGATCCCTGGGCGTCAGCAGCATGGGACCTATTTAATATTTGGGATCCTGCCGGTTACTTGTGACTTGGATTGGCCACTGTTGGAAACAGGATACTGGACTTGATGGACTCTCGGTCTGACCCAGTATGGCAACTTCTTGTGTTCTTAATTGAATCCAAAAAAAATTAAACAAACCAAATTAACAAAAACAAACCCTGAAACAAAAAAACTAACAACCAAAAATGTTAGGGGTTGCACATGCCTAGGACATCCTGACAGCACCATCCCAACTGTGTCAACTCCGCGATGTGTTTCTGATAGTGAGTGGATTGCAAGCACAAGAAATGATTTTCCTGCTAACAGAACCCACATTTAGAAACAGAGACCCACCCTATCGCTTCTCCTATAACTTGAAAAGTCTTTCTCCATTATAATTTGTCTCCATCTTAAGCCTTGCCAGGAATCCTACAAATTGCTTTCAACAGGATGCCTGCGTCTGCCCCTAGGCTTTAACACATATCTGTCGGTGAGAATTTCCTTCCCTGTCCCGCAGGATAAATCTAATCTGCTTTACATCTACCCTTAGCAATACCCCTTGGCCAGAGAAACTGCTCAAGGATCCTGGAATACCTGAGTATTTGTAAGAAGTAATTATGATTTGCTGATAAAGAACAAGCAACAAGACAAACATGTGGGCAATGGCAAAGCTACACAAGGTAGCAGTGGGACATTAGCATAACAATGGAGGGCTAAGAGCAGGATTAGAGCGGGAGAATAGAACCGAGTAATCCACTGAGTAATTAAGTGGATTCACTGGCAAATTATCAAACTCCTCAATGGCGGCTCATAAAATGAGTGTGCAGAAGCTTAAACTGAAGACCCACCCAGGACACCCCTCTCACCCTGACGCCCCTCCCGCTCACACGCACAAATAACTATGTAGAAACAGCAGTTTGGGAGAGCAGAGGCCGCAGCTTTAATACCGGAGACAAACGACATAATCATTATATACAATCTGCAGAGAAAACCACTCCAGCAAACTGGCCCTGGTAGGTCAGCTGCCGCAGCCCAGCACATTAACACTACCCCCAGGTGGCTTGATCTGCAGGCCACGTGATCACAGACACCCCCCGCCACGGCCAGCAAGGATCCAGTCCCCCGCAGGGCTGAACCCAGACTCTACAGCACAATACAACCAACAATATTAAAGTTACCTTAACATCTTTAATAAACAATATTAAATATCTACAGCACAATACAATACAACAATATTAAAGTTCTCTTTAATAGTTTTCCTGTATACTTGTGTTAATGTATTCTGCCTTGAGGCGACTGTTTTAATGTATTTCCACCCTGGTTCGATATGTATTCTTTACAGGAACATCGGTATATAAAAATAAATAAATAAATAAATACAACCCAAGAAACACCAAATCGTAAAAAAAAGTTTACATTTCCTGCTCAGGTACCCCCGCCTGCTGCAACAAAAAGCATGAAGGCCGAAAGAAACAACAAAAGCAACCAACAATGGTATATCAATGACAATTAAATGGATAGAGTGAAAGGGCAGGAGAAGATCCACCGTCCAGGAAGGGGAATGCGAGGAACGCCCAAATATAAGGGGGGGGGGGAGGGGCCCATATTATATTTGGCATTCCAGGATGAATCTAAGCTGCCTTCCATATCCTGCAGTGGGCCAGTGAACTCTGTGCATGGAAGGAGAGAGGTTACCTCACGCTGAGATAAAACGTCTCAGGCAAAGAGGCCGATGTACTAATGTGCACTGAAATTCCCAAAGTCCGCTCTACGCAGAAAAATGTCAATTTATGTGCCTAAGATGGGCTTAGGTGCATAAGTTTCCCTTTTTACGTGCAATGCAGACTTTGCAAATTTGTTTTGATCTTGTATGGAGTAAAGATACATGCATAAGTTTTCTCTTGCAAAATTTCATGCAAATTCAAAGTTAATGAGCTACTGCAATGCAAAATCATGCAAAGCGGCTTGTTAGCAGTTCAGGACACTAAATACTTGCAAAACGTTGCAGGTTGATTTTCAGATAAAAGGTAACTAGGCCTCATCACCGACTCTGCTCCGGCACCGTCTCCAGTTCTATGCTTGTTAACATTATCATATCTGTAGTTTAAACAATATTCACATCTCTGCTAGCCAAGCTGGTAGAATTTGATCCCTGTCCCTCTTCCCGCCCATTGTCTACATGACATTCTTCTCTGAATGGGCTTTAAAAATGTCATTCTTACTGTTCATGTGAAACATTCTGCATCAAAACCTGTGGTGACATTTTTCAGAAAAATGTAAAACTTTCAGCTTTTTTACATGGAAATAAAGGTTGACAAACAAGCTGTAGGTGAGACCTTTTTATTGGGCTAGCAATACATTTCCGACAAGCTTTTGAAGGCCTGCATCACGGCAAGATCCAAGAAGAGAAACGCCGATCTTTTCTATGTCTGCAATTACCATGCATGGGCAGTGACTTAGATCGCTATGCAGGTATTTCACATTGCATTTTAAGAATGGAAGACATCCCACAGAAAGCAGAAAAATGGAATACAGATTCAAAGAAGGTCTTAATATTCACTTAGTAGTTAATGATAATAGAACACAAAAAAACCCACCAACAAAATAGATATTAATATAATTTGTATC
This sequence comes from Rhinatrema bivittatum, assembly GCF_901001135.1. Lineage (NCBI taxonomy): Eukaryota > Metazoa > Chordata > Amphibia > Gymnophiona > Rhinatrematidae > Rhinatrema > Rhinatrema bivittatum. The sequence goes on from NC_042624.1 coordinate 116,287,988, forward strand.
TAATTAACAAATGGATCAAATTTATCAGCCATAAAAATGAGTGACAAAAAGATGCCTTCTTACAAAACTAACCAGAGCAGAATCACAGCCTGATCATTTTAGTAGATGACGTTATACACCTGTAAAAAAATACTCCATTTTTTTTTAATCTATTGACTTATCACCCAGTAAAATGTTTATATATATTAACTTTATCTTATCATTCTTAAAAAAATTGCATGCTATTTATTTTCAAGAAAAGTGTTAACTTCAACATCTAAGTGAATAAAACGACCGTGAAAAGTTTAACTAAATTGCAACCTGAGTCAAACATTTCAGATAGCCGATGAAATCGTTAAGACTTGGCTCAAAATATCCTCTTCCTCGCAAATTTTAAATGTTCAAAGCTGGCTTCTCAAAATGACCAAGAAAAAAAAAAAATCAACGTTGCAGATCTTTCTGCAGGGAGCTTGAAAACGTTTCTGAAGGCTTTTCATAGATAGGAGAAGGCATTTGCTCACTGAGCCACTCCTCACCCTTAGTGGCCTCTCACCTTCTCTTCTTGAAATTATCTGGGTGGATATCTGTTTGGGGAAACCCGACACTGACTAACCTCTCGGGCTTCAGCAGCATTAGAGGGCAGTCAATTGACGGAGACGGTGAATCCTCTCCCTGCAGACTTTACAGTACATAGAGGGGCTTGTAGATAAGTGGAAGGCATGTTCAAGCTCATTCGTCTTTCTTGAAGTTTGAGGCCTTCACAGTCATTTCAGAATAGCCCAAGAATCTACAGTTTCAGGTTTGATCCTGATGACTTCAGCTGTCTTCAGAAGTTATTAGATTTTAGTTGAAAATGCAAGATCAAAAAAAATAATGATGTAGCAAGCACAGGAGGTACAAATAATATGAATTCCTTTGTCAAGCAGCTTTGCAAACAGGTTGCAAACCATTCTGAACAGCACACAATGAATTAAAAGGCCATTTTTTGAAATGTTTTACATGGTTTTACAGCTGCTTATCCATGTGAAAAAGGTCATTGAAAATTCCCATCCCCCTCACTGTAGGTAAAAGTACTTGTGCTACTTTTATCTGTGACAAAGAAGGGATGGAGTTATGTCAGTGGAGGCAGAGTACACATTTTCCAATCCCCGCATGTCCGTAATGCAGATGCAGATGTAAACACGGACACAGTTTTCAAAGGAAAGCTTCATAGAAGTTTGACAATTTGTGGCAGCGCACATAAGTCTGCAAGCTCTTGCACGCTAAATTCAGAGCACCAGCCTTCAGAGCACATTACGTTCACTTTGAAAATGAATCCAGCAAAGCTCCCCCACACACTTGCCATTCTGTGCCGGCCGTTTTGCGTGACAATTTGCATGCAGACTTTTTAAAATCAAACAACTTGCGCCAAAAGGAAGATCCAGCCCAGACCCCCCTCTCCAGAATGCCTCCCCCAGATATGGGGAAAAGTCACACATACCGGTCTTCTGTGCGCACGTTTACCCCCAAATCGGGGGAGTATGGCCTTTGAAGATTACCCTCCCTAAGTTTAATGTCTACACCAAGCATTTCTCCTCTGCTTCAGTGGTGCCTTGCCATCAAAATGTTCTCTTGATGTCAGAGAATGTCAGTGAATATTCGTGGCCTGATGTGTGCAATAGTTTGAGGAAAGATATTTCCTGAGTGCTGTCTGCTCAAGAGATGCCCATCCACTGCTTATCAATAATATTGCTTGAGTATCTAGGGTTTCCAGGGCTGAGGCGTGCAATGCATTATCAGACAGACGCATTCCTTTAATGACGCTGTCTGCAGGAATCTAATGAGGTCTGGCATCCGTTTCCTGTGTTGCCGACTAGTGACTTCAATTAGTCCAATGTTGAGAGTTTAAACATTTACAAAGCAAAAAGAAAAGAACGCAAGTAAAGTCAGAAGCTAACAGCTTTGGACAAGAATGGGATTTTTCGTACCCTATCAGTAGGACAATCTAATGGTTGTGAACAGGTCAACCTTACAGTTCTGAACATCCCAGGCCAAAAAAGAAAAAAAACTGCCCGAGGGGAACTGCACAAGGCCTAATCCCTTCTGCCCTTCTGCGTGTTCAGGGGACGTTGTCATAACACATCAGCCTCTTTGGTCGGACAAAAGATCTGCATGCACCTTTTTCCCCCCATTTCCTCTGATGACCCAAGAGAGAAACGCTGAGTAAACACTTGGAAGCGATTCACTGGGCCATTCTCATGGGGATGGGGATGGGATGCGTCTTTCTCGCTCATCCTAATAAAGTACGGCCCAGAGCCTACGAAAAGAGAGGCCCATGAGTGATGAAAGCATGGATTATCTCATTTCACTCTCCTTTGATGCTCTTGGTTGGGTGCCCATGATCTGACGCGCAATTACAACCCCACCAAAAAGGCACATTTAGAGAGCATGTCAGCTGTTTGCCAAGTTTTAATGCTGGCACAGTAGTTGAGAGGCCCTAAGTAAGTGAATTTAAAGAATAGCCTGTAGGTATAATCCATACATCTCTACGACTGATTGGTGGATGGTTCTTCACTTGTCACACTGTGTTGGGGCAGATCAGCATACACAAGTGCCTGCCTGATATGAGACAAAGACAAGGGACATGCAATGATCGCCCATTTGTGCTTTCTAGCTAAAAACATTACCAAACAAACAAAAACGTAAGTTTAAAATTGCTGTCAAAAATGTCCCATTCAGAACACACCACACAGGAGAAGAAACTACGTGTTCAGCAAGCAAATTATTTAAAACCGTACACATTACAGATGAAATAATTTTTACCTGAAAAGCTAAGTTGTGCTTTCAAGTCATTGTTTTTCTTTCACCGATTAGTGAAGTATTTATATTTCTGCCTATGCAGATTTTCAAAAAATTGCAAGATCCAGCCAGCCACAAGTGGTTTTCTGAGCCCAGAGGCTCTCGGCTTCATTTTAGCTCACTTTGCGTTGAACTACGGAGACCATGAAAACATTTCACAAAAGAGAACCTGATGAATGAGATCCTGCCACAAATGAGAGCGAGTGATCGCTAGGACTGAATGGAGCCAAGCACAGTGCAAGGAACGTGTGCCTGACACGTCTGGGCCAGCCACACCTCAAGCCTGAAAATAATTCCTGTGCAGGTCTTTGGAAAGTGCCTGAGGAGGGACACCCAGCCAGGAAATTACCCTTACCTGGGACCAGTGCAGGAGTGGCCTAGTGGTTAGAGGAAAAAGATGAGAACCATCGGGCCGATACAGTAAAAGTCGCGGGAGAGCGGGCGAGCGCCTCTTTTTGGACCTGAGTGGCGGCTGTCAGCGGGTTTGACAGCCGACGCTCAATTTTCCCGGCGTCGGTTCTCAAGCCCGCTGACAGCCACGGGTTCGGAAACCGGACGCTGGCAAAACTGAGCATCCGGTTTTCAACCTGCGAGCCACGGGCCTATTTCATATTTTTTTTTTTTTACTTTTTTGAACTTTCGGGACCTCCGACTTAATATCGCCATGATATTAAGTCGGAGGGTGCACAGAAAAGCAGTTTTTACTGCGTTTCTGTGCACTTTCCCGGTGCCCAGAGAAATTAACCTTTGGGTAGGCGCTAATTTCTGAAAGTAAAATGTGCGGCTTGGCTGCACATTTTACTTACTGAATCGCGTGGGAATGACTAATAGGGCCATCAACTTGCATTTGCATGTTGAGGGCGCTATTAGGTTCGGGGGGGTTGGACACACATTTTCAACGCGCTATTACCCCTTACTGAATAAGGGGTAAAGCTAGCGCGTCAAAAACGCACATCCAATCGCAGGTTAACAGTGCGCGGGTTAACAGTCTATCAGACCAATACAGAACGGTGCTCTCAGCCGAGCGCACCTTTAGCCCCCCCCCCCATCTGGACGCGCGTTTTCGACACACTATTATTACCCCTTATTCAGTAAGAGGTAATAGCTTTTCTGTACACCCTCTGACTTAATATCATAGCGATATTAAGTCGGAGGCCCCAAAAATAAAAAAAAAATAAAAAATCGTAAAAAAAAAATCAGCCCACGGCTCGTGGGTTGGAAGACGGACGCTCAATTTTGCCGGCGTCCGTTTTCTGAACTTGTGGCTGTCAGCGGGTTCGACAACCGACGCCGGTAAAATTAAGCGTCGGCTGTCAGACCCACTGACAGCCGCCGCTTCTGCCAATAAGGAAGCGCTAGGGATGCGCTAGTAGTGTCCCTAGCGCCTCCTTATTACCGCAGGCCCTCATTTGAATACAAAATCGCGCGCCCAGGAGAGTGGCCTGGGCACGCGTCGGGAGAGCGGGGGCTCGCCTCGGAGCGCCCGCTCTCCCGCGCGTTTTACTGTATCGGCCCGATGGGAGGGACGTCATTGCCAATAAAATACTCTGGACTCTTGAGTTGAGTGCATTATAGATTGAATGGGTACAGCACCAGTGCTTGCTTGGCACAATTTGTCATCACAGTTCTCTACTTTCAAGTATCTCTGAGCTAAGAGACCAGGAAAACACCTCACCCTTCAGGGCATGGAAAAGGGGGTATCCTAGTTAGGTGGAAAAATCCTGTTCCAGAAACACTGGCAGACAAAAAACTCAGGGTCTCAGTCGCTGCACAATCTCCCCTTCTCCCCAGGGTGAGGATTCCAGATGGAGGCTCTCCCAGTGTAACACAGTTCTTACTCACAGTTCCCCTTCTCTCTCCTCAGATGACACCCAGGATATTTTGGAAGAAAGGCCCAGGCTGCAGGGGTCCAAACAGCTTTCAGGGCAGGAAGGGGAAGGGGGGGGGGGGGGAGGTAGCGAAAGCTTTCCTCCCAGGTCTCTGTGGTGGCTTGGAGCGTCCATGAGTTGGGAAACAACCAGAAGTAAAAAAGGAGATCAAACTCTGGCTGGTTCCACACAAACAAGCTTATTATTTACAAACAAAACCAAAGTACAGCGTAGAGGCTGCTTACCTCAGCAGTCCTGCAACAATCCTTGCTCAAGCCGACTTCCTGCCTTCTCTCTGGGGCCTCCCCAGCCTTCTGGGCCCTGCCTTCTTAGCCAAGGCTGCAGGGATCCTCCTTCCTGAGTTGGCTCTTAAGGAGGACGGGGCCAGATATCCTTTAAGATGTGCTGAGGGAGTTTCTTATATACTCCCTCACAATCTCCTTCAAAATAAACCTTTCACTCAAACTTCCAAAGTCCTGGAGGTTTAATGCAGCGGGTCACCATCTGGCCACCACCCCTGGATTGAGGATGAAAGGGGGCAGGGTCTTCCCTATTCTGGCCACCTCTGAAAAGGGACTTCACTCCAAAACTCAGTAAAAATCTGAAAAATCCACTCTAGAGGCAACCCAGCCAGACAGGGAGTAACTGGAAGGATTAATCCTCACACATTTTCAGGGATTTCAGTCTCCCAAATAGGTCCAAACTTCAAATAAGAAAAACCTCCTGCTTCCTCTAACTTGCAAACCAAAGGGACACTGCCACACCTTGCAATGTTGTGGGCTGCTTTTATAGTAGCGAGGGGGGGGGGGGCTGGCCATTCCAGCAACCTCGGTGGAGGAGTTGTTCTGAAATGGTGCACTCCTCCCTCTGCTGCCTAACTCTTCACCCTATCTACAAAGGGTTCAGGAACTGGGGCCAGTTAGTGGTGAGCCCAAAGGGAAATTGCAGAAGAATAATTAAATAAATAAAATGAAATAAAGCCGGAGGCCTAGAACTGGCAAAGCCAGGATTCAAATTCCACCGATGCTGTTTGTGACCTTGGGCACATCAATTCACCTTCTGTTGTCTTGGCTACAAATTAAGGGCAGGATTGATTAAAGCTTTTTTTCCCCGCAGAGGTTACAGAATGTGAGAAAATCCTAAGAAAATCTGTCTCTTAGATTATGAGCTCCCTGGGGACAGGGAAATATCCCACTGCACCTGAATGTAACTCACCTTGAGCCACCAAAGAAAAGGCCTGAGCTAAATATAGAGCTCGATCCCTTTGAATCTTGAGCTCTGTGTCTGTTCTGCAGCTGTCGGGGATGTTGTATAGACTGCCTTCATGTGGTCATTTTTAACATCTATGTCTCTTTATACCTGCCGGCCTGCAGGTTCTTTTCTTGCCCTAGAAATAAATGGGGAGGGGGGAAGCCGGTGGGTTAGGGTTGTTCTTACTCACAGTTCCCCTTCTCTCTCCTCAGATGACACCAATGACTTCCTTATTGTTTCATAGACGCGTCATTTCCCCTTCGTGGTCTGTGCTAGCTACACGTCCAAAAACACCGAATTAAAAATGAATTCATGGGGGGGGGAAATAAATCAAATATATATATATATATATATATATATAAAAATGAAGGGGGCAATTTTAAAACAGCCTACACAGTACGAACCACTTTTAACTTTGCTTATTTTGGTCACATTTTTAACGGGGAGCAGCACCCATTATTTCTCCTCGAAACCCAGCGTCCGCGGACTCTGCACCCATCATTTGTGTGGAGGTGGCAAGCAACATAAGCTGTGCGTGCACCTGAAAATCGAACGCACCGTACGTACTGCCCCTGACATAAACCCGCCCACAGGAGCGCCTCCTTTCCCCGGTGCCAACAGCCTGCCCGCGCGTACCTCAGTCACATTTACAGAGGCAAATTATCAGTCAGGCTATTTTCTCCCTTTTTAAAAGCGCAAACATGGATCCGTTTTTATTCCCTGCAAATTAAAGTCGTCACTGCCAGCATCTGCATTAGGAGGGCACCGCATAATTTCCTTTGAATAGAAAATCATCTGCTCGCTGCCTGTGGTTTTTCTCTCCTGGCACCACTCTTGATGCTTTCCTGTCGTTCAGAATGATTTCAGTTCTTCACGTGCTCTTTCCTTTTCTGTAAATTAGTGATCAAAATGCAAGGTTAAGTGCGTTAATATTGCAGGACTGGAAGGCAGAAATTCACCCCGTGAGGGTGAAAGCAAAGGAAGCGACGTTTTCTGATTGGAAAGAGTAGGGTTTTTTTAAACTTAAGTTTGCCCCAAATATCTTAAGAAGCAACTTTACTGGCAGACTTTGCATTAAGCCAGGATCCCTGTCAGAGTCCCAGGGCCTTCCTCTGAATCCGAGTACAAATGTCAATCCAATTCCTAAGAAGAGTCGCTCATCAGTCCAGGAGGTTTGTTTCAGGAGGTCAAATCAGATCTGAAGACCTTAAAAAAAATTAAATAAGTCACTCACTTTGAATGTTGTGATGTGTGTTTCTTTATTTGAATGACAGATTTCCTACCTTAATATTATTCCAGACTCACTAATGTCTATGAACAGGACAATGCAGAACGCTCGATGACATTTCTGTAAATGCTGTGGTCTAAAAGTTACATCTAACTGGAGACACATTATAGCCTAATCTTGTAAAATAATATACTAAAGTAATAATGTCTGAACACCAGAACTATGAAATATTTGTCCTTCCTTCCCTGGAAGGATTTGGGCTTGTATTGACCTCACCCAGTCAGGTGTGGTGGCTCTGTAAGATTCCTGAGCCACGCAAACAGGCGAAATGCAGCTTGCTGTATGTTTCTCAGCCAGGCTGACCCAAAGGGGATGTTCGGCACGGTCCAGCAGAAATTTACACTGATGTATATTTTGGGTTTCTTTTTTGTGCATACCTCGAAATTTGACAAAATGGAGCCCACATTTTCTGTTTTATACCTGCCTTTCAGCTAATATTATTGCAGTATGATTCCTGCAGTGCATTCAGTCTCACTTGCCTCTCTCATGTCTGGGCACTTCATTGGCTTGTGGTGATCCAGTGGAAGGCCAAAACCACCCAGCCAGACTTGCTATTTATTTTGTGATTGGGCAGGCCAGGCCAGGTACTGGTTTGCTCCCTGACAATGTGGGCTCCTGGTTGGGCCACGTGCAGCCTCGTGAGGTTGGTGGCCGGGCAGGGAATGCTGGGAGACACGTGATTGCAGTTTTCTTCCGTGCAGCTTTCAAAATAAGCAGGATTTTGCTGCATTTGATTGGCTCCACTGGGAACACTGGGTTTAAAATTGGACATCCGAGCCTTGCATTAATTTGGGCCCTATTGCACTCAAGTTCTTCTACCACCAAGGAGTCCCCCCAACTAATCTTGTATTATTCAACTGTGTCTAAATTATTCCTCAACACAGCATTTTCCTGACTTTCACAGGACCTCCATTGACTCGAGAGCTTAGCCTTTGAAGGGGGGAATTAACTCTTCATTGTGTTTGCAGGCTGACAATGGTTAGTTGGGCAGAAAGCCAGCCTGGACCGTCAAAATCCCTGGCTCTGAAGCCCTTAAAATTTCCTTATTAGTTTCTTCAAGGTGACTGCATTACACATTTGAGTGTTAGGGGACACATGTCTGACAGAGTGTTTCCCATACTGGGCTTAAGAAAATCTTTTGTTTAGCAAACCAGGGCATACGGTTTTGGACGCTTCTGCTGGAGAGAAAAATCTTCATCCTGCAATTCACGAGCTACGTCACATTTTGGCAAACTGCAGTGGGGCTTCTCAGAGGTGACGTGGATTTTCTGTGTTGCATGATTTATGCCCAAGCACGCTAGGCATGTGTGCCCAGGTTGGCAGAATTCTGGGCGAAGCAGCTGTGGAGTTTTACTGTCTCCAGTTTTGTCTGTTTCACCGATTTCCTCAGCTGTGGCGAAAAAGAGAAAAGAGGGGATCTCGTGATGCGCTGATCAGGGCAGAAGTTTTTTTTTTTTGGCTGTAGCTCCCACACGGCCAGCGTTTCATGCGCTACCATCCTGAGCGCTCCTGCAAAGCAGAGTGTCCGGAAGGGGTCCCACGATGTGCCCTCAAAATCCCTGCCTGCTGTGTGGGCTGATCGGCCGTCTGAAGCACGGAGAAGTGGATCTAAAAATGGCCCGGGCGGCATGAAGCAGGCCTCGGATGAGGACTGGCCTGCACAAGGGAGTCCTGCAGGCCGCTCGAAGCAGCTTACTGACTTATTTGAATCCCTCTCTACTAAGCTGACGGTAACGATTAACACAGAGCTGGCGGTGGTCATACAAAAAGCGACTGAGCTAGTAGGCTTCGGCGTAGGAAACTAGTGCGCGCCCAGAGGCTGTAAAGACTTGGATGGAAGATACTGAGAAGGTTGATGATTTAGAGAACAGTGGGGCCTCCACGAAGGTGCTGAAGGCTCAGAGCCGATTTCTTTTCTTTTTTTTGAACGCAGAGAAGGTTTTTCGTACACTTTGCTTCACCCGGCCTAGCTTAAAGTAACCATCAATAGCAAGGCGAGAATCTTTGAATCTCCGACGGAGGCACAGAGTTATTTGGAACGAGCTGGGGAGCCACTGCCAAAGCGCAACTGGAGCCAGCGAGATCACGGAGGCCCCAGTCCGGGAAGCCACGAGCACCGAGTGCGCAGAATGGCCGGCGTGGGGAGCGGCTGAACCGTGCAGCGCAATGCTGGTGATGTGCGGAGTCGCGCGAGATCCCTCAGCGCTGACTTTGTTTTCCTTCCGTATTCCGTTCTCATTTTTGTTTTTCTATTGCAGTTTTTTCTGCTAACCTTTTTATTTTTATTTTTTTAGGTCCTATAGTTGCATTTGCATGGACCGATGGGTCTCTCGGGGGGGGGGGGGGGGCAGTTTCAATTTCGAGTGAAGGTATTGGATGGGAGACATGGAGGATTCACTTTGCAGCCTCCCCCTTTTATGTGTATGTGGGACAGCTGTTGGGTACAGAATTGGCCTGGCATTCTTCGTCCTTCCACAGCTTACAGTGCGACGAACGATGGCGGCCTCACAGTCGCCATGCAGTGTGGGCAGAGCGCGTTGCGTATGCTGAGGAGTCCTAGTCCCCGTTGAAGCACTGTGAGTGTCGGGCAGATGGCCCCCACGCCTCGCTGGAATTTAGATGGCTACGAGATTAAAGTGACATTTTATACTTCCGCCGAATGACTTCCGCCTTGTGACTCAATCTCTGATATTGCCTACTCTAGACTACTGTAATACGCTATATTTTGGTCTGCCTCAATCATCAATACAACAGTTACAACTGGTGCAAAATGCAACTGCCAGAATGCTCTGTAATGCCTCACATAGAGACCACATCACACCTCTACTATATCACTTACATTGGCTTCCAATTCCATTCCGTATCTCCTACAAAATTCTGACTACAATTCACAATCTATTATATAACCCCAATTCAATCTGGCTCTGCTCATTGTTGAGATTATATAAACCAAACAGACAACTCAGATCCATGAATAAATGCATGTTGGAAATTCCTACAGGAAAAGTTGCAAGTCTAGCTCTAACCAGAAAATGAGCTTTTTCAATTGCAGGTCCTACATTATGGAACTCTATTCCGGAGTACATACGACTAACAGAAAATCGCAATGACTAAAAAAGCTTTAAAAACACACTTATTTATTTGTGCCTATAACATATCAGAATGAATATACCATTTCTGCTCTCCAATCCTCTAGCATTGTGTGATAACCAGTTGTAAAGTGAATGTAAAGTTTGTAATTTTATAGTAATTTTATAGTATGTCAAACATTATGTATGTTTTACGATGTAAACCGCTAAGATGGATAGGTAACTACCCCTAGTGCGGTATATAAAAACATTTAAATAAATAAATAAATACTGCATCATAACAAGATAAGTGAAGGAACTGTTGCTGAGGCAGGCGAGTTGGGTTGATCGTTTGAGGAGAGTATTGGGTTAAAAAAACACCTAAAAAATACCTAATTAAGCAATTTAGTTTTTACATGTAAAATAAAAAGAAACAAAACATTTTTTAGGAAGCACTTGCACTATGCACCTTTTTTGATTAAGATTAAAAACGGTAAACACTTTCATTTGAATTATAAGCAACATGTGGTTATCACTTACGTAAGTGCTACTGAACACCAGAGTGCATAATATTGATACGGGACCCCGATTTGGTTTTTTGGAGATATTAAGGGGGTCCTTGTGAGGGCACGTGTTTTGTGTATTATTATTGAGTGCCCACCGTAAGCTGTGCAACCACCTCGTCCATGCGGCCAGATTTATTATTGCAACTCGGTGGAAGCCTCAGCTGCTTTTTTCTCACCGGTATAAACCAATTCATGAGACTGCGGTCACCGGGAGATCGATGTACATCTTGCGTAAAAAGTTGTTTTTAAATGAGAAAATACGGAAGCCGCATTGGAAATATTTGGAAATGAAAGCCAGGCGGCCGGTGGAGTGCTGTGATGTACAGGCTCCAGGGGGTGCATTGACTTTCTTACCTCTTTACTCTTACCTGCTGTCTGCTTGCTGGGTAAATAAAAAGTTTAAAAAAAAAGAGAGAAAAGAGCAACTGCTGCCCCCCTTCCTCCCCTCTGAGACCTGTTGGGGGCCAAATAAGAGCCATGGGTGCCCCTTCCCCTCTGTGGCAGAGCAGTGATAGATTGGGCCTCTTCCGATGACGAAATGGAGAGGTGAGGATTCCCTGCTCATAGCAATGACTGGCGGGTGGGGAATGCGGAGCGAGTGCACTGATGAAGGGGATCGCGTGCGAGGCGCTCAATTTGAACCCGAGCAGGTTCCAGACTGTTTGAGCTGAGCAGGACGGGTGCAACCTGCCTGCGGCGGGGCCCGCTTCACATTTCCGGGGGCCCTAGAAGAGTCACCGCCGGCCCCACCCATGGGCCCTCCTCCACTCAGCTCGAGGACGGAGGCTAAAGAAGTGAGCCCCACCGCCTGAATCCTATTCTGCCTCTGCTGGGACAAATGTACATTGGGAATTGGGGGTGGACAGAAAATGAAATAGGGGTGAGGGGGATAGGGTTGGATAATGCAATTCGAGCCTGCAGGGTTGGGAGGGGGGAGGGGGGGGGCAGATTTCAGGGATCAGATCTGAGGTGGGGGGGGGGGAGAGACAGAGAGTAGAACTGGAGGTAGGCAAGGGAGGAGGAGAATGCAATCCCAGGTCTGGGTCGGGGTTAAGGGATCGGATTTGAGGCTGGAAGAGGATGTTAAGAGACTGAATGTGAAACACAGGGTGGGGGCTAGCACAGAGCCGACAATGCCAAAAGCCGAGCTCAGTCAGGGCAACGAAAGCAACGGCACACGTCGCCTGAAGAGAAAGCGACAGGCTGTGTGTGAGCAGGTCACATTTCCAGGTGAAGGCGACTGCAACACTGCCGAAGGGAAACTGTAGGAGGGAGAGAGAGAGAGAAAGAGGCAGATAAGCGCCTGTTGGACTCTGGACCCAGTTGCACCCACATTATCAAGTCACCAACCTCCTTGTGTATTCTCAAAGAGCATTTCTGCCACCTTGCTGATCAGATTAATGGCATTTCAGGTGGTGGAGCAAAGCTTTTCCATGTTCAATCTTTTCTTTGTTTCTGGGTTTTGTTCCTTCCTTATCGCATCTCTATGCGAACAAGTCCCTTTTCTCAGCTTCCCCAGCTCTTCCACTATTCCTCACCAGGAATTCTTCAGCCGTGTCCAGGCTGCGCTGCTGATGTACATTCTGCAGACCCTTGACTTGCACACCCCCCGCACCTGTACGGAGATCCTACGTGGGTATTATACAATAGAATAGGCACAGCCCATGCTCTTGCAGAGATGGATCCCTGGAACACATTCCTCACGCACAGCCTGGACACACATACGGAACAGAATTTGCAATTTCCCCAGCACTGCTCTGAATTTACACAGCCGGCTTTTATCCAGTATCCCACAAAGTGACACCGAATGTAGCCACTATTTATACTGATTATTGATAAGGCAGCAGAATAAGTTGCCTTAGTAACATGAAGTAAAGCTAGGGATGCTAGGTAGCCAGATAACTAGGACTACTTGAATATACGCTTCAATTCAATGGCCACTAGATAGCTGAATAAGTTACTCATCCAACTATCTAGTTAGCCGAGTAAATTGTGGGTGGATTGGGGCAGCACTACTTACCCTGATAAGTTATCCGGCTAAGTAGGGATATTCAGCCTTAGATGGATAACTTATCTGCTTAAGTTAGACCTGCTCAATAGCAAAGGCCCTATGTAGTGATTTCTACAGCGATATTCAGCAGCAAAGCTGTGCTGCACTCCACAATCCGCTTGTGATTTAACTACTCTGAATAATTTTGTATCATCCACAAATTTGATAACCTCACTCGTCATATTCCTTTCCCGATCATTTATATATATACTGAAAAGCAGCACTCCAAGTACAGATCCCTGAGGCACTCCACTGTTCACCCTTTTCCACTGAGAAAACTGATCATTTAATCCTACTCTCTGTTTCCTTTTTAACCAATTTGTACTCCACGAAAGGACATCGCCTCCTATCCCATGACTTTTTAGTTTTCTTAGAAGCCTCTCATGAGGGACTTTGTCAAACGCTTTCTGAAAATCCAAATACACTACATCAACCGGTTCACCTTTATCCACATATTTATTAACCCCTTCAAAAAAAAATGTAGCAGTGTCGTTCTTGTGCTTTTCTACTTCACCACAATATCCGTTTTTCTACCATCGGGCTTTCTATCAGCTGGACTACAATCGTCCCAGGCAATCGCAACTTCATTCTCCACAGTTCTTTCAGGGTAGTGAGTTCATCCCGGTGCTTTTCTGATACAGTGATGTTATAATGATTGAACCTTCTCAATTTAAAGATAAATATAGATTATGGCTTCTATGCCTGTCATCAATGTTTCAGCAGTTAACTGCACTGTATAGCCCAGCTTACCAGTCGTCATCATTTTGGTTTGCTGAGATGGTTCATCCTGTTGCAGTTATTTATTACTATGAGTATTCCTAGTGGCCACACTGATCGTGCAGAAAACTGCAATCCTAGTAGATAATGACACCTTTTTACGGAGCAGCAAAAAACGACTGGAGTAGTCCCTGAACTGTGCAGAGCACCCTTCTTCAGATGTCAGACATCTCAAGACCTCAGGTACTGCAGCATCTTTCTCTGGGTCCTTGAAACGGCATCACAACCTGCAAGGGCTCCTCGGAGAGCTCAGTAAAGGCGGGGATTATATATATTTTTTTTTTAATCAAGGCAGGTAGTTTCAACTGTAATCAGTGTCGGACTGAGACAAGAGAGAGACTAGAAAAAATGATAGCGAGTCGGAGAGGAAGACAAATATTTATATACTGTAATCTCATGTATAAATAGACAGATGTAAAAGCATGTGTGCTTGTGAATTTGTCCCCTACGATTCCAGTTCATTGGTTTATTATATTTCACTGAATTTCTTTATTTCAACTTCAGCCTCCTTTCCATAAAGCTCAGTTCTCTGTGCGTATCATGGCTCTTTGCTTTCAAAAGATGTTATCTACGCTCCAATAAACACACTCAAGGTTTTGATGGTGAATCAAGCAAAGAAACCTGCTTTTAAATGTAACATGGCCACATTTAGTGCAAGGAAAATGTTTGACAAATATGCAAATAAAACTGCATTCAATTTGTACACAAATGTGTATGTTGTTTAGAGACCTTCTTAATTTATTATAAGCTTAGGAATGGCTGAAGGCTGTTGGAGACGATAATCTAAACGCTGGCACACTGGTTTTAATGGAAAACAAATGCCTCTTACAAAAAAAAGCCCAACACTGGAAAATAAATCTGTGTTTAGTGCTTTTCTTGTGGTTAAAATCTCATTTTTTTTAATCTTGGTTTTAATCTACTACAGATGTTTCATTTTATAAAGCGGGAAGGAAGACAAGAAAACAAAATCTAAAAGATTCAGCTACGATTGATTCAACACCAAATACAACGGTTCCCCGACAGATGTGGTCGATTTGCCCTGCAGAAATGGAGGTGCGGCAAAAGCCTGGATTAACCGTGTGGGCTTGCGGTTGGAGACCAGAGCTCTGACAGCCGAAGTGGCGAGTTCCAATCCCACCTCCACCACGGACTGTGTGATCTTACGCCACTCATCTCATCTCTGTAGGCACAAACTCGCAGCCGAGTGGTTTGCCTGAAACAGGGCTGGGCCTTGTTCGACAATGGAGAGTAATAATGCTATAACGGCTTTTGTGATTGAGGAGTTAAGATGATCCTCTGGACCTTTTGCCTCGCTCAGCCACCATTTGCCATCACGTCCTTGTGCTCAGGTTAGCAGTCATTGCCCATCTTCAAAAGAGGGTTAGACCGGCATTTCTGCTTCTAAAAAATGACCTAAAATAATGTTCATCTAGTTCAGTGCATGGCCAGTGAGAAGTTCTAGATGTGAACCTCTTCTTTATACCTCTATTACTTTCTCTTTAGAGATTTCAAAGGTCATTGGAAAGTAATAAAGGTGTGGTTATCCCACGTGAAATATCCCATGGTATGTTTCTTTTCTATACTGCCCATGGAATCTGATGAAATGGTATAGTTACATTTTGAAGCATAAGGAAGAATACAATTTTCAGCTGTAAGCCAACCTTTCTTGTGCCTGATCTGCAATTCCTAGTTTTGCAAATTTCAGTTCAACAGATTATAGTAAAAACAACATAGAAACAGAGAAACGTGATGGCAGAAAAAGACCATACGGTCTACCTAGTCTGCCCATCTACACCAACTATTCAGCTTTGCAACCTGTGCTTGTCCCATGCTTTCTTCAATTCGGATGCTCCTTGTCTCCACCACCTCCATGGGGAGACTGTTCCATCAATCCACTACCCTTTCTGTAAAAAAAAATACTTCCTTAGATTACATCTCAGACTCTCTCCTTTCACCCTCATCCCATAACCCCTTATTCCGGAGTCCCCTTTGAAAGAGACCTGCCTCCTGTACATTAATACCTTGGAGATATTTAAATGTCTCTATCATATCTCCCCATCCCATCTGTCCTCAAGGGTACACATGTTTAGATTTTTACATCTGTCCCCATAGACTTTAGAATGAAGACCATGGACAAGCAAGGAAAATAATTAGTGTAATGCAAATCTTTTTAACTCTGAGACTGTGACTCTCTCAAGTTGGGCTGCCCAGATAAATCTGCATGGCACTGCTCTCATATGCTTTCTTCAGATGTGGTAATTACTCACATGCTCAAGGAACTGTAGTCAATGTGTGTGCGTGTGTGGTCTCCCTGCACTATGTCAATCAGCCGGAGCAGCTTGTTACCAATATTGCTCCTGCAAAACAAGACCCTAGAAGGTCTTGGAAGTGCCTTCAATGGAATCGTATGACTTCGGAGTATACAATTTAGCTCTCTGATAATCAGACTCATATTTTAATTACATTTCAGTTTGTTGTTTCAACAGAGAACCATAAAATACATCCTGAAATCAGACAAGATAGCTTGTTTGCATCACCCCACGGGGAAAGGAAAATGAGCATAAATAAAGCCATAGTAGTAACGTATTTATAAATGCTAATATTACGAAGCTCTCTTAGGTGAAGGGTGGCAACTTAGCTTGACTAGGGCTCTTTTTCTTATTCCTGAAAACCTGTTTGCAAGGCCCAGTTGAGGATAGAGGGTGATTGTACAGAACAGAACTGAAATGTTATTTTGACTCCCCCCACTTTTAGCTTCTCCTAATTTAATGCTGGGATGCCTTTTAAACGGAGCTAAGACAGCTTTACATGGCAAGAAGTTCTAGGGAGTTAAGCCAACGTTGGCTGACGTCAAAGACATCCCTGGGATTTTGTCCTTTGCCGAAGAAGAAGTATTGCTATTCAAGCACAGTACAAAGGTGAAAGTGAAACATTTTTGGAGTCTGCTTTGGAATATGAATGATCTGTCAGAACTGTGATGATGATTTAGAAGGCCTTCATTCTTGTGTCCCACACTGGTAAATGTTCCGTGTGCTCAATGGGCCAAAACCACCCAACGGAAATCACTCTGAGAAGTACAGCTGAAGCCTCTCCCCGTAAACGGTGGAAAGCAGAATTCATCTGCTCCAAGGAACGACAGGCATGAGACTTAGCATGCTGAACCGCAGTGGGTACTAAGATTTGAAAGGACAAGCTTTCTGAACTCCAAAACGTTTGTCCAGTTCATGAGGCAAATTATTTTATTTAGATGATATCTCATAAGGAGGTTTTGGATCCAATGGAGATGCCTAAAAGTACAAATTTGGAGGGCCAAGATGAACCAAAAAAAAATATTAAAATGTACACAGGCTTCTGCCTTTTAATGTTGCATTTTTCAGTGGCCGTCTTTCTCTCACAACCACTGTGATAGCGTCTACACTCCCTACAGGGCCCAACAGGAAGACTCCTAGGAGCAAAAGTGAGAATTTCCAGAAAATTATTTCACTTCAAAGAAGCAAAGGGTCCTGGGAGTTGAAGTCCAAGGAAGAGGGTTGGTCCACACTCCAAAGTAGGTGCTGGAGGATGGAGACAAAAAAGGAAGGGCAGGAAACAATTTTGGACCTTCCACAGCAGCTTGGACACACAAACCTGGGCCTTCCAGAGCACTTTTTACAGTCGAGACAATTTATAGGAGGAAGAGGCAGAGAGGCTGCTGGAGAGAGGACCTGGTGGCCAGGTACATGCTAGGGCAGGACTTTGAGAGTTTAACTACCTGCTCAGACAGAAGTTCACAGTGAAAGGAATTTGCTTTGTAAACAAAACCTCTCTGCTGAAAAGTAAGACTGGTGCCAGAGATTTGCAGCTCATCCAGGAGCGCCAGGTGAATGGAGAAGACACAGACAGTGCGGAATCCTCTCAAGCACTTACAAGGCTTCTGTGATTTGTGGAAATGGGCCCAGTCCTGAGTGACGTTAGGGACACAGCGGGCTATCCTTCAGCACTTCGGTAGCAACACTTGGTAAGTGAATAAACAATGGGGTCCAAAGTCATCATGGAGGGCAACACTGGGAAGGCTCTTTGTACCGAGGAAAGGCCTGAGCGTTTCAGCAACTGGTGCTGCAAAATAGGTTACACCACAGGACGCTGCAGCTCTAGAAAGAGGACAAAAATGATATGGATTCGGGTGGGCTCATATTGTGGATTTATGCTGGATTCTTTCCCAGATTAATTACATTTAATGTTTCTCTAGTGCTTAAAAGTATCGTCCCCTCAATCCATGATTTTAGCACAGGGAGTGACTTGTAGTAGATCATGTATCTTACACTAAACAGGGTTGTGGGGTACCTGGTCACAAGATAAATATTTAAAAGTAACCTAAACTGTCCAATGGAATCGTTTTGTTTTTTTTAATCAATTACTTTTTTGGAAGCTGAGACACGGCACTGAATTTAAGTCCATCGGCAGTTTGGCTCAGAAAGGAGGAAATGGCCACCTAAGGCAGGGTACAGCAGTCCGAGATTTCTTGGAGCGCAGGTTCCAATGACTCTCGGACAGCCCTGGGGCGAGTCTCTTTCTCACTGTCTCTCGGCAGGCTCAGCTTTAACAGTAATTGGGCTGCAATAACAAATATCGCTTCGTATTCCCTTTGGGAGAAATCCCAGGACCTCCCGGCCTCAGAGGAGCGTTGGCAGGCCATGCATCCAACATGCACATTCCTTATCTACTGAAGCGTAAGGCGCTGTGCAGGCCAGCAAGAGGAAGTCTATCAAGGCAAGGCACTCAGGGCTCTGCTGTAACAATCAAGCAAATCCAAGAGTTCAGAACTAACCACGGACAGCTAATATGATTACAATTATTGCAGTTTCATTTATTTAGATTCTGCTCTTTAGCACGTCGAAGCAGATTACATTCAGGTACTGTGGGTATTTCCCTATCCCCAGAGGGCTCTAAAGGGTAAATTTTAAAATCCCGGTGTCCACTTCATTTCCGGGATGGGGTGAAGAAGTCAGGCTTACGTGCACCGAAAGCGTCCGTATACGTCCATAAATGCTGCAGCGTGCACATCTAAAAAATTTCCAAAAGGGGGCGACTCTGAGGCTGGTCTGGGCTGGGCAGGGGCGTTTTGGGGCCTGGCCAAGAGATGTGCACATTGATACTTACGGTCCCCCTGCCGTGCATGACCTGTAACTTATAAAATAAAAGGACAGAGCCATTTCTGAGGGGTAACTGGGGGAGGGGGTGAGGGGTGTGTGGAAGGACCTAACTGTTTAACTGGAAATGGTGTGGGCGCGTGCCCCTTTTAAAATCCCCCGACTTACATGGTAGAAGCGAAATTTGAGCTTCCATGAGTGCGTCCGCTTAAAATTTGGTGCTCATCTGCGCGCGGCCAGGCTATTGCGTAACATTTATTTATTTATTTGTTTTTCTATACCGGCGTTCGATTTACATATCGCATCGGTTTACAAATAATTTATGGCAGGTACAGTAGTAGACGATTAGAGAAATGTCATAGGAAATTATCTATATAACATGTGCAAGTTACCATCCCTGCTTGTATCTGAGGCAAAGAAGAGTAAAGCGACTTCTCCAAAGCCACAAGGAGCAGCAGTGGCATTCGGATGCTGCCGTCCCTGCTTTGTGGCCTGCTGTTCTAACCCCTAGGCTGCTTCTCCTCGCAGTTTAAGGTATTTAAGTATGGATGACATTTTGTCTCTCTTTTTTTTGTTTCACAGTTTTCTCGTTTCGTTGGGCTTCCAGCTCAGTTGGAACCGGCTTCTGCTGAGTGGTGGCCTCATGAGTCTTCCCTTACTTTCTGGCGCTGTATAACCCCCCTCCTCGGCCTTGGCCAACTTGGGGAATAAAAGACCAAACCCAGGTCTTCCTCCTGGCCCCAGCCCAGCTTATGGACATAATTTCAAGTCTACTGGTAAAAAGAAAATGTCTTCTCTGATCCACTTGTAAGTCATCTATGACTTACAAAATTATGGGGCGGATTTTGAAAGGCCTGCGCGCCGGCGCGCCTATTTTGCGCCGGCGCGCAAGGGCCCTGCGCGCGTAAATCCGGAAGGGTCCACTTCCGAAATCGGAGCAGCCTCGGAGGGAACAGGCAGCGCGCGCAGTTTGCACAAATGTGCACCCCCTTGAGCGTGCTGACCCCGGATTTTATAAGATACGCGCGTATCTTATAAAATCCAGCGTACTTTTGTTCGCGCCTGGTGCGCGAACAAAAGTACGCGATCGCGTATTTTTTTTAAGATCTACCCCTATGGGAATAAACATGTTCTACGATAGGCTACACACACTTCAGTGATGCAAGATGTAAAGATTACAGGGCACTGGGAAATGAGCCTTTTCCATAGGAGGTGCCAAAAATTGGAAAGACCTCCCTATGGAGCTCAGAGAGGCAGATGATGCTAAGACCTTTAAGAAGCTATTAAAATTATTTTTGTTTAGACAGGCATTGCCTTAGTAATAAGAGGTAGTATAAAAGTTTAAAATCTATCTTCTGGCAAGATTGGTATTTATTTTAAATGTGTGTTGTGCTATGTATTTGTTTAATATGCGTGTTTTCAACTCTAAACCACCTAGAACAATTATTGGCTATAAATATTTTAAATAAATTACTAAAGTCTTGGGTTCCCTTCTTCCATTTCATGAACATATTTGAAAATTTCAGGCTACTTCACAGGTTGCATATCCTTCAACATTTTTTGGACCTATGTTAGCATGAAACTAGGGACCAGATTTTTAAGCACCAGGTTAAAAAAATATATATAAATATTTGCAAATGCAATAAATTTTGTCATTGCATCACACTTACGAAACTTGCAGCTTAAATTTTAACATTAGGAACAGGAAGTTCTTGGTTTCAGCAGTGCAAACCATGAGACATCGGGCTATGACATTTTTAATAGGTATCTCAGAGTATTACACAGGCTGATTTTATGTTTAAATCTTTTTATTGATATTTAAAAAAATAACAATGAACTCTGAACATATGCTACATATTTGTTTCTGATATACAACATATGTCATTGTAACAATATACATGGAATCAGAAACTCCCCAAAGCCCACTGACCCAACCCTCCCCCAGGACTCAGAAAAGAAGAAAAATTCAAGAAACAAAGGGGGTCATGAGAATGAGAGAGAGAGAGACTTACCATAGTGCCTTCTCCCTAGACAGGTATTTGTATCCCTATGGGAGGCCCACCTAGTAACTCAAGGTGAGGATTAGGTATTAGTGTAGGGGGTTAGGGGCTACTTTGACATTCAACATGAGACGTACAAACAGAACAGTGGTCTCTTGTGAAGATTTGATGGCCTTCGGAGTGAGAAAACTCACCCAAAGATGAGATTTGTGCAAGGTTCTCTCAACCTAGCTTGATGGACTCTCTACCTGGGTAACATCAATCTAGGTGGAGAGAACCTTGCACAAATCTCATCTTTGGGTGAGTTTCCTCACTCCGAAGGCCATCAAATCTTCACAAGAGACCACTGTTCTGTTCGTACGTCTCACATTGAATGTCAAAGTGGCCCCTAACTCCCTACACTAATACCTAAACCTCACCTCGAGTTACTAGGTGGGCCTCCCATAGGGATACAAATACCTATCTAGGGAGAGAACATTATGGCTAGTCTCTCTCTCCCTCCCCCCACCAGGACTATTACCTAATGGTCCCCCAGTGGTTGAATGCAGGACATACAACAAGACTGGCACTTATCACAAAGTCTGAAAATGTTATCACAATTTGCACTAACTTAGCTCTTCACATAGATAATTAGCACAAATTGTAATAAACTGTATATTAGCATAAAACAGACCCCTTTTGCTATCGTATGCAATACTTATCGCATTTTGAAAAATCCAGGCCAAAGTTATTAAGAACAGAGTTTCAGGCTCTGTGAGGTAAGGTATATACAGCATCAGGCTCTGTGAGGTAAGGTATATACAGCATCCAAATGTCCAATGTGCTTTTCTGGTTGCTTGATTAAAAGGTTGGGAATACTGTTGCGCCACTGAGTGAAAGAAGGGGTATCTGATTGTCTCCACACATGAAGAATAGAAGTTGTAGCAAGTTAGAAAGACTTTATTGATCCATAGTCTTTGACTGATTTCCAGAGAATGGTGATGGTGAAAATAATCTAAACAAGGCAAGTTACAGTAGAAAAGGGATGTGAAGCTCAAGATCCTGCCCGTGTAAAGAAAGACCCTGTTTCCAAAAAGAATTGATGGAGCTGCAGCACTATAGAGAATGTCCCAACTGAGCTACTTCCTTGTTACACGTAATGCAGATTTCTGATTTGGTAAATTTTGCCATATATGCCTGATATTGTGAAACATAAAATCTATAAATAGTTTGTATTGAACTTCCCTAATTTGTACATTGCAAGTAGTTTTGTGAGCTGATGAAAACCATGTAATAAAAGGTGTAAGTGGAAATGGAGTCTTCAATTCTTGATGCTATTTACTCCGGCTTCTATCTGGATTCCACGTTTTATGCTCAATCTCCAAAGCCTTATAAAAAAAAAGGATATAAAGTATCATCCTAGATCTTCCATATCAAACCAGTCCTACAGAAACTGCCAGTTCGAGTTGTTAATGTCCAGTAATCTTAAAGTGCTTAGGTAATGCCAAACGTGATAATACAAAAAGAAATCCTTAGACTGTAAACCAAATTGTTGACGAAGGTCGAGGAAAGACATAAGAGTACCGCCCTCATTGATCAATTGGCTTATGAAAATTAATCCTCAAGTTCCCAGTGTTGAAAATGGATCTTCCCCAAACCCGAGAGAAACCCTCCATTCCCCCAGATAAGCAGAAAAGGATGCATTTGAGGGTTAAAAGGGGACCTAGACATTAACCACTTTCAAGTTTTGCGGAAAGACAAATATTGAAGAGTTCGCATAGTGAGAGGCTAAAGGGTAAGGGGCTTGGAGTATGTACCTCAATGATATGGGGAAAACCAACCAAATGTAGATCTCATATACATAAGCCAGTCCCTAATGTGATGTAAATGAATCACATGATTATATGTTTTTATATCTGGTAGCCAAATCCTCCTTTATTAAAAGGTTTCATCTGAACATTCAAGGCTAGTCTAACCTTCTTGCCTTTCCAAATAAATTGACGAATCGTCCCATGAAACTTTTTAAGAGTGAGATCTGTAAGGGATAGTGGAAGAATACCTAGGACATAAAGCCATCTTGGAAGAATTGTCATCTTTAATAATTGGATCCTTCCCAACAATGACAACAGCAAGTGCATCCAGTTAAGTAGCTATTTCTGTATCTACCACCCTCAAAAAATAAATACTCAACAACTTTGAAATCATCACAAATGGAACTATTGAGACTGCACACACCAAGAGAAGTTATTTTTGAGGTAACAAGAAAAGTACCTTTCAAGGGCCTATTGCCATGGAACCCTCTCTCTCTCTTTTGTACGCAGAGGGATCTCATGAAATTTAGAAAGATGATCAAAACCAGGTTATATAAGCAGATATTTGCTTGATTTTTCGGTTGTTGGTTTACAGGAACTTTATAATTGTTTTATTACTGTGTAGTTATACAGTTCCAGATTGCATTTTATGTCTTACTTATTATTGTAAACCGTTTTGAAATTTTTGGAAAACTGGTATAACAAATAAAACATTACCATTATCATCTGATCTTTTCTGAGAAAACCTTTCTACTGTGAATCCTGAACTTTAATGAGCCAGATAATATCAGTTCAGTGTTTTTAGGTCATTACTCTGGTTAGATCCATAAAGTAGATCACCAGACTGTTTTCTTTTTGAATGACCTGGGAGGACAAACTCTCATTAGGCTAATTACATACCAGGTATCTCTCTTCCTTATCACAAAAGGCAGGTGAGGTTTGTAGCTCCGGTTACCTGGCTCTTTGGCAGCTGATCCTTGCATGGCCATTTTTGATCAGTGGGTTACAACATTGCCATTTTCAAGCAGAAAACCGCATACTTAGAAACCTTAGAATCCTCTCTGTAAAGCATTGAGCTATGAAGCTTGAAATCCCGATTCTTAGGTTCAAATCTCCTATGTCACTCACTGCTTAAGCTGGAGAAAGTCACTTAACCTCACTCTTCTTAACCCTTAATCCTGGGCATGGGCTCCGTCTAAGCCAGGGGGGGCTTACAACACAATCGGGAGCTGGCAGACAGAGAAACATGGCTAACGGAGACAGCTCTTAGCTACTTCAGTCATTCCATTCAGCCAAGATGCATTTTGCTCTCTGCGTGGAAAGTGCAATTCACTTAGCGGATTAATCCTGGCACATAACCTTCCGAGTCACCGGAAGCCGATCTTTAGCATGTCCTTTGGGCCAGGTTTAATTCAATGTTTGGCTTGGTGCATGGAAACTGTTTTCTTTGGCCAGTTGTTTTTTTTCTCTCCTCCCGTAGCAGTTATTCTACAAATGAGCGTGGATGTCTCTTTTGACAAATGTTTTAAATTCTCTGTTTACGCTCACCCATTCCACCGTTGTCTTGTTTATTGTCCACCTTTATTCCCGTTCCAAGATTTACAGCAAGAGCCGTGACGAGCACGAGTTTCTGCCTCCCTGCCTGGCCTTGCGCGCTGTATCGCGGCTTCGTGCGCACTGGAACAGGCGCTGCTGCGAAAGCTGTGCATCTTTGCAGGGATGCTGCTTGACAGGAACCAGATGGACGGCCCTTCCCTCCAGGCAGAGCATTCAGCCATGAGGTTTACATGTCTCACTTTTTAAACGGGTGGGAAGCCTTTGCAGATCTGGTGCTTGAAGTGGTACAGAACATTAAGGCTGTGCAAGAAAAAAAAGTCCAAAAGCTTTTAAGTGGGGAGAGGATCAACTTAAAAAAACAGCCACCACACGCAGTCAGTTTAGTTGTGTGTACTGTGCCTCTCCATTTAGTTATGTGTCCTGTGCCTCTCCATTTAGTTGTGCGTCCTGTGCCTCTCCATTTAGTTGTGCGTCCTGTGCCTCTCCATTTAGCTATGTGTACTGTGCCTCTCCATTTAGCTATGTGTACTGTGCCTCTCCATTTAGTTGTGCGTCCTGTGCCTCTCCATTTAGTTGTGCGTCCTGTGCCTCTCCATTTAGCTATGTGTACTGTGCCTCTCCATTTAGCTATGTGTACTGTGCCTCTCCATTTAGTTGTGTGTCCTGTGCCTCTCCATTTAGTTATGTGTCCTGTGCCTCTCCATTTAGTTGTGTGTACTGTGCCTCTCCATTTAGTTGTGTGTCCTGTGCCTCTCCATTTAGTTATGTGTCCTGTGCCTCTCCATTTAGCTATGTGTACTGTGCCTCTCCATTTAGTTATGTGTCCTGTGCCTCTCCATTTAGTTATGTGTCCTGTGCCTCTCCATTTAGTTATGTGTACTGTGCCTCTCCATTTAGTTGTGTGTCCTGTGCCTCTCCATTTAGCTATGTGTCCTGTGCCTCTCCATTTAGTTATGTGTCCTGTGCCTCTCCATTTAGTTGTGTGTCCTGTGCCTCTCCATTTAGTTGTGTGTCCTGTGCCTCTCCATTTCCCTTCCTGTCACCGATGAGGAGATTTGTAGGAAGCAGCAGTTTTCATCTGCTTCCCTTCTCCTTTCTCAAGCCTTGCTCGGGGACTTTGCAGCCTCGCGTTTCTGACTCCATCACTTACTCCCGTGAAGAAGGGCTGGAAGTCTTGCTTACCAGAACACTGCAATCCCACTGCTGCCATCGATCGTGGTGTGGTTAAATGCTCTGTGCTCAGAGCCTAAGGAGGGAATTACCTGCCTAAATGTAACATACTACCAGAGCAATTTTCAAAAGCCATTGACTTGAGCAAATCCTATGGGCATATATTGCAGCAATGTTCAAGAGCCCACTTACTTGAGTAAGTGCATTTATTCAAGAAAACCCCAGTTTTACGCATGTAAATGCTTTTTAAAAGCAGGCCCTAAGTCTGCAAGCTCTATTGGGAAGGGACTATGCAAGCACATGACATCTTGTACAGTGCTCTCTGTACACGGACAACACTAAATAAACTCATTAATATCCCTGTTACTGAAGTCATCCAACTGCCACCAGCACATGATTGAATTTCTCACTCACGGAGTCTTATCCTAGGAAGGGGCAGGAGAGCATTTTAGATCAATGTGAATATGTAATGGAAAACTGGCTTTGATAGATAAATGCCTACCTTTGTATACCATCTCTATAACCAATCCATATTTGTCTGTTAATTGTGTTATAATTATGAGTGTCACTTTGTAAAACGTTGTGATCTATAAATGGAACAAGGGTATATAAAATGTCTAAATTAATAAATAAATAAACATTTCTGTTACATGCAACAATCCTATAAAGTTTCATAGTGACACAATTGAAAATTCAAAAGTACATTAACTTGTTGTGGCTCTTTCAATGGCCTATTGGTTTATTTGTAATACTAATTTCATTTAGCAAATCATTTTTATTTATATAAAATGAAAAAGATATATCCTTGTATAATGATAAAGTCATGGGAAACAGTTTTTACTTCAAATAGCAAAAAAGCGTGAGTTTTGATTCATGTTGATGTAAAATAACGACATTTCATGCTTGACCTGTCGCTGAGGCAGCACCAGAGGCTTGAGTTTGGGGTCGGGCTGGGCGTGGAGGGAGGGAGGGATGAAGGCCGCCTGACGGTCACAAGGCAGCAGTGAGGAATCTTCTTGTGGGATTCGATCCTCCAGCCATTGGAGCAAGGACGCCCCTGCTTTCCGGAATTGGGAGGGTGAGGGGGGGGGGGGGCTATGAAACGAAGCGGAAAGAAGAGACAGGGGGAGGACAATAACATTTCTTAGACACAAAGGTAACATGAAACCTTGCTCATATAAGACATTTCAAGAAGACAGACGGACACTGAGTCCGATGTTTTGAATGGCAACAGTGCGACCTTTTTCAAAATGTTAATATTGCCCCCGATGAAGCAATTCTTGAGAAACATCGGCCATGTTGGGCTTCTTTTATAGACTGTGACTGAGACTGTTGTCTATCATCAGACATTTTATTTGCATTTAAAAAACTTCTTAAAAACTACACTTGAGTAAGGTGGATGATTGAGATGTCCGGGTGATCTGTACTCGGCTATCAGATACACCATCGGGCTTGCTGACACCTTATATATTTTTTGACTTGCTAGGCTGCTTTATTAAGGCTATTTTTGTGTCCACAATTGTTATTTGTGTATCCCCTCTCTTTGATTTTTCATATAAGACAAAGCCACGATTTACAAATCTAATAAAAAAAATAGGGTGGCTGTGTTTATGTCAGTATAAAAATTACCTTTGAGACCACATCGGTCTCTTCTTCAGATGCTACATCTGTTGGTCTTGAAAACTCATGTTCTACTCCATCTGTCCATGAAAGTAATCACAAACTTACAAAGATTCCAGTTTCTCGAGGATCAATGGAGTTGTTAAACCTGAGCATTGTCGTAGAAGGATTAAGACGGCTAAACTGATTGACACGTGGAATA
Source organism: Rhinatrema bivittatum (assembly GCF_901001135.1). Classification (NCBI taxonomy): domain Eukaryota; kingdom Metazoa; phylum Chordata; class Amphibia; order Gymnophiona; family Rhinatrematidae; genus Rhinatrema; species Rhinatrema bivittatum. The sequence continues at coordinate 116,315,141 of NC_042624.1, forward strand.
CAGACTGTGTTCTTCGTTCTAATTATATCAAATATGAGTTCTTAAGAACCCAGGAAATGTTATGCGGACGGCACCACTCAAAACATTCCTGTGGCCTCAGGGTGTGCTGCCATTTTAAAACAACTTGAAAACATCGATGATATTTGTTATCTCATTCGGTGTCATTTTCCATCATTTAGTCATGATAGTGCTTGGCAGCTATGTGGCATGCAGTATGCGGCAAGAAGTTTTAAAGTTTGTCCTCTGATGAAGTTTACTGCAAAACGCAGCCACCGTCGGGACATTCAATCTGCGTACCAACTTCAATGCCTTGAAAGTGAAGCCGTTTTTGGCCCAATTAAGAAAAGTCTTTATTTGCATAAAAAAAAAAATTCAAATAATAAGAATGTTTTCTCAAACGCTCTGGGTGTTGATAGATGGTTGTGACTGAGTTGTAATTCTCAGAAGGTCTACAGTGGTGATATGAACCACGTATAGACCAATGAGTTGTAATACTGAGTGGGTCCATACAACATATAATTTTATATGGTAGGGGAGCTACATTGAATGACTGTATTGCACTAATTTTCCATCTAATGACACAAAAAAAGCCAACAAAATATAATTTATATCATAAGAACGTAAAACGCATCTTGTCTCTGATAGTGGCCAGTTTGGGTCACAAATTACCCGGCCGATCCCAAAAAGTAGATTTATTTCTTGTTGCTTACTCCCAGTGATAACAAGCGGTGGCTTCCCAAATCTAGCTGGGTAATAATCATTTGTGGACTTCTCCTGCAGAAACTTGTCCAGATCTCTTTCTTTTAAACTACCCTTTGCTAGTCACCTTGATCTTGTCCTCTGGCAACAGATTCCACAGCTTGATTTTGTGCTGAGTGATAAAATGCTTTCTACAATTTGTTTTAAGACTGCTGGCTCTTAGTTTAATGGAGTGTCCCCTTGTTTTAGTATTTGAAAGGGTAAATAAATGCCAGAAGTGGCTGCATCATGGAACAGTTGTTCCTGGAACTAACAAGAAGGTACACTGTTTTAGATGTAGTCCTCAGTGAAATGCAGGGACTTGTGCGAGGGGAATAGCAATGGCGCTGCTTAGCAATAGTCATCATAATGCAGTCAAATCTGACATAATCACTGGAGGGAAGACATTAAGTAAAGCTGCTGCAGAAACATTTAACTTCAAAAAGGGAAACTAATAAAATGAGGAATTAGAATTAAACAAAAAAGAGCTGAGGCAAGAGTTAAGAGTTTGCAAGAGTCATGGACGTTGTTGAAAAATGAAGCACTGAAGGACTGTTAGATCAATATGTGACCAACTGAGAAGATTCGGCGTGCGAGAATTCTCAATAGCCTGGACAAGAATCCCTGATGCATGGCACCCTATCAGGGTGGATTATCAAAAACTGAGCAAAGTACTTTTAAGATCTGAATTTGGTATTTTTGGGGCTCTGTTTTCACCGTGGTTTGCTTCATGCCTTAATTGTTTTTTGCAAACATTGTTTTTTTAAGTGCATTGGATTACAAAAAAATATATAAAAATTATAGCAATATGGACCTAAGTTTTAAATGCAGTCTTAGTTCAATATAATTAGACTGCTTTAGTAATGGTCCTACAAACATATTTTCTGCTGATTGAGTTTTCAAAATTATCTGGGGAATTCTGGTTTGGTTGTTGTCATTGTTTAAAAATACCATCTTGGAAGCCCAGATAAAATGTATTCCATGCATTAAAAAGGTTGAAAGAAGAGCAGTTTTTTACCAGCATGGTTAAATGATATGGTGAAACAGACAGTTTCAGAAAATGGAAAGCTGATCCATCTGAGGAAATTAGGAAAGAGATCTTATACTGGCAAGTTAGATGTAAAATATTAATAAGGACAGTCAACAGAGAATTTGAAAAGAAGCTAGCTACAGAAGCAAAATCAAATAATAAAATCTTTTACAAATTCATTGAAAGCAAGAAGCCTGTGAGGGAGTCAGCTGGACTGCTTGATGATCAAGGGGTAAAGCACACTCAGGGATGACAAGGCAACAGCAGAAAAACTAATTAATTCTTTGCTTTGGTCTTTTTCAAAGAGGAGATTGGGCATATCCTTCGATGGTGATGATTCAGAGGAACTGAAGCAAATCACTTATGAAACAATGAAGCAAAGATGTAATAAAGCAAATTAGCAAACTAAAGAATAACAAATCACCGTACTGAAATAACTCAAATATGAAATTGCAGACCTGCTACTAGTAATCTGGAATTTATCATTAAAAACAGCCACAGTACCTGAAGACTGGTGAATGGACAAGGTAATACCAGTTTTTCAAAATGGCACCAGGGGTGATGCAGGAAACTGTAGGCCAGTGAATCTGATGTCGGTGCTGGGCAAAATGATAGAAGGAGAGAGAGAGAGAGAGGGAGAGAGAGAGAGAGAGAGGGAGAGAGAGAGAGAGTGAGAGAGATATCGCAATTTGCAATACACATGCTTATTAGCATAAGGTACACCCCTTTTTGGTATCGCATGCAATACCAATGCGATATTGGAAAATTAGGCCCTATGTTTGCTATTCAAGTGAGTAATTTCTTGAATTTATTATGGAAATTCAGAAATAAAGAATTGAAAGATCCTTGTACCATCTATGAGAATTGAAAGAAAAGGATTGGATACCAACTGGAACCAGAGCTGGGAGGAGAGAGGAATCTGGGACCGCACAACAGACTTCCAGCCAGGAGAACAGGAGGAAAGTAGAGTTTTGGAGAAGGAAAGATCAGACAGTGGTCCCCAGGGACTGTGCAAGGGAAATCCTTAAGAGAACCCATCCTACTTTGGAAACTTTATCTTTTCCCTCTAAATTGCTCCACAAAAATAGACAAATCTGTTGCAGTACAACGCTACCAAATTACATGGAGAAGACCACATTTTGAACAGACTCAGTGGGAGCTCCCAATATAAATACATACAGCTAGATATATATATATATATATATATTCTAAAATACAGAGTCATTATGAATCAGCCACACATCTTTGATCATATTGACTGACCACGACCTGTCAACAAGTTCTAATTATAATTATCTACATGTACAGCACATTTTGTTACTGATAAGAAAGGATTATATGTCATTATATCTTAATTTCTACCAAATATAATTCATTCTTCAATTTTGATAAAGTTGTAATCTGTATAGCCAAACAATGTTTAGACTTCAGCATCCTTCTTCATTATATTTTATCTCGTCCATTAAGCCAAGAAATCTAACAGTACAATCTTAAGCAAGTTTGCAACACTTATTACATACCTTTATTTTCGTTGTAAGAATGGTTAGGGTCTACTTGGGAAACTTTGACTGGCTCCAAAGTTTTTGCAAACTAGTCTGAGTATAACTTTAAATAATTTCTATATGCCAGTATAAGCTTATTGTACAGAGAAGTACAATAACATGTTTTAATTTCCTCACTATCTTCCTTCCACAGGGATACAGGCAACCCTTGGGGAAGGACTAAGGAACCAGAGACATAAATCACTTTAGGATTTAATTCACTGCTGTGATTATGGATATGAAAAGAAGCAAATGTATTTTATGCCAATGCATTTCCAATTGAACAAATTGACAGTAAACTTTTAAGAATATAAGAAGTGCTATGCTGGATCAAACCAAGGATCCATCAAGCCCAGGATCCTGTCTCAGACAGTGGCCAATCCATAAACGTGGATCCAATTTCTTGTTGCTCACTCCCTATGACAAGTTATGACTCTTCTTAAGTTACTTGGTTAATAACAATTTATGGATTTTTCTTCCAGAAACTTGACATATCCTTTTTAAACTCAGCAATGCTAGCTGCCTTGACCACATCCTCCAGCAACAAATTCTACATCTTGATTGTGAGTTGGGTGAAAAAATACTTTCTCCAATTTGATTTGAATCTGCTACCTGTGTAAGGGAATAGGTTCAGGCCTGGCCAGCTCAGAACCAGTTAACTTGCATATATGCAGGGCCCCAGAGAAACTGTCCCTGACACCTAGGTTTAAAGGTTAATCCCCAATACAACAGCTGCTTTCTGCTTGCATAGATACAACTAGCAAGAATAGCTGTGTGACAAAAGCATTCAGTGCTGCTCTGTATGCTGGGGTCCCTCACTCCCCTAGCAATACAGCATAAGAGATATAAAATGGACACATACAGGAAAAGAAGAAGGAACATAAGGACAGAGACCTATGTCCTTCCTCAGACTATGTTACATAAGGGATGTGTTACATTGCAATATTATTATTTCTTCTTGCATTAGCATAATTGGGTACATATATTAAATATTAATTGTCTTGGGATCTTCTGTCATTCTGCCTTGTTGTGCAGGTGTTCGTATAGTGTATATGCAGTGTCTCATGTGCTATTGGATTGTTACGACTGTCACTGCCCGACGTCTCCACTCCGCCCTCCTTACCTCTCTGGCGACTCCTCCCGCGGTTGACGGACGTTTGGCTGTCGCGGTGTCTGCCTGCTGTCCTCTCCGGGGTCCCAAGTTCGGCTTGGGCGCTGCCTCCCGCCATGCTTCAAATACTTTCTTTGGCGTGAACCTCAGGGGCGTCCCCCTGTGATGACATCACGCATCCCGGATACAAAAAGCCTACGCTATTGCTAGCTAATCGAGTTAGCAAAGGAAACCCTTACGGATGGGACTCGCTCTCCGTACCTAGCTACTCTGCCTCTCCATTATTGGACTTACTCTATTTGGGGTACCCGCTCCTCGGGGGCCTCTCTCTTCTCTTTCAGGTTGCTGTCTGGAACCGGTACTCGCTCCTCGAGGGCCCATATTCCCGGACTCGCTGCCTGGACTTCACTTCTGCCTGGAAGATACCGCTGCCTATACCATCAGTAGGTTACTATCTATTTCTCTCTCAGAGCTGTTCCCTGGAACCAGGAACTCGCTCCTCGAGGACCTGCCTCTACTCCAGCTCCTGTGATTCCTACCGAGAGAAACCGCTGTGTGAGTACTCAACCAGAACCCTGCATATACTTCTTTGTACTCACTATCTCAGTTTCTCTTCACTACAGCACAGCCATTGTGGGATCGCTGTTCCAGAGCCCTGAGGGACTACAAGCCCAGCCGGGCTTCATCTCTGCTCACTGCTGCCACCTCTGGTGGCTCCTCAACACTGTTAATAAAAGATCTGTCTGTGTTGTGTCTCCTAAAGCTGAGCCTGACCTGTGGCCCCTCACAGGACTTCCCCTGTGGGCGTGGTCAGCAGCCACAGTGTCCAAGGGTCCACCCAAAACCTTACAAACAATAACATGGATCTTGTAAGAGAGGGAATCTGCAGGATACTGGCCCCTTTGTGTTCTTGCTACACCCATAAATATCATGTACTTGAAAAGGACCAGCAAAAAGGAGTGTCCCCTCGTACTAGTGTTATCTGAAAGGGTAGAGTTGTTCCCTATTTACCTGTTCTGCTCCACTCATAATTTTGTAGATCTCAATCTCATTTCCCTCATCAATCATCTCTTTTCCAAGCTGAAGAGATCTAACTTATTTCCTAAAGGAGCTATTCCAACCCCCTTAAGCGTTCCTATTGCCCTTCTCTGTACCTCTTCATATTCTGCTATGTTTTGGTTTTTTTTTTAGATGGGGTGGCCAGAATTGCACACCATACTCAAGGTGTGGCTGCACCATTGATCTAAACAGAGCCATTATGATGTTCTCCATTTTATTCTCTGTTCCTTTCCAAATAAAAAAGCAAACAGAATGATAAAGAGTTATCTGCCAGTGCACACTGAGCTGAGGATTTCAATGTACTGTCCACAATGGCTCCTAGATCCTTTTCCTGAGTAGTTTCTCCTAGTGCGGAACTCATCACTGTGTAACTAAAATTAGGGTTATTTTCCCCTATGAACATAACTTTGCACTTGTCCACATTAAATTTCATCTTCCAGTTTGGAATCTCAGTTCTCCAGTCTCACAATGTCCTTCTGTAGCTCCTTACAATCTGCCTGTGTTGTAACTACCCTGAATATTTTCGTGTCATCTGCAAATTTGATTGCTTCACTCATCGCTCCCCTTTCTAGCTCATTAATGAATAAGCTGAATAGCACAGATCCTTGGGGGAAGTCCAATATTCACTTTTCTCCACCGGGAAAACTGACCATTAATTCCTACACTTTGTTTCCTGTCTATTAACACCAAGACAACACCTCTTATCCCATGGATTTTCAGTTTACTGAGGCATTTCTTTTGAGGCTCTTTATCAAACGCCTTCTGGAAATCCAAACCCATTATATTGATTAGCTCTCCTTTATCCATGTGCTTGTCTATCCCTTCAAAGAATTCCAATAAATTAGGAAAGCATGACTTCCCTTTCCTAAATCTAGGCTGGCTCTTTTCCATTAAGCCATGTTTATCCATATGACCCGTCATTTTGTTCTTAATTATAGCGTCAAACAAATAATCGAGACCCCCAAGTTACAGAAAAGAAGTGAATGTGAAAGCTCCCAGTGTACAATCTAAAAACACATGTAAATTAATTAAGGGAAAAAAAGCTTCAGATGCCAGTTTTCTAGCTAAAAAGGCTTTCAAGATGGACACAAGGATGGTGACTTTCAAACCGGCTCATGTGTGCACATTTGTACGCTTTCGTCGGCCCGCGCTCGAGGACGTGGCCACTTTATGACATACGCACGCATGTGCGAGCATGTTATGAAATAGCCTGGCTGCGCGCACAACTGCGCCAAATTTTAAGTTGTGAGCACAAATCCTGCTTCTACCGCGTAAATCAGGGGATTTTAAAAGGGGTGCACTGATGCTAGTCCCAGTTTTACCAGTTTGTCCCCAGACAGGTCCTCCAAAACCCTTTAGTTTAATAGCCTTCACCCCCCTCCGACCCTGAAAACTCCGCAGATCTGTTTTTAAGTTACCCGTCGTCCGCAGCAGGAGACCTCGGTGCATGCCCGGTGGTGTAATCTGCACGCACATTTCAGTTTCACGCCCTTCCCAGAGCACGCCTCGCCCCTTCTGAAAACTTTCAAGATGTGAACGCTGAGGGAGATACGGGCGTGTATCTCAGCGGCTTTTTTAATTTTCTCCGTGCACGCAAGAGACTTTTTCTCACATCCTCCTGACCTTTTCTCACATCCTCCTGATTAACGTGCACACTGGGTTTTTAAAATTTTCTCAGAAAACCTTCTTGTATCTTAAGATTCTACTTTTTTTTTTTTTTAACTTTTCACAATTTTCCTTTTTCAATGTGAATGGGTGACTACAAAACAAAGTCTACATGTCCCGACATGAAAAAAACAATTATATGCATGCTCGTACATGATCAATCCAGCCGAAAAAACATCAACTTAACTTAGCAGTAGATTTTCAAATGACGGCTTCCCAACAATTTGTTTCTTGTTCCACTCTGACGCGGTCAGCATTTCACCCATGCAGACTGCATCAGGGAATTCAAATCTTCTCGAAGAATGAAGCCAAGGCTAAACATATATGTGTCCATGTGCACTGTCCATTTGTCAATTGCTATTAAGACAAAAACATTTGTTAATTACACAGCATTGGATCGACACTCAATATTGTGCTGTGATTCTTGAAAAACAACTATTCTTGGTCATAGCATAATCACCTATCATAAAGACATCTTATACAAAAAATGGCTGAAATGAAGAGCAATTTTGCAAACAATGCCTTTGAAAGGTCTCACATAGACTTAGCACTTCAGTTTTTAATCAGCAAAAACCAAAACAGAAGTTAGCAAATAGCACATTTAAAACTAATCAGAGAAAATTCTTTCACTCAATGCACAATTAAGCTCTGGAATTTGTTGCCAGTGTTTGTGGTTAGTGCAGTTAGTGTAGCTGGATTTAAAAAAGGTTTGGATAAGTTCCAGGAGGCGAAGTCCATTACCTGCTATTAATTAAGTTTACTTAGAGAATAGCCACTGCTATTAATTGCATCAGTAACATGAGATCTTCTTAGTGTTTGGGTAATTGCCAGGTACTTATGACTTGGATTGGCCACTGTTGGAAACAGGATGCTGGGCTTGATGGCCCCTTGGTCTGACCCAGTATGGCAATTTCTTATGTTCTTAAAATGTGGCAAAAAAATGCCTTCACATACCCTATATATATCCACTAAGAGATGTTCCTCTTCTGGCTTAAAATGTGTACCTCACATTACTGAATGCTGATAGTAACATACTAACATAGCACTGACAACAGAAAAGGACCAAAATGGTCCATCCAGTTTGCCCAGCAAGCTTCTTATGGTAGTATCTGCCATGCTGTGCAGGGTGTCCCCATGTTTCTCTTTTACTGGCTGATGAGCCTCCTTGAAAATTCAGACAGTGCTGCTGGACGTGCTTTGCTTATGGACTTGGCTGAAGAAGCTGACCTGGGCTTTTTCATAACATAAGAACATAAGAAAATGCCATACTGGGTCAGACCAAGGGTCCATCAAGCCCAGCATCCTGTTTCCAAAAGTCACCAATCCAAGCCACAAGTACCTTTACGCCTGTGCATCAGTGTAAACCCTTATTCCTCTGAGAACAAACACCGGAGTCAACAGAAACAAAGAGCAGGGCCGGAAAAGAGAAGAACGATTCCCAGATGCTCTGATTCCAAGGACTGATGTTACAGCACTGGCCACATGTTTCACATCCTGTTGCACGTTAGGGCACGACGGTAGTCCCATTCATGCTGCCTGCTCACGAAGCCAATACCACCCGTGGAAGAAGATTAAGAAAGCGGGTCAGCAGTGGGGAATAATTGTCAAAGGCCTTCTGGGCAGCGGTCACGAAAAAGTCTGCAGATTTTTTACTCAGAAACTTCCAGGAAACCTCATTTATTCCAGATGAGAATAAATTGCATTAACAGAGCTTCTAAAGCTTTTTTGCAAAACGGATTCAAGGTCACAAAGAAAATCGTGTATGAATTTGTTTTTCAGAGCCAATTTGCTATTTCAAGCCCTGAGCGATGAAAAGATACCATCGAGACAGATGTACCAGTAGCGCAACAGTAAACTGAACATAAAAGATCTGCCATACTGGGTCAGACCAAGGGACCATGAAGCCCTGTATCCTGTGTCCAACAGTGGCCAACCAAGTCATAAGCACCTAGCAAGTACCCAAATATTAAATGAATAGATCTCAAGCTACTAATCCTTACTTATTAATAGCAGTTTATGGACTTCTGCTCTAGGAACTTAGTATTACTGGGTTTCAAAAGGTTTGGCTAACTGCACTAACCACATCCTCTGGCAATGAATTCCAGAGCTTAATTATGCATTGAGTGAAAAAGAATTTTCTCTGATTTGTTTTAAATGAGTTACTTGCTAACTTCATGGAGTTCCCCCTAATCCTTGTATTATCTGAAAGAAAAAATAACTGATTCATATTTACCTGTTCAAGTGCTTTCATGATTTTGTAGACCTCTATCATATCCCCCCTCAGCCGTCTCTTCTCCAAGCTGAACAGTCCTAACTTCTTTAGCCTTTCCTGATACGGGAGCCGTTCCATCCCCTTTATAATTTTGGTCGCCCTTCTCTGACTTTCTCCAGTGCAACTATATCTTTTTTGAGATGCGGCGACCAGAATTGTACACAGTATTCAAGGTGCGGTCTCACCATGGAGCGATACAGAGGCATTATGACATTTTCTGTTTTATTCACCATTCCCTTCCTAATAATTCCTAACATTCTGTTTGCTTTTTTGACTGCTGCAGCACACTGAACCGACAATTTCAATGTGTTATCCACTATGACGCCTAGATCTCTTTCTTGGGTGGTAGCTCCTAATATGGAACCCAACACTGTGTAATTATAGCATGGGCTATTTTTCCCTATATGCATCACCTTGCACTTATCCACATTAAATTTCATCTTCCATTTGGATGCCCAATCTTCCAGTCTCACAAGGTCCTCCTGCAATGTATTACAATCTGCTTGAGATTTAACTACTCTGCAAAATTTTATGTTATCAGCAAATGTAAGCATCTCATTCATCGTACCCCTTTCCATATCATTTATAAATAAATTAAAAAGCACTGGTTCTAGTACAGATCCCCGAGGCACTCCACTGTTTACCTTTTTCTACTGTGCTCTGTTTCTCCAACAGGGATCGGACTCTACAGTGCCCAGTAAAAGCCTCCCTTTCAGCCTTGCTCACCAGCGCCGTGGGCGAGCACCGGTTCTGTCAGCAGGAAGCAGAGCTGTGGAGCTGTTTGTTACTAATGCGGAGCACAGACCCTGACGCCAGAGGAGGGTTTGTTTGTTCTTGGTTGTGTCTCCTCCTCACCCACCCTCCGCCCCCGAGCTGTTTCTCCTTGACCTTCCAGCTCAGTCAGAACCAGGGCTGTGATTCTGGCACAACTCTGCCGGGATTTGCACCCCCTTCCCAGCGTCCCTAGCCTGGTCATTGCAGCCACAATCCTGAGCCCGGGAGCCATGCACTGGGGACTCCTTCCAGGGTAGGTATCATGGGCTCTAAATCTGGCCACCAGGTATCACACTTGACAGTCACAACTCCCGCCTTCCCCTCCACCCCCCACCCCGGGGGTCTGTATATGCTGCCTCTGTGGCCACCCCAGCTCCAGTCCACCCAGAGTACGGAAGACTTGACTCGGGTATCAAACCGGGGAAAGCTTCCACGTGGGAGCACCATCGCTGAGCCGTCAGGCCAGCCCGAAAGAAGGGTTTTAATGATTAAACAGGAAGATAATAACTCCGTGAGATCCATCAACCCTGCGATTTTGTGGCACGAGAATAAATCTTACTGCCTGCAGTGTGGGCCTTGCTTTATCCTCTCCTGAGCCACGGATCTGTGCGTGGCTTTAGATCAAAAGGTTATCAGAGGCATCGGGTCCGAGCCATGTTAATGGCTGCATAATGAGAGACGTGGCCCTTGGGATTTTTTGGATTGCTACAAAATAAAAAAGATTCAGCTTGGCAGTATTCCACACTCTCTGACACTCGGCTTTTTGCCTCGGCATAGTTTGTTTTCGCCTGCCTTCGAATTTCGCCAAATCGAGGCCACGGTTACTGAATTAGTGGAAAGCGGGCCACGTTTTGACTTGGTTATACCCTGGTCGTTTCCTGGGGAAATTCGAATGCAGCAGTTTGAACTGTAAAGATTGCAAGCCTGCATCATAGGGGTTTTGATGCCTCATATTGAAGAAATATACACGAACCGGCTTTAAAGCAGTGGCTGTGGGCTTTGAAAACGTTTGACTGATTTCGCGGGCTTGCGCATCTCTTTGGATTTTCCCAAAACATTTGCAGAAAAGATTTTGAATCCACTTTGGACGGGTTGGAAAGTCTCTCGAGGTTTCCGCGAATCAGGTAAGAGGTGGTCCGTGGGAGGGAGAGTCTGAAATTGCCCACCGAACCCAAGCCCGGCTGAAAGACTGAACTCTTTCAATGGCAAACAGTCCCACCCTCTCCTCGTAAGGCGCTGACCTGGTGGCAGATGCTCGCAGCAGCCAGATAGCCGGATAAATCAGTATTTATACAGCTAAGTGGCGGTGGCTGCCATCACTTTACTGAGCCAATCTGCCTGTCAGAGACACTCCCCGTCCCTTCTCAAGTTAAAACGTGCATTCGGCCAGTGCCAAACACACATTTTAAAGGCAACCTGCTTTTTTAAACTCCCGCTACATTAGTATATCATTAGCTTGCTGCACCGAGAATGTAAAAACAATTTAAAATGTGTGTTAAAACTGTGCGCTGAAATCCAGTGCACAGTGTTGCAATGCCCAGATAGCTCTCAAAAAGATGTTAAATTCACCTGAGAGTCCAGAATTCCCTCTAGGGAGGGAAATTAACTTCTAGGCCCTTTTGCATTGCTTAGCTTATAAAATAAAATGAAGGAACGGCCTGCATGGTGCAGTGGTTATTACCCTTAACAGAAGGCATGGCATTTCTACCCTTTACCAACAAGACTGGATGCTTTTGGCACAACTGCAACGTCGCTCTCCGCTTCCATGGCGGAGGTGGGAAACCGAATCATATGACAACTAACGCAGGCCCCGACTTTTACAGTCTGAGGTATTAATACGCAGACATAAGAGAAAAGGCAGAGGATTGCTTCTACAGTCATCCCATTTGATTGAATAAGGAAATAGATTAATGTTATTTAATGTAATTGGTAAGTTTTGAATTTTTTGGTTATAAGTTTTTCAGAAATGTTTTCATTAATTTGTTCTTTTTTTTTTTTTTTTTTTTTTTTTTTAGAGTCTCTGTACTGGGTTTAAAAAAGGTTTGGATAAGTTCCTAGAGGAAAAATCCATAAACTGCTATTATGGTAATTAATAAGCAATAGTAGCTCGTGATTTATCTAATGTTTGGGTGCTTGCCAAGTACTTGTGGCCTGGTTTGGCCACTGTTGGAGACAGGATGCTGGGCTTGATGGACCCTCTGTCTGACCCAGTAAGGTATATCTTAAGGTTGTTCGGGGTAACTTTGCAGGTTATCCATTCGCCTTCTGATCAGGGTTGTAACTGCCGCTCCGTGCAGGTTACCCCCATGCCTTCTGTTAAGGTTAGTAACTGTTGCACTGTGCAGGTTATCCATTCACCTTCTGATCAGGGTTGTAACTGCCGCTCCGTGCAGTTTACCCCCATGCCTTCTGTTAAGGTAGTAACTGCCGCTCCATGCAGTTTACCCCCATGCCTTCTGTTAAGGTTAGTAGCTGTTGCACTGTGCAGGTTACCCCCATGCCTTCTGTTAAGGTTAGTAACTGCCGCTCCATGCAGGTTACCCCCATGCCTTCTGTTAAGGTTAGTAGCTGTTGCACTGTGCAGGTTACCCCCATGCCTTCTGTTAAGGTTAGTAACTGCCGCTCCATGCAGGTTACCCCCCATGCCTTCTGTTAAGGTTAGTAGCTGTTGCACTGTGCAGGTTACCCCCATGCCTTCTGTTAAGGTTAGTAACTGCCGCTCCATGCAGGTTACCCCCATGCCTTCTGTTAAGGTTAGTAACTGCCGCTCCATGCAGGTTACCCCCATGCCTTCTGTTAAGGTTAGTAACTGCCGCTCCATGCAGTTTACCCCCATGCCTTCTGTTAAGGTTAGTAGCTGTTGCACTGTGCAGGTTACCCCCATGCCTTCTGTTAAGGTTAGTAGCTGTTGCACTGTGCAGGTTATCCATTCACCTTCTGATCAGGGTTGTAACTGCCACTCCATGCAGTTTACCCCCATGCCTTCTGTTAAGGTTAGTAACTGCTGCTCTGTGCAGGTTACCCCTGTTCCTTTCTTGAAAGCACAATACAATCATTTCAATTTGGTTTTGCTCCATGCAGGTTACCCCAGTGTTTTGTTTCAACTTCTTGCCAATAGGGATCTTCTGCTTATCCCACGCTTTTTTTAATTCTGTTACCAGCTTTGTTTCCACCACCTCCTCTGGGAGGACATTCCAGGCATCTACCACCCTTTCCGTGACAAAAATATTTTCTGTTGTTGTTGCTGAGTCTATCTGCTTGTGCTAATTTGATATATAGTAATGGTCTTCATTTATTCAGACTTTTCTGTTTTCTGATCATTTTCTTCTTGGGTCAGGCAGTAGGGGGGTGCAGCCAAAAATATTTCATTGCCTCCCGGTTTTGTTTTGTGTCCTTTGATTTTTGTTGTTTCCTTTTCTTTTAGTATACACTAATAAAAAAAAAACAAAAACCACATGAGAGCACCGGCCAGTTAGGCAGTTGTGAGAGAACTAAGACTCACAGGACCAGTCTGTGGTTGGAAGGGTCCCACTCAGCATTCAGCAAAGGAGAAGCTCTTTATTATATCATAGGTACTATTTTACAATTCCTGGGATTTGCATCCAATCAGACTGAACAGCCCAACCAGATTCTCAGCCATTCCAACAGGACATTGACTGCAACAGCCCAGTCAACACTTTCCCATTTATTCGCAGGTCAAACCAGTCTTTTGCCCACAGATGTTTCTCCTTTTGTGCCCAGGCAGAAGAGATAAGACAGCGGTTAATGAATTGCTCTTGATGGAAGAATGACAAGCAGGTAACATCTGAAGGCTCCTGCTGGGGTACCCTCTGGTCTGGTGCACGCCGCTCTGTCCCTGAAGGAAGCACACGTACTGACGTGAAGGTTTCAAGACCGATCCATGCTTTGCATCAGCCCTTTTGATCTCTCACAGAAGGTCAGTGCCACTCTGATGAATCACTTTCCTCTTCTGCAGGAAATCTTCAGACTTTTTTTTTTTATTAAGGTCATTTGAGCCTTATCAGCTTAATTAAAAGACATCCTTATTAACTTTTGCAATATATGTCATCTGAAAACTAATTATCTGGCTTCTCAGTCCATACTGGGGATGAGCACATATGCTGTAGAAATGATGAAGGATATGAGAAATCAGTTGCAAATATTGTCATTATTTATATTATATAGTGTGTATGGAAATAATAGGCCTCAAATGTAAGAGTCAAAACCAAGATTGCAAAATCAAAATCACCAGCAGTATAGCATTCAAGATATCACAGAATTTCTTCTAGTCAATTGTGACGCTTTTTAAAGTACATCATTCGTAATGTGGAAAAGAGCCATCAGGCTAACAACATTTCAGCATTCTGCAAGCTTCCAGCCTTATTTTGCTAGCAACAACTTGTATCATTGGATCATTAATCATTTGCCTATTAATTTATCATTTTCTCATTTTCCAAATGCACATAAAAACAATTGCTACTTTCTTTTTCAAATGCTTTCAAAAAGAAACCCGTTTCCAGTTGATAGCCCAATGCTATCACATTTCGTGGTCTACATTTACACCTCCCATACCAAAATAGCACTAACTGCCAGCACTGAAACAGTATCAAACCTATGAAAAGACAACACTGCAAATGCAAACAGACCCTCACCAAATAGAAAATAAAGCAACCATAAAGTATAAATAGAAACAGAGGCAAAAACAGAAATGGAAACCACAAGTCAGACTCTATGCACTGCAATAAGGGAAAAACAGAACCAACACCATTTCTCAAACATCAAACAATAAAATAAAGAAATATAATAAATATGTAATCATAACAGTAAAAACATACTAATAAAAATATTTCAAAAACTGTAGTCGATCGAATAATGAAAAACTCATATACAGTTTTATTTTTTAAATTTCCCAAACACCAATAAAGCCTCTTGATCCAAAGACCCAGCCCATATCTCTCCGGGTTTCCTCATCACTCCCCATCCTCACCGACCACGGGGGACTGCTGAACAATCGTATCACTCCCGCTGTTGTCAAGCACTGATTTGATAGCAATGCTGGAAGCGTAGGCTACCAGTGCTGCTGTTAAGAGTGAGTTCGACCTCGCTGAGCATGTCCTGCTCATACTGCGATCCCGGCAGCTAAGGTGGGGGGAGTTCAGAGCTGGCAAGTGGAGCAGGAGGGTTTGGGCTGGGCTGAGGACAGGGCCCGGAGGCTTCAATATTTGGAGAAAGTGCCGGAGGAGGGGGTTGGCATGACTCCTTGGGCCGAGAAGCCATAAACTTTATAATACTCTTTTATAGGGGGGGGGGGGGGGGGGGGGGGGGGGGGGGGGGGAGAGGAAGAGGGAAATCGGGCGCAATACCTGAGAAACGTTACACTGGGATCAGGGGATTGGCTATTTTTTTGGTTTGCGTCAGTCACCAATTCCCATTTGAATGTAACCAATTAAAGTAAGTTTATACAGGAACACATTCCTGGAGAACTTTACCCCTCCGGTGATGCATGTCTAGACTTAGCCGAATGACTTATGTGGCTAACTCTGAATATCAGAATTAGCCGGCCAAGTCAATTCTGCTTCAGAACTCTTCTCATGCATCTGGATAAATTGTATCTGGTTAACGACTTACCTGGATAATATTTATCTGGATAAGTGACCAAAATATTCAGGTCTCAGGGGTTAACTTTTGAGTTATCTAAACCCCTTTTAATATCGACCTCCATATCTATAGTTTGCATATTTGTCTCTCTCTATGGGCATCACTTTGCACCTGCCCACAATAAATTTGATTACTTGCCAGGTACTTGTGACTTGGATTGGCCACTGTTGGAAACAGGATGCTGGGCTTGATGGACCCTTGGTCTGACCCAGTATGACATGTCTTATGTTCATCTGCCATTTAGATGCCCTTTCTTCTCAGAGTGGAAAATTACAATGCTTATTTACATAAGAACATAAGAAATTGCCATGCTGGGTCAGACCAAGGGCCAATCAAGCCCAGCATCCTGTTTCCAACAGAGGCCAAACCAGGCCACAAGAACCTGGCAATTACCCAAACACTAAGAAGATCCCATTCTACTGATGCAATTAATCGCAGTGGCTATTCCCTAAGTCAACTTGATTAATAGCTGTTAATGGACTTCTCCTCCAAGAACTTATCCAAACCTTTTTTGAACCCAGCTACACTAATTGCACTAACCACATCCTCTGGCAACAAATTCCAGAGCTTTATTGTGTGTTGAGTGAAAAAGAATTTTCTCCAGTTAGTCTTAAATGTGCTACTTGCTAACTTCATGGAATGCCCCCTAGTCCTTCTATTATTCGAAAGTGTAAATAACTGAGTCACATCTACTCGTTCAAGACCTCTCATGATCTTAAAGACCTCTATCATATCCCCCCTCAGCCGTCTCAGCTGTCTCCAAATGATTTCCAAATGATTGCTCCTGTTTCATAACCCTGACAAGTCTCTTAAAAATGGGAATCCACCATAGATGTGAATTTCACATCCTAGCACCTTTCCACTCATGTTTTCCCCAAATATTTCCCACTATTTTTGCTCCAGAATCCAAATGGTTTTCCAATTCAGTAATCCCTAACCTGCGGGTCTGAACTGAATTCTGTAGAACAAGTTGATGCTTTCTTGACCACTCAAGCAATTGCCTCTTCAGAGATGCTTATGATGTACTAAGTCACTGCAGGTGACTTCAGAGATGTACTGTACATCCCTGGGCTGTTTGATCTAAGGAGAAATCCCTTACTATATATATCAGGCTTATTATGTTTCATGCAGAAATAGACAAGAAAGTGCTCTAATCAATCCCTCTGAATCAATAATCAAAAGTCCCAGTTCCTGTTATTGGAAAGTCATTTCTGCCCTTACGGTCATTGCTTAGAGATTAGGCCCCATCACAACCCAGTTGTGAATTTTTGAACCACCCCGTGTTTTATGCAGACAGATGTGGGGGCAAGGGAACAGAGGGACAGGTGCTCACATGTGAAACAGATCTTTCCCTATATGCTGTGCTTAAATCTCCGAGACTCAACAGTGACAGGGAAATGACATTTGCTGGTTTGGCTGGGTCATTTCCCATCTGAAACGACACCAATAAACAATAAAACGCCATTTTGTTTGATGTTTCGGTGTTCACTGAAATGACAGAAACAAACAAACAAAAAAATTAATTAAAACTGGAAATGAGAGATTTGTCCATGCACATTCCTAATTATGAATGCTAAATGAGGGGAGCAGAGGAATTTCTCTCTAGCCAGGCGAGGAGGAGTCTGCATGAACAAGGTTACTATTTCATTTTAGTAAGGTGTACGTGTAAAGCCCGCTTTGTCCTATGTCTACTGGCTTTTAGGTTTCCAGATGTCTTATATTCATGTTTTACATTGTTTATGTTATTTATGCATATTTTATTCTTTATGTTGCCTGCCTATTTATCACCATCTTGTGTAATCCACACTGGACAATGAGTTGGAAGAAGCGGAATATAAAAATGTTTAAATAGACACACCGAGGTTACTGAAAAGAATGCGAGCAAAGAAAAGGCAAACTTGCTGGATTTGTTTATTTCCGTTCCTGACTGACAAAAGGCCTCCAGGCGCGCAACAATAAAATGGCAGCCTCCGGGTTGAATGATCCACTCAATCACTAGGCATGGAGTCACAATCGGTCACTGCAAGCCTCAGCCCAGTGCACTTAACTAGGAGTCAGTGTGGACTTCAGAAGCTTGGAAATAGCATACGGGGTCAGCCCAACGGACCATCAAGCCCAGCAACCGGTCGGCCACTGCAGCCAATCCGCGTCCCCCTTGGAAGACGTGCTGGTGGCAGCCATATTGCTCTTCTCATTGAACCGTCAGAACAATTATCCAAAGATGGTGCTGGGCACGAGCTTCTGAGTGCAGATCGCTGTATTTATTGTTAAACAGCCCAGTTCATTAGGAATCAGACTCAACTGGCAGATTAATTTCTTCTTTAAGGTTATAAGATTTTTCTCTGCCACAGCTGAGTCTTTGCCATCTGGCTTCACCCTCCGTTGCTAAACATCTATAACAGATGTTGTCAGTCCTTGAACTGCTTGTGACATCAGACAGCTAAATAGGAAGCACGGATCCAATTCATAAGAAAAATGTTTCATCAGGCAAGTTATGTCTCATTTTTCTTCACTAATAAAATCTTTCAAAAATACACCTGAACCAGCTAAAAAGAACATTTTTCTTATCAAACCACAAGGGTGTTCTTCGAAAAGCAACTTTCTTTTTCGCTGAATATTTATTTCTCTGTATGTTTAATACAGGGGTGGGCAATTTTTATTTTTTTTTTGCGGGCCACATTACTGGTGCTTATCGAAGCCAAGGGCCATAGTCTCCCTTAGAGCTTTCTGAGCAGGCAGGGGCAGGGGGAGGAGGAAGGGGCAGTTACACCAGCAATTATACCCCACAGTCAGACGACCAAAGCAGCAACCATACTACTAGTTAATAACTCATATAAAATGTTCCAAACACCCATAAATTATTTCAAAACAGACACATCAAATAATACCCAATAATTAAAACTAGTACGGATTTTAAAAAAAATTCCCTGCTCTCTGTACCTGTGAACTTTTAAATTTCCAGATGCCCTGAGATTGTTGGGGATTAGCAGGCGGGGAGAGGGGGGAGAGCAGGGGGGTTATTGCACACCCGTGCCCTCTCTTTCTCTTACCCACATACACATGCACTCCCTCACACACACAAACCCCAGGCAAGCTTCCATTAATTCTCATGCACACAGCCCCCCAAGGCAGGCACCCATTCATTCTCTCTCATACACACCCAGACCGCCAGGCAGACTCCCATTCATTCTCTCTCATACACACCCAGACCGCCAGGCAGACTCCCATTCATTCTCTCTCATACACACCCAGACCGCCAGGCAGACTCCCATTCCTACTCACATGCATGGCAGCCTGGGAGCCTCTCTTGCTCCTCCACTGCTGTTACTGCCGCTGCGTACCAGGGAGGAGCTGATCTATCCGAGCCCGCTCTGCTGCTCCTCCTTTTCCACGGGAGCCATGCGGTACTGGAAAACTCACAGGTGTAACACTCCCTCGTTGCTGATCTCGTGTATTGCGAGGTCAGCTCAGAGAAAGCGCTGCCCTCGCGCGCAGGGGCGGCTCAAAACACTCTGCTGCCTGAGGCGAAGGATGAAATGGCGCTCATTTTAAAATTTAACTTCCCCAACCTAAAAAGGCAGATTGAATGTCTATTTTCCATAAGCAAAGTACAATCTTCTCAAGTAAAAATATCTCTTACATCACTTATATATTATATAGGCCTACACTGCAAAAAAAAACCCAAACCAAAACAACCATACTTTCAATAATAATAGTTTAATAGACTTAAAAAACTACCTTTCTCATAGTAATCAAGGCAGTTTACTGGATCCCAGATGGTATTAGGCCTATGGTAAAGTGCGCTGGGTGTGGACTTGGCCCACAGAAAGCCAGGAATAAACTGAACTATAATTCCAATATAGGAAGCCTTCCATGTCATAACTGCCAGCACTCAACCTATGAAAAAGCCATTATGGCAAATGTTACATCAGGCCCTAAACACCAATACACCTCCTATTAGGAAAACAGTTTAAAGCCAGGTTGTTGTAAATCCCTACACAAAAACTACATTGCGCACGGTTTCCCATGCTGACCTTATGCACGTGTGTGATAACGTGTTCAGCTCGGGAAAAACATGCACACAAACCTGCACTAAAAACCGGTGGCAGGTTTTGCACGAGCGCATGCAAATTGCACGTACAGGAGGCAATTATCCGTTCTGTTTTGCAGGGATCGGTGCTAGCAGGGGGAAGGGTTGGAGCATTTTTATTAGCACCTGGGTCAGGGCAGGAGTTCAGTTAAAGTGCCGGTCAGACAGACCCTGTTTCTCGTTGCTGGCACTGGTGTGGCTGTGTGTCCGTGCGGCTCTGGTGTAATCATGGATTACTTTCACTTTCTTCCAATGCTACAGGACATTTTGCGGGTCAGCCGAACGGTGGCAGAAGCCTTACAGGGTAGCAGAAGGTCGGAGAGAGAACAGGCTGAGGGAAGGCAGTTTGGAGGAGGGCCTGAGAGGAGTCCTTGAAAGGGAAGGGCTTTTTGCCTCCATCATCCTCAATCGTGGGTCTGCACACACCGGCAGGATTTCTGTGCAGGTTGCTAGATAAGGCCTTAAGCATGGGGTTTTATGTGCATAATGGCACCTGTAATCGTTTCTGCATGGATTTTCTGCGCGCATCTCATTAGCATACTCCTCCATTACCATCCTGCACAGCCTGTTTCTGCCACGTGCACTGAAAAAAAAATATGCGCAGAAAAATTGCGCTGATTTCAGCAGTCTTAGTGCATCGGCCCCTAGATGTGTGAAAAATATTTCCTCTACTGAAAACAACGGCAAACTTCCCTGAAAAGGGGAGAAGCAAAGGAAGTAGTACATTCATATATACACACAGAGAGAACTATCCTTATATTATTGTGCACTGCCAGGATGAAGGGGGGGCAGCCCTTGAAAGCCAGTCAGAAATATATTTAATCCAGCACAAAAGGTTTTTCTCCAAATTGTGTTAAAAACTAAAAAAAAATCCAGAGCCGTTCAGTGTCGGTTCTTGCTGTGCATGGCAGCCTCACGTCTGCATAAATCTAGCATCGCCCCCTAGTGGTAAATTTAGTTAACAACAGCGAACAACAACCATGAAATTAACAAAAAAAAAATCCACTGCACAGGGAGACATGCCCTAGTCTAGAATTTACAGGAGTCAGAAACTGCTCGTGTCCACTGCCAGCCCCTCTCATGCTTTGAATGTATCACATTCCCTCCCTGTGCTATTGAACTGTAGATGATAATATGAATGGAAGAGCCGCACAAGCCTCTAAATCCTACTTTAATACCGGGGTGCCACATACATTTTTCATTCTATTAATTTTTGTTCACATCTAATCACATCCGTGCAATACTTGATGCACGCCATGATCTCTAATTATACACAGAACTATCTCATTCTGCACACAACTTGGGGCCAAGCAGGCTTAGAGTTCAAATCCCGCTCCACTAACCCTTGTGGTCTTTAGGCGAGTCACTTTATCTCCTGTTGCCTTAGCAGCCCCCACCAGAGTGTAAGCTCTTCAGGAAAGGGACTCGTATCTTTAAAACCCTGGTGTAGGGTGTTACATAATTGTTTAAATAAAGTACATTTAACTTAAAAGAACCAGCGCAGTCCGACCAGGGGCCTCCTTCCCGAAGGCACAACCCAGCCCACCCTGGCCTGAGATTTATTTATTTATTTATAACTTTTATATACCGATGTTCCTGTATTGTATACATATCGCACCGGTTTACAAAGAACTTAACCGTCGCCGATGCAACCTCTTAAGACAGTGTTAGCAGAACCACTATCAATCGAGAACAAACACACCTAGAGCACGAGTCCGTATAGACAAGACATACATTTGACCACAGAGCAAAATAATAATAAAAAAATTCAGTGCTCATGACCAACATGACTTATACCCAGAGGCAATAATGTAAAGAGATTCTGTGGCTACATTATCCCGAACCTGACAAAACTAAAATGCCTGGCAGAACGAGGGGGAAATCAAAGTGAGTTTACCTTGTGTTGTAGCCCTCTTGTCCAAACTGCCTGGGACAACTTTCCTGTACGAAGATAAGACATTTCTCACCATCTAATCTTAAGCTTCAATAAAACGAAGCTGGTGAAAGGATTTTATTTTGCAGGTAAAAGGTATTCCCCTATTATATTTGCTGCCAAGCTGGGATTGCCACTCTATGGTGTAATAGCACTGAGGTTTCCTAGCAAACCAACCCTGATCTTTGGTTCTACTGCTAAAACATGATGTCTCGGCCCCAACGCAAATTATTAGCACAGTGGTCCTTCTACTACAGAATGGGTTAAAGAAGATTTGTTTTGGATTCACAGAAGGGTGGTTGATTTTGTAAGCTAAATACTATTTTTAAAAAACCACTTTACGTACCTGAAGCAGCATTAAGGTGACATTATAAAAACTTCATTTTTATTTGTTTGAGTTATATTCAGTACTTCTGAATCATCACCCTCAAAGAAGGAGACCAGCATAGTCTATCTCCTAGATATCCTGCTACAGCCTTGTCTTCCCTGAGTACCCCTTTACCCTTTTGGTCATCTAGCACTGTAAATGTCTCTCTCACAGGCTTCTTGCTTTGGCTATACTTGAAAAACAATTTTGGAGTTTTTGCCTCTCTGGCAAGCTTCTTTTCAGATTCTCTTTTGGCTTGTGTTATTAATGGTTTACATCTAACTTGCCTTTTTGAAAGATGTCCTTTTGAGTTTAGTAACCTTCTACCTCACCATTTAACCATTTGGTTCTCTTTCTACCATTTCTAAAATATGGAATACATTTTGTCTGGGCTTCCAAGATAGCATTTTTAAACAGCATCCTTGCCTCATGAAAACTTTAACCTGCTCAATCTAGTTTTTGTTTTTTTTCCTAATTTTCACATTTTATCATACTCCACTTGTTTAAAATTAAATGGTACCACAATATTTCCTTACTGTCCTCCCTTCAGTGATTATGTTAAATTTGTTTAGGTTATGACTGTTAATGCCAAATGGCCCCAGCACTGTTACCTCTTAAACGGCAGATCTTGCATTGTAGTCAAATTTAGATCTATAGTATTTCCCCTTTTGACAGTTGGAGTACTGGCTGCTCCACGAAGTATTTTATAGCATCTAGAAACGTTACCTCTTTTGCATATCCTAATGAAACATTTTCCCAGTCAATATAGGGTAATTTAAATCTCCCATTATTAATATTTTGCTTAATTTGTAAGTATTTCACTATCTCTCTTCATCCTGGTCATCCCTACAGCTATACCTTTCCCCATCACAGGGAATTTCTTTCTGTTCATAGAGATTCCACGTTACATTTTGTTTCCTGCATCAATTTGGCCTGTCTTAGCATTTCAATATAATTTGTACCCTTGTATCACATTGTTCCGCTGGTTATCTCCTTTCCAGCAGGACTCTGAGATGCCTATTGTTTGTGTCTTCATTCAGTGCCATACATTTTAACTCTCCAATCTTATCTTTTAGAGTTCTGACATTCACATATACACAATTCAAATTATGATTTTTAATTGTATTCACAGCCTGCCTCATAGTTGAAATGGGTAGTTGGAATCATTTATCTCTGCTTGCCCTTTATTTACATGTACCTGGGCTACTTCTGCCTTTATCATAACCTCTTTATTGGGATATTCTAACTTCCTCATTATGCCAGTACCTTTTGAAGATACTTCACTCCAAACCATGCACCCCTGAGTGACTGCAAGCTTTCCTCCATGATCTAGTTTAAAAGCTGCCAGCAGCCTAGTTTTAGCCTTTCAGAATAGGCTTCCCCTTCCCCAAAATGTTGCCCAGTTCCTAACATATCTAAAGCCCTCTTCCCTGCCCCATCACCTCATTCATTTATTGAGACTCGGGAGCTCTGCTCGTCTCTGGGATCCTGGCACGTGGAGTGGAGAGCATTTCAGAGAATGCTACCCAAGAAGTTCTGCATTTCAGTTTTCTACCTAACAGCCTAAATTAGGCTTCCAGAACCACCCTCCCACACGATTCACAACCCCTGGCCCCCCCTAATCACTGTCTAAAATCTTATCTAGGTGACAAGTTCCACATCTTTGCATGAGGCAGACAAGTTACAGGTGATCCTCACCCCTGCCAGCCACCTAGCTAGCTACATTCCTAATGATTGAATTGCCAACTATACCGGCTGACTGTCCTAACCATTCCTGGGCACGTGCCCCTGGAAACACGCCCTTGGTGCGAGAAGATACTGCGTGACTTGGCAGGGAGATACTAGTTATAGGATCACTTCCTGTCACACCAAGGTGATGCTGTCCTTCCAGGCGAGCCTTGCTCCTCCAAGGCAGCACAGGACCTGCCAGAGCAGAGGTAGAACTGTTCTAGTACATCTCCGAGGGCTTCCTCTCAATACCTTCCTGAGTACCTCAGCTTCTCTAGGTCTGCCACTCTAGCCTCTAGAGATCAGACTTGTTCTTTGAGAGCCAGAAGCTTTCTGCACTGGGTGTACACATACAACCTCTCACCAACTGGTAGATAATCATACATATGGCTCTTGGTACAAAAGACCAGGCCCCTGTCTTGCTGCTGGTCTGCTGTCTGCTTCCTAATATTGTTGAGTGGTTATTTAAGGTTGCTAGAGGAGTAGGGATGCTTAATCTAGTGTAAAGTCCTTTAAATATGTTTTAGTGTATTTTATGTTAGTTTGGCAATGACCTGCAAGGGAACAACAGTAAATCTATTGATAGGAGCTGGATTATTCCCTTGTTTTATATAAATCCCTGATTGACTTATGAAAAATATTCTCTTAATGGGGATAAAAGTCGAAATCAAAGGATGTGCTTGGGGTGAGTGTGAGTAGGGGGGGGGAGAAGGGAAGACACTGAAAATTAACCTAATCTTCTCTTTTAAATTAAGCATACACGCAGAATATTAATTTACCCCACACACTGTCTTCTCTCCCGAGCTTTAAATCACAACATTTCCCAGCATAGCAATACTTACAAATTTTATTTTATTTAAAATATTTGTTAGCTGTCCTTCCATGGTTCAGGGCAGGGTACAAGGAAAATGTGCATAAAAGTCATAAATTAAAACATCAGATTATACAAATAACCAGTTAGCACAAACAAAAACATTAACATTTTTTTTAAAAATCACATTGGCTACAAGTCAATCTTAAAAAAATGCGTTTTAAAGGGCTCTTTTAAATGGCAGTGTTTCTCAGACTTCTTACATGTGCCGGGAGTGAATTTCCGAGGATTAGAGTGGCAGCTGAGAAAGCCCCTCTCCCTTGTTTCATTCAAGGTGGGCCAAGCTTTGCAGAGGAAATGTCAAAATGACCTTGACCAGAGAGCGCAGTGGGGAAAGGAAGACAGTGTATAAAGCTTCAAAGTCTACGAGATCCAAGGAGAGGTGACGTTATTCAATAGGCTGTGTCCAGAGATTGCCATTTCTTTGGATGCAACAGGAAAATGGGAGCCAATGCAGAGACTGCAGGAACAGGGGTAAATGTTCCTGTGTGTTAGAGATGAGAGGCGGAGTTTTGCAAAATTTGAAGTGACCTGACGGAGTGGGCGGGAAGACCAGTCAGTAATGAACTGCAGTCATCTAGGCTTGAGAACATGAAAGAATGAAGGACTTCTAAAAGAGGTTTTAAATGCCTGAGTAATCGGAGTTTAAAATGGAGTAAGTCAATTAATTTACATGAGCCTGCATAGAAAGAGAGGGATCTATCAAAACACCAAGATTAATCACAGTGTCCGAAACAGGTACTTGGCAGTCATTAAAGAGTAACATTTAAAAGCCACGCGCGCATGTTATAAAATCCAACGCCCACGTGCTCGCGGGTGCACAGTCGCGCGCACAAGGGGGAATTGTCGGGGAAAAAAAAAACCACGCGGCGATGCGATCGGGCCTACCCCAGTTCCCTATTCCTCTACCTATCCTTCCTCCCTTTTCCTCTCTACTCCCTGACTCCTAAACCTACCCTAATTTTTTTTTTTTTAAACTTACTTGCTTCCCAGGAGCAACGGTTCGTTCTTGCGCCAGCCAGCGTGCACTTCCCCAGGGCAGGGCCTAATGGCCGCTGTCCTGCCCCTTCTTAAAAGCCCGGCACTTCTGCGCGTACTGGGAGATCACACGCGGCCGGGCCGTTTCCAAAATGCGCTCGGCCCAGCCATGCACATATTTCATGGTATTTGCTCGAGCCAGGCTTTAAAAAGTTTTGCCCGTGTGGTAGGTGAAATAAAAAAAGGAGGTGAGAACCTAGAGGGAGAATAAGAATTTCAGTTTTATTAAGATTAAGTGAAGGTTTCTTAGAGCGGATCCAGTGCTGAACTGAAGTAATGCAAAGCGAAGCAAATTTTTTTGAGTTTTATCCCAGGATGACTTCACAAGAAAGAAGAACTGGATAGCGAGAAGGCAGCATAAGGGAGCGAGGTAGATGTTAATAAAGCAGCGGACAGAGCTGATCCCTGGGGTACACCAGATATTTAAAAAAAGCACCAAGGTGAATGATGAGGGCTAATTATAACTTGTTGGGTGTGGTGAGAAAGATAAGATTGAAACCAGTTGTGTACAGGATCAGCAGAACCTGGAGAAAGACAGGATAGCAAGACCGAGTGATCAAGGTAACTAAGGTGGCAGAAATATCAGGAAGAAAGAGCATGCACTGTGATCCAGTACTGAAGCCTCGTTGGTATCAAAGCTTGAAAGATGCAGCATTTCAGTGTTCTGGGACTTTCAGGATCTGAATTGGCACTGATCAAGTGTGAGCTGCTTTAACTCGACCTTTTCTATCACCTTTGTCAAAAATGTCAGCGATGATAGTTCATGATGATTGAGGGATCCACAGAGGATTTTTTTAAAATATTAAGGTGCATTGTAGAATACCCAAAGATGGAAAAGAATTAACAAAAATTCTGCAATGTTGTGTTGCATTACCTTCAACAGGCCAGAGGAACATGGGTTAATTGGACTGGTAACAGTATTTACATCTGCAATAGTGTGAATGAACTCTTGATTGAGATACCTTGGAAAAAAAGTGTCCCATTTCGTCCCATCAGAACACAGCGAAATCACCTTCTGCACTTGGTACTTCCTACAAAATTTACACAATTGTATCGTACAACGTTTGAGGAAAACTGACTTTCTTTTTTAATACTGCTATTGTTTCAGTTGTTAACGTCGACATAAATAAAAATCATGCCACCAACTGTTTGTAACAAACCTCAGACCAGAACAATCCAGTTAAATCACAACAGATCTACCAGAACCTAGTCCAAAACTCAGTACCACCAACATGTTTTTCATTTAAAAAAAGCACCCTTTAGCAATTACTAAGTTTCTGGTTTCCACTCTCCGAGTGTTGCAATAATGCGTCACGAATGGAACTGAAGCACAAAGTGACCACACGTGTGGTCCCTCTTTCATGATCCAATACACATAGTTCTGATCTTCATCTGATCTCCCCAACTCCCTCAGTGTTGCATATCAGAAGGACATCTGGCAGAGAAACCATGGTCTTATCTTTCACATGGCTTCCCAGCTGTAAACCTGTTTGATCCTACATCAATTAACTTACGTCCTGAAGTCCAACATTCGGCAGGAAAATATTAAGCATGAAATTCAGTATAGAAGACGCAAGTCAAGAGATCCAATGTGGTCATAGTCCTGCTGGATAACCTGTCCTAGATATTCAGCAGGACAAGTTTCCCGCTGAATATACTTGGATAAATGCATGAGAGTAAAGTTATCTGAATAACTTTAGCTCTGCCTCTACATATTCCCAGTTGTCTGAATTAGTAGAGCAGGGTTACATTAAAAAAAAAAAAAATTCTGTCCCAGAAGGCCTGATTCCAACCCCCAAAATACTAAAAATAAAGTCAGGGCACAGCACCCAATCCCCCCACCCCCTCAAAAATTTGCAGACCATAGCAACCTGAAGCCCCCCCCCCCCCCCCCCATCACAAACATTTTAATTTAAATCTTGGCTCCTCCACCCCACCCAAAACCCCCACCTCTACCTTTATTGCTGCTCCTGTAACCACAACAACCCCACTCGCCCACAAAGACGAGCTGGGTGCCAATATAGTCTTATCGTGCTTCCGGACACTTCCAGTGCTGCGCTGACTGCAACATTGGTACTTGGCATAGGCTTCCAGCGGAACCTATAGAAACGCCAGGTTTGTTAGGACAATTCCCCAACGTAGCCGGCCGAGCCTTTCTGAATACTGATGTCAGTGTTATCTAAGTATCCAGGATGTCCAGCAGAACAAAACCGATTGCAGTGGGCATGCAAAGGCTTTTATTCACGCATGTCTAACTTGCCCAAATAGCATACATTAAAACAAGCTAGGCCTAAATATTTACTCAATTCATAACCCCCATGCATTAGGGCTACTTTAAGCAACTTATCAATAGAAAATGTTTGGCTACGAAGCCAGCACTACTTAGAATGAAGCGCTGAACAGCAAGGCCTGGCTCAGAGTATCCCTGACTGACTGGAGTACCCTAGTGGTTAGAGCAGTAGCCTGTGAGCCTCTCCTTTGGGTCATGGGCAGTTCACTTTACCCTCCATGATCTCAGGTACAAATTTAGGGCCGGATTTACGTGCGCAGGGCACTCGCGCGCCGGCGGCCTATTTTGCATAGGCCGCCGGCGCGCGCACAGGCCCGGGACGCACGTAAGTCCCGGGGCGGTTCGGGGCGGGACCGGGGGGGGCATGGCGCCGGCCCGGGGGCGTGGTCGAGGCCTCAGGACCAGCCCCCGGGTTGGGTGATGGCTCACCAGCAGCCCGCTGGCACACGCAGATTTACGCCTGCTTTCGGCAGGCGTAAATCTGCCAACAAAGGTAGGAGGGGGTTTAGATAGGGCTGGGGGGGTGGAAAGAAAGTTCCCTCAGAGGCCGCTCCGATTTTGGAGCGGCCTCGGAGGGAACAGGCAGCACGCGCCGGGCTCGGCGCGCGCAAGTTGCACAAATGTGCACCCCCTTGCCCGCGCCAACCCCGGATTTTATAAGATACGCGCATATCTTCTAAAATCCAGCGTACGTTTGTACGCGCTCGCGTAAATTTATAAAATCTACCCGTTCGGGGCTGCAGCTATGAGAAAAATGCTTAGTAAATGAGAAGGAGCAGGGAAGAATCTTCTGTACCCGAATGTAACTCACCTTGAGCTTGGGGGCCTGGAAAGGAAATTAAATGCAAACCAGAGATCTTTAGTTGGGGAAGGCGATGCCCAACGGTTAAAACAATGGGCTGCAAACCAGGGGGTCCACTCCTGCTTCTCCCACCAATTTCCTTATGGCCATGGTCACTTTGTCACCCATTGCCTCAGGCATCTATTCCAGTGGTAAGCTTGTTAGGAGAGGGAATCTGCGCACCGCGACGGCAGCTTTGCTCCATCTCCAGCTGCTGGTAGAGGTGCATAACCCATTGGTGTGGATTAACCTGCCTGACTGCTAAGAAAATAGGCGCACAGGCACTTACCGGGGTCCCCTGCCACACACCTTTGCTTCTGCTGTGGATAACGTGCAAGTTATAAAATAAAGTTAAACAGATCGGCGGGCTTTTAAAACTAGGGGGGTTTGGAAGTCCTATCCCTTTCCTGGGTGAACTGTGAATGAACTGGAAAAAGTAGTAAACGAGTCGGCACACGGGCCTTTTACAATCCCCCTGCTTACGCCGTAGAAGCGGCATTTGTGCGCGTCCATTTAAAACTGTGCTCACGTGCGCGCGTGGTGGGGCTTATTTTATAACATGCGTGCACGGGTTATAAAACGGACGTGTCCCTGGGCGTGGGCCGACAAATGAGCGCACCTGTGCCGGTTTAAAAGTTAAACATCTTAGGGCGTTTTTTTTTTTTCTTATGTTATCCCTGCATTTCATTTACAATAAAAAAAAAAAAAAAATCCATAAAAACATAAAACTATCACCCTCTTCACTGCTATTCCCTTTATCCCTGCAACCCCACTCACTCAAGCACCAGGAATCGGGAAAGCCTTAACGTGTTTCTGGGATTTCTGGCAGTTCAGGTCCGACCACCCTGCAAGAGTTGTGGAGCGATCCTAGTACCAGCTCTTTTGTACGAAAACACTGCAACTGAAATCCATATCCTGCCGAAGTTGACAACTAGAAACCCTGCGAAGACCACCGGGCCTGACCTGTGACGCTGCATTCCAACTTACAACTCTGCAAGCGATGAAAAACCACCGATAGTAATGGAGGTAAACCAACAAGGGAGCAGCGGCACTCTCATTTCTACTCATTAACCTAGCCGACCTATTTTGAATAAATTGGGTTAAGTATATTTTTCTTCAGCCCATGCAATTAAGGCGTTTGCTTGATGGAAGCTAGCATAGCAGTTCAGGGAGACTGAATCTATTAGCACTTATTATCCTGGCACACTTATGTCCTTTTTTCTTGTGGGTTTGATTTGTTTGTATCATCTCTTTTTCATAACGCACCCCCTTCTCCCCCCCCCCCCCCCCCAAAAAAAAAGAAATGGGGGTCTAATGTAATCACCATATCATGCAAGTAGATTTATGCACGATTTCTTTTCCTGAAAAAATGTGGTTTTGTGGTATGACTGGTAATTGAGGTTTCTGTAATAAGGTTGATGATATTAGAAAGTTAAAAAAAAACAAACCCAAAACATTTTGCACAGAGGAACCTAATTACTATTTCAGCTGAGACAGTCAAAGTATAAGTAGCATGTTACAGACTTTACCGGTTTTCCTCTGAAATATAAACACGCTCTTCCACTCCTTAGCAATGCGGAGACCATCACTTGGAGGATATTTGCTCACTGGGGTTTTAAGAGATCACGTCACTATAAATAAATAAATAATCCCCTACATGGTCCTGAAATGGATGATAAGGCTGGCAATGCATACCGTCACGATCTGAATCAGAGAATATCACTACGGCCGACGCAGTTCAGATAATCTTAATGTCCGCCCTTTGTATCCATGTATTATTGCAGTAATGAGATTTCTTCTTAGATGACATTGGTGAACCCCTGATTTAAGTAAATCTTTCTTTGAAATCTGGGATATTGCCAGTGTCATCAAAGCAGGCCGCTGTACACTCTCTCCTCAAAAATGATAAGCTGATATGTCAGCGCTTAACACCTACAGGGCAATATCTTTGATTCCGTTTCTGGCCAAAGTCATAGAAGCAGATGTACTTAAGCAATTACAGTTATTTTTAGATGAAAATGGGATATTTGACCATTTCCAGTTTGGGTTCAGGCTAAAACACAGCACCAAAATATTATTAAGATCAAGTATTGACTTCATCATTTCAGGGGGTTCAATAACAGTATGAGCTTTATTTTGATATTATTAGATCTGCTCTCTGCCTTCGCTACCCTCAATCATAAAATTCTTTGTACTTGCCTAGCCCAACTTGGAATTAAAGATACAGTTCTCGAATGGTTTCATTTTTTTTTCTCTCTCAAATAGATCGCAGCAAGTGAAATGTGGCTCTTTGACTTCATTGTGGTTTCCATTAGTCACAGCTGTGCCGCAGGCGTCTTCTCTCTCAGCAATGTTAACATTTACCCGAGCACTCTATGCAAACTCCTGACAGGGTTGGGATTATGTTATTACCTATATGCAGATGACATACAGTTCTCCTGTTTCCTTGTGATGCAGGCGTCAGCATCATATTGGGTTCAGTGTCTATTTATCTGGCTGCAATAAAATCTTGGCTTTCACATAATTGACTCTTATTGAAGTTAGGTAAACGACGATAATCTATATGAGCAGATGCTCAGCGAAACCATTTCCATTCACTTTTGAAGGGCATGATATCCCTATAGGGCATGAGGCGAGGAATTTAGGAGTCATTATCAAATCAGATTTGTCTTTTAAATCTTATTTGAAACTGTTGGTTCACAAATCCTTTCAGAAGATGCGCGGAATGAAACCTTATCTTGAGTTACCCGATTTTGAACCATGGTACATGCCTAATGATTTCCTGTATTGATTATTGCAACTCTGTATAGTTAGATCTGCCTCATTATAGTCTGAAGGCTTTGCAAATAATCCATAATTCACCTGCCAGGATTTTAACCTGGATTTCTATTTATTTAGACAAATTTATATTCTGCAGCTTCCTAATAGATTATAGGCCAGTGTAGATTACACCAGGAGTCATAGTACATTCAAACATTATCAGCATGCAACAGTTTACAATACAGTCATATTACTCCTGTGCTAAAATCTTGCATTGGTTATCAGTTGAATCTTAAATTCATTATGATTTTAATTATGATTCATAATGCATTAAATGATGATGCACCTTTTTCTATCAATTCACTTTTAAAAATTCATGGACCAGTGAGAAGCTTGAGGTCAGAAGAGCAATACCATCTTGATATGCCTAGTCACCGCTTGCAGACTCACTCACGTGATAGATTACCTTGAGTTGGGGTGCCAGAGCAATCTTGTGGAATAAGTTACCTGTCTTGTTACATAAGCAGACCTCTAGTAAGACTTTCAAGAAACAAGATGCATTTGTTTGAATTGGCTTTTTATTCAGTTTGACTTGTTTCTGCTAGCCTTGGTGGTTTTATAATGTATATGAAGAGAACAATTAGAATAATGCTGTTTGTATTATTTCATTCCTTTTATTAATGCTTCGTTGGAAGCTGCTTAGGACATTGGAAAATGCAGCCCACAAATTTTAAAAGTAAATACAGTCAGAGGGGTCCTTCAATGGCCACTAAGGTGCTAGCCCCGGGTAGCAGCCCCCATACAGTCAAACTAGGTATCCCATCAAGAATGCCTCACCCGTATTCAACCGAGTGGAATCCTCCTCTGCTTGCCCTTAAGAATGTTGCGCCAATGCAATTATTCAGCTGCAAGCCACAGCACCCTGCCTACAGCCTCAAGGCTGGTCTTAGGCAGGAACCATCCTTCTCTCCGAAGGTCCCTCAGCACAGGAGCAGGCGTCTGTTGAGCCACCGACAGAACAGCGCATCCAGCTACGGTAACTGAAGCTTGCCTCTTTCCTGATGGTCCAAGGACATTAACTTGGCTAATGAGCTATCTCAAATCAGGCCCTGCAGCAATCCGGGGAAATAAAAAAAAAAAAAATAGCTGGCAGACTCTCTAAGACCACCCATAATGGGACCCACCGCAGAGGCTTCCGCTGAATCTTCAGCAAAATCAGTGTCTGAACAAGGAAGATATATCTGCTCTAAGGAAAAGATGGAACATAGCAGTAACATAGAAACATAGAAGTGACAGCAGAAAAGGACCAAATGGTCCATCTAGTCTGCCCAGCAAGCTTCTGGTAGCATCTCCTAATTCCTAGCCC
This sequence comes from Rhinatrema bivittatum, assembly GCF_901001135.1. Lineage (NCBI taxonomy): Eukaryota > Metazoa > Chordata > Amphibia > Gymnophiona > Rhinatrematidae > Rhinatrema > Rhinatrema bivittatum. Next base: position 116,348,273 of record NC_042624.1, read on the forward strand.
AAAACCCACTGAACCAAAGAAAATCTCTTCCTTCTTTCGTCATTTGGATGTTTGGAATGGCTAAGCCATTGGTCAGCCTTCCTCTGTAATATTGATTTAAAATATAGACAGATATTCTCCTTCCTTCCCATTCAGGTACTTGTGGAGAGCGAAGATCAGTGAATAAAGGACTATTGCAAATCCCATCAGTAAATTCAGCCCACTTCAAACTGGTACGAGAGGTCCATCTCTATTGCTGGTCCCTGTATTTGCAACACTATGCCTGCTGAATTACGTCTGGAATCAGAGTTTAAAGCTTTTAAGAAAGCATTGAAGACATGGCTCTTCGAGCAAGCCTACGCAGACCATTTAGAGAAAAGAAGTAGCTAGAATGAAAAAGCGATTATTATTATGTTTTTCTTTTACCCGTCCTTTTATTAATACATTTATTTTATATTGAATGTTACTGTATTTTAACCTCCATAATTATTGTTGGTTTTTATGATGTGAACCGTTGCGATGTTTCTTGCGAATGACGGTATACAACATTTTTAAATAAATAAAATTTAAAAAGCCATTTGGGAAGGTAAATTGTGTGGGTTACTGTAGCGTGCATAGGCATTCCTGGGACGGGGGAAAATGATGCACATACTTGTAACTTTCAAAAGCATGTACACTATTTTAATGCATTCCCCTTTCCCCCAGCACAAACAGCAGGTGGAAAATACAAGGGCACTTTTAGCGGGTGTTGATTTTCCATGACAAAACAACCTGGGAAATTTCTCTGACAAACAACTACACAATGTGTGTCGGAAAAAGTACCTGTGTGCTTTGGAACGAAGTGGGCTTTGTGAAAACTGCCTTCTTAATATAAACGTAAATTTCTTTGACGTTTTAAAATCTCTATTGTCTTCTCTCTTTGAAGATGCACAAATTGAACCTATTCATACTTCTTTATTGTCGTCAGTAGTTCAAGAAATTATTAGTATGCAGGAATAGCCTTTCCTTCCTCGGGATGAGGGCATGCTGGATACAGCTGCAATGGCTCACGTCAGAACTACACTGCTCTGACACATCAGTGTACAGCCAAGCATTCAGCGTGGAGGAGCAGCCTCAAACCAGGGTTCAAATCCCACTGCTGCTCTGGGACCTGGCGCAAGTGACTTCAACCGCCAGGAGTAAAAAAAAAACAACCCCTGTGGGCATAAGGAAATACCTCCAGTACCTGGATGTAATACACTTTGAAATGCCTGAAAAGTGGAATATCAATCAATCAAATAAATATAAATAGATCCAGGCTGTGCCTGGTCAGGGGCTTAAGCCGCTTTGAAGAGACTCCAAATTGCCACACCAGATCTGGGAGCACTAGAGCTGCCTCTGGTACAGTATTTTGTTCCATATAAAATCTGAAATCCCGACAAAAGCCAAAGGCCATACCAAGGAGAGACACTAAAGAGCATCCGGGCTGAGAAACAAAGAAGGCTTTAGCACGCTGCAGCTGCCAAAGAAGGAGGAGCCTGACTGTAGCCCCTCGCCATAGTCCCAAGTCCTCTAAGGTAGTGCAATCGATCTTCTGACAATATCTTCTCACCACCTTCCTTGGGCCTCTTCCTCACCAGCGAACTCAAGGAACCAGACTGGCCAAGACAGCCACTTTCGTTGCACTGATCCTTTTTTTTTTCTAGTACTTCTGAGAGGCCTGCCTGTGCAAAGGGGGGAACATTAACTGCAGAAGGATGCCCTGACACAGCAGCCACTGGACACTGACCCACTGGACACAACAGTGCTCCAGTTCTGTTCCACAAATGACGGAAGAGGAGGCCTATAGTGCCCTATAGTGGCCTGGGATTTTAAAATGGCCACAGATGCTCCTACCGTTATTGGAAGCTTAGCAGATAGGGACCCAGATGCCACGGGCTACTGTGAATCCCCCCCCCCCCCCCTGTCGGTCTCACGCGAGCATACAACCAGTCCCAGCAACGTTAAGAGCGTCCCTCCTAAAAACAGCATGCTGTGTAGAGGGTGGGCTTCTTCTCATGGTCCACTGGCGCCACCGTCACGGTCCCTCAGAGCCAAGGCTCACAGAGGCTGCCCCGATCCACTCAAAAAACGATTCTGGTACTCAGTCAGGCTTCAGGCTCCGTAAATGCCGAATCTCTGACCAGCTCTGCAGCCCAGCTGCCATGGGTCTGGTGCCACTCAACTACCCTACAGTCTTTTTGTTTTCCACTTTTTTGCCATTACAAGAAGCCTTAAAGCATTTAAAGAAGCAGCCACATTCAGCAGATGCTGAGGTCTGAGGGGGGGGGGGGGGTGTCAGGCAGGGATAGGAAAAAGTATAGGTACAAACTGTTCCTCAGGAAAGTCCCATCCAGCTCCTGCAAACCCCAGTGAGGGGGGAGGGGGGAGCATAAGGCTTTCACCTCAGGGCCGAATTTTCTTTTTCTTTTTTTTTTTTAAATCAGCCAAGGATTCCACACCTCAGGAGCACCTTGCCCAAATTTTCCTCTTCCACCTAACAGGCTTGTCCACCATCTGCTGGAGACAGAGAATACTGGCAGGCTGGTGTCCCACGGCGGTAAATACCCAGTGACAGCAGCGAACTTGTTGATTTGTCTCCAACTGCTGGTTGGCTTGCATAACGCGTTGATCTGACAGGATGAAGAAGAGCCGTACTTAATCTTCCATCGCACAGAAAAATGAAACAGTAGAAGGTTCTCCAGTCTCTATTAAAATGGGTGGAACTGTGGTTACTGTATTTATGCCCCATCACAAACAGTTCACTTTTTTCAATGTAAGATATATTTCACATCAAAGCATACACACTTATCTATAGTTGAGGTGAAGGGTTTTTTGCAATATAAAGATTTGTGTTTTCCAGTTGAAGAGTGTCTATTTATTGCAAGATATCCATTTTTAAAAACAAATGACCCTGTGCACTTTAGTCTCTGGACAAAGCTGACATGTGCACCACATATGGCTCCCTGTATTGAAGTGACAGGCGCTTGCAATAAAATAAAGCCACATTAAAGCTCCTGCGGAGAGCTGCTATCTGGCACCACCTGCACTAAACTTCCTGCTTTCTTTCACTGGCACTTGACCTGTGGTATTACCTCTGAAGGGATCAGTCATTCAAGTCCATCACTGAGAACTGCTTCTTCACACTTTTTTTTTTCCACTTTTACATACCATATGCAGTTATACAAAAGGAGGTCAGCCGAACCATTTCTCCAAGTATATATAAATTCACTTTAAAAAACAAAAAACAAAACATGTTTAAAGTACCAACTAGGAAATTCCTAGTTGCTTTATGACAACACAATATTTGATCCTGAAATTACCTCTTATTGCACTGGAGTGTTAACAATTACATCTGGAATCCACAGAACAGCCCGCTATGTTTTACCTTAAGGTTCCCTATTTAACCAGGGCTTAATGCATACAATGCAAAGCTCCGGCCGCATGGGAAGTTACAATGCATGAGCACAGTATGCAGGTCTGCATCTTCTATGCACCATAGTTTTTCCTGATAAAAGAACATTTCCTGACAAGTGAAAACAAACTTCTGTGACACTGCGGGAACGTGCGTCCTTAAACTACTGCGTCCTAGTCACTGCTTGCAATAAGGAATTAATAGAATAGGAGATGGAATAAAATTGGAAACCCATTTTACAACAGCAATCAGATAAAGGAATGCATCAGTTATACAAATATTCTGTGCTGACAAAGCCTTAACACACACTGCGCAGGAAGAAAAAGAAATACAGGTCTGTTTTAAACAAATAACAGTTAAAAATCCAAAATCAGTTTATAAGTTTAACCATAAAAACATCCCCCTTTATACCAAAGTGTTTAACAATACAGAAGCACTTTTAAAAGCTAGAAAAGCAAAGAAAACAGAATTGCTTCATAAACATTTTTTCCTAGCCCGTTCCTTTCTCTGGCTGCTGAGATGAAGCATCTAAATGCACAGTGAGAAAACACAACTGGTGATTTCCTCATCTTAATGCTCTGCTTTTCTTCTTTGTTACACGGTAAGGAATATAAATATTGTAAGCGATAAGGCGGAAGGTATCTGCATTCCTTGCACTGAAGTACACAGGCTTGTGGATGGGTTCCACTACTGGCAGGTATCTGCCAACCCTGACCGGCTGCACTGAGCTCAAGCAGTCAAGAGGTAGGTGCCCCTACTTCTTCAGGTGGAGGGCAATGTTCAAAGCCATTTACCTGAAAGGACTGGCTGCCTGAAAACAGCCATCCCTCGACCTGGTGAAAAGCACACTCGGGAGTTCCACAGCACCGTGCACTTTTCGTCAGACCAAGGGGAGATGTTCCTGGGCTCTGTTTTGGGCGGATCGGAAAATAAAGCACATTTAGGTTTATTTACAAAGCTGCATTAGGCCATTTACCGCACGGTAATGCATGGCATTTAAAATGCCGCAAATTATTCTGCTCCTGGAACTGCGCGTATGCTAATGAGCTCGTTACAAGCCTAATCCAATAAAGCTGCTTGCCTCAAAATCCCAAAACCGCATTATTTGATTTCAAGTTACCTATAACTCAAGAGTTGTAGTCAACTACCCCCCCCCCCCCGGGAGCATCGAGAGGCTAATGCAGGTCCCCCATCCTCCCAAGGCCATGCCTCAAAGGGGCTGATCTGCCCGGGGTAATTCCTCCATTTCCCCCACAGTGTCACAGTCATTGGAGACCTGTCCCTCCCCACAGGCAGCAGCTCAAATCCCCCCAAAACAAGTTTTTAAATACAGACCCCCTTCTGGCATAGGCCTCGCCTCCAACCCTTCTCTCCTTTATCACAAAATCACCCCCACCCTCCTGGACTTGCCAAACTTACCCTGCTGATGTACTCGGGGGCTTGGAGCACTTCATAGGCCCCAGACCTGGCAGACGCCACTTTCCAAAACGGTCCCCGGCCAGCTGGACGCTCGCCTTTTCCTACCACATAAGGGTAAGCTGGCATCATTTAGGAAAATGTCTGCTGCCAGGTCTGGAGCCCAGAGGGTGCTAAAGGTCCCCACTGGAGCATCAGGGCAAACCTGGAATGTCAGGGTGGGGGGAATCAGGATTTTGTGACAGGAGGACCCGAGTTGGGGATTCTAAATTTTCAAACTTTTTTTTGGGAAATGTCAGCCACCTCCGGGGGTGGTGGGGTGGGATGGGGATATCCAGAGACCTTTGGGTTCTTTGTCGCACTTGGGGGGGGGGGGGGGGAATGTGTTAGCCTGAGGCCGCCATTGTGTTAGTTTTGGGGGGCAGTCATTGGGGAAAATACCTTGGGGTTTACACTAAGCTGCGGGACTGAGCACCTCTGCTTGTTAACTCGTGGGGTTTTCGCACCAGGGAAGAGTCCCATAGATTGTACTTTTCAAATTCAGGAGGGTTATTTTCCATAGAAATTTTACCCGCAGAAAAAGCAGGTGCGGAAGCCTGGGGGTACTTTGCACCCATGGTGATTTTAAGAGGGAAACTGTGCGTTCCCCTTTTCCCTTTGCAAATCAGGTGCCAGTCCCTTCTACTTGCAGACGCTGCCTCTGGACGGACAGCTTGAAACTTGTCCCCAGTACTTAATAAGTTCCTTGCAAATTCTGACACACAAACCCTTTTTGGAGGATGGGGGGGGCTGTTAATAAACTGATTTTGCCATAAAGTTAAACCTTTAGTTAGTGGGCGAAGCTTGGGAATTCGATCCTACTTCCTAGTCTCCAACTACCCACAAGATAAAATTACTTTTACTCCATTTCATAACTTCATCTATTCAGGAGTTTACACACAGCAAAGAAAGCAGCTGGAGGTGTAATGAAACGCGCCTGAGATCTGGTCCCTAAACGGACACTCGGACAGGTCCAAAAAAAACCAAAAAAACCCACGCGCTGGGAAGTTTCAGAAGCAGCAGGATTCCTAGCCTTTGTTATGCACTAATCTTAAAAAACATTTTTTTTTTTTTTTTGGCAATAATGAAAAAAAGCTGCAGCCCGTGAAAGGCACAACAGCCACAAGGCTGCCCTCGCTGCGCGGGACGGCAAGAATTTTAAATTCCGCCTCTGGCTGGTGAGCCATCAGCCAGAGCTGCTGCAGAACCACCACAACCACAACAAACAGAAAAAGTTCTTACAGAAAATGAGTCATTCCCACCTAAATAAAGCAGCAGCATCTGCGAGCTGATTATTTTAGTTTAGTGCCAATATTTAATCATGCAGTTTGTGTCTCACTAGCAATTAGGACCATGTTTAAAAAAAAAAAAGTCTAATCAGGCTGAGAGCCAGACCCAGGAAGACGGCCAAAAAGCTCATTGCTCTCCCAGAGCCGCTCTCTGGTTGTACGTCTGCCGCAACAAGCAGGGTGGCTGTACAACAGAAACAACGTTCAGGTTATGGTGGATATCGACTTAATTGAAGCCAATGACATTGTTAGTAAACTGTAACCTAACACTAGCAAGGGTCAGAATTCTACTTGTTCTCTGCCAGGAGTAGCAGGAATGCAGGACAGATAAATACAAGGGTTTGTCCTTTCCTGAAACAGCATGGCAGGCTGCTGTGCTTTCACAGCACATCTCAGGCAGTGCCTTCAAGGGCCAAGGTTAACAGCCACTTGCTTTTGGGCTACCTCCTCCAACCCTCTCTCTTCAAGGAGCACCTTACATGATGGGAATGAATTATCTGTACATTTTTTTTTTTAAGGGTATAGCACTAACACTAAATCCTACACAAATTTCTCGAATGGCCCTGTCTGTTAGGTATAAACCAAAAAAAATAAAAAATCAGCTAATTTGCTGCCGTTTTGACATTCCGGTCCTTGTTTCTGACATTTAGAAAGCGATGAAAAAGAAAAACGTGAAGTAGCAGCGATTAAAGCAAGCTTCAAGCATGGGTCCAAGGTCATTTTCAAAGTCAGAGCTAGCCTTCCTTGTCAAAGATTTTCTGCACATCTGCAAAAACCTGAAACGGAAGAAAAAATGTAGTGAAATACAACCGTAAAAAAAAAAACTCTCCTACTGCAGAATATCAGCAAGATTAATTAAAAAAATGTCTAATTTCCTGGCAAATGGCTGAAATAATGCACTCATTTATTTAGAGGCCTTCCCGCCCTTGCATGGTTTCGATTTTACAGTTAACAGGCTCGTCCTTTTAGCTCTGTTGCACCCCTGATCTGTTATAAACAAGCTCCACACTCCGGGATGCGCAGCACAGGAGTGGCCTAGTGTTAGAGCAGCGGGCTGAGAACCGATGCAAGGGGGGGAGGGGGTGTCCACTTTTGCAATTATGCACGGCGCATGGGGGGCCTTCCCCAGTTCCCTCCCAGTCCGCTCCAATTAAGGAGGGAACTTCCCAACCCCCCTAGCCTAACCCCCCTTCCCTTATCCTGCCCTCCCCCCATCCCCATCCTAACTAGCCCAAATTTTTTTAATTTCACCTTTCCCTCCTGCAGCAGGAACAAGTTGCGCGCGCGCCGGCACGCGATCCCCTGGAACAGCAGCAAATGGCCGCTGGCCCGGGCGCCTCTAGCCACGCCCCCCTGCCCCCTCCCCCACCCTGGGACTTACATGCGTCCCCCGGGGTTTACGCGCGTGGCAAGGCTGCTTGACAAATTGGCCCGGCACGCGTAAAGCCCAGGCTTTTACGCACACCGGGGTTTGAAAATCTACCCCCCCCCCCCCCCCAAGGCTTTTACTCCCATTCTGGGACTAAAGGGAAAATGCCCAGTAACTGAGACCCTCAAGATTATAAGTCCTCTGGGGACAGGAAAATCTCTCTTGTGCTTGATTGTAACTTCTCTTGAGCTGCCAATTAAACGGCAGGAGCTAAATCTAATTTAAAAAGTAAGTGAATAGGTACATTTTCTAGTTTACAAGTGCAGTAATTTAAAAATCAGGGCTTATCGGGTACAGAACAGGGCCGAAAACACTTCAACATTCAACATTGTAAATCATCTTCTTACTCGTGACAAGGGATCAAAACTCAACCTTCTTACTGAATGGCAACTTATGCTTCAGGCAAGTCCCTTTCTTCTGTGTCCTTGTCCTGACTCTGCATGTTTCATTTTGCTGCATCGTATTTCCTCTCCGGCCATTTTGAAATTCAGCCAAAACCCCCACCTTTTTGAGGCTGCTTTTAAAATCGTAAGCCTCTAGTTCCTCAGTCGAAAATAAGTTATAATGTATATTTAGTACCAATCACAGTTAATGTTAAAATGTAAAATAGTGCGACCCCCCAGTCATACTATTCCAGCCGTTTTGATGTACACCAACGAATGCCGGTATATAAAAATAAATAAATAAAATAAATATCCTACCCTATAATAAAACAAAACACGTGAAGCCTCTCCTTTGTCCTGCGCCTTGACTTGATCTAAGTTTCACGGAGCGGGCCTGCCCTTATACGTATCTGTACAGTGCTATGTACATCTAGTAGGGCTATAGACATAAGTACGAGTGGTAGGAGCAGCAGCTAATTGTTCCCTTCAGGTAAACATAACTGCTTCTAACCCCAAAAATAAAATAAAAACACACTAAAAAAAAAAAAAAAATTATAGCAGGAGGTGAGAGCCCAAGCTTTATTGACCATTAATTAAAAAACAAAACAAACAATGAGAAGCCTTACTTCATCTACAGACTTAGAGGCATCCACTCTTCTGACTTTGCCCAGCTTCTCATACTGATCAATTATGGGCTTAGTTGACTGCTGATAGGTCTCAATTCTAGAAGAGATAACAGATCTCAGGGCTTTGATAATTATACCTGGAGCAAAAAATATATAAAACTGAAAAAATTAAGGGGGAAAAAGCAAACTGAACAGGTAAAGAGAAAACTAAAACTCAAGTGATAGGTTTAGAGAGTAACTGCCAAAACAGAAACTCCAAAGAGGAAGAATACAGTTTAACTTACACTCAAGTACTAATATTCCCCTACACACCTCAAAGTATCAGTACTTATAATGCCTTGCAAGAGTGAGAACCTTAATATTTAGGCACTTCATGAATTCAGCTATTGTCTTGAAACCTTTCTTTTTTAATTTACGTGTATAAAAAATCAAATTTTTAATGCTTGTACTTATCCCGTTCATGTCTTCTCCCTGACATAATATATTGCAAAAATGTTATGATTTCTGTTTCAGGCCTTATTAGTGGCAGTAGCAGCAGACAGCAATCACGTGATGGACACCTTCCAACTACCATCAACACTTTTTGGGGTGGCATGGGAAGAATGCTGAGGCGGCAGCAGCATCCGATAAAAACCGAAAGACTTAGAAGTATTAAGCAAGCGTTGCAAGCAGACAACCCAAAACATGGCGACAGCTGGAATCTGCATCTGTGAGACAGCTCAGAGAAGACGACAGGGAGGGCTTCCCGGGGCAGTGGCCACCCATGGGAACTCCCGCTTATGCTCCCACAGCTGGCCTGTGTTGGCGCCATCAGATGGCTAATCTCAAAGTGCTTGTCAACAGAAAACCTGTGCTTTTGCAGCCTAGGCACTATTTCTGGATACTTTACCTATTCCTCCTGAATCAAATACATGCATTTCCATAACAAAACAATACTCCCAATCTCCTTGGTAAGCAGCAAAATAGCCCCCCTCCCCCCCCCCCCCCCACAACCCCTTACGAGCCTGCCCTAAAAACTCTCTCCTCACTTGTGCCCCCTACCACTCTCAAACTCACCAACTTTGCTCATTCTGTCCAGCGCTCGTCTCTGGGACAGCTAGGCAGCAAGGCGAGGAGAATGGAAGCCCATCACCTAGTAAAAATACATTTATTTCCTAGATTTGATGTCCTGCCTTCTCGCTATGCATGCCAAAGAGGATTATAATAAAAAACAGTATCACGCAATACTGTAAAAAGCATTGACAGCAATTCACCTGTTCTTCTGTCCCTTCAGTTCCCCCAACTGAGGAGCTGTCACAGTATGAAAAAAAAAGGCACAGAAAAGGCGAGGAGTCCAAAAGGCAGGCACGACAAGGGCTGAGGGAGTAATGGGGGCAGCGCTGGTTATCCAAAAAACATCTTCTTTCTGTTTTTCTCTCTTTGCATGGAGGGTGTTTTAAACGGTGTTGATTGGTTAAAAGCTGTCATACCAAAACCTTACACATTCACGATTATTCTGCAACAAACTGGTTGTTATTGTATGCACCTCAAAAGGATGAACTGGAGAAGCTAAGGCTTGCATCTATGCTAAGAGCCAATATCTCACATGGCAAAGCTCGCCCTTCTGCTCTTTTGTTTTACTTGACTGCATTCAGAGGTTTGGTCTGACATACACTCCTCTCTAGTCATTAGAGAGGACAGGCATTGGGATGCTACGCTCCATCACACAGTAACTCAATCATAAACTGCACAGAATACCTCTTCACTAGACTTTCTCTGTTGTCATCAGATCTCCCACTGCTCTTTCCTCGCTCCAGGCAGCGCGCAATGCAAGTCTAAAACACCAATACAGACAGGGTTAGTGCAACAACGTTCTGCGATGAAAACTAGGAAATCAGATTAAGGGACAGGAAACAAGGTAGCACATGAACCGTAATTACTTAAAAAAATTAAAAAAAAAAAAAAAAAAAAGATTCTTCCTAGACCTCGACATCAAGGAACCACTGAAAAGGTTGCAGACCTTGGAAAGGAAGCTCCAAGTTGGCCTCACCTTTCCCAACTCACTCAGAAACTTGTTAGCGGGTCAGAGTTGTTGCAGGAGATGGGCATCTATAAAAACTCCATTTTTCAACCCTTACTTTTAAAGCGCCCCTCTCTGATGTACTGCATCTCCGTTTTCATGAATCAGAGGAACTTAAGAACTAAATTGTACTCTAAGTCTCCCAGTTTTCAGACTGTCCGCTCTGGGACGGATTTTGCATCGCGTTTCACAGGTAGCTTCACTCTGAAACCTGCTCTGCAGGTAAACAGGATCCTTGGCTGTTTGTTCCTCTAACGCAGGCAGATCTTCTGTGAGCTGTAACGCACTTGGACATGAAAATACAAACCTACGTGCATTATTTTCCAATCCCGCCCTAGCCTCTTCTAAATATGAGCAAAGGTACGCCTATTCCAGACGGCCAATTTACGTGCATAAAAGGCTTTGAAAATGTTCGACTCTCTATGGCTTACCTATCCAAGACGTGGTTACGTCTGAAGGAAGACATTGCATACACCGCCTCTGGATAATTCTTATGTTTGCCCATTAATAGATATCATAATCTGCAAAAGTCTCAGTTTCCTCCAGGATCAGTATGGTGAGCAGAACTTTGAATTATCCAAGAGGCCTCATAATTGAAATTCAGTTACACGAGAAAACAAGTCAGTGCTGTTAAGGGAGAATAGCCTTTTGTTTGTGTTGTGTGTATTAAAGAAGCCACAAACACGCAACCAAATTGCAGCTACTTTTCATATTTAAAACTCTATAAGCAATTGTATTATTCAAGTTACTTAGCAAGAAGAAACTAAATGTTCTCTATTGGGGTTGTCACTCTTGACCTATGTTGCCACAAAATTTTATTCTAAAGTTCTGCATATTGGCTATGCTTTTATAGAAGAAATACAACATAACAAAAAATGAACTGAGCTAGACATGCTTGCCTATACGGTGCTATTTCCACAAGAGATGGGACTCCATTCCTGGTTTTCTAGACATGCTTGCCTATACGGTGCTATTTCCACAAGAGATGGGACTCCATTCCTGGTTTTCTAGACATGCTTGCCTATACGGTGCTATTTCCACAAGAGATGGGACTCCATTCCTGGTTTTCTAGACATGCTTGCCTAAATGGTGCTATTTCCACAAGAGATGGACTCCATTTCTGATTTTCTTTATTCCATTGCACAGCACCAAATCCTTGCCTTCGTTTCCAACAGAAAACATGAGCCATTATACATTCAGCAAGGAGTCGGGAAACCAGAACCAGACTAATGGAAAAGCAAATTTGCTTACTGTAAGAACATAAAAAGACTTGCCATACCAAGTCAGAGCAAAGGTCCATCAAGCCTGGTTTCCTGTTTCCAACAGTGGCCAATCCAGGACATGAGTACCTGGCAGGATCCCAGGGGTAGATAGAGACCAAGCTGCTTATCCCAAGAATAAGCAGTGGATTTCTGCAACTCCATCTCAATAATGCTTTATAGATTTTTCCTACAGGAACTTGTCCAAACCATTTTTAAACGCAGCTACACTAATAGCTTTCACCACATCTTCTGGAAACAAAATTCCAGAGCTTACTTATTCATTGAGCAAAAAAATATTTCTCTTCTTAGTTTTAAATGTGCTCCCCCCCCCCCCCCCCCCGGTCTTTGTAGTTTTTGAAAAAGAGTAAACAATCGATTAATGTTTACTTGTTCCATTCCATTCATTATTTTATAAACCTCTATCATATCCCCCCTCAGCCGTCTCTTCTCCAAGCTGAAGAATCCTATCCTCTTTAACCTTTCCTCATAGGGGAGCAGTTCCATCCCCTTTATCATTTTGGTTGTCCTTCTCTGTACCTTTCCTAATTCTGCTCTATCTCTCTTGAGATGCGGTGACCAGAACTGCACACAGTACTCAAGATGAGGTGGCACCATGGAGTGATACAGAGGCATCATGATAGTCTCTGTTTTATTCTCCATTCCTTTCCTAATAATCCCAAGCCTTCTATTTGCTTTCTTGGCTGCTGCTGCTGCACACTGAGCAGAAGATTGCAAGATACTTTCAATGATGACACCCAGATCCTTTTCCTGAGTGGTGACTCCTAATGTGGAACCTTGCATTTTGTAGCTATAATTTGGGTTTCTCCTCCCTAAGTGCATCACTTTGCACTTGTCCACATTAAATTTCATTTGCCATTTGCATGCCCAGTCTCCCAGTTTTGCAAGGTCTTCTTGCAATTTCTCACAATCCTCTTGCTGTTTAACAACTTTGAATAATTTTGTGGCATCAACAAATTTGATCACCTCACTTGTTCCCATTTCGAGGTCATTTATTAATATATTAATAAGCAGTGGTCCCAGAACAGATCCCTGGGGCACTCCACCTTTCCCATTGGGAAAATTAACATTCAGCCCTACTCTGTTTTCTATCTTTTAACCATTTGTCAGTGCATCTCATGACATTTTAATTTCCTAAGTTCTCTCTTGTGAAGGACTTTGTCAAATGCTTTCTGGAAATCCAGATACACTATATCAACTGGCTCAGCTTTATCCACATGTTTATTTACACCCTCAAAAAAAATGTAGCAAATTGGTGGGGCAAGACCTCCTTTGCCTAAATCCATGTTGGCTTTGTCCCATTAAACTATGCCTATCTATATGTCCAGCAATTTTGTTCTTTATGATATAGTTACTACCATTTTGCCTCGCACAGACGTCAGACTCACTGGTCTGTAGTTTTCTAAATCACCCCCTTGATCCCTTTTTAAAAATTGACATTACAATGGCAACCCTCCAATCTTTGGGTACCATAGACAATGTTAATGTAAGTTTACAAATTTCCAATAGCAGGTCAGCAATTTCATTTCTGTTATTTCAGCACTCAGATGTATACTAACTGGTCCAGGTGATTTGCTGCTCTTTAATTTGTGCTTGGATGAGATAAGACTGAGAAGGCTCATGGGGCAACACCCTCATGGGAATTCATGCACAAGCTCAGCAGAGCTAAAAGCTGTATTAGCTAGGACAGAAGTCCGTTCAGTGCCGCTGGATGACATCCCCCATGTCATGACTAACACGACCTACTCATCGACGGAAAACGAGCCTTCTTTGGAGTGTGGAGCATCCAAGTAATAGGCAGCTCTCTCCAAACCGGATAAAACACCCATAAGCAAACAAACATTACTTTTCTGCTCTCTTTTATCTTATTGGTAAACATTGCAGAACATTAAAAAAAAAAAAAGTTAGCGTCTTGGAATTATACTTCTACCTCATTATCGCAGTCAAAAAAGAGAATGTAAACCACATCTGCCTTCTTATCCATGGTCTTCTTCCAGCCCTGGAAATTATCTTCGTTCCTGGGGAAGCCATCGATTAAGAACTTATTCTTCTGGGCATTCACCTGCATTGTTTGATCCATTTCCTAAAAGAAAACACCGGATTCAGCTTCAACACTACAAATATTAAAAAAAAGAAAAAAAGCTTCAATTCGGTCTTGAGCAACCTGAGGCTGGGGAGCTACATACGGCTTTCAGGACCCTTGTGTTACAGATTTTTAAATGCCACAGAATAAAACAGAGAACATTTTACAGGCACTGCTGAATGTAGATTAAGGACCAGATGTGCTGAAGGGGATTCCTCATTTTGTCTCTGGGAGGAAAATGTTTTGTGCATCTAAGCACTAGGTTTATAAACACTAAAAGAAAACCAGTTTTCTATAGCCTAAAACATATTTGGATGTAAGCAGCCATGAATTCGGAATAGGAACAGAAGAAACTCAGGAAGCACCTAAAACAACTGCTCTTTTAGGGGGTAATGTTGTAACTGCCCAATTTGCTGCAAAATCAGTTTCTTGTGGTTTACTTTTCACAGCTTCAAACTTTTCCCTTTGAAAATTATCCCAGAAAAAGTACCCACCTGACATGGATGCCAGGCAAAATGATAGAAGCCATTCTTAAGAACTAAACCACCGACCATACAGACATGGCCTGACAGGAAAGAGTCAGCTTGGTTTTAGTGAGGGGAAGTCTCTGAGATTTTTGTTTAAAGGTGTAACTAATCGTGTAGATCAAGGTGAGCCAGATGGTATAATGTATTGGGATTTTCAGAAGGCGTTTGACAAAGTCCCCCATGAGAGACTCCCCAGGAAGTTACAAAGTCATGGGGTAGAAGGCAATGTCCTTTTGTGGATTGGTTATGGGTTACAAGGCCGGAAAGAGAGAATAGGAATAAATGGACGGCTTTTCAAATGGAGAAAGTCATTAGTTGAATACCACTGGGATTGGTACCGGGTTCTGTGCTGTTTAATGTATTCATAAATGATCTGGAAAAGGGAACTAGTGAGGTGATCATATTTGTGGATAAAAAAAATTATTCAAATTTGTTAAAGCAGTAGCAGATTGCGAAGTACTGCAGAGGGACCTTGTGAGATTAGGAGACTGGGCAACCGAATGGCAGATGAAATTTAATGTGGGGAAGTGCAAAGTGACGCACCTAGAGAAAAATAACCCCAGGCTCTGTATTGGGAGTCACTACTCAGGAAAAGGCCCTTGGAGTTCCTGTGAATAATACATTCACATCCTCGGCTCAGTGTGCGGCCACAGTCACCAAAGCAACCAGAACGTGAGAAATGGAGAATAAAACAGATTGCCTCTGTATTTAGAGCTGCGAGCACAGTCGCACCATGGCTCGTCAATCCCATCTCAAAAGAACACAGTCAGCATGGCTTTACCCAAGGGAAGTCTTGCCTAACAAATCTGCTTCACTTTTTTGAAAGGGTTAATAAACATGTGCATAAAGCTGAACCGGTAGATGTCGTGTATTTGGATTTTCAGAAGGCATTTGACAAAGTCCCTCATGAGAGGCTTCTAAGAAAACTAAAAAGTCATGGGATAGGAGGCGATGTCCTTTCATGGATTACAAACTGATTAAAAGACAGGAAACAGAGTAGGGTTAAATGGTCAATTTTCTCAGTGGAAAAGGGTAAACAGTGGAGTGCCTCAGGGATCTGTACTTGGACCGGTGCTTTTCAATATATATATAAATGATCTGGAAAGGAATACAACAAGTGAGGTTATCAAATTTGCGGACGATACAAAATTATTCAGAGTAGTTAAATCACAAGCAGACTGTGATACATTACAGGAGGACCTTGCAAGACTGGAAGATTGGGCATTCAAATGGCAGATGAAAATTTAATGTGGACAAGTGCAAGGTGATACATATAGGGAAAAGTAACCCTTGCTGTAGTTATTTATTTATTTTATTTATTTTTATTTAACGTTTCTTCTATACCGATGGCCGTTCACACAACGCATCGGTTTACAGTGAACACAAAACCATTGGGCAAGGCCCTTACATAAAACAGATAATATATTGAACTAGATTACAAATAATTAAACTGTGGGAGTTTACACGATGTTAGGTTCTATTTTAGGAGTTACCACCCAGGAAAAAGATCTAGGCATCATAGTGGATAACACATTGAAATCGGCTCAATGTGCTGCGGCAGTCAAAAAAGCAAATAGAATGTTAAGAATTATTAGGAAGGGAATGGTGAATAAAACGGAAAATGTCTAATGCCTCTGTATCACTCCATGGTGAGACCGCATCTGGAATACTGTGTACAATTCTGGTCGCCGCATCTCAAAAAAGATATCATTGCGATGGAGAAGGTACAGAGAAGGGCGACCAAAATGATAAGGGGAATGGAACAGCTCCCCTATGAGGAAAGGCTGAAGAGGTTAGGGTTTTTCAGCTTGGAGAAGAGATGGCTGAGGGAGGATATGATAAGAGGTCTTTAAGATCATGAGAGGTCTAGAACGGGTAGATGTGAATCGGTTATTTACTCTTTCGGATAATAGAAAGACTAGGGGGCACTCCATGAAGTTAGCAAGTAGCACATTTAAGACTAATCGGAGAATATTCTTTTTCACTCAACGCACAGTAAAGCTCTGGAATTTGTTGCCAGAGGATGTGGTTAGTGCAGTTAGTGTAGTTGGGTTCAAAAAAGGTTTGGATAAGTTCTTGGAGGAGAAGTCCATTAATGGCTATTAATCAATTATACTTAGGGAATAGCCACTGCTATTAATTGCATCAGTAGCATGGGATCTTCTTAGTGTTTGGGTAATTGCTAGGTTCTTGTGGCCTGGTTTGGCCTCTGTTGGAAACAGGATGCTGGGCTTGATGGACCCTTGGTCTGACCCAGCATGGCAATTTCTTATGTTCTTAAAAGAAACATAGCAGAAGAGGTTGAGAGCTAGCTTCCTCTCCTGCAGGGACAGAGTGATCCGTTGTGGCTCCTGCAGCTCCAAGCTTCCCCTAAACACAAAAGCATTCCCACAGCTGCCACCTCTCTGGTCTCTGCCATGACCACCCTCAAGGGTTCAACCAGGCCAAGATCAGGGATCCATCTATTAGTGGCAATCCACCAGGACCCCCAGGAATATGAGCTCAGTCCCGAGGCCTTGCTCCAACAGGGGAAAAACCCTGGGAACCATTCTGAAGGAGGGAAAATAGACCCCGAATGCCTGTTGCCCAGGGAGCAGATCACTGAGCTCAACCAGGCCAGGGTCTAAGCTAGGCTCTGGGAGGAGTTCCTGCTACACCAAGTCTAAAGGTCATGGAAAGAGGTGTTTCCTCTGTCTCCATCAGCTGACAGAGGGAAAAAACCTGTTTGTCTGCATTGGGATAGCAAGATAAGAGCATGCCATATTGGGTCAGACCAAGGGTCCATCAAGCCCAGCATCCTGTTTCCAATAGAGGCCAATCCAGGCCATAAGAACCTGGCAATTACCCAAACACTAAGTAGATCCCAAGCTTCTATTGCTTAGTGATTAATAGCAGTTTGACTTCTCCTCTAGGAACTTATCCAACCCTTTTTAAACCCAGTTATACTAACTGCTGTAACCACATCCTCTGGCAATGAATTCCAGAGCTTAATTATGCATTGAATGAAAAAAACAATTGCTCCAATTTGTTTTAAATGAGCTGCTTACTAACTTCATGGAGCGCCCCTTGTCCTTTTATTGTCAGAGAGTAAATAACCGATTTAAAATTTACCTGTTCAAGTCCTTTCATGATTTTGTAGACCTCTATCATATCCCCCCTCAGCCGTCTCTTCTTCAAGCTGAACAGCCCTAACCTCTTCAGCCTTTCCTCATATGGGAGCTGTTCCATTCCCTTTATCATTTTGGTCATCCTTCTTTGTACTTTCTCCAGTGCAACTATATCTGTTTTGAGATGCGGCGACCAGAATTGCACACAGTATTCAAGGTGCGGTCTCACCATGGAGCAATAGAGAGGCATTGTGACATCCAACATTTTATTTGTCATTCCCTTCCTAATAATTGCTAACATTGTTTGTTTGTTTTTTTGAAAGCCATAGCATACTTAGCTATTTCAATGTATTATCCATTATAACGCCTAGATGTCTTTCCTAGGTGATAGGTTCCATATTAGGAGTTAACATCGTGTAAATACAGCATGGATTATTTTTCCCTATATGCATCACCTTGCACTTGCCCACATTAAATTTCATCTGCCATTTGTTTGCCCAATTTTCCAGTCTCGCAAGGTCCTCCTGTAGTTTATCACAATCCACTTGAGATTTAACTACTCTAAACAATTTCATCTGCAAATTTGATCACCTCACTCATCTTACCCCTTTCCAGATCATTTATATATATATTTAAAAGCACCAGTCCAAGTACAAATCCCTGAGGCACTCCACTGTTTACCCTTTTCCACTGAGAAAATTGACCATTTAATCTTACTCTGTTTCCTGTCTTTTAACCAGTTTGTAATCCACGAAAGGACATCACCTCCTATCCCATGACTTTTTAGTTTTCTTAGAAGCCTCTCATGAGGGGCTTTGTCAAACGCCTTCTGAAAATCCAAATACACTACATCTACCGGCTCATCTTTATCTACATGTTTATTAACCCCTTCAAAAACATGTAGCAGATTTGTGAGGCAAGGCTTGCCTTGGGTAAAATCCATGCTGGCTGTGTCCCATTAAATGTCTATCTAAATGTTCTGTGATTTTGTTCTTTATAAAACAGTTTCCATAATTTTTCCCAGCACTGAAGTCAGGCTAACCGGTCTGTAGTTTCCCAGATCAAATCTGGAGCCCTTTTTAAATATTGGAGTTACATTGGCCACCTTCCAGTCTTCAGGTACAATAGATAATTTTAATAATAGGTTACAAGTAAATTATAATTAAGTCTGAAT
Organism: Rhinatrema bivittatum; assembly: GCF_901001135.1. Lineage (NCBI taxonomy): Eukaryota > Metazoa > Chordata > Amphibia > Gymnophiona > Rhinatrematidae > Rhinatrema > Rhinatrema bivittatum. The sequence goes on from NC_042624.1 coordinate 116,367,097, forward strand.
TTCAATTTTTGAGTTCTTTCAGAACCCTGGGGTGTATACCATCCAGTCCAGGTGATTTACTACTCTTCAGTTTGTCAATCTGTCCTACTGCATCTTCCAGGCTCACAGTGGTTTGGTTCAGTTCATCTAAATCGTCATCCTTGAAAAAACTGGAACAGTTATCTCCTACAACCTCTTCAGTAAACATAGAAGCAAAGAATTTGTTTAGTCTTTCCGCAATGACCTTAGCTTCCTTAAGTGCCTCTTTAACGCCCCGATCAATTAAATGGTCCAACCAACTCCTTTGCAGGCTTTCTGCTTTGGATAAATTTTTAAAGTTTTTATTATAAGTTTTTGCCTCTACGGCCAAGTTTTCAAATTCTCTCTTAGCCTGTCTTATCAGTGTCTTACATTTAACTTGCCAATACTTATGCTTTTTCCTATTATCTTCTGATGGATCCTTCTTCAATTTTTGAATGAAGATCTTTTGGCTAAAATAGCCTCTTTCACCTCACTTTTTAGCCATGCCGGTAATCGTTTGGCTTCATTCCACCTTTCTTAAATGTGTGGAATACATCTGGACTGTGCTTCTAAGATTGTTAAAAAAAAAAAACCAAACAAAAAAACCATGTCCATACCTGTTGCACACTTTTTACCTTTGTAGCTGTACCTTTCAGTTTTTTCTGTTTTTCTCATTTTATCAAAATGTTTCCCTTTTGAAAGTTTAGCGCTAGAGCCATGGATTTACATACTGTCTCCCTTCGAGTCAATTCAAAATTTGATCATATTATGATCACTATTACCAAGCGGTTCCACCACAGTTACCTCTCTCACTAAATTCTGCGCTCCACTGAGAATTAGATCTAAAATTGCTCCCACTTGTCGGCTCCTGAACCAATTACTTTATAAAACTGTCATTTATTCTACCCAGGAACTTTATCTCTCTAGCATGTTCAGATGATTCATTTATTTTATACAGTCAATATTGGGGTAATTGACACCTCCCATAATTACTGTACTACCAAGTTGATTAGCTTCCCTAATTTTTCTTACCACTTCACTGTCTGTCTCATCATTTTGGCCAGGTGGACGGTAGTATACTCCTATCACTATAGTCTTCCCCAACACACAAGGGATTTCTACCCATAAATATTCAATTGTACATTTAGTCTCTTGCAGGATCTTTATCCTGTTGGACTCTGCGCCATTCTGGACATAAAGCGCTACCCTGCCACCAAGTTGCTCCTCTCTATCATTGCGATTTGATTATAACCCAGGTATAGCACTGTCCCATTGGTTATCCTCTTTCCACCATGTCTCTGAGATGCCAATTAAGTCTATGTCATCATTCACTGCTATACACTCTAATTCTCCCATCTTACTTCTTAGACTTCTGGCATTAGCATACACACATTTCAAAGTGTGTTTTTTGTTTCTATTTACATTCTGCTTTTCAGTTAATAGGGACAGATTGGAATCTTTTAGCTCAGGTGATTCTTTACTTATAGGCACTTGGACCACATTTCCTATTAATGGAACCTCACTGTTGAGATGCCCTAACTCTAAGGTGTCATAAGAACATAAGAACATAAGAAAATGCCACACTGGGTCAGACCAAGGGTCCATCAAGCCCAGCATCCTGTTTCCAACAGTGGCCAATCCAGGCCATAAGAACCTGGCAAGTACCCAAAAACTAAGTCTATTCCATGTAACCATTGCTAATGGCAGTGGCTATTCTCTAAGTGAACTTAATAGCAGGTAATGGACTTCTCCTCCAAGAACTTATCCAATCCTTTTTTAAACACAGCTATACTAACTGCACGAACCACATTCTCTGGCAACAAATTCCAGAGTTTAATTGTGCGTTGAGTAAAAAAGAACTTTCTCCGATTAGTTTTAAATGTGCCCCATGCTAACTTCATGGAGTGTCCCCTAGTCCTTCTACTATCCGAAAGAGTAAATAACCGATTCACATCTACCCGTTCTAGACCTCTCATGATTTTAAACACCTCTATCATATCCCCCCTCAGTCGTCTCTTCTCCAAGCTGAAAAGTCCTAACCTCTTTAGTCTTTCCTCATAGGGGAGTTGTTCCATTCCCCTTATCATTTTGGTAGCCCTTCTCTGTACCTTCTCTCATTAGTATCCTTCAAAGATATTTCCCTTTGAACCATGCGCTGCTGAGCAACTATCAGCTTTCCCCTTTGTTCTAGTTTAAAAGCTGCTCTATCTCCTTTCTAAAGGTTAATGCCAACAACCTGGTTCCATCCTGGTTAAGGCGGAGCCAATCTATTCGGAAAAGCCTCCCTCTTCCCCAAAAGAGACTCCGGAGCTCTGATTGCCTCTGGGGACCTGTGCGTGGAACAGGGAGCATGTCAGAGAATGCTACCCTGGATGTGCTGGATTTAAGCTTTCTACCTAAGAGCCTAAATTTGGCTTCCAGAACCTCCTTCCCTATGTTGTTGGTGCCCACATGTACCACAACAGTCGGCTCCTCCCAAGCGCTGCCGCATGTTGTCTGCCACCTGTACACCAGGTAGGCATGTTACCAGGCGATCCTCATGCCCACCAGCTGTCTACATTCCTAATAATCGAATCACCAACTATAACAACCAACCTAACCCTTCCCTCCTGAGCAGCAGCCCTGGGAGATAACATCCTCGGTGTGAGAGGGCAATGCACCACCTGGAGAGCAGGTCCTTGCTACAGGATCATTTCCTGCTACACCAGGTTGATGCTCTCCAATCATGAGACCCTCTTCCTCCAAGGCAGCACCAGGGCTGCCAGACTGGAGTTGGGACCTGGCTACTAAGTCCCTGAAGGTCTCCTCTATATACCTCTCTGTCAGCCTCAGCTCCTCCAGGTCTGCCACTCTAGCCTTCAGAGATTGGACTCATTCTCTGAGAAACAGGAGCTCTTTGCATCGGATGCACATGTACAACTTCACACCAGTGGGTAAAAAAATCTTACTTGTGACACTCGATGCAAAAGACAGGCAGGTCCTTTTGTTGCTGGACTGCTGCCTTCATCTTAAATGTGTCCAGTTCCTTGTTAATTTTAGGTTGTTATGCAATTTGGAATGCATACAATTAGAGTCCTTTAAATGTATTAGTGTATTCACTATTTATCTGGTAGTGACCTAAAATTGGATGATTAAACTGTTGATAAGGCCTGGGGCAATCCTGAGTTTAAGTTAAAAGGCAAATTATTATTTTTTTTTTCAAATTGAAAGTGTCTCCTGCCTATAAATCAAAGGATGAGCTAGGAGTGGGTGGGCGAGGGTTGGGAGGGAGGAAAAACAAAACAAAATTCCTGGCTTGCCTGCTTCTGACTTGCTATTTAATACAGACACAAAGACAACATTTTTTTTAATGTTTTTTTTGTTTACATTAATGTGATGTATGAACTATGATTATTGTTTTTAGTATTATATAAGGGTGTATGTTTATATTTATGTATTTTACATTGGTGGAATATAAATGCTTTTAAAAAAATAAATATATTCTCCAATAGTTAATTCTCTCCAAAACATTTCAAGTTCTAAACCTTCCCAAAGCAGTACTTACTGATTCTCTTCAGCCACCAGCAAGGTGATTTTCTCCTCTCCTCTCAGTGCTCCCACTGGATTTTATTTATTTATTTATTTATTTAAGATTTTTATATACCGACGTTCATCAGGGATATCACATCGGTTTACAGTGTAACTGAAATTGGCGCCTGGGAAGGCGTTTTACATCGAACAGATATAACGAAGTAACATGAAAACAAATGAGGATGCGATTTACATCAAACAGATATAACGAGTTAACATGAGAACAAAAGAGGGGGGGAAATAAGGGCGAGAGATAATCAGAAAAAACGTTATGAACAAAATTTACAGAAATTTACAAATATATATAGAGTATCAATATATACAGAATATTCATAAAAATAGCAATGTCCTAGAAGGACAAGTGTGTAGAGTTGGAAGAGGGAGGGGAGGGGATGGGATGGGGAGGGGGTGGAGGTGGATAAGAGGGAAGGAGGGGTGGAGGGGGGTTAAAGGAGTAAGCGAGCTAAGAGATAGGGGCATGTTAGACGGCTGAACAGAAGGGGGGCAAGGAAGTACCTAAAGGTGGGGGTGAGGAAAGGGGAGGAGGGTAGGTGGGGATGAGAGAGGAAAGAGAGGAAATTAGGTGTATGCCTTGGTGAAGAGCCAGGTCTTCAGCTTCCGTTTGAATGTTTTTGTGCATTCTTCTTGTCGTAATTCGACAGGCATAGTGTTCCAAAGGGTAGGCCCGGCGATAGAGAGCGCTCGGGCTCTCGTGGAGGTAAGTTTGTAATGTTTGGGAGAAGGTGTAGGCATGGAGGCGAGATGTTGGTGTCTGATGGGCCTGTTGGATTGGTGGAGGCGGAAGGATTCGTTGAACCAGTTCATTTCAGGGTTGTATAAAGCCTTGTGGACAAGGGAGAGAGCCTTGTATTGGATGCGTGATGCAATTGGGAGCCAGTGTAAGTCTTTTAATACCGGTGTGATATGGTCGTTTCTGCGTGAGTTGGTCAAAATCCGGGCTGTTGTGTTTTGTAATATTTGAATGGGTTGGATGGCGTTGTTCGGTAGACCAAGGAGGAGGGCATTACAATAGTCTGTTTTGGCAAAGATGGTTGTTTGTATAACTGTGCGGAAGTCGGGAGGATGTAGTAGGGATTTTAGTTTTTTTAGGGAGTGTAGTTTAAAAAATCCATCTTTTAGTATATTACTGATGAATTTCTTAAGCGAGAGATGGTCGTCAAGGATGACTCCCAGATCACGGACTTGTTGGGCAAGTGGTGTGTGGATAGTGGGGGGGTTAGGATGATTTTGGGGTGAGATGAACATGATTTCGGTTTTAGTAGTGTTAAGAGCTAAGTGGATGGAAGCTAAGAGATTGTTTATGGCTTGGAGTGCATCCTTCCAAATGTCCATAGCTTTTGGTAGGGATTCGGTGATGGGTATGAGCAACTGGACATCATCAGCGTAGACAAAGTGAGGCAGCTTGAGACTAGAAAGGAGGTCACAGAGGGGTAGCATGTAAATGTTGAAGAGGGTTGAGGACAGAGATGAGCCTTGTGGGACACCCTGATTGAGGGGGATGATTTTGGATTCGTGGTTTCCTAATTGAATTTTGAAGTTTCTGTTACTGAGGTAGGAATTGAACCAGTTATGGGCAATACCTGTGACGCCAATTTCAGATAAGCGTTGTAGGAGAATGGAATGGCTGATGGTATCAAAAGCGGAGGAGATGTCGAGAAAGGCGAGAATAAATGATTGCCCTTTGTCAAATCCTTTAAGAATATGGTCTGACAGGGAAAGTAGAAGTGTCTCAGTGCTGTGGGATTTCCGGAAACCGTATTGAGCAGGCGCTAGGATACGGTTATCTTCGAGGTATTCTGAGAGTTGTTTGTTAACAGTTTTTTCGAGGAGTTTAGAGATAAAGGGGAGATTAGAGATGGGGCGGTAATTAGCGAGGTCAGAGGGGTCAAGTTTAGGTTTTTTTAAGATAGGTTTGACGATTGCCTGTTTGAGGGGAACAGGTACTTGGCCAGAGTTGATAGACAGATTAATGATGTTTGTTAGAGGTTTAGCGATGAGGTTAGGAATGGAAAGTAGATGTTTGGTGGGGATTGTGTCCGAGGGGTGGGAGGAGGGCTTGGCTTTCTTGATGAATGATTCTATTTCAAGTACTGAGGTGCAGTCTAGAGAGGAGAGAAGTTTGGTGTTGTCATTAGTGATAGTGTGGTTGAAGTTATGTTTGGGGAGGCTGAGTTCCAACTGCAGTTGGACTGCAGTTGGAACTCAGTTCCAACTGCAGTTCCAACTACAGTTCCAACTGTAAAGCAGGTTTGATTGGCTAAGGAACAGAGCTTTTTCAGTCATTGGACCAGGATTGTGGGAGGATGATTAAGAGCCTCCTTTTAGTAGGTACTGGTGGGGTCTACCTTTAGCTGCAAGTTTCCAAGAGCATCCTTCTCTCACACTCTCTCTTCATATCTTACACTTTGAAAAGAGGAACAATTTGGGTCTCCACCTAGGCCGCGCATAAAATCCCATTATAAATTGGTCTATAGGAGGATCTTTTCGTTTGGCCTATCTATATATTCCATACGTCCCGGGATGAATACTGCAGTTCCAACTGTAAAGCAGGTTTGATTGGCTAAGGAACAGAGCTTTTTCAGTCATTGGACCAGGATTATGGAACGCATTAGTTCTAAGAGCAGGAAGTATTTCAGATCTAAAAGGTTTTTAGAAAAGAACTGAAAACATATCTTTAATGACGTTTTTAAGTGTTTTGTTGTTTTTTTTTTAATTTATGCAGATGTTAGACATATGATAATACAACATTTCAATTTGTATAAACTTAAGAGTGCTTATTTGGAAGCCACCCAGCACAGGGTACTTTGATATGAGTGGGTTAGAAATATTTAAACAAAAAATGGATAGCCTATCATACTATGCAACATAACGGCCTGAAAACAAAGGACGACACCTATACCAAGGAAAACTGGAGTAAAGCTTTTAATTAAAAAATTAACACATGCACCTGCTTGCATTTTAATTTCATGAGTACAGAGATGTCATTCCCGTATCTTTAAATCTGAAGAAAAAATAAATCTAGCTCATCAGAATGCTGACTCTTTACACACACAACGGCTGCTTTGATTTTCCTTACCCTCTGCAAGAGGCTGATCGTAATCTCAACAGGGACGATTTTCCCATCCTTAATATAAGTGTCGATGAGTTCTCCAAACTGAGAGTCCGGCTTCTTTCTCTCATCACGGAGGAGGTCTCCAGCTGAAAGGTGAGTGTACCCATATTTCTAGGAACAGAAAGACGCAACGCACAAATGAATGATAACTCGGAGGGGGCAGGGGGTTACCGCAATCAACCCGTGGAGCCAGATATGCTTTGGGAGAAACCCTTTAGTACACTGGGCTCAGGATTGAAAGTTAACGACAGCAAACACACATTTAACAGGCAAGTGCTTCTTTTCCATATGGGTTTAGTTCAGACTCTCCTTTAATTTTATTTAATCATATTTGATATTCCATGTTAATTTTTTTTTTTCAAACACACCAAATTGATCTTTTTCCTACTGGCCCCATCTTACTAATAACTCCCAATCAAAATACTGGGTGTGGAGATACCTGCTCAAAGAACCAGGCCTTTACCTGCGTCCTAAAACTCAAATAACTTCCATTCATACAGATAGCAATAGGAACTTTGTTCCACTATACTGGGCCTACATATGCAGAGGCAGTTTTCCTCACTACCTCAAGTTTAATTTGTGAGCAGTAGGGAACCATCAGACCATCACAAAAGGGTATAAGGAATCAGCAAATCATGCAAACACCAAGGCCCTACTTTAAAATGACAACTGTAAATGAAGACTCTCCCTCTTTAAAAGAATGGGGGAAGGGATTACATTTAAATACCAAAGAACCATTATTTATGGCCTCCCTCTTCTACTATGTTTAGAACAAGTCAATATCCCTATTGACAACTTGTGAGATCTGAAATACAGCAATAAGAATAGAGTTAGTTCTCAACAAGAGAAGGATCAGAGATCATAGTTGATTGAATATCAATGGTGGTGCCGTGGTATTTGAAAACAACAAAGAACAACCTGCATCTAGTTGAGTCATTTTGTACTGGATGTCGTTCTAAACATAGTAGAAATTATTGAAGTTTTGTAACATAATATTTGTACAGAGGGGCACAAAAAAAACGGAGGAGGTTGGCGGTTCTATGATTATAACATGCCAAATGAGGCAGGGTTGCCTACACGATTATATGAGACCCTTCCAACCCCTCTACAAAAAAAAATGTTTTCCGGGTTATAATTAATAAAGAGCATTCCACAGTTCGTGTGGGTGCAAAATTTTTTATTAATAATACAAAAGCTCAGTAATAATACACACATAAACGTTTTTCACAGTGAGTGAACCTTTTTGGTTACTTTTTGATTTTTTGTAAAATTCAAACTAAACAAACATGAATGCATACAGTTCCCTCCAGCATAAATTTGACCCTGTATTGAAAGATGGAAAATGACAGCAAATAAACCATGGTGCATCGGGTCTGCCCATCCCTGATGCAACATCACAGAACCTGCGTAATCTCAGGTATCCACAGGCCCCCTCAACATTTACTTATCCCATGATTTCTTGTGAATTATTTTACTGTTTTGGGCTCCCCCACCTTTAACTAACATTAAGCCTGAGCAGAGTCACAGAACAAGGGCAAAGATGTTGGTACGGATGGAAGATAGTGGTACTGGGCCAAACGATTGAGGGCACTTTACTCTTACCATACAAGGTCTAGCTACATTCTGCTTAGGCTACACTAAGGCTATTCTCCCAGCTAAAGAGGTTGAATACTCACTAATCTAGAGATCCTAATCCAATGGCACTTAGACTGGTAAAATGCCACATCTCAAAAGCAATTCCATGTTGTCTTCTTCTCAAACTCTAAAATATAAGTATTAGTATCCTATAAACTTCGGTAGCATAAGCGAGTCACTTTCAGGACGATGCAATTCCGATGCGCCAAGAACAGATGTGCAAACTGGACGCACAATCACATCTCCGGGGCACTCGATGCAATAGACTAAAAAGGACACATTAAGCATAAATTGTACATCCCCTAGCACATCCATGGCATCAAGTGCCCAAGAGACGTGGCTGTGCACAGATTAGAAAAACAGACGCTCGATTTTACAAGCGCACGTTTTCCTAACCTGTGCAAAACTACGGCTTAGGAAAATGGATGCTCGTAAATTGAGCGTCTCTTTTCCTAACCTGACCGCTTTAAAGACTTTTTTTTTTTTGGCGCTGCTTCTGTGGTTCCTCCTGCTTAGTATTGCGACCATATTAAGTCAGAGGAAGCACAGAAAAGCAGAATTTTCTGCTTTTCTGTGCATGGCTTGGAGCACCTCAAAACACCAGCTTCGGGGCTGGCGTTAATTTTTGAGCATAAAAATGTGCGTGTCCAGCACTTGGTAACTGTTTATGTTGAGCATTCTAGCTAATAGCCGCATCGATGAGAAACTACTACTTACCTGCTAATCTCCTTTTCTTTAGATGAAGTAGTGGTTATGCACTCTTACCAGCAGATGGAGACGGAGCAAACTGACGTCATAGTACATATATCCCTGCAGTGACATCAACCTGCCAGTATTTTCTTCAAAAGCAAACTGTGGACAGACTAGCAAAATACTTGATTAAAAACAGATAACCATGTCAATACCCAGCCAACAGGAAGCACTGAGCTCAGACAATAAAAACGTATTAACACTAGTCTAGGGACTGGGCTAACACTTATCGGTAATCCCTGGGGGGAGGGAGGCTGCCGCGGTCCTGTCAAAACCACACGTGCAAAGGCCGCGTCCTCCCGGGCCTGCACATCCGGGCGACAATGCCTGGAAAAGGTGTGGAAGAAGGACCACGTCGCACCTTGCCAAGTGTCAATAGGACAAAAAGTGTGTAGGTAATCTGCTACCTCTGCTCTTTACTAGAACCTCAAATGTTTCATTATAGACTGCAAATCTCCTAGGTGGATTTCTGAACTGTAATAGGTCTCCTTCCTCGAAAGTTAAAGCAAGAAGCCTGGAGCAAAACTAAAAGGGAAGAAAAAAAAAAAAAAAAGATTTCTATCCAATAGGATATTGTCTTATAAGAGGTTGGAACAAGTATCTACATATACAGTTTCTTTCTGGTTTTGTTGTGACTGTTTGAAAACTTCTCTTTAGGCTGTGATTTGGACACACCCCAACAGCAATCTCATTCAGCCCATATCTACTAAAGAGTTTTTACAGTCACGGTTTCCTCGTACTTTCTTACCCCACCCCTTCCAACTCATCTGAGAGTGTAAAAATAGAACTGTCCCGCTGCCCATCTGTGAACACGGTTTAAGAAGTGACTAACCAGACGCCCTGGGAAAATATAGGTTTAAATGACAACTATATATTAAACAGTTACAGAAAAGTAAAAAACTCGTCAAAAAGCCCACTTCCTGCACCAGGGTCCTCAAACGGAGAACAGTCGTTTGTCTGCTCTTATGCTCTCCGACTGCTTTAGGGAGTGGATGCAAACCCCTTCATTTACAAGACTCAAGCATGAATCATCCAAACCCACCTCACTTTAAAATGGATACTTTTAAACTTCAGCCAGATTTATTTATTTTTTACAGCGACAGTCAAAAGCTCTTTAGGACAAACCAGAAATATAAGTTTCACAACTGGGGAGGGGGAGGAGGTTGACCCACCAGCTGAAGTGAAACTAGCTTCTGTTAGGCCACCATACTATAAGAAAATAAGAAATTGCCATACTGGGTCAGACCAAGGGTCCATCAAGCCCAGCATCCTGTTTCCAACAGTGGCCAATCCAGGCCATAAGAACCTGGCAATTACCCAAACACTAAGAAGATCCCATGCTACTGATGCAATTAATAGCAGTGGCTATTCCCTAAGTCAACTTCTCCTCCAGGAACTTATCCAGACCTTTTTTAAACCCAGCAACACCAACTGCACTAACCACATCCCATGGCAAGAACTTTCACAGCTCAATTGTGCATTGAGCGAAAAATAATTTTCTGAATTGTTTTAAATGTGCTACTTGCTAACTTAATGGAGTGCTCCCTAGTCCTATTATAATGATCTTTCATGCACAACTATATGGATTTCCCCTGCTTCCTCCCCACCATTTTAACCCTTGCCCACCCTCCCATCAAACCCAGTCATTACAGGGGCAGGGAGGCCACAGATTGTGGTTTCCTCCAGAATCTGCAAGTACATGTTCCCCGAGCAGGGATACTAAGTTAGTGGTTCTCCACCCACTTCTTAGGGCACACTGGGCAGTCAGGGTTTCAAAATATCCACAATGAATATGCACAAGATAGATTTCCACGCACTACCTTCATTGTATGCAAATCTCTCATGCATATTCATTGCGGATATCCTGAAAATCTGTCTAGGGGGCCGATGCAATAATCTTCGCGGAAAGCAGGCACGGACTTTTCAGCGCCTGCTTTCTTAATGCAATATGTAAATTAGGGGGTTGCGCTAGGACCCGCCGTTTCTGCCAGTAATGAAAACCGACGTTGAGTTTACCGGGGTCGCTCTTCATAACTCGGCGGTCTGCCAAGTTATTTTATTTTATTTACTTTAAAAAAGAAGTACAGAAAAGCAGTCTTTTCTGCTTTTCTTTTCAATGTGCTCAGCTATTTATTTATTTATTTATTTATTCAATCTTATATACCGGCTTTCAAGTTCATTTCAAGGCGGTTTACATTGATTGAAGTTGCAGTAGCAACCTTCAAACACATATATACTAAAAACAAAACATGGTACATGACTAAAATACATTAAAACCAAAAGCTAGCTGACTAAAAATATATTAAACTAAACCCTTTCAAATCCCAACAATTCTGCCACATCTTCCCAGGTACCCCCCTTCCCTCCACCCATCCATCTACCCTCCTCCCCTCCACCCACCCATCTCCCCTCCTTCCCTCTTAGACTCTCCTCTCCCTCCTCTCCTAGTGTCTCTGTACTACTATGGAAAACGGGGTCAACTATTCAGGCTAAAAGCCTGTTCGAATAGCCAGGTTTTTATCTGCTTCCTAAAGCTGTTAATGTCCTCCTCTGTCCAAATCTCAGCGGGTAAGGAATTCCACATTTTTGGCCCTGCTAAAGATAAGGACCTCTCTCTCACTGAACTAAGGTGAGCCAGCTTGGGCGATGGAATGGTCAACAAGGCCTGCCCAAGGGACCTCAAATTTCGTGATGGGACATGGATACGTAAGGAGGCATTCAGCCATTCCGAATTCGTGCCATATATTGCTTTATGTATTAAAGTTAGGCACTTGTATTGTATACGGAACTGAACCGGCAACCAATGTAAACCCATCAGAACTGGGGAAACATGATCAAATTTTTTTGTGTCAGATATTAGCCGTGCAGCGGCATTCTGCAACAATTGCAGCGGACGGATAGTCGATGAGGGCAAACCCAACCATAGGGCATTACAATAATCTAACTTGGGTAGAATTAATGCCTGGACTACAATCCGGAAATCATTTGAGTGCAATAGTGGTTTTAATCTCCTTAACACTCTTAATTTGTGAAAACCGTCTTTTAGGATAGCCTTCACAGAAGATTTCATTTTAAGCTCAGAATCTAGCATACACCCTAGATCTCTTACCTCAGATTGAATTTTATATAAAGGGAGACAGTTAAGGATGTCCTTTTCTACTTTCTCTGTTACCTTGTTACCGATAAAGAGTATTTCGGTTTTTGAATTGTTTAGCGCTAATGACATATGCGTAAGAAGTTGGTTTATTGATTGATAATAGACATCCCAGAGTTTCAATGTAGCTGACAAAGAATCTTTTATGGGTATCAATATCTGGATATCGTCCGCAAAAACGTAGTGTACCAGCCCCAGACCCGCTAAGAATCTACATAATGGGGCCATATAAATATTAAATAAAGTTGGTGAGAGGGAAGAACCCTGAGGGACTCCAGTATGAAGATCAATTACCTCGGATTCAGCTGTTCCCAATTTAACAACGTATGATCTATTGGCCAGAAACGATTTAAACCAATCTAATGTTTTGTCTTGAAAACCCACTTCGCTCAATCTAGAAATAAGTACTTCATGATTGATGGTGTCAAACGCCGCTGATATATCCAACAGAATCAACAGATAGGAGGTATTCTGGTCGAAACCTCTTTGTACGGTATCAAGTAGTGAGATTAGCAGGGTCTCTGTATTCTGAGCTTTCCGAAAACCATATTGGGCCGGGAAAAGCAGCTGATGTTCTTCTAGGTGGTCCATTAACTGTCGGTTGACCACTTTTTCAATCAATTTGGCCACGAATGGAAGAATTGAAATTGGTCTGTAGTTTGTCAAGATTTCTGGATCCAGATTAGTTTTCTTCAAAATAGGTTTCACCATTGCACATTTCAGACTGTCAGGAAATGTGCCTTCTTCTAGTGATAGATTGACAATATCAGCTAGTGGTTTGGCTATAATATCTCGCACTACCTTCAAGTGATTGATCGGCATTTTGTCCATGGAGTGATTAGCCGGTGTCATTTTTTTAATTAACGCTTACTCCAGGCAGGCGTTAATATCTGAGCGATAAATGTGCATCTGAGATGCACATTTATCTTTTTGCATTTGGAGTGAATAAGTAATAGCCTCATTCACATGCATTTGCATGTGATGAGCGCTAACTCATTCACTCCGCGTCGGACGCATGTTAAGTAGGTATTATTCCCCCTATTGCATTAGGCGGTGGATTAGTGCCTATTTAACCCGCGTCTGACAGTTGGTTAAACAGTGCACTCGGATGAGCGCACTGTACTGCATTGGCCCCAAGATGTCCCAAGGACTGGGTTGAGAACCCCTGCACTAGGTGTTACTAATCTGTTTCCTCTTCGCTTCACCTCATCATTCCCTCTGAGACAGAGCTGTCTTTAAGCAGTAATGAAGTGCTGCCACCTTGCTTTCCTAGCAGCCAGGCTCATATATCACAGCGGCTTCCCCACTTTGAGAGACAGAGTAGAAAAAGAGGTGGCGTCTACACACCTGACCCCCAACTCCTTCCTCCTGACACCAGTCCGTGTTTAGGCCTGGATAGTTTGACAGCCACAGAGCCCCCACCGTTGCAAAGCATAATGCACCTGCCTGAAGTCAGACTGGCTCCGAGGGCTGTGAAAGCCACCTCAGCACTGCCCATCCCAAGGACAAGAATCAAACCCAGATTCCCCACTTAATCGTGATTTTTAAAGCAGAGGATGGCAATCCTGCTTTTTAAGTACCAAGCTGAGTGGATATGGTTATTCTGCAACATTTTCATACACAGTCACTGATTTAAAGTAAAGAAAGAATAAAAAAAAACACTCTCCCAGGAAGGAAATTTTATTAATCACAGTTAACATAGAGGGAACTCTAAATGAAGTTGCAATGCAAATTAGGCAAATTTGAAAAAGAAGTCTATTCTACTTTTCACTCACTATACTTTTTTGCACAAGGCATGGTCATATCTCACAGAGTTCTACAGTACTCAAACTCAACACAGATAGGTATTTGCATAAATAAACAATGCCCTGAAATTTCCTGCCCACATTTTTAAACCTAAATTTTGAAAAATAAAAATTGAAATCTGGGACTACAAAATTAGTCCCGAAACACTGGCACCAAAACGTCAAAGAATAAACCAACACCAGTTGAATCATACAAGATGTAGCTACACTGCACTCACTACTGTGACACCCAAAAGAAATCAAGGCTTCAGATTGTACATGGAATTGTGATTAAGAAGAATCAGTGGCAAAGTTAATCAGCTTGGTTTGCAGATTCCATGAATAAAATATATATTTTTTAAAACGCTAATAATTTCAGGTTAATTACAAGCTCTCAATGTATTTGCTTTTATTCTCCAGGCAAACCACATCAAATAAATTCCATCAGCACAAGTGCTGGGAGGGGCAGCAGCACTGACAAAACAATTCCTAGTAACACTAACTCAAACAAAGTAAATTGTTAAGATCCTTCTTTGAGTCCTGATTCAGAACAATGCTTCCCCACTGTTTTCTCTAGAGTCATCTTGGCATTGCTCTCAGCAATAAGTGCCACCAGCTGCAGCTCTTAACATGTAGAAGCTTCTTTCTGAAAACGTATGTAATCATGCATGCCTCTTTCTAGCTACAGTGCGAGCCCCACAGTGTAGTAATTAAAGGGCAAGTATGGATAGCCAGGCCCTACTTTGGGTGGAATACACAGTGACCAGCACCTCATCTTCTCCCTTGAGTCCTTCCAAAGCCTTATCCTCAGGCTGAGTGATGCAGGGAGTGTATGCACTGAGCACCGGATATGACTCATTCCGAATGCTAGGAATAGCAGCAGTGGAGGAACTCAGACAAGCACAAAGGTAACTAAACCAGCTGCATGCATTACACCAACTTCTACTGCACTGGCACATTGTAATGACTTCATGTGTGTCTCTGACATCTATCTCCATTTGTTTTAAAATTTGGGAGAGAGACTGGTGGGGCTTTCAATGCTTCCCTAGCTCTTCTTTTGACCATATGAGTCCTCTCCATGTCTGCACTGCCTGTCCTGTGGAGGCTGGTGAGCCACACATTTTTGATAATGTAGGCGTGCCTTGGGCGTGAAAAAGTTGAGAAGCACTGGATTTAGACAGCAAAACTATCACTCTAAATCTAGATCAGCAGCAGCAGCCCACAGGTATGAGGTGTGCAGAATATATATATATCAAAAAGCTGAAGCATAAACTTGGGAAAGGTGATTTTTAACAATAGATAGTGCAGCAGCAACAACAAAAGACGACTTATTTTATTTTAAACAATTACAAGAAATAAAATATTGGAAGAAAAAAAAAAGAAGAACATGGACAAGAAACAAGAGGAAGTTAACTACTCTATTTAAAAAAAAAAAAAAAAAAAAAAAAAAAACCAACCAGGCAAGCTGATCTTTTCAAGAATCTACTCCGTTTAAGTGGTCGTATGTGACCGCAGAGAAAATGCAGGGAATTTCAGCTCCAAGAATGATTCACTTCACAGCTTTCATAGTCCAAAGAAAAATTTAAAATTTCATGTATTTATCACCACTGCTTATGTATCTGTTTTACTTATATTCTGCTTTTTTAGCCATTTCAAAGTGGACTACATTCAAGTACAGTAGATACCTCTTTTTACTGAGATAGAACATTTTTTAAAATGGGGGTATATAGAAGGCATGCAAAACTATTATGTAGAACAATGAAAGACACTTACAGAGTACTTATTTCAATTGTATATATGGCTGTACTGGAAAGTAAAGTATATATGGCTGTACTGGAAAGTAAAGCAGAGCAACATAGCCATACTTGCTGTGCGAAGTTCATGTTTTTCCATTTCCAGATAAGGGCACAGTCTGTTTGCATCGTTTTAAGAGAGGGTAAAGTAAAAATGCCATAAATGGGAAAAGTGAAGGTGAAGTCAAGGCAGGTAGGAGGGGTGTAGCTATCTAAGGATAAAAGGCTTACGACATCCGCAGCCTGTAGTGTGAGGGCGGCGGGGCAGGCTGGCGCCCCTCTCGCCTGCACTCTGTGCGCACACCGTGTCCCAGCTCTGCACCCGCACAGGCTTTGCAGCCGCCCAGCCCTACCCCGACCAGTATCGTACAGACACATGCCAGGCACCCCCCCCCCCCCCGTTACCTGCACTATCCGAGCGCACTGCGTCCCTTTGCCAGCCCCGGGGCCGCCCAGCACGAAAACAACCACCGGCTTCATGACTCGCTGCTGAGCTAAGGCAGGAAGGAGAGGGAGGGCTCCGAGCAGGCGCTGCAGCATACACCAAAAGCGCCGGCTGCCACAGCACCAGGTCAAGTTGCTGCCGAGCTGTCAAGCAGGAAGCGGCCAAGAACTTCCGGGGCAGCCGGCACCGGGTGGGAGGCGGGTGAAGGGGCGGAATGTTGCTAATTTGCTATTTTTTTCCCCCCGTTATGCAGAAAACATTTTTTTGGTATGGGTTACGATAGTTTAGGGCTTGGGAAACGGGCTACCGAGTGCTAGCCACCCTCTTTGTTGCTGGCACCTATTTTTCTTTGCGGCAGACCGCCGTGCAGTCTTGCCAGCAGTCGCAGTGTGATGACGCTCCAGCAGCAGCCAATCAGAAAATGCAAGAACAGTAGCGTAAAAGAAGGCGACTTTTGCTGCAGCTTGCAGAGCGCGAAAGTTAAAGACACAGAAAGAAAGAACTGTTACAATACACCAGCGTGCTGATAAATTAAAAAAAAACACTCATACCAGGAGCATAAGTAGTTTCTTCATAAGCTTGTTCCCGTACTGGTATCACTTACGTTTTCTAGCAAGTCGTACATAACTAACTCCAGGCAGGGGGTTCTACAGAGAGAAATATGGTAGAAATGAAACCGGCATCGTTTAAATGTGACTAGCAGAAACGTCCCCATCCTGAAAAGAGCCATCAATTATGCATAGAAGCATAGCATAGAAAAATATAAATGACGGCAGAAAAGGACCAGTAGTCCATCCGTCTACCCAGCGGAATCTGTTGCACGATGGAGGTTACTCCCATGTATCAGTCAGTGCTCCTTGACCTCCTTTGTAGAAGCAGATCTGTGGGTTGTATTTTTTTTTTTGGGGGAGGGGGGCTTGGCCTTAATGTCTGTGCATTGATACCCCAGACTGTAAAAAAAGTCATGGCTGAGTTGGTCGTCTCTGAATCCAAATTCCTCTTTCCTTCTACCCTCCACTTTCAAAGCAGAGAGCAATGTTGCAGTTGCATCAAAAGCATCAAGGCTTATTGGTTAAGGGTAGTAATACTATGCCTTCTGTTAAGGCCAGTAACTGCTGATCAGTGCAGGTTACTCCCATGCTTAATCAGGTCCCCAGCAAGTAAAAGTCAGGGCCCTCATTGCTTGCTATCTGTATCAAATTCTTTTTGCCCCTGCTCTTGAAGCAGAGAACAATTAGGCGATACAGTAAAGTCAGCGGGAGAGCGGGTGAAGCCCACTCTCCTGTGCGCACGGTTCTCTATTCAAATGAGGCCCGGCGGTAAAAATAGGCAAAAGGAGGTGCTAGGGACACTAGCGCGTCCCTAACGCCTCCTTTTGGACGGGAGCGGCGGCTGTCAACGGGTTTGACAGCTAACACTCAATTTTGCCGGTGTCGGTTCTCCAGCCCACTGACAGCCACAGGCTCGGAAACCGGACGCCGGCAAAATTGAGTGTCCAGTTTTCGACCCGACAGCCGCGGGCCGATGTCAAATGGTTTTTTTTTTGTTTTGTTTTTTTTTTCTTTTGGGACCTCCGACTTAATATCGCCATGATATTAAGTCGGAGGGTGCATATTTTGAAAGCAAAATGTGCGGCTTGGCTGCACATTTTGTTTTCTGAATCGCGCGGGAATACCTAATAGGGCCATCAACATGCATTTGCATGTTGTGGGCGCTATTAGGTTCGGGGGGGTTGGACGTGCGTTTTTGGCCCCTTACTGAATAAGGGGTAACGCTAGCGCGTCGAAAATGCACTTTGAATGGCGGGTTAACAGTGCGCTCCGTTGGAGTGCACTGTACTGTATCGGCCCAAATGTTGTTACATCAAAAGTATCATGGGTGGTAACCACAACACCGAAACGTTATGCCCATTTTCTTCATTTTTTTTTTTTTAGGACCAGACTACAGCAGTAATCCTGTGCTTCTGTCTACGTATCAGTAGACCAAACCAAGAACGTCAGGGCCCTCAGTTGGCATCTGAATCCAATTTCTCTTATTCCCTTCCCATCTAAGCAAGGAACAAAATATGAACATAAGAACATAAGAAAATGCCATACTGGGTCAGACCAAGGGTCCATCAAGCCCAGCATCCTGTTTCCAACAGTGGCCAATCCAGGCCATAAGAACCTGGCAAGTACCCAAAAACTAAGTCTATTCCATGTAACCATTGCTAATGGCAATGGCTATTCTCTAAGTGAACTTAATAGCAGGTAATGGACTTCTCCTCCAAGAACTTATCCAATCCTTTTTTAAACACAGCTATACTAACTGCACTGACCACATCCTCTGGTAACAAATTCCAGAGTTTAATTGTGCAGAGTAAAATGTTGCAGTTGCATTAAAAGCATATTGATTAAGGGTAGTAATCTCCATGCCTTCTGCCAAGTTCTCATTTCTGTCCTCTAGCCTTTAGGGATCCACAGTGTTTATACCATGCCCCTTGACTGTTTTCTTTTCTTTCATCTCCTCCTGAAGGACATTCCAGGCATCCATAACTCTTTCCCTGAAGAAATATTTCCTGATATTGGGTCTGAGTCAATCCCGAGGAGTTTCAGTTCATGACACCTAATTCTATTGTTTTCTTTCCAATGGAAAAGGTTTGAAGTCCATACATCATTAAAATCTTTCAGATACCTGAAGGTCTGTATCCTATCTCCCCTGTACCGTCTCTCTTCCAGGGTATACATATTCATATCCTTCAACTTCTCCCTCATAGGTCTTCTGATACATTGGTTGGATTTCTTCTTTTTATTTTTCCCAAAAATATTAGTTCTCAAACTGAGCATTAATTTAATTATGGCCCATAAATCCTATTTTAAAAAAATGCATAAGACAATAGGAGCTGTGAGTCCAGACAATGCACAGCCAGTAGCATGAGGGATGTTGGGCCACAGGAGACTTCTCTCAAATCTCACAATTTTACTTGCCTACAAAAACTTAATTTGTTCTTGTATTTATTGTAATCTGTAATTTTACATTACTATTGTTTTGAAATGTTTTCTTCCTCTTATTTTAAAATTATCTTATTTTGGCAACACATGCAAAATTGTTATGCCAATAAAAGTTATCTGAATCTGCTCACTGCCTGATTGGTACTACTTGTAAGAAAACAGAGTGACCCGTCTATCCATACTCCTGAACTTGCTAAAGTCATTTTGCCACCACTGTATTCTTCCTTCATCTTGGTCCTGAATCTGAAGCTAATCTCCCCTCTTCACTCTGCTGAAGCCTCATATCCTGACTGCAACCTAGGAATCAGAGACAGACTTGACCATCACAAGAGGTAAGACTAGGGGAAGAGAGGGTTTTTTTTAAAAATGGGAATGACAGGTTTAGTATGCTGAGTAGCAGTACTGGATAGGTAAGGGACAAGGAAGGAATGGAAGAAAGGGGGTTGGGGAAGAAATAGGGAGGGGGGAATGGTCCTTTCTGGAGGGTGGTGCAGGAGGAGAAGAGAGAGGTCAAGAAACAGAGGGAGAGATGGGTTGGGGAGTATGGGGGTGAAAGTGAGGTAGAGAGAGGCTATAGAATATGAAAGCTCAGATGAAGAACCAAAGCTGGTGACTGAGGACTGAAGTGCAAGAGCCAAGGCTGCTGTTAGTAATTTGACTGAATTTTCAATAGGGCACAGACTTTTCAGCCTGCACAATCCTGTAAGCAATATAAGAGTATATGCAGCCAGAAGGAAACTGCCTGCTCCCCCTCCGAGGGAGACTGGCTGCACTACAGAAACTTACATTACCTTACATGAGATCCAAAAAGTCTAAGAAAGGACACCTGTGTCTCAGAATCGGACTGCTTTATTTTCAGAAATTTTAGGCTTAGCAGTTAGAATAAGGTAAACACATTCCTCTAGCAGCCTTAACAGCACCGATTTATACTAAGTAAAGCTATGCATCAATAGTAAACAAACATTGCAAAGACCTCACCTTGCTTTGGGTATATTAATCAATATAATTAACTAATTATCTCCATAATCTTAGGAGATGACCTTCCGTTTCATGCTGGAGCAGTCTCTGGCTGGATGTCTCGGAGACAGTCTTTTCTGGTGAGAGCTTGCATTCTTGGTCCACAGGACTCTTACTTGCAGACTTCTAGAACACAGGCGCTCTTCTGCCTCACGGCAGGGATAGGGGTGATGTCTTGGGCGTCATCTTCAACTGGTGCGTATGGAATTCTGCTGGCCATCCCCCCATCCCACTTAACAATCCAGATATGCATATGTAAACAGCTCTTGCATGATCCAGCAGCAGGACAGACAGGGTAAATTCATTTCAGACCCCCTAGGCCCCCCCCTTCCCCATCAGGGGTGGTGTCATTGTTCCTGCTGTTTAGCACCCCTGGACCTAGGTCTGGTCTCAATCCCTTCACCTCTTGGGCTTAACTTATGTTTATTAATAGAAAGAAGCTCCAGCCCTAAAGTAAACAAGCAGTTCAGATAACTTGGGCACATATTGTCATTCTGGTCAAAAAGTTCCTCATCTGGTTTTTCTGTTTAAACATACATGTCAGCATCCTCTGATGAAGTCAATATTCATATCTCCCCTACAATCCCAACTGATTTTCAAAGATACTTGTGTGCAGTGTGTTTGAATATCAGCTTGTGATGCAGACAAAAATACATGCATGCCTTAGTGCATTGACTGACAGCATAAAGAGGAAAATTGGTTCTTCCCTGCTAATTTTCGTTCCTGTAGTACCACAGATCAGTCCAGACCGCTGGGTTATGCCTCCCTTCCAGCAGATGGAGACAGAGAAAAGCTTGTGAGGCACCCCCTCTTATACCTGTGTGCCACCTGCGATCCCTCAGCATAATCAATACCATAGCAGAATGAACCAAATGGAATAACCAATCTTAAGAACCAATGGCTAGACCAAACTTTAGCCTAACAGTAAACTATGTAACTATGTACATGGAAGGAGTACTGGTATGGACAACTTCGATATTGTCTCTCTCCAAGATAATTTGCAGAATGAAAAGGATAAAATACATATAGCGAACGGACTCTCCATGCCAGAATACCATAGTATTCCAGATTACTGGTCCTGCGATGGATAGGGCACGTTCTTTCATGGTGGTATGATGTGTAAATTTAATGATATTTATCCTGTTGGATTCTGTATGTCCTCCTGGACATAAAGCACCACACCCCCACCAAGTTGATCCTCCCTATCATTGTGATATAATTTGTACCCCGATATAGCACTGTCCCATTAGTTATCCTCCTTCCACCAGGTCTCTAAGATGCCAATTATATCTATCTCATCATTCACTGCTATATATATAAAACTCTCCCATCTTCTTAGACTTCTGGCATACAGTCATTTCAAAGTGTGTTTTTTGTTTGTATTAACAACCTGCTTTTCAGTTGTTAGGGATAATTTGGAATCCTTTAGCTCAGGTGATTCTTTACTTACAGAAACATGGACTACTTTTGCTTTTATTGGAACCTATCTGTTGGAGTGCCCTAACTTTCTTGTTTCATTAGTGTCCTTCAAGGATACCTTCCTCAGAACCATGCACTACTGTATGACTTCCTGCTTTCCCCCTTGTTCTAGTTTAAAAGCTGCTCTCTTTCCTTTTTAAAAGTTAGCTTCAGCAGCCTGGTTCAACTCTTCCAGTTTAATCTTCATTTTTGGAGGAATGCTATTGAATTAGGAAGGTGTTAAGTTTTGAACATAAAATCCAGGTTACTTAAACAGGGATAGACAGAATAGCACTGTGGAATTGGTATTAGGAGGGAAAAAGGGAGCTGGGGAAGAAAAATAGGATATTGAGCACCATAGAAATGGGATAGAGTTTTAACATTTTGAGAGTTTTTAATTACAGAATTCAATTTCTTTTGAATTTTGTTTGCAGTTTTTTTTATATCCGTCACCATACTGTAAATACACTATCAGCTTGTATGTTTTAATGCATCAGAATAAAATGGATTATTGAAAATACTATTTATTTTAGCCTTAATGTGTTTTTTTTTTTTTTTAAGATTGGCTATTTTGGGGCTGCACTGTGTCAGGTTATAAGGGTGAAAAGGGGAGTTTACCAGCTTCGGGTTCAGGACCAAGATGAAAGAGTTCTTGTATTCACTTGTTTTATGTACCAGTTGTACCTGTTCTTATACTCACATGTTTTCTGTACTGCCTTTGTTCGAAGTTGCAGGTTTTTGTAAACCGGAGTGATTTGTTTCCCATACAGGAAATTCGGTATATAAAAATTAAAAATAAATAAATAAATACTAATGACAATTTTATCTGGTTCAGGAATGTGTGCAGATTGGTGCCTGTACAGCCCAACCTATCAGGCAGTGAGCAGATTCAGATAACTTTACCACCAAGACAATTTTTCGTGTGTTCGGCAAAAGTAAGATATATACATATATATATAATGAGGAAGGAGAAAAAATACAAAATAATATTAAATTTAAAGATTACAGTAAGTACAAGAGCTTTGAGAGAAGCCTCCAGTGGCTTAACATCCCTCACGCTCTCTTTACTAGATTACGCATTGATCACTCACAGCTCGTATTGTCTTGGGCGGGGTTTCATAAAATTATGACCCATAAATCCTAACATTTAATACTCAACCTTTGAGAACTATATTTTGGGGAAAAATTAAAAGGAGAAATCAGACCAATGCATAATTGATGACTCTATTCAGGATGGGGAGACTTCTGCTATTCAGATTTAGACTTGATGCCGGTTTCTGAATGGAGTTAGTTGTGTTTAGTGGAGCAAGCAGCTAGAAAACGGTGTTACTAGCACAGGAACAACCTGAGAAGAAACTACTTACCCTCCCGGTCTGAGTTTTTTTTAAATCTGTAATTTGTTTTACGAGCACGTTGGTGGAAAAGCTCTCCCTTTCTGTGACCGCAACGCCTCTTCCACCTTCCGCGATCTGCTGTTTCTACAGCCTCTGATTGGCTGCTGCTGGTGCGTCATCACACTGCGACGGTTGGTAAGGGTGTCCGGCTGCGTGCAGCAAAGAAACATTCTTGCCAACAACAAAGGGAGTTGCTAGCACCCAGTCGCCCGTTTGCCCAGCCTACAACTACCCCAACCCGCCAAAAGAAAAAAAAATGCATTTTGCTGGACAACGATAGCAAAAAGAAAAAAAGCAGACCAATTGGGCGGGATATAGTCTAACAGTGTAGCCTTTGCGTACAAATGTCAATACAGTAACCAACTACAATCCTTCCGCCTCCCTTCCCCCTTCAGTGACCGTTATGAAAGGTATTTAAAATGCGCTCGGGGGACCGCGCATGCCAGGCCGGGTGGCTGCTCATAGGCCGAGAGGTGGGCTGAGCGGCGCCCGATTGGCTGGCGTGTGCGCCCCGGGGCGGGAGGCAGGAAATGGCGCCATATTTACATTTGGGCGCCCTTGGCGTTGTGTCTTGTGTGTATTTAGGGTGGTGTCGTGGCTTTTAATGGACGTTTGACAATAAAAGTTTCTGCCGCTGCGGAGGGAGGCGTTTCCCGCCGCTGGCTCCTCCGCTTGCGCTCCCGTCCGCGGAGGCACTGGGACTCGGTGTGGGGCTTACTCTGTGAGCGGGAGCGTCCTGTTGCTACTGCCGCTGCCATCGCGCCAGGTAAAGCTCGGCCCGAACAGCGGGATCTAGTTGGGACCAGGTCTGCTAAAGGGGTGCATGGTGCGTCTGCCTTAACCGGCTGCCGTGGAGGTGCTTTCAGCGCGTTTTACTTTTGTAAAGTGGCCGCACCTCAGGTGCTGAATGTCAGACCCAATGCAGGGTTTAAAGGTGCTGGAGATGGCTTAGGAGGCGAATAGTCTGGAAGCTACCATTTAAAAATAAACAAATACATAAATAAAGAAAAAAGGGACGTTAAGAGGTCTCATTTGAGTATCTTGGATTTGGGGGTTCATGGTAATTAGCGAAATTTTTTATTTTTTAAGCATTCGTTTTAGATTTCGCTTTTTCAGGCACTCCAAAGAGGATTACATCCAGATATTTTAGGTATAATTGTCATAATCAGTTACTGCCCTTCTGCATACTAAACTAGCAATTTTACATTGAGTATAAGGAAAAGGGATTTCTTTTTTTATTTTTTTGTATCAAACTAATTTATACACAAGTGAGAAAAAAATCTGTGGTCTTTGGAACCGGCCCAATTCTGATCTCTCCATTACAGGGCATTTAATGTGCTTTCTCTTCAAATATGAGCGTTGATGTAATAAATTATTAGCTCGTTTGATATAGTTTTGGCTTTTCAAATACATGGTTTAGTGTATAATTGTCTACTATCAACAAAAGCTTGCCAGTAAATATAGTGAAAACACTGCTGTATCAGTGATTGCTGTTTTTTTCCTAATGTTTTAAATAGTTTGGAAACAGGAAAAAGGCCAATTGAATATTTTCCAACATAATTGATTTTAGAGGATACAGTGATACCGCTAAGGATCCCAAGGCCCATCCAGTCTTCCCAATTTATTTTTCTGGTGCAGTAGACCCCAGTTGATCTCTGGCTTTCTTTTCACTACTTTGTAACTAAAATGACAGGAGTGGAGTGGCACCTTTATAGACTAACCAATTAAACTTTGTAACTAGGGGTTCTTTGTGTTTATCCTAGGTTTTTGCTATTTCATACATCCTCCACTCTTTCCATGAAGAAATATTTTTTTGATATTACTCTTTTCTTTCTCTTCTCTGTACTGTCATCTTCTGCCAGGAAGCAATCTAAAAGTGAATACATTTTAACATGGTTAGAAAATAAGATAATATCAGTAGGAGACATCCATTTTCTGTTGCGCTCCGTTTATCTTTGGGAGATTTTGGTGCTATTTAACATAGAAATGTGCATCTCCACAATTGATAGCTGGCAATGTGTTATGACTTTCTAAAGTGGCATATGCCCAAATTTTGACACTCAAGTTGCACTAATGTCATAATTATAGAAACATGGCACTCTAACTCAAGAAGGTTCATGGTCTCCTGGAGGAGAAATCCATTAACTGTTATTAATCAAGTTGACTTAACAGGAATAACAGATGCTATTCCTTAGTATTTATTTATTTATTTTATATACTGACATTCGATCGAGATATCACATCCTTTTCCAGATAACTAAAGGAATAGGGTGGTAACAGCCCTATTTTACATTATAACATGATAATAAATAGATATAAGAATATTTTACATTAACATGGTAATAAATATAACAAGTTATAACAGAACTAACAGGAATATATGGAACATTAGACTATAGTATATAACATATGTACATAAATGGCTTGTTGATGAGGATAAATTATGGTAAGGATGGCAGGGAGGGTAGAGGGGGAGGGGAGAGAAAGGGAAGGGTGGGAGGAGGTAGTGATAGGGAGGGAAAGGGTGGGGTAGTAGGTAGTAGTAGGTTGGGATCTACTTAATATGTGGGTACTTGTAACCTGGATTGGCCACTGTTGGAAACAGGATGCTGGGCTTGATGGACACTTAGTCTGACCCAGTATAGCAACTTCTTATGTTCTTATGACAATTACTATGTTCTAATTATAATTGTAGGTATTACATGGTAATAGGCTGATATAATGCCAATATCACGTATTGGGAGCGAGACAGTATCAGGGTGAAATGTGATGAGTGAGATAAGCCAAACATAATTGAATAAAGTAGGTTTTATTTTGTTTTTTTCTTAAAGCTAAACTTTAGAAATAGGCTAAAATATTAAGTCCCCCTAAGGGGTACATTTTAAACAGCGCGTGCGTGCACTTTTGTTCGCGCACCAGGCGCAAACAAAAGAACGCTGGATTTTATAAGATCACACGTATCTTCTAAAATCTGGGGTCAGCGCGCGCAAGGGGGTGCACATTTATGCAACTTATGCGCGCCAAGCCCTGCGTGCGCTGCCAGTTCCCCCCCCCCCCCCTCCTTACCCTTGTTGAGACAGGCGTAACTTGCACGCGCTAGCGGGCTGCTGGCACGCCATCTCCCGACCTGGGGGCTGTTCCGAAGGCCTCGGCCCACACCCGGAACGTCGCGAAGCCCCGGGGCTTGCGCACACAGCAGAGCCTATGCAAAATAGGCTCGGCGTGCGCAGGGGCATTTTAAAAGGGTTATAAGAGTACCTTACGCATGTAACCCTTTTAAAATCTACCCGTAAATGTGTTAGAAAGATAGGCCATACAGTGCAGTTAGTGTAGCTGTGTTTAAAAAAGGATTGGTTAAGTTTTTGGAGGAGAAGTCCATTACCTGCTTTTAATTAAGTTGACTTAGAAAATAGCCACTGCTATTACTAGCAACCGTAACATGGAATAGACTTAGGTTTTGGGTACTTGCCAGGCTCTTATGGTCTGGATTGGCCACTGTTGGAAACAGGATGCTGGGCTTGATGGACCCTTGGTCTTACTCGGTATGGCATGTTCTTATGTCTATTATAATACCCTTAGATGCCTCTTCTCCAAGCTAAAGAGCCCTAATCTCTTTAGCCTTTCCTCATAGGGTAATTGTTCCATTCCCTTTATTTTGGTTGCCCTTCTCTGTACCTTTTTCCAATTCTTTCTTTCTTTTTTTTTAGACCTGAATTGCCAACAATACTCAAGGTGCAGGCAGTCATATTATAGAGCAATAGAGGCATTATTTTATATTCTGTTTTTTATTTTTTCCTAAATTCCTAGCATTCTATTTGCTTTCTTGGTAGTTGTTGGACACTGAGCAAAGAATTTCAATACATTATGTATGATGCCGCTTACACCCTTTTCTTGGGTGGCAATTCCTAGTATAGAGCCTTGCATTGTGTAGCTATAATTTTGGGCTGCTCTTCTCTACTTGCATTACTTTGTACTTGTCCATATTAAATTTCATCTGCTATTTGGATACCGGGGCTTACAAGGTCCTCTTTGAATTTCTCTCATTCCTCTTGTGATTTAACAGCTCTGAAAAATTGATAACCCACTAGTTCCCATTTTCAGGTCATTAATAAACATGCTAAAAAGCAGTGGTCCCAGTAAAGATCCTTGGGGCACTCCACTATTCGCCTTTCTCCATTGAGAAACTTGACCATTTATTTTTACTCTTTCTATCCTTTAACCAGTTCCCAATTCACAATAGGAAATTGTGCCCCATCTCATCACTCATAAGGTACTTGGTCAGACGCTTTCTGGAAATCCAGATATACTGTGTCAACTATCCATGTTTTATTCATACCTGCAAAAAAAAAGTAGCAGACTGATGCAAACTTCCTCTGGCTAATCCACATTGGCTCTGTACCATTAAACTATGACTACTTATATTTAGTAACTTTGTTCTTTAATTCTACCATTTTGCTGGGCACTGACATCAGGCTTACCAGTTAAGTTTCCTGGATCACCTCTGGAACCCTTTTTTAAAAATTGGCATTATGTTGACTACCCTCCAATCTTTCAGGTAGCTTTTGACAGGAAGAGACAATATAGTGCTATGTTTCTTGGTTGTCTTATGAAGACTCACATGGACCCCTATCTATTGATGCTTTCCTTTATTTGCAGGCTTTCTTAGTAGCATTTTCAGACCCTCCTATGGTTAGACGTTTTTTTATGTCAGCATTCTGGCAAACATGCAAAACCATTTTTATCAAGTCTCTCACAGAGCTTCTTTGGTAATATACACTGGATAAAAATTAATGGGTTAGTCAGAAGTCTTAGTTCATTTTGCTTACACCTGCATTTCATTTTCTTGCATCTCCATAAGCATCAAAGGGAGTGCATCACTCCCCAGGTGATATATTTTTTTTCTGTCGATAAACAGGTTGAATTAGCCATGCTGTTTGGGTGACATTGGCGCTCTTGCAGACTTTCTCTCAGAAAGCAAAACTTTGAATGCTGCTGTGTCTCTGCAGCTCTTCTCCTGTGTGGTGCATCATCAGTCTCCTCCGTGCTGCTTCTTCTTTTTTTTTTTTTTTCTACGCTCAGGCATGGACATGCTGAAACTTTTTTTTCTCAATCTCCTCACATGGGCCATGTATTTTGTTTTCAAATTTAAAGACTTTTTTACATCTACGATCCCACAACAGCACTCTTAATTGCTATCTCAGTGTCAAAAACCCCCCAAAAAAACCAGGGTTTAAGTATTTCAGTGTGGACACACAATGTCCGTTGCTGACAAGGGGGAGCGGACTCCTGGATCCTCTGCAGAGAAGTGGTCTGGGAATGGGTGGTGGAAAACTTGGTACTCTACGGGCTACGTATTTGCCATGGATAGCGAACACCTTAGCGGACCACCTAAACAGAGTTTTTCACCCACATGAGTGGTCTCTGAATCTCTCGGTAGCCAACAAGATCTTCCAGAGATGGGGGTCTACTGTGTCTGGACCCTGAGGAGACTGACGCACTACGCGTGGGAAGATCCACGCAGCAGCATTCAACATTTTTGCTTCCTGAGAGTAAGTCCACAAGAGTGCCATCGATGACAACGCCTAAAGAGCATGGCTAATTCATCCTATCTACAGAAAACGCAGTTTACGGTAAGCAAAATTGCTTTTATCATAAAGTGCTATACAAAAAAATGCCTTTGACCATTCATGCTCTGAACACGTTTGAGTTCAAGGTTCTGTCTCGATGAATATGTTGTGTGCAACATACAGGGATGGTATCAAGGATCCAGTACATTCCCAGACACCTGCCTTGGGTGGAAAAGCACAGAGGGGAGTCATGGAGCAGTCGTGTTCCACTTGCTGCCATTGCGGAAACAATATCCCATTCACAGATGTGATAGCATGTTGCCACACACAGAGGCTGTGATTGGTTAAATACATTTATTCACTTTTATATTAATTTAAGGGTTTGATTTGCTAAAATTTGTCTACTATTCTGTCTCTATTGGGAAGGGATCTTGATGAATCTGGCCCAAAGTATGTAGAAATATGGGTCATCAAATAAGTTGTAGGTCATAGCTTTCTACTAGAATAAGACATCTTTTGACTGGCTTTGGAGAGTTCTAACCTTTCATTAATAAATATTTATTTATCGAGTTTTTTTATACCATTCAGTTTCGCCATCACAACGGTTTACAAAGTTATGATTAACAGTGTTTTAAAAAACCAGTTCATATGGTTAACAGAGGATATCATTTACGAACTAGGTTTGTAGATTAATCAAAACATATTACAGAACTGAGTAATAATCAGAAGTTTCTTGGGTCCATCTGTTTTCCTAGTGTTAAAGGAAGGGAGCGGAGTTTTGAGTCAGTGGGTGAGTTGGTAGGTTATGGTAAACATCCATGTTTTTAGCTCTTTTTTGAAAGTTTTAAGTTTTCTTGTATTATATCTATTGGGAGGGTGTTCCAGAGTTTGGGGCTTCCAAGTGAAATTGCTCTCTTTTGAGGTGAGTTCTTTGGATCATGAAGGAGGGATCTTTAATAGTCCTTTATTTGCTGATCTGAGGTTTCTGTTTGGAGCATGCAATTTTATAGATGAAGAAAGCCAGTTTGTCTTTCATATATTATTTTATGTAGTATTGATAGAATTTTGTATTCGATCCTAAATTTTATTGGGAGCCAGTATAGAGAAATAAGTGTGGGAGTGATGTGATCATGTTTTTTAGATCCAGTGAGTATTCTTGCAGTTGCGTTTTGCAGGATCTGTAGTGGGCGGATTGTATTAAGAGGTAAGTTGAATAATAGGGAATTACAGTAGTCCAGGTTGGAGAATGAGTAGTTGAAGGACTGATCTGAAGTCATTGGGGGAGAGGAATTGACATTAGGAGTTTGTGATAACCATCTTTGATTTTAGCTGTGATGTGATTTTTGAAGGAAAGTTCTTTATCAATTATGACTCCAAGGTTGCGTGCATGATTGACTGGAGGGAGAGCCAATTTTTGGTTTAAGTTGAGTGGAGGTGGCTGAGGAAAGTTGTTCTTTCTATCCAGTATGATTATTTCAGTCTTATCAAAGTTTAGTATGAGTTTCAAGTTGGATAGTAGTTTTATTTTGTTTAGGTAGGTGGCTGATTTTTTTTTTTTTATAGGTTTCTTCCAATGAGTTGATTATTGGGATTAATATTTGAATGTCATCTGCATATATGAAGTGGGTCAGGTTAAGGTTTGATAGGAGGTGGCAGATTGGAAGGAGATAAATGTTGAAGAGAGTCGCTGATAGCGCAGATCCTTGGGGGACTCCGGTGTAAAGATTTTATTTTTTTTGAAAGGGTGTCATTGATCCATTCTTGGTATGTTCTTTGTAATAGATATGATGTGAACCATTGTAGGGTTTTTTCTTTTGCACCAATTTCAGATAGTCGTTCAATCATAATGGAGTGGTTTATCATATCAAAGGCTGCTGATTGAGAAGTACCAGAAGGTAGCTGTGGCCGTTTCCAAAACCTTTGAGTATGGTGTCGTTCAAAGATAGTAATAATGTTTCTGTGTTCAGTTGTTTTCTAAAGCCAAATTGTGTGGGAAGTAGGATGTTGTTTTCTTCAACGTGGTCGCTGAGACGGGAGTGTACGATTTTTCTCAATTTTAGCAATGAAGGGTAGGTTTGATATGGGTCAGTACTTCAGTGGATTTTCTGGATCAAGGTTGTTCTTTCAGAATGGGTTTAATAATTGCTGATTTTAGGCATTCTGGGTAGTTTCCTTCAGTGAGGGATAGGTTTACGATGTCGGTTAAAATTTTACTTATTGAAAGTTCAATATTTTTAATCGTTGTTATGGGAATGGAGTCAATAGGGTGTTTAGCTGGGTTCTTTTTTTTTTTTTTTTTTTATATAATTGTTTGGATTTCCAGTGATGATGCAGTTTCAAAGTTGGGCCAACTTGATGTTTGAGTGTTTTTATTTATTTTTGGTCTTGTGAGTGCTGTTGAGGTTTTTGATTTTTTTTTCATTAAAGAATTCTGTGAATTCGTTACTTGTGATTTTGGATGTTGAAGATAACTGGTCGTCATTGAATGATTTGGTTAGCCTTTTTACGATAGTGAAAAGCATCTTTGGGTTATGTTGGTATTCTTTTTAATTTGAATAGAAGTCTTTCTGTTTTGTGGATGCGGTTTTTTTGTCTTCTCTGTATGCATTAAGTAGAGTGGATGATTTATTGTTCCTCCAGGTTTTCTCTTTTTCTGAGTTCATGTTTGACTGATCTGATGTTTTCATTGTACCATTTGGTTCTGATGTTTTGGGTTTTTTATTGTTTTCTTTATCATGGAATTTATCTTATCTGCTACTGTTAGTGATGGAGATCCAGGAAGAGGTTGCGTTCTCTGCATTTGTTAGGTCTATGTTTGTTAGTTCTGTTTGTAGGTATTCTTGAAGTGTTTCAATGTGAAAAGGTGGTCTGTATGTGAAGGATTTAGGTGGATTTTTTATTGTAGTAAACTTGCGGTTTGAGTGTAAATTTGTGTGGATTACAGTGGTCCGACCAGGTTATCTTGGTGATTTTTGTTTGGTGGTTATTCCATATGTTGGTATTGATGAAGACAAGGTTAAGGGTGTGACCTGCTTTGTGCATTGGGCCACTGATGATTTGGCTAAGGGCTATTGATGAGAGCGTGTCAATGATTGAGGAACATGAGTGGGGGATGGTATCTGTGTATGTTGAAGTCACCTAAGATGATTATGGGTTTGTTGATTGATATTTTTGTCAAGAAGAATTCAATAAGTGGTGAGCAGTTCCGATCTAGAATATTGGGGGGGCAGTATATCAGACAGATTTGTAGTTTTGATGAGTCAAATAGTGCAATTTCCAGAGGGGTGTAGTTATTAGTTGAGAGTAATTTCATCTGTAGGCTGCTTTTTAGATGAGTAGCATTAGGCCTCCGCCTTTCTTTTTTGGTCTGGGAATTGAGAAAGTTTTGTAGAAAGGATTGTTGATTTGGTTTATTAGTACTATATTTTTTTTACCCATGTTTCCGTGATTGCTATGAAGTCCGGCTTGTCATCTTGAAGGAAGTCATTGATGATGGGAATTTTTCTTTATTATTGATTGTGCATTAAAAAGCATGAATGTTAATGCTAAGTAGCTGCTGAATGTTTTTGTGTTGCGAGTTAAGGTAGAGTATTGGTATTTGTGGTTTTTTGATTTCATGCTTATGTTTTTGTTAATCTATAATTTCACTTCATTTCTGTGATTCTTGCTGTAGTCAGGGGGTTGAGAGTTTGTCATTTCTTGGGACGTTTAGGAAGAAAGTTTTATGATTTAGTGCTTAATAGTGTTAGCACCAAGGTTTGCACAAAGGGGAGCGCCCCTTCATTGCGCCCTTCGGTGCGCGACGCTTGGTGGTCACGACCGATTTTAAACGGTCCGCGGCTTGAGCCAATGATGTCGGGGGGGGCGGGCCTTCCATTCGCGGCTGTCCCTGGATTTTTTAATTTTTTAGGCACTTGCCTTTTCTTTTTGTGCCTTTTTTCTCTTCCTTTCTGTAAACATGTATTTGCCCACCTGATTTTGCATTTTTCTTTAATTTTTTTTTAACAGAAAATGAGTGTTCAAATTAATATGAAGAAACTTCCATCACACATCATAGAAGCTACAGAAAACCAAATGAATTCTAGGTATGTGGAAGGGTTTTTTCCTTTTGTTTTAAACATTCTATTGTGTAACCCATAATTTTCATTTTAAGATGCAGAGCCTTACTGGAGTTATAACTTGAAGCAATCAAGTTTAATTGTATATGTTACTATAGTATGAAAGTTTCTCTGTTGGCAAGCAGGGCTGACTGAATTAGCTGTGACATGTTAGGACTGATATCTGGCGGAACCAAATGGATCATTCTCTCTAAGCTTGTAGAGCTTTTGCTCTTCTGAGCATGTGTGGGAATTACCATATAGGTGTTGCCTTGCGAGCCCTCTCTTTCTTTTTTTTTTTTTTTTTTTCCTTAGATTTTTTTAATAAATAAACAATGATGGGAATCATTCTTCAAAAATTCAATATCCAATAATACATGGGAAAAAAGCAAACATAGTATTCCAAATCTCATTGCCCCATAGTCACCCTCACATTACCACAGCTCAAAATGACAGATATGACTAAAACTGTCTGGCAAAGAATAAAAACAGCAAGGCAGAGAAATATAAATATAATAGGTGAGCAAATAAGAGTTGGCCCGCTGGGGTGGAAACTGAACTTGTCTAACTTATTCCCACATAACGACTGAGTTAATACAGCTTTTCCTTCAACTATTTAGGTATAACAAACAAAAAATCGCCCCAGACTTCACTATGTGCCCTTGTGCATGGAAACAAAGCATTATCTAAAGACTTTCTCCAGCATGTAAAGCTCCATCACAGCTCTCCATACCAAAAAAAGTGGGACCCTCACCTCTCAACCATGTGGCCAATGTACATTTCAGTGCCTGCATGCAGCCTTTGGCTAGTAATAGTCTATAAGATCTTTTCAAACCCCTTTTGGGCCTCCCCATCACCTAAAATGCAGAAAGCTGTGAACCAAGGAAATGGAAATAGGATTAACGAAGTAAAAGGTTAATAGTGTTTCCCGAAAGTATGTATGAGTGTTGCCCCTGCACTAGAACATTTAAGACAGGCATCTGTATTTGAAACAAGAGACATAGCCTTACTAGGCCAGAAAATTGTTCTATGTAAGATCATAAAATCTCTTAAATTCACATTTGTGACTGCCTTATGCATATAAGATGAACAGTTATAAATGTGATCTTTATCCAGAGGAATCTGTAGGTCTGTAGACCATATGTCTGAAATACTCCACTATCTGAATTATCATGAAGATACATGTGTATATATAGTTGCAGTTTTAAATACTCTTCTCCTATGCAAATGTAATGTTGAAATCTCCTATTAGTGAGAGGTCCTTCACTAGAAGAATGTAAAGTGTGAATGTAACTTCGTACTTGCATAAACGTTAAATGACCATTACAAAGGTTCATGTGCTGTACAATAATCAAAAGAATGCATATCTTTCTTTGTTTTGTTAATAAAGGAGTATAAATACCCCTTGCCTTGTTGTGTCAGTGTACCATATACTCTGTGCAGACTTCCTGGTATAAAATCTGGGTTTCCCACCAAAGGGAGAGAGTATGATTTACGCCACATGAAAGAGAATTTTCATTTTAAGATGCAGAGCCTTACTGGAGTTATAACTTGAAGCAATCAAGTTTAATTGTATATGTTACTATAGTAACATATACAATTTGGCTAGTAACATATACCCTTTCCAAGCCAACTGATAAATAGTACAGTCCAAAACATGAGCTGGGAGATCTTCATTTACACATGCAAGAAATATCCCAAGCTTAACTGAGCTACAAATTGCTCTACTCGTGCAAGAGGAAAGATATTTAAAACCTTTTACAAAATTATGTACCACTGAGGCTACTAATACGGTGAACAGAGAGGCTTTTCTCTGGCCTAGTGCTTCCACAAGTGTCTGAAGAGGAGTTGAGGAGACTAAATTCAAACATAACAGTGCAGGAAATCGAACAGGTGATTCACGGGCTGTCTAATGGTAAATCTGGTCCTTAAATATCTTGAATGCCCCCATATAATTTGTCTGCCTTTCTGGTTTAGCTAAATTTGCTAACATTTTCCTGGATTTATTGCCAAACAGAAACAGTTTGTTTAAACACAAACAATGAATGAATAGACTTGTGGTGAATTAATTCATTAAGTACCTTTTTGTGTTATCCTAAATTTCCCTGTCCATTCCGTTATACCTGTCTGAGCTATCCATGTTTTTTTGTACTAGTGTAATTGGTTTTCTAAATTAAAATATCCTGACTAATTTTTTTCACAGGCTAACATAACTAATAATTTCCCCTCAAACTGCCTTGTGGGTCTCATTATTCAAATAACTTCCAGTTTTCCTGAAGGAACATACAAAATTCAGGGTCATTGTTTAGCCACAATGGCATTTGCCATTTAAAAACTGGATTAATATCCTGGTGTTGAAAAGACATTCCACCAGGCAATGATCCAAGATCACTAAACTCCCAATTGATGCTTTGCAATGCATTGGAAAAGTTCCTCAGACACTAAAAAGTAGTAACCAGAGAGTCGAGACCTATGCTTAGCCTGGCCCAAACCCCCCCTCCTTCCAAGTAACACAGCACACTTGTTGGTGTTAAAAAGGCCGCAGTTTATTTCAGCAACCCGAGCCCTCACAACAAACATGGGGCTGACTACATGTCAGCCCAACCGCCCCTTCCCCACCCCCATTCGCTTCTATTCGTGTTGCTCACCACCACGTCCCAGTGGTAAGCCATGGTCAATGAGCTTTAGCCCCTAGCTCTTCTGATCTTCTCGTGCAGCAGCCCCCCAACTGCACGAGACTCGTGCCCCCGCCCCCCCCCCCCCACCACCACCAAGCAATTATCGAACAATTTATATACACGTTGGGCTTGGGATTTCTGCCACTAAACAAGGAAACTTAGCTTCCTTGTTCTCCCCCCACTGTGGCTTCAACATTATCCTGAATTACTGCTTCTAATCCTTCCTGCAGGGTGTTATTAAATAAATCCAGTCCAACATCAGACAAATGCACCCCCCTTGCTGCACTACCCATCTCCCCACCTGTCGACTTTTACCTTTTTAGCACCTTTTTTCTAGATAGGTTCATCCTTTAATTTAAAACGAATAATGATATCGGACCAACCTAATTTGATACTAGGCCACCTGGTCAATATAATGGCCATGTCCTTCCGCATGTTTGAAATTGAAGTTCTACATGATTCCTTTCAGATATCATTATCACCCAAATGTATTAAGATTTTTGGAACCCCTTGGGTCTGGACTTGTCCATGCAAGAAGGATACTAATTCAGGCCATTTCATGCCCCTCCTCTCCATCCAGCAGATTTTCCAGTGAAGTCTCTTCAATTGCAGATCTTCCCCATACGGTCTCCTTTGCACCCAATGCACAAACGAGTGACTCACGATCCAGGCACATACCGATTCTGCAAAACAAACATGTGTTACTATGACAAGCATCGCCGTCATTATTTACGGATGTAACCCCGGAACGCATTGGATTTCCATCTACCAATGACTTTCTTATTGCACCCTCAGCCATTCCTAATTCAGCTGCTGTCGTCTCTGCACCTATACGAAAAGAATGCGAGCTATAAAGGCTCACATCCCATCCCATTACCTCCACCACCTTTTTTTAAGACCTTGGAAAATTGAAAATTCGAGAGCGACGTTCCATTCTCATGCACTAAAACACCCTTCAATTCTCGGGCGGACTTGAATGAACGCCTGCAAGATTCGCACTGGGCAAACCACTGCATGAGCAGCCCTACCCATTCTAATCCATGATCCTTTTCCGAATTGATCCGCCTTGGATTTTGTCAGAAATAGAGATGCTATTCTTTTCCACCCTAACCTATCCCACCATCAGGCCTGCACCCCGAGGATTAAATTTAAAACTGGCTACTAATTCGCTGACGCCAAACACCGGCAGGTGTGTCGCGTCTCCCGGTGTCCCACTACCCTGCTCTACTTTCCTTTTGCCTTTTTCCAGCCCCCACGGGCCAATTAGAAGCCTCCTTTCTTCCTACCCCCATTGCCCAATGGGAAGCCGCCTTCATTTTGCCTGCCCCTGCGCATGCCAATCGGAAGCCTCCCCCTACCAGTGAGAGTAGGGAGGAAGCCTTTGATTGGCCGGTGAGGTAGGCATCAGAATGCCCGGGGGTGGGGTGGGAGGAATAGAAGTTTTTGAACTCTGAAGCAAGGCCGCGTGGTGAAGAGGAAACCCGACCCCCGACTAAGCAAAGCCACCATAGGAGCCCATTCCCATGGCGGCGAAGAGGAAACCTGACCAAGGCCACCACGGGAGCCCATTCCTGTGGTGGCGAAAAAAGAAGGCCCGTCGGAGTAAAGCTGCGGCGAACTGGAGCCCATCCCTGCAGTGAAGGAAGAAGTTTTTGGTGAGACTGTATGTGAATGGGTGCCTGGCTGAGAGGTTGTGTCTGTGGCTGTGATTGAGAGAGAGGGTGGTCTTAGGGTCTAATTTGGGGAGGGGGGGTATGTGGGTGTGTGACTGGTTGTGGGCGCTAAGGAAGAAGACTGTGAGGATAGAGCTTCAGCTGCCCTTGCTGCTTCTGGTGAATGCTATTGGCCTGGAAGGGAAAGGAGTAGGAGAGTTGCTGGAGAGGGTAAGTAAAGGTGGCTTTTTAAGGTTATTTTAATTATTGGGTATTATGCGATGTCTGTTTTGAAATATTTATTGATATTTGGACATGTGTTAATTTTTATGAGTTTTTAATTATTGGATATTATTCTGTTCAGCAGCTGTTTTGTAACATTTTTAGTATAGCTTTACAATTTATTTCTGTGTGGGGCTCTATAGCAGCTTGGCTTATTCTGTTTTCCCAATAGGAAATGTATTAGTGTTTAGGGCCTGGTTTAATAGTTGTATTTCTTAGATAGGGTTGTTACTGTTTGTGTGTTCCATAATACAGGTGTAACTTTGTGCGGGTTAGTTTGTGTGCATTATTGCAAGTCCTGAGAGTCTGTAAGGTGCTATATTTCTCTTTCCATTTCTCCAGGTTAGCACTGCACGCAGAGTGGCTTTTTTTTGTTTTCCATTCCAGTTTCTGTCTCCATATTTATAATTTTTTGGTTTTTCTGTACTCTGTGAAGGGTATGTGACAGAGGTGAGGTATTTAACTAGCATGTAGGCATTTGTATCAATCTTATTTGTTGTGTTTTCTCAATAGGATGTGCATTAGTGGTAAATTACTGACTTTTCATAAGGAGGGGTATTGTGCCTGGTAGTAAAAGGAGTTTGTTTTGCTCTTACTGGGATGTCATCCGAACCAGAATATCTTTTTTTGTATGGCGAGTTGTACAGAGTAATGCCCTAGATCTGCTCTGCACTCATTGCTGGGGGTTGAGGGGATTCCTGTGGATGCAGAGTGCATGTTTACATTTAGCCCCGGGATGGTCACATGTTCAGTGTGTCACGCATGTGAGATCCATCTGTCAGTTGTGACCCGGCCAAAAAAAAGTTTGAGAACCACTGTTCTATTGGACTCACCTTAGCAATATTAATGTCTCATTGCTCTAATTCTGTTTAAAGAAGTAAACTGTATGGAATGTCTGATAGGGGTGACTAATTCTGGTCTTTGAGAGCCACAAATGGGCCAGATTTTCAGGATATCCATGTGAATATGTATGAGAATTTGCATACAATGGAGGCAGCGCATGCAAATGTATCTCATGCATATTCATTATAGATATCCTGAAAACTTGGCCTGTTTGTGGCTCTTGAGGACCAGAGCTGGCCACCTCTGGTCTATGAATTAACATAGCAGCAGTTAGAGGTGGCTTTCTTTGGGAAAAAAAAATGGTTGCTTTATTAAATACTAGTTGACTTAATGGCATAAGCTATCCAAGTTTATTGGTTCTCTTGTAATTGATATTTTTAGTATGCTCATGAAGTTCACTTTTTTTCTGTTGATGAGCAGGCTGAATTAGCCATAAGTTAGTGGTGATATCCAGTGGCACTGAATGGACTTCTCTCCAAGCTAATAGAAGTTAGAGCTCTACTGAGCTTGTGTAGGAATTCTCCTTTGGTCTTTTTATGTCTGAGCTTTAGCATGGATATGTACTCAAGTCTCTTTTCATACACTTTTTTTTTCTTTATTTCTTTTCAATTTTTGCCTCATTACCTAGCGACAACCCCAACAGCATTTTCAATGCTATTTAAAAAAAAAAAAAAAGTCATAACTGATTGAGGGATTTTCTAGAACTTCTTACTGCTCCCTAGCTGGGGTTTCAAATATGTTGGCAGACTGCTTTCAGCAAGTTGTTTTGTTTTTTACAAATGGTCTCTGACAATCCATAGTTAACAACCTATTTGAGTTGTGGGATTGTCCATCAATTGACCTAATTGCAATGGAACAAATCCACAAACTTGACCAATTTTGCTTCATTCTTCTAAGTGTTCTCAGGTTGGCTCAAGATGCTTTCCTGCTATATTGGGGGACAAACTTCGTATATGCTTTTCCACCACTATCTGTTGTTGCAAGAATAGTGCAGAAACTTCTTTGAGACCATGGCCGCATGATTCTCATCACTCCAGCATAGCCTCGACAAGTTTGGTATGCATATCTCAAACGTTTGGTACATCATCCAGTTCATCTCTGTTCTGATCCTCTTCTTCTGACTCAGGAGAACAACAGTCTACTTCATCCTAACCTTCTGTTCCTCATCTTCACAGCTTGGATGTTGAGTGCTCAATAATTGCTAACCTGTCTCTACCCATAGCTATTGAAAATATCATTCTCTCTGCCTGAAAACCATCTACCAGATGCACTGTTTCTTTTAAATGGAATAGATTTTCCAAGTGGTGTTCCCAGAGTAGCTTGGACCCATTCTTCTGCAAACAGACACCTCTTATCATACTTGCCTCTCTTATCGGACTTGGGGCTTTCTGTCTTTAGAGTGCATCTGAGTGGCATAACAGCCTCTCATACATCTGTAGATAATCCGTCGTGACACATCCTCTTGTGACCAGATTCATGAAGGGTTGTTGCACTTGAGGCTGCCTGTGTATAAACTACAAACTCAAGTGCATTACTTGCATTACCTGCATTTTTTTCACACCAGTGGTACTTCGTACACATCCGAAGTTCTTTTCCAAAAGTGGTTTCAGCTTTTCACATCAACTGGTCCATTGTCCTGCCAACTTTTTTCCCATGACCTCATGCTCCTGATGGTGAGAAGAATCTTCACACCTTGGACTGTAAAAGAACTCTGGCCTATTGAGAACTCTGCCATATCGACAAGCATCTTAACTTTTTGTCTCATATGATCCAAACAGCCATTTCCAAAACAATTTTGTCCATCTGGATTGCTGAATGAATTCAACAGTTGTTTTGACAGGACTTGATTTTACCAATCTGGTAAACGCTCATAAAGTTAGAGCGATGGCCTCCTCCATTTTCCACTTGTGAGAGATTCTTAAATATCCGCAAAGCTGCCACATGGTTATCAGTGCACACCTTTACATCTCACTACTGTCTGGAAGGTCTAACAAGTTCTGATAGTGCCTTCAAGCCAGCAGTATTGCATGATGTACTCTTGCAGTAGTCTACTCTTCACAATGGAGTCCAGATTGCTCGTTTAGTAACACTCTGCTGCAGTCCTCAGCTTGGGACTCTCATATCGTGGCTAATTCAGCCTGATATCAACAGAAAAAGCAAGTTTGCTTAACATAAATGGTATTTTCTGTAGATAGCAGGATGAATTAGCCATGATGCACCCCTCCTCCCTGGAACAACTACATTGATGGCTATTCTGATACAGATTGAGGAGGCTCCAGAGGCGTTGCGCGTGGAAATTCCTACACATGACAAAGAACTCAAAGCTCTACTAGCTTGAGCTAAGTGCATGCGGTACCATTGAATGAAGTCACCTACTTATCACAGATAATTCAGTCTGCTCTCTATGGAAGACACAGTTTATGGTAATCAAACTTGCTTTCCATCAATAGAAGTGCTGCTTGACATTTATTTAATGACTCCTCTCAAGGACAATAGGGATGTTCTATAAAACTATTGCTCCTTTTGTTCTTCGGAATCTCCAGTTTCATCTTTCAAAACAAATTGTTCAAATATGGGTAACATTCAAATTGTTCACACTGAGATATTCCTCCTTCATTTTCACTTGCAGACTTGGCACCAATTTTCAAAGAAAGTATGTGTGCACTTTGTTTGAAACGTGCTGAGAGTACAAACTACTTGTTGACATTTTTGCACCTACTCTCTTTTTTTTTTCATTGAAAATAACACACAGATTTGAAGTTGCAATCTATGCAAGTTTTCCTCTCCTGAACAATAGATCCCCAGAAATGCCTCCTCTTAATGTGGCATAAAAATATGCATGATGAGGAACGTGTGCTTTTTAACTGCATTCAGAGCAATTTTTCAGATAACAAATTTAATGTTGGTGTAATGTTTTGGGGTTTTTTTACCCACATAAATCACTTTGAAAATTGCTCTCCATATGAAACTTTAGTTTATGTGCCCATTGAAATCAATTTTTTCTGATGCCTCTGGAATTTTTTTTTCCCTGATGCTGATTTAAAGTAGCCAAGAACTGTTTTGGAGGTAAGGGATCTGCAAACCTGAAATGTCCCTTTTTTCCCCCCCCCCCTTATTTTCCCTGAAGGAATGTATGTAGCAAAATGGTGCCGTTCAGCTTTCCTTCATCTAAAGCTGCTCTTTGGGATCCAGTACCCATGGGAGATGTCATTGGTTTACACCTCTGCTATTACAGGTAAATGGACTGTCTCACTAAAATATTAGAAGTTAAACAATGTTCAATCTAATTACTCGGGTTACTCAAAATTCCTTACAAATAACACTTTCATGTTTGTCGTCTAACTATCTCACTGTTAACCATAGTTTCTCTTCTTTTGGAAACATTGCAAAATTTGAAATGCTTATGAAAGCAGTAATCCTCTGGACAAGGCTTCTGCTATCTGTAAATGCTCTGTTTGGGTTAGAGGCTCTTTCCTTTTTCTTTCTGCTAGACCAGTCATAGGATTTCCCCCCTTCACAGCTGCCAGAGACAAAGGAAATGCCGCCTTTCTCCCCATGACGTCAAGTCTACTAAAGAGAGAGATGGCATCAGATGGTTTACTTTCCAGTAGTGAAGACCAGTGAGGATGAGCCTTTAGTCCTCTTCTAAAGTCCAGGTTAGACCTTGATCTAGTGAGCCTACTGGCTCCTGGGGCATCTGTTCCTAGGGATTACTCTTCTGCTCAAAAATGAAATTTCTGACCTATTAGTTAA
Organism: Rhinatrema bivittatum; assembly: GCF_901001135.1. Taxonomy (NCBI): domain Eukaryota; kingdom Metazoa; phylum Chordata; class Amphibia; order Gymnophiona; family Rhinatrematidae; genus Rhinatrema; species Rhinatrema bivittatum. The sequence goes on from NC_042624.1 coordinate 116,409,092, forward strand.
AATTTGTAACCTATCATTAAAATCATCCATTGTACCTGAAGACTGGAGGGTGGCCAATGTAACCCCAATATTTAAAAAAGGCTCCAGGGGTGATCCGGGTAACTATAGACCAGTGAGCCTAACTTCAGTGCCGGGAAAAATAGTGGAAACTATCCTCAAGATCAAAATTGTAGAGCATATAGAAAGACATGATTTAATGGGACACAGTCAACATGGATTTACCCAAGGGAAGTCTTGCCTAACAAACCTGCTTCATTTTTTTGAAGGGGTTAATAAACATGTGGATAAAGGTGAACCGGTAGATGTAGTGTATTTGGATTTTCAGAAGGCGTTTGACAAAGTCCCTCATGAGAGGCTTCTACGAAAACTAAAAAGTCATGGGATAGGAGGCGATGTCCTTTCGTGGATTACAAACTGGTTAAAAGACAGGAAACAGAGAGTAGGACTAAATGGTCAATTTTCTCAGTGGAAAAGGGTAAACAGTGGAGTGCCTCAGGGATCTGTACTTGGACCGGTGCTTTTCAATATATATATCAATGATCTGGAAAGGAATACAATGAGTGACGTTATCAAATTTGCAGATGATACAAAATTATTCAGAGTAGTTAAATCACAAGCAGACTGTGATACATTACAGGAGGACCTTGCAAGACTGGAAGATTGGGCATCCAAATGGCAGATGAAATTTAATGTGGACAAGTGCAAGGTGTTGCATATAGGGAAAAATAACCCTAGCTGTAGTTACACGATGTTAGGTTCTATATTAGGAGCTACCACCCAAGAAAGAGATCTAGGCGTCATAGTAGATAATACATTGAAATCGTCAGCTCAGTGTGCTGCAGCAGTCAAAAAAGCAAATAAAATGTTAGGAATTATTAGGAAGGGAATGGTTAATAAAACGGAAAATGTCATAATGCCTCTATATCGCTCCATGGTGAGACCACACCTTGAATACTGTGTACAATTCTGGTCGCCGTATCTCAAAAAAGATATAGTTGCAATGGAGAAGGTACAGAGAAGGGCAACCAAAATGATAAAGGGGATGGAACAGCTCCCCTATGAGGAAAGGCTGAAGAGGTTAGGGCTGTTCAGCTTGGAGAAGAGACGGCTGAGGGGGGATATCATAGAGGTCTTTAAGATCATGAGAGGTCTTGAACGAGTAGATGTGACTCGGTTATTTACACTTTCGAATAATAGAAGGACTAGGGGGCATTCCATGAAGTTAGCAAGTAGCACATTTAAGACTAATCGGAGAAAATTCTTTTTCACTCAACGCACAATAAATCTCTGGAATTTGTTGCCAGAGGATGTGGTTAGTGCAGTTAGTGTAGCTGGGTTCAAAAAGGTTTGGATAAGTTCTTGGAAGAGAAGTCCATTAACTGCTATTAATCAAGTTTACTTAGGGAATAGTCACTGCTATTAATTGCATCAGTAGCATGGGATCTTCTAGGTGTTTGGGTAATTGCCAGGTTCTTGTGGCCTGGTTTGGCCTCTGTTGGAAACAGGATGCTGGGCTTGATGGACCCTTGGTCTGACCCAGCATGGCAATTTCTTATGTTCTTATGTTCTTATGCTCTGCTCCCCCCCCCCCCCCCCCCCCCCCCCCCCGAGAGAAAAATAAGTTATGATTTGTAGTCTGTATGGGTTGAACTCCTCTCAGGCTGCCTCCCTATACCCCTAGTGGCTCTAGTTTGAGTCCTGGTAGTGAGGTCCTCTTCCACACCCCCTCTCTTCTGCCACCTTCTCATTTCTGGGGCTGAGGACAGTTTCGGGGAAGGGGTTGGACCTGCCACCATTTCAATCCCTGCTTCCTCTCTAGCCCTCTGTTTCTTGCCATTTACCATGTTGTGGTACTGTCAAATTTAAAGTTTACATTTTTTTTTTTTTTTTTAAAAAGGGGCATCAGGGAGGAAAGAGGAAGATTTCTTATCTTGCCTGGTGCTTTCAACATCCTGGAAGTGATGAGTACTTCCTGCAAGAGACATCAACAGCATAGGGAGGGTCTTCAGGAGTCGCTTTGGCATTTTTTAGATCCGTTTGCTGCAGCAATTTCTGAGCCTTGTTAGGGACTTCGGCAGGATTTCCCAGACCCACAGCAACGTTTAAAGGAGCCTTGGCAGGCAGGTCTTTAGATTGCAGGGCCTGAGAAATATTTCTATACCTTGGGCCTATTACGTTTCATTTAGAAATATAATCTCTCTCATCAAAGTCCTGGTTCTTTTTATTGAAAGTCATTTTAGCCCTTACTGTCATTGTTTAGAGATTAGGCCCTGTCACCTACCCAGCTGTGAATTGTTTTGAATTTTGTTTCAAATCTTGTTTTATGCAGCCAAATGTGGGGGCAAGGGAACAGAGGAGGAGCTGTTTACAGGTTGTCATATTTCTCCAAATATGCTGGTAGTTTGTGTGTAACTGTTCTGCACTCCTAACATATAGCTGCTTAAATCTCCAAGACTCATTAATGATAGAGAAATGACATTTGCTGCTATTGGTTCACCTGAAGGTCCTCCCAAATCTTTGCTTTTCTCCCAGGAGAATGGGGGACCCTCAGGAGCAGCTACATCGCTGAAGCTTGTGTGTCTGATGTGGATGGCCTACCATGGAGCTTGCTGTCTACTGTGATGCTGTGTTGAAAACTGTTATTTTCACACAAGAGCTGCCTGAAACATTCTACTGCTCTTATGGCTTCCTCATGCGAGAGGGAGGACAAGCCTTTCCCCTGGGAAACTGCCTTCTAAATTTTCCTTTCATTCACCCTAACCAGGCCTTTGTCAAACTGTACAAGATGTTCACTTACCATCTGCTGGAGACAGACTGAGATGAGAATGGATACCTGTATAGGTTGATGCCAGCAAACCTGTTAATCTGTTTCCATCTGTTAGTTGGTGGGCATAACCCATGTATCTGGACTGGTCTGACTGGATGAAGAGCAATCTGTGCTTCTGTGCCATTTGGTAACTTCATCACAATATCCTTTGATAGCTTGACTGTGTCCTCCACAATAGGTTTACAGATTGAATCACACTCAATTTCATTATGTAGCTGCAATGTATCTAAATGATTCATGTAACCAACCTGAAAATTTAGAAGATCTAACTTCTGTAGAGGGTTTTTATGGGGGGAAAGGATGCTTTCTTTTAAGTTTCTATAGTCTGACAAAGACCCCATACATTTTTTTTTGGATACTTTTTCTGGTGGAAAAGTCCATAAACAATTAAGGTGGACTTGGGGAAATCCACCCTTATCTCTGGGATAAGCAGCATGGTCTCTATCTACCCCTTGGGATCCTGCCAGGTACTTGTGACCTGCATTGGCCACGGTTGAAAACAGGATACCAGTTTGATGGACTTTGATTGTAGTCAGTGTGGCAAGTCTTAGGTTCTTTTGTATTCTGTATTTTGGGAGGGGACGAGCAGTGCACTGTGATGAAGATGCAGAGATGTGTGCAGGTTTGGAAAAAAGGACAAAGTTGGCATGGTTTTTCCTTTTTTTTTTTTTTTTTTTTTTCTTTTTCCCCTCATGGTCAGAAGTTGAAAAATTGGAAATTTTAGAATAATTTAGAAACTTTACCCACAGTCCTTGACCCTTGGTCTCATTCTTTATCAAAAGCTGTTTTTGTTTGCTTGTTGTATGACAGAGGGAAGGGCAAAGGAAACTACTGGTGGCAAGTCTGCAGGCAGGGAATCTTTTGTCACAATAGTCAGTTCCATTTACTTTCTGGGGTTTCTATTAATGTTGCTTTCTGTGACTGCAAGCATTTCTACAAGGAGGATGTTTGGCGGGAGGGGGCACAGGGTAGGCAACACAAATGCATTGGCCCTTGGTATGCCTGTGCTCAGAATAGCAGGGAAAACCGTCTTTGCCCAGTCCCGGGCAGGAAGAATGATGGCAAACTTCCTCCTGAAACAAGACAAAAAAATATCCAAAACTGGCTTGGAACAGACTCTCTCTAAAAACAGTCACATGCACTAGATGAGAGATGGTGTAAGGCCTTGCCCACCAGGAATAGGGGAAGCAAGGGAGAAAGCAGCTCCTCCTCTTGACATGCTAACTAAAAATGCCCTTGAGCAGGCTTGAGTCTGCCACTGCAGCCACCCCACAGGAATGGTGTAGCAGGTAGTTTGCTCCATGCCTACACTCTCTACCTTAGGTCTGTTCTAGGCATCTAGTGGAGATCCCAAAGGACGACTATATATGCAGAATTGTTAAACTACTTTTTATCTGGTCATTCTTGGGTGGTAGATGCCTACACCAGGTTTAATTCTTAGCTGGAGCAGCCTCTGGGGTCAGAATACAGATTACAATAGGAGTGGCCACTCAGAAGAAAACGCCAGAACCTGTACTTGATTGGTATTACTTTCTAAAGCAGCAACCAGATTTAAAATTACAGCTCTGTTTGTAATATTGATGGCTTTCTCATTTGAAAGGTGGCAACATTTATTTTTCCTTTTCATTAAATACTTTTATACTTTGTTCACCCTTCTTTCATAGAAACCTGTCCTCCCCCCACATACATAAGAGATGGTATGTTTAGAGAATGTATAAGTTCTATGGGAAGGAGACTTTCCCTCAGTATGCATCCTTCAGCTACCAAGTTTCACCACATGAGCAGCAGCTCTGCTTTCTTCCACGATATCCATCTCTCCTCAGGTGTGCCCAGCTGTAGCCCAGTTGGACAGGAGACTCCACCTCAAGTTGCCTGTGTGCACAGCATTACAACTTGAAAGAGAAGGCCAGCCTGCTTTTTTCTTTTTTTACATTACATTTTACTTTTTACTGAGAACTGTTAGTAAAGTGGATTAGTACACAGTAAGATTGTTACAAAAACTAAGGAAATTAATTCCTCCTGTTTTCACAGGAATCCTAAACTGCAGGTGGCAGAAAAGGCTGTTCGTCTTGCTTATCGCCATGCCAAGAATGAAAACAAGATCTTCTCATGTTTTTTTCTTGCTTCTCTCACAGTAGATAATGGTAAACACATTTTAACTTTTTGTGCCTAATATTTTCTTTTGACTTTTTTGAATGTTTTTTTAATATTTTTAGTTTTCTAGAATTTGTGTTCCAATCTTTACTTTTAAAAGTTCACTTGCTGTGGATAAGCCTCAAAATTTCCAAACTGTTTTATTGCGACGTAAATGTCAAATGAGGTATTTGGGACGATTGTGTTGTGCTTGTCTTATTTTTTATTTTAAAAAATCTTATACTGTCTTCTGACCAAGGCCAAAGTGGTATACAATAGAACTTTATTTTCCCACATTTTTTTTCAATACTTCAGTTTTTAGTTGCCTTGCTGCCTCTGTAGCAGTGCTTTTCAGTGCTACAAAAAAAAAAAAGAATTCTTGTCTCAAAATGTCTGGCAAAAATAAATCAGACATTGAGTTGCATCTGTGGCAAGATATTCCTCACAGATGGTCATGGTCTAGACCATGATCAAGCCAACTGTTATACCTGTGGATGGATGTCCCAGCATTCCATGGCCAGGAAAATTGAGGATTTGTATAAATCTTCTGCGTCAAGCAAATCCTCTTCTTGTAGTGCAGCAATGTCATTTTCCTTGCTGGGTAGAGAGTGTTGAGCAGGAGCTCCATCAGCAAAGGACAAAGCCTTGGGGTCAAGTAGAACTGGCTGACCTGCATCAGAAAAGCAAGCAACATCACTCCTTGGGGCTGTCAAGACCTGCATCGATAAGCAAAAATTATTTAAGTGGAGTGCATTGGTGCCATACCACAGTAGATCTGCACGTGGTGCACTTGCTGCATCATTCATTGATGCAGGAGACCCATATGTCCTTGACGCACCCTGATGTATCAAGGCACCACAGTGCAGCACAAGAACACATCCAAGCTTCTACTAGGAAAATCATTCTGATGCAACAAATACATGTCAAGAAAACCAGATCCGCACCGGCTTCCTTGATGCACCTTAAAGGAGGCTTCTCAAAGCGTTCAAAAAAGCTTTCCACGACAGCTTTCCCAATGCTGTCGTGGAAGGAGCCCTCCTTCACGATTGCTGGTGGAGGGCTTCTGTCCAGAGCCAGCGAATCTGTTAAGCTGCATAGTACCACTTACCTCTAAAAGACCCCCTATTGTTGAACAGAGAGCCATTCTTGTCTCCGAAAAGTATGTTCTACATCCTACACTAGGTCAGAAGACCATATCAGGATCCAGCCTTTTCTCTTCACTTTCGCTACGGCGATTCCTCAGACTGGAGTCTCAGTTTTGCCTCTTGATGTGAACACATCATCAGAGTCCTTGTTATGGGGTTCTTCATCACCCTTAATTGCAGCAGAGTCAAGTTCAGAGGTGGTAGACCAGGGTGTTTCCCCTCACAGACAGCCAGGAGGACCTCTGTTCTCCTTCATCATAGCATTCCTGCCTTGGTGAAACCTTGCTATTACCTTTAGAAAAGGTTTCTGCAGGTATTCCTTCTGACCATATCTCTCTTTTCTGGAGGACCTTACCTACTCAATATTTGTAGAAAAAGTGGGAAAGACACTGGGCATCAATGGACTCAAGGATAAAGACGCTCCCCAATTGGAAATCTCCAAATACCGTATGTGCTATCAGAACCAGCTTTCTTCTAATGCACAACATTCTGGATTTGTTACAAATGAGAATGTGGGAAACTCATATTTCTGGTATCCCTATGGCCAAAAAACTAGATCTTTAGTCTAGCGTTTAGAAGTTGCTGGGTTTCAGGATCATAGCCACCTCCCGAGAGGAAGTTTTGCTTTCCTTGCACTAGATGATCAGTCTTCAGGATTTGGGGTTTCTGGTGAACTTCGAGAAGTTGAATCATGTGCCGATGTGGGATAAAATTCATCCAATAAGAGAGTGCTATGCATGAATCTCAAGTACCTACCTAAGATTGTGTTGGATTTCAATCTTAATCAATCATTTGTCCTACTATTGCTTTTTCTCAGGCTCGTTGCTCATAAAAGTGAACAAACTCTGCACAGTCTCTGGATTGCAAAACTTATTGCCTTCTACCTAGAGTGGACTGAAGTCCACTGAAGAACCACCTGACTTTTGTTTAACCATCAGATCTTGCTATTATTAAACACACTGTTTTCTGATTAGATAGCAAATAGCATCTTTTGTTATGCCTAAGCAGGTCTGACTTGACGAGCATGTCAAGGCTCATAATATCAAAACCATGGGGAGCCCCACTAATCCAGTACAAGCAACAGCTTCCTCCATTATGCACCTCAGAGAGGTTCCAATAGAAGACATATGTAAAGCAGCTACCTGGTCATCACTGCATACTTTCGCTTCCCCACACTGTGCAATGGGGCAGGCAGTCTTGTACCTCCTCAAATGAAAAATGTTTGCCCGTTAATTTGTTGCTGTTCTCTGCCCCCTCCCCTGCTTCCCTTAGCTAGTGATTACAACTTCTGTTACAGATTTCATTAGCTTGACTTTTGGGGAAAAAACAGTTTCGTGTAACAGAAGTTTTCCATGAACAGCAGGACAATCTGCCACACACACCCTTACATTTTCTCTATATGGAGCTGGCTTTTATATAGAAGTGAGAGTGCCACATAATGGCATAGTGGTAAGTCATGGAAAGCCTTTTAAGCATTTCTGCAGCTTTTTAAGAAAAGATCACAATTTGTGAGGCTAATTAACCTGATGATCACAGATCACCCATTACAGGTAAGCAAATTTTTATTTTATTTTGTCTGCTTATTAGTCCATACTAATAGAAAAGCCTATCAAAAACGATAGGTGAGAACAACCTTTCTTCTTGGCCCTCCTCCCCCTCCAGGACCACCTCTCTATACTCCACAGTACCCTCCCCCTTCCAAAAATAGCAATACTGGTTCCACTCTGTTTCAGATGACCCACAAAAGCCTCTGAGCCTTACCCTCCCCTTGCCCCTCAGCAAGCATCACTTTTCAAGGGACAGGAGTGATGTAGATATCCAAGATAGTAGAGACTTGATGAGACTCTCCTGCCTCCACTAGGCCTCACTGAAACACTGCTGCCTTTTATAGAGAAAGATTATATCTAGAGATTTTAATACCATGATTGTCTTTTAGATGAAGAAGGTGTAACTCTGGTAATAGATCGTTTTGACCCAGGACGTGAAGCAACTGGTTCTTTAGGAAAAGTGCCCACAGCTTTTCTTCCTGGAGACTTCTTGATTCCTTGTACAATTGGCATCCAAGGACCAGCTTCTAGAGACATGATAATCCATACTGCTGAAGACTTTAGTTTGGCTTTTAAGGTAAATGTTTTGCAGGGGAGAATGAATTCTACTTTTTCTCAAACTTAACTGACCTTTAAATTCTATGGTAAAACTACTACTAAATCTGAGTTTTGAAAGTGGTGTGAGCTGCCACAGCAAATTGCATTCTTGAATACATGAAAGTCAATGTAGTATGACTTTGGCTTAAGTAAGCAGCTTTGTACAGAACTACATTTGTAACTTTGTTTTTATATATCAGTTTTTAGAATATTCTGTAAACTCCCTGATTAATCATGTGATTTGTTCATAAGTGGGGTGACTTTTTTTTTTTTTTTTTTTTAAAAAGGGACTACAGTACTATCTCTGCGGCAAAGAAGCTTTGGATCCTTCGAAACTGGTCACCATAAGAGCTCATATCACTTACACAGACAACATGGACCACCTTAATTTTGATTTTCATTGGGCAGCTGTAACTTTGATGAACATGTTTGAATGCACTCCCATCAAACCAGTCCCAATTATACCTACTGCCTTGGCACGAAACTTGAGCAGTTATATAAATATTGCACAGATTCAGGGAACGCCTAAGTGTGGGTGAGTTCGCCTTAAAGAAAGATTTTAGGCTAACAGTTCAGTGTAATAGTGAAATTGAGGGGTTTGTTGCCTGCAGTTTTGTATTTGCAATCTTTGAAAGAGTTGCTGTATCTGCTCTTCTCCAAATAAAAATGAATTGATTTAGAATATGGTGGATAAGTTTAAGAACAGACATGTTGAAAGATACTTATCTTCTGCTAATTCTCTTCCTTATCCTGCTTGGCTAGTTCAGGGATGATAGAGCTGATAGAGGACACAACTCTTTCTGTATCATCACTGGTATTTACGGTGATGCAGCCCATGCAAAAAGCCAGTATTCTGTCTCCAGCAGATGGTAGGACATACTAATCTGGTGCAGCAGGAGCTCCAGCTTCCAGGTCTTGGTCCTTGGCCTTACTTGGTGGAGCATCTTTGCAGTTAAACTCCTCAGGTGGCTTAGTGCTGTCCCTGGATTTCTAGGGCAATGTATTTTTGCTGAAGTTCCTTAGTTAAATGAACTGCAGGCTACACTTCTATTTTTTTTTTTCTAGCTAAATTAGCTCTTGAAGGTGGCTTCCTGGTTCCCTGCAGGATTCTAATGGAGCCCAGTGGGTTAGGGGTTTTGCTAAGGATCTTCTGAACTAGATTTTTCTCCACCCCCTTCTCCCTTCTGTTTCCTCTATCAGCAGGACACCAGAGGTGAGGTAAGAGATCTTTTTTTTGGTGAAGGGAAGGTTCCATGCTGATTTGGGGCCTAATGGTGTATTTATAGCACCACTGGTTCCTATTGCCCCTTTTGCGAAGGGGTCAACAATTTGTTGAAGTCTTCCAAAGCCCTGGACATCCAGTCTCCCAGCAGATTTTCTCCCTAGCCCTGTTGCCACAGTTGAGGCCCACACTACCAGCCACTCACGTTCTGAGGCAAGTATGCCAGCGGGAACATCTACCATTTTTAATTTCCTGTGGTTTGTTCCCTCCCCCACTGCCTTCTGATATGCCTGAATCTGGGGCTAGGCGGGCTGAGAGAGCAACAAATGCAGAATCCTTTCAGGCTCTTCATTCTACTCTAGGAGCTTTTTCTCCTGACTTTTTCAATTTTTTATATCAGGCTTTCGGTGCTATACAGAGGTCTAGTAGTGGGGTAAAACCCCTCTAGATGCTACAGGTTAGTGATCTGTCCCAGGTGCTCCCATTTTAAGGGATTTGGTGCCAAGTGCTCCAGATTGGATAGAGAGGCAGTTTCAAGATGTCCCAGCTTCCAAAGCAGAGGATGACTTTACACTGTCTTCAGAAGTTGATGGTGCCTCTATCACCGACTTATTCTACGAAGATGAAATTGCTTTCTTATACCTCAAGTGGTCACATCTCTTAGAATATCAGATTCTAGGGCCGAGGAAGATCCAGTATTAGATCTGAGTCTGCAAGTCTTTAGAGTTCTTCTTCATTTGACAGTGGAGTGGAAATCCCCCCTGAAAGTTGGACTTTGTACACACTATCTGCAGCCCAGTGCCATGCAACTTCCATGCTGCAAAAACTGAGACCACGGACCTAGAGGAGATCTAAAAATGTTTTTTAAAAAGGGATATCCCAGAAAAGCAGGCAGGCCCCCCCTCATGACTTTCATGGAGCTTCTGTATCCAGCACAAAGCACCACAGCCTCACAAACACCACGGATAGTGCAGATCACCATCAAGGTTGTGGAAGAAAAAGAACATTGGGGTTTTGTCAGTCTCTCTATCTTATGGATCCTTGAGGGCCATGCCCCCTTCCACCTGAAGGGTTGTTTTGCAGGTGACGACAGAAACTAGGGCAACTGAAACAGATACTCTGTGACATCTGCTTGTTCAAAGCTTTGACACCCTTGGAAAGTAATTTACTTCCTCCCCTGGACCTGTGTGGCTGAGGGGACAGAGGTCCATCAGTCGTGCTTGTACGTGCCTTGAAGCTGTGAGCATGGCTCTTCAGCTGTTGGTGTGTTGCAGTATTGTTGTGGGCCTTGCCATGCACCTTTCGCAGGAAACGCAAAAAGGGTTAGGAGTGGTTTCTCTGATGGTTAGACCTCAAGTGGCATATCAGCAGCTGTCAGCTATGATTTGATGCTTGCTTCATAAAAAGAGTAGCTTCCATAGTAGACTCTCTGTGGGTTCTCTAGCTGCACAATTGGTCAGCAAACTCTATTGTCAACCATACTTTGACTAAGCTGCCCCTACAGAGTCTGCTATTATGAAATTTAGAGCTGGACAGATGGATGAGGATAGATTGAAGATGCTATCTAGGAGTTAGTTGTTTCGCAGTAGCGAGAGTCTAATGTACTCAAATCAAGGCAGAGTTCTGGACAGAGCTCAAGAATTTTTCCAGCTTCTTTGTAATGAGACAATGAGATTTTGCGGGTCCTGTCTCCAGTACCAGAGATTGTCTTTCTTGTTTTTGTTTCTGGTAGCAGTCTGTTCCATCAGATGAATTTTGGAGCTGCATAATATATTGCGTGGAGATCCAATTTTGGGTTCTTTGGACAAGGCGGTGTGGATTCTCGTGTTTCCTTCATTCCTTCCTAAGATGGCTTTGCATTTTTTTTTTCATCTTATCCAGATGGTATGTCTCCCTTTCAGAGAGACTCGGGTGGACAAGCATATGCTCAATTTTAGCATTTAGATGTTAAAGCTTTTCTGCTGTAATTAAAGATCACTAATAGTTTCATAACCTTGGAGTATCATTTGTTCAGTTTAGTCGGGTACAAAGGCTAGGTGGGATGTTGTCATCCTTTTACTGGAAGTGGATCCATGTTACTTCGAATCAGTGGGCCTTAGGGATGGCTATGCTCTAGAGTTTTCCCATCCTTTTTTCAAGGAAATTTATGGTTTCTTAATTCATAAGGAGAAGCCAAACAGATGACACTTTTTGTGGCTGCTGCATATAGGGGTGATGGTTCGAGTCTTGCACTTTCAATGCAGTCAGGCCTGTTACAGAGGCTGTTTGATGGACAAATCTTTCTCATCTGAATGTGTTTTGCTTCCTTCAGGAAGTGAAGCATATTTAGCATTTGGTAAGAAAATTAGTACCTCCCTGGAATATGAATTTGGTGTTCTCATAACTGGTTGGTCATCCTGTTGAGCCTTTGAGAGGTGACACTTAAGCAGCTTTATGTATATAAATTTACTCTCCCTGTTCATTATTAGTTTTTATCCAAGTTAAATCACCCTGTTCTATGTAAGACATTATAAACTAGTCTTTATATTGTCATTGTATTTGTTGAAATGTGAACCGAAGTGATTAGTAACTTTGTTACCTGAACTGCGGTATATAAAGCGGTATTTTCTGGTAGCAGTCTGGATCTAGTGAGGATGCTCGCAGGATCTACTATTGTTGCCTTGGGACGGGGCTGGTGGTTCATGAGTATTCGTCTTGATTTTGTCTCTTAGATTGGTCATTGAGAGAGCTTATCTGTCAGAAAAGGGATATTGTAAGAAGGCTGCAAATACCATTTTGTGGTCCAAGAAATTTTTTACATACTTGGCATATATGAGATTCTAGTTTTGAGGATCAGTGCTCGATTAGGAAGATCTCAGCTAGAGGAGCATCAGGGTCCGTTATCTTAGAATTACTGCAGGAAGGACTGGATAAGGGTTTGCCCTTTAACTCCCTGCTTTGGACTGAGAGCCTGTGTAATTAACTTAAAATGCGGCTTATGTGGTCCGTTTTGGCTGCCACCAAAATTCTGGCTTCTGTACTTTGAAGAAGTTGAAGGCATTTAAGGTTCTTGAGATTGCGTAGTAGGGGAATTAGTAGTCAAGTGGGCTGGTGATTAGTGTGAATCTCAGTGGCCATTTTGTGTGTTTAAAAAAAAAAGTTAGCAAATTTTATTGTGGGTGTATAAAACAGGTCTTTTTCATCTTATCCAGATGGTATGTCTCCCTTTCAGAGAGACTCGGGTGGACAAGCGTATGCTCAATTTTAGCATTTAGATGTTAAAGCTTTTCTGCTGTAATTAAAGATCACTAATAGTTTCATAACCTTGGAGTATCATTTGTTCAGTTTAGTGGTTCTAGAATGAACAGCTTTGAAGGTATTGATAACTCCTTGAAGTAAGGAAATGATAGTGGAGGCTTACATATCCAAGGGATTGCTGCTTCCAAAAAATTGAGGGTGCAAGCAACTTCATGGGCAGAATTATGCTGGGTGTAACCATGGGAGATTTGCAGAGTGGTGACCTAGTCTTCCTTGCATACTTATTCAAAACACTATTGTCTCAACCTTCGAGCCAGGGAAGAGCTTCCTTTGGTTCAGGCTTGGCATTGACCCATTCAGTAGAGGGATAGCTTGGGTACATCCCATGTATCTTGTTTGGTCTGGCAGAATGAAGAAGAATTAATTCTTACCCGATAATTTCCTTTCCTTGAGTCCAGCCAGACCAGTCCAGGACCCTACCTATTCCGGTAAATATATTATTCTTCTAATTCAGTTTTAGAACTACTTGTATGCATTAGTCTGTGTGCTGGATGTTGAGTAAAGAAATTGAAGAATGCAGGATCTTGGTTACATTACTTATATCTTTTTTCTCCCTTGGAAGCCTTCTGGTTTTTGCTTTGGGTGTAAGGGAAAGTTTAGTGTATTAAAACTTTATTTTAATTTTGTTACATAGAATGTTTGGCAGGCTGAAGTCAGCAAGGGGGAGCTTGTAAGGGGTGATGTCAGAAAACCTGTTAGTCTGTCTCTATCTGCTGGTTGGGAGGCATAACCCGTGTTTTGGACTGGTCAGGCTAGGACTCAAGGAAAGGAAATTTCACATAAGAGCTAATCTCTCCTCTTCTCATTTCCATGAGCCATAGCTCTGTTTATCAGGATGTGACACCACACACAGGGCAGGTGGTAGAAATGCCCTTCTCATTAACAGATTTAAGTTCAAACTAATTATAAGATAATCAAGCCAAAGAACTTGCTTAAGGAACAAGTCATTGTTATTACTTGTGGTGATAAATTTGATTTTTTTTTTTGACTCTTAACATGTGACCCAGGTAAGGGGTTGGCTGGGGGGGTTGGGAGGTTGGTGATACTCATGTATCTTTTCTTCATTTTTGTACCTTGTTCAAGGGTGTCTGAGTCACAGCACCCCCGGTTTTGTTGTATTGTTTATGTAAACAATAACGTTTCAGACTAAATCATTTGCAAAAAACAATGCCTGCATCATCTCTTAAATAAAAATTACTGTAACAGTATGATGAATTTAATCATTGCAAGGTTAATATCAAATAGATTTGCTATGTAGTTTATAGGAAATTTGTCTTTTGTGCAGGTATCTTACAATGGACCAAACCCGAAAACTACTGCTTGTTTTGGAATCTGATCCCAAAGCTTATTCTTTACCACTAGTTGGAATGTAAGTGACAGAATGCATTTCTTTTCTTTTTTTCTGGGTAATATTTTATACATGTTTAGACTTTTGATATTCTGCCTTTTCCAAATTTAGTCTCAAAACAGTTACAATAAAATGTAATGTCAGGTTCTTAATATAGTGCAAAACTAATCTAATAGGGAACCCAAAGGAGGGATGTAAAGATAAGATTAGAGGAGCTGGGGAAATGGATTAGAGGGGTGGATAGAGTAAGGAACCTAAGTTCATGATTGCTGAGTAAGAAGATGTGTGGTGATGCTACAGTCTAGAAATCATCAAGTTCCAGTAGTTAAGGGATGGTGGGAGTCTCAACATTGTTGCGGCTTATACCCATTTCAGATGGAGTTAGAGGATGCCCTGATCGGGTAACCAGGCCTTGGCTCTCTTCCTGAGCTAGGAAGTCTCTTCGCATAAGAATAGCAATACCTTGTTCCAGAATTTAGGTCTAAGCCTTTGAATGCATGAAGAAGAGTGTAGATTAGTCTGGCAGCAGCCAGAGAGGCAATGATAGCAGGGCCACTAGGGAAGAACTAAATTATTTTGTGGGGAGTATAGGAAAATAGCTGGGAGCCTGAGTCAGCAATTGCAGAAAGTGTTAAACTGAATCCTGCTTTGGACTGAGAGCCAGTGTAATTGACTTAAAGTGGGGCTTATGTGGTCTGTTTTGGCTGCCACCAAAATTCTGGCTTCTGTACTTTGAAGAAGTTGAAGGCATTTAAGGTTCTTGAGATTGAGTAGTAGGGGAATTAGTAGTCAAGTGGGCTGGTGATTAGTGTGAATCTCAGTGGCCATTTTGTGTGTTTAAAAAAAAAAGTTAGCAAATTTATTGTGGGTGTAGAAAACAGGTCTTTATAGCCTCTGAGATTTAGGTTTTCACTGTGAGGTTGTAATTGAGTTGGACTCCCAGACTTTGCCCTGATTTTCTTTGTTGTGAGTGAGCCCTGACAGGTAGGGCAGGGATAATAGGGGGTTTCACTTGAAGTTGCCCGCAGAAGCTTGTTAAATACTGGCAGGCTGGTGTCAGCACTGATGCACATAAGGAGTGACTGCCAACCTATTGATTGGTCTCAAACTGGTCGGAGAGCATAACCCGCTTGTTTGGACTGGTCTGACTGAAGTAAAGGAGGAAATTATTGGGTAAGTTCACGTCACATGTTTAAATGAATTAACTAATACTTTACTGGTTAACCATTTAATATTTTGTATCCCCTTTTTAAACCAGATCCCATTCTATGCCATAAGCTTGAAAGTGCTGTAGCTAAGAATTTTCCTTTTTAAATGGAAAATATATCTCAATATGTTCAGATTCAATTTTTCTTTGTCTCTAGCTGGCTGAGTGGAATTACACATGTCCACAGCCCATATGTATGGGCTTGCTGTCTGCGCTACATGTTCAGTTCTTCAGTTCAAGAAAGGTGATGATAAATTCATTTTATTTATGCTTAAAATTTAGTATATAAAACACAATTTATTTGAAGTTGCATGAGCAGAAGCAACTTTTTTTTTTCTGTTTAGATTTTTAGTATAAAGAACTGGTGTTTTAGTATAACTTCTTTAGAGATAATACTTAGAGGATTTTATTAACATGCCCTATCTCTGTGCCATCTACTGACCATTTTTATCCATTTTTAATCTGCCTTTCCGTTAGCAATAGAAAATGTATTCCTCATTGCCCCCAGACCAGTCCATATGAATGAATTTTTCTCCCCAACCAGCAGGTACAGATGGAGGATAAGATTTACTATAACTGCCTGCTTAAAGCACTGTGCCACCTGCAGTCTTTCAGTATTTCTGTCTCCAGCAGATGGCAGAGGTGCTTAAACCTGTAGTCTGGGGGACAAAGTGCTCCCAGGGGTGGCTAGGTCCATTTAGGGCTATCCTGGTTGAATAGGGACTGGCAGGTAACCTAGGTTTGCTCCTATCTGGAGGCATCTAAAAGCCAGTGGCACTGGCTCCATTTCTCATCCCTCTCCCCTTCTGAATTTCTCTTCAGATGGCCCAGGTGCTACTTCAGAGATGTATAGTTATATTTTCTTTGGGCTGTGTTAAATTCTAGGGGGGGAAAAATCTGCAGGGAAGCAGCTTTCTGAGACAGAAGAGGGAAACCATGTGAGGGGGGACCATCTGGTAAGGACAGAGTCTCCAGAGGTGCAAGGGGGTCAATGATTCTATTTGGGGCATTGGGTGAGGAAAGGAAAAGGGCCACACATTTTTTTGCTTTTCATCCACGTGGTGGCTCATGTGGAAAACATTTTTTGTGATCTGTGTGGTTTACAGCATTCATGATCTTTCACATATCAACAGGTTTGGATGTTGCAGACCGGTCCAGAATTCCACTCTGTTACCCTGTCATTTACAGATTGAATATCATCATAGTATAATGTTTATCAGCTTGTTTGAGGTGATAAATGTTCAATTTTTGAGGCTGGTTTTCAGATTCACCCAGTTTATTTTGGGGTTCATCCTAAGATTTGGTTATCCCTGCTCATTAAGGAGTTGATTCTCTTTGCTTTGATTACATACATACTGAGAGACTACAGATAGCACAGTGCCTTAAGTAGGCAGTTACAATACATCTTTTATGCTCTGTCATCTGGTAGGGGAGGAAAACCCCATCTGTCTAGACTGGTCTGGTGGGATTCAAGGAAAGAAAATAGATGATAAACCTATTTTTCTTTGAATAAGTTTTTATAAACTGGGTGAGAGGTTGTTTGAGCAGCAGAACTTGAGGCCAGAATAGTAAACTGTTAAGA